>NC_136271.1:108627361-109227361 GCF_964187855.1 Myxine glutinosa | reverse complement strand
TGCACTTTTGAGCCGAGACAAGGAGTGTCACAAAGAGCTGAGTTGGTCGTCAGTGGTTGCGTTCAGTGGTTGCGTTCAGTGATTGCGTTGAGGGGTTGCGTTGGAGACGGAGTGGTTGGACCAAACAAAAGAAGAGAGGAGAGAACCCGTCACGCCAGACCCCCCACCAGCGCGTCGGCTCTGACCGTGATCCGACCCGTGATCCGACCCGTGATCCGACCCGTGATCCCACGCACACGACAGGATCGGAGGCATCAGCGGCCGTCGAGGTCCCGCCCGACGTCCCGTGCAGGATCAAGCTCCAGCCAGCTCCGTGCCGTCCTCCCCCTCCAGCCACGCACCGCCTTCCAGCCAATCCACTCTGCAATTCCCCGTGTGAGTCGTCTTTGTTTGTTCTGTCCTGGGGTTAATTAAGTCTGTATAACGATAAGCTAGTACTTCCCTGTGTCACCTGCGTCTTATGTGCTTGTAAATAAACGTGACTGCTTTCTTTTTGCTTATGTGTGTAAATAGTAAATAAATTTAGTAGTATTTCCAACCTTTTTGTCTTCGTTTTCCTCTTTACATTGCGTCGTTTTTGTCTTTTCCCTCATTGAGCAGCTAGGGTGCGATACGGCCAAAGTCCTGGGTGAATCGGGTGAGTCAGGGATCCTGTAACGGTCGCGGAAATACCAAACCGCTCGGTAACTAACATCTTAATCCGCGATCGGTAACAATATATATATATATATATATATATATATATATATATATATATATATATATATATATATATATATATATATATATATATATATATATATATATATAATGTGGATCTCTCTATATATTGTGGATCTCTCGAGTCTGTCGACGTACAGAGGGGGATTAAACCCTTTTCCCCCTTCGAGCTTCGAGTCCACGAGGCCGAGGCGCCACTCCCATAGCGAGCGTGCGGAAGGGTATCTGGTCGAGTCCCTACGTACCTTCGATACACACGCCGCCACGAGAATGGGGACTGGACCTCGCACAAGCCACGCTAATCGGATACGCCGAGCGGTTTGCGTGTCACGTGACTTGTGCCGTTAATTCCTATTGAACCCGATCTGAGCGGTTTTATTCGTGCAATGCGAAGCCAATGGATGGAAATGACGGGAACGATCAAATGGAAGGAAGAACACAGGTTTATTATTATTTACACAGTCATCAGGGTAAAGAGAAGAGACACAGAGCAGATACTTAGTCAATCTTACTTAATCCCCGGACAAGGGCCCACTCACTCACGCAGGGAAAAGAAGGAAGGACAAGTTCGCGCTCCAAACGCGCCTTGGCGCCGTTCACTCCGGACAGCTCGCCGGGCGTGGCCCTCGGATGTTTGCGGCACTTGTGCTGGGAGCGCAGGTAGGAAGGTCGACAGCGTAGGTGGCCCCGGGATGGATCGTCTTCGCACAGCATTATTCACAGGCAGCCGCAGCAGAGCGCAAGGCACAGGGAGAGTTCGTTCCCAGAGAGAGAGAGATATGACAAGCAACCGACTGACTTCACTCGTCGACTCGTGACTCACTGGGGCTCTGACTCTCAGCTCAGACTGACTTAACTCTCTCTCACTCACTGGGGCACACTGACACGTTCTGTGACTGGGGCACTCTCACAACGATCTCACAAAAGCTCTCCCTGGGTGACTGACTCGGGGGGCTCGGGGCAGGGTTTTATATCGCCCCTCCCCAGTCTTACCCTAATGTTCCAAGCCCCACCGCTGGCTGCCGTTGTGAGCCACTCCCCTTGAGCTCCGATTGGCTGCTCGCCGCTTACCGGCCACTCCCCTGCAGCTCCTCCCTTGGGCCTATCCAGACTTGTTCTAGGCCCTAGCACGTGGCATTCTAACCCAATCGACGCCTACACTTCCTGGCCTGCTCAACGCATACTAACACCGGAAAGGAGACTATGCTTACATTTAATAAGAAATAACTGAACTAAAGCGAGGCTACATGTAGTGGTGCAACTACCTATGAGGTGGGTCATCCTTTATTCTGAAAACCGCAACAATATACAGTCACGTGAAAAAGTAAATACAACCCATGTAAAGTTTTGGCTTTTTCAACATATTTCAACATATAGCAATTTGATCTTCATTTCAACAATATTGATAGATAAAGGTGATATAATATAACAAATATCATGAAACATTTACATTTTGTAGTCCATTGTATAATTTAAATAAACATAAATGCAAATTTTGCATGTGGAAAAAGTAAGTACACCCCTACATTTATCACTACTTCAAATACCTAAAATTAGAATCAGGTGCACCAGGTCAGGTGCAAATGATGAGAACATCGTTGGAGAGGATCTTGGAGGAACCTGTCTCATTTAAACCTGAGACATTTAATTTGGTTTGCTCTTTGTTGTTGAAGTGTGCAGCGTCACCATGCCTATATCAAAAGAGCTCTCAGAGGCCTTCAGAAAGAAGGTTATAGATGCCTACGAGTCTGGGAAGGGATTTAAAAAGATCTCCAAACAATTTGAAATCAATCATTCGACTGTCCGGAAGATCATCTACAAGTGGAGAACATTCCAATCAACTGCCAACTTGTTCAGGCCAGGCCACTCCAGCAAGTTCAGCCCGAGAGCAGACCGCAAGATGCTGAAAGAAGTCTCTAAGAACCAGAATGTCATCACGGGACCTACAGGTAGCTCTTGCCACTGTTGATGTCAAAGTGCACGAGTCTACCATTAGAAAGAGGCTGCACAAATTTGATCTACATGGGAGGTGTGCCAGGAGGAAACCTTTGCTGTCCAGAAAGAACATGAGGGCAAGACTAAAGTTTGCCAATGAACACCGAGGCAAAGACCAGCACTTCTGGAACAATGTGCTCTGGACAGATGAGTCAAAGGTAGAGCTATTTGGCCATAGTACCAGAAGACATGTTTGGCAAAAACAAAAGACAGCATTTGACCACAAGAACCTGATACCAACTGCAAAGCATGGTGGTGGAAATATTATGGTTTGGGGCAGCTTTGCTGCATCAGGGCCTGGGCAGCTCACCATCATAGAATCCACGATGAATTCTTCAGAGGGTGCTTGAGCATAATGTGAGGCCATCCGTCGGAAAGTTGAAGCTCAACCAAAGGTGGACCTTGCAACATGACAATGACCCTAAACATACTAGTAAATCCACCAAGGAATGGCTGAAAAGAAAGAAATGGAGGGTTCTGGAATGGCCAAGTCAAAGCCCGGATCTAAATTCCATCGAGATGTTGTGGGGGAATTTGAAACGAGCTGTGCATGCAAGAAACCCCTCAAACATCGCACAGCTGAAAGAATTCTGCATGGAGGAGTGGGCAAAAATTTCTCCCAGTCGAAGTCAGAGACTGGTAGACAGTTATAAGAAACGCCTACTTGAGGTTGTTTCTGCCAAAGGGGCAATACCACCTATTGGAGCCAAGGGTGTACTTACTTTTTCCACATGCGAAATTTACATTTATGTTTATTTAAATTATACAATGGACTACAAAATGTAAATGTTTCATGATATTTGTTGTATTATATCACCTTTATCTATCAATATTGTTGAAATGAAGATCAAATAGCTGTATGTTGAAATATGTTGAAAAAGCCAAAACTTTACATGGGGTGTACGTACTTACTTTTTCACGTGACTGTACATTCCTGTCTAAAACATGTTTTATTGGGTTCTTTGTTATCCTACAAAAACAGCCACACTCATTTTGGGAAGCTCTAAGAGGTGAGTCTCGTTATGGCGCTACTTTTAACAGGCTAACATATTTTAATGTTTGATTCTTTTCATCACGGCAGGGATTTATTGTCACTCCAGCTCACAAGAAGGATGCCAAAATGTATCCTCTGAACTAAAGACCAGTTGTCCCTCTTCCCAATATTAGCAAGTTGATACAATTGATAAATGCAAGTCCTCTTCAGTCATGGCTTTTCTGCAACGATTTAACACCAGATCACCAGCTTTGTTTCTGTCATGGGCACTCCACTCGACTTTGCATTGAGCATTCTCAGCAATGGACAGAAATCCTCGAAAGGTCAGAGCATTCTCACTCAACACTTCCGGTGCTTTCTGTACTGGCTGGCACCCAGCTCTATTCAGCAAGGTGTTTGCCAATGGTATATTTGGCACTCTCCTTAAATGGTCAACATACTGTATATCCTCTTTGCACGCAGGCAGCTTTGGACTGCTTTGTCCACTGCTTTGCTATCATTGGAGGCTGGCATTCTTCTCCATTGGCTGGCGTTCTACATTTAACAAAGCATTCTACATTTTGATTCTCTGAAGAATCCTCTGCTATTTTGCCGTGTGCCCGTCCCTTATCCAAATTATAGGCAGGATCCATGCAATGGATGGAATCAACCGAACGTTGATCGTGGTATGCTAACCGCCGGAAGAAGCAAGGAGAAGTTGGCATTTTGGGCATTAAACCTCTGACGAAGGATTAACACCCGAAACGTCAGAAACTTGCTTTCCACGGCAGTTAGCAGACTTCCATCAACATTCTGTTGATTCAATTATAGGTTATACCTGTCCACTGATGCAAAACGACACCAGCCTTCATGATTAAGACATTCTCCATTCCATTTTTAGGCAGGATGCAACTGCTTCTGTGTTTACAGATCTGGAGAGAAAAAAAGATCAACCATTTGGAGCAATATTGTTGACACTGTCGTTCCGATCATTGACTGAATTTTCACAAAGAATGATACGCAGGTCTCAAAGTTTACTTTTGCAGCGTACCTTTAGCAGAGGTGCAGTATTTGGCCTCCTATTGGCTTTGTCATTAGTGGTAACCTCCCTTGAGCCATCCATATCTTAGAACTGACCTTCAGGGTTTATGGGTACCTTGGAATACTCCATATCGCTAACTTTACTTGGATGCTACCAACTTGTGACTGCATTTGTGATTGCAACTTGTGACAAGGTGTTTATCTGCACTGTCATGGTGTGAATTGGTGGCAACAAAATTCTGCCACTCTGGAATCTGTGACTCCAAGGCCTTCACGTCCAAAGTTTCTGTCAGCAGAGGCTTATGCAGAGGGCCTTTTTTTTTTTTTTTTTTTTTTTTTTTTTTTATACCTCCATCCACCTTCAGTTATGGTTTCACCCCGATC
Organism: Myxine glutinosa; assembly: GCF_964187855.1. Taxonomy (NCBI): domain Eukaryota; kingdom Metazoa; phylum Chordata; class Myxini; order Myxiniformes; family Myxinidae; genus Myxine; species Myxine glutinosa. The sequence continues at coordinate 109,222,248 of NC_136271.1, read as the reverse complement.
TGTCTATCTGTCTGTGAGAAGGATATCTCAAAAAGTTGTCGACAGATTCAGAAGAAATTTGGTGGACAGGTTGGATATGTGACAAGGACGAAATGATTAGATTTTGGTGAAGATCCGTATACGGATCCAGATACTATAATTATTCAAGTGATTCTTTACCATTTGAATATACAGTATATATATCTCTATATATAAAGGAGGAGTGTGTGTGCGTGTGTGTGTGTGTGTGTGTGTGTGTGTGTGTGTGTGTGTGTGTGTGTGTGTGTGTGTGTGTGTGTGTGTGTGTGTGTGTGTGTGTGTGTCTGTCTGGATGTCCACTTATAACTCAAGAACTACACATCGGAGAAAAGTTTTAGACACAGATTCGGAATCAGCATAAAATCCCGGTGGTTTTAGGCTAGGTTTTATTTTAATATCAATGGTTTAAAAAAACCGCGCTAGCTGCAATTCCATGGTGTAGTTTGTGGCGGCGCTAGACGTTCGGGGTGTATTGCAATGGTTTGTCGGGTTTGGCTGTGGGTCCAGAATAGCTCCCATTTCCTTATGTTCTTCCACTTTTATTTTGATTCTTCTGTTACAACGCCTTCCTTATCTACCTTATATCCCCCCGACGAGGCCTCCACATAATTTCATGTGGCAGAATTTCGTGCATTTTGAGTGAAATAAGTGAGACGAAGTTGTAGGAGGAAGAAGAGGCGCGGTCACTGTGGACGCCTCGATCGTGAGTGGAAATGGCGGGAATTGCGTTTGTATCGCAAAGTAAAGGATCTGCATTCATTTCTGAACTTGCATTGGTGGATTGTTATACATCTGCATTATTTTTCATAAAAAAACTTTATGTTGAACTTGAAGGCTCCAAGCACGGACTATATATATAGCCCTCACTGAGGTAAAAATAAAAGTAAAAAGCCTGCTATCGCTTGCCAAACTAGCCGTTCCCCCCTCCCCTCCCCTCCCCCTCCCCCCTCTTCTCTCCTCTCCTCCTCCCCTCCCCCCTCTTCTCCCCTCCCCCCCCTCTCCTCCCCTCCCCACCCTCTCCTCCCCTCCCCCCCCCGTTCCCCTCCCCTCCCCTTACCCCTCCTCTCCCTTCCCCCGCCCAGCAATGCCGGGTACTTCCCATGGCCAGCTGTACGTGGGCTGCTCGAGGGTTGGAAAACCAAGCAATCTTTATGTCTTGGCACCAAGTAAGAAAACCAGAAATGTTGTATACCAAGAGGTTTTGAGAAATTGAAAATTGAAAAAACGTCATGTAGGAAATGTACTGTGATATTGCTCTAAAATATACATGTTCTTTTCATCATATATTTGTATTATTCTTATTCAACCCGGGCGAAGCCGGGTACCTCAGCTAGTATGTATGTATGTATATATATATATATATATATATATATATATATATATATATATACACACACACACACACACATCATGATATCTCAAAAAGGTATGGATGGGTTATGACAAAACTATGTGTATGATTTGGTTAGGTGACAATAGCAGGCCGATTATATTTTGGGTCAGGTCCAGATCCAAATCTGACCTATCGGTGGGATTCAAAACGTAAACGGTTCAGCCTGGTGTAGGTATGCGCTCTGCCGAGTGCCCGTTCTTGTTTCTTACTGCAAACAGGATTATATTTTATTCTTGATGATTCTACTCTTCATAATCCTTTATTGACTTTATCAATCCCTCCTACCCTCTGAATTGTACATCTCCAAGCATCACCAACTCTTTCCTTGTTGCTCTCAGAGTAGACGCTTTTATATTACCTGCACTCCTTTGTGTCTCTCTTTAGTTCCTGGAATTACCTCCCTGAGTCTGTACAATCATTCTATTTTATTCGATCCTTCAAGCCTTCTTTTTCTGAAGCTTTGTTGACTGACTTTAATGTTGTTTGTCTGTTTGTCTCCTCCCTTCCTGTTTCATACTCTATCATCTATGAAGCCTGATCTCTTTAATATATGGGAAGTACAACTCCATCTGTAATCGGATGCAGAATCGATGACTCAAGAATGAGAACGTTGCAAATTGGGCCTCACCTGCAAAAAAAAAGCCCATTAATTCAGCCCAGAGCAATAATGCGCAGTGTTGAGAGGACACTCACACATTGACAGCACATTAGCATACAGCAAACGCACACTAAAAATACCTTTACCATACCAATAACCCTTTGGGCCACAATTATCCCACAGGATAAAAGGCAATATGGGAACTTGTGTGAGCTGTCTTTTCTTCCAGCTGTCTCAACTTTAAGCTGCTGTTCTCGTCAAACTGGAACCAGAAGAGGCTCATAATTAATTTGGCCTATAATCTGAGCCTTCTACTTGTATAATTGAAATGACCCATATATGCGGACAACTACGACCTGCACCATTTATTCCACAAAACATACATTGGTTTGTAACACTGCTGTATTTATAAGACTAGTACACCAGCTCACTATGGGAGTGGCAGGGGGAGTCATGTTATTATCCTTATTATTGTTACATTTGTAGGGGGTGGACAATGATTACCTCAGAGCCAGGTAGAGTGTATAGATTAGTGTGCTCCGACTGTCGTGAAGAAGAAGAAACCTCTATGTATAATAAGTAGGAAATTTGTGTAGACCGTATGTCGTGGAAGAGCTTGTATCTTCGTCCCCATGAGAGGGCTGGGGTTTGTTAATTAGCGAGGGATTATGGGTAAATTAATCCCCTGTATGTAATTGCCTCTTTAATCTTTTCCTGTTTTCCTAATGACACCGCACTACACAGCATAGTCAAGCCAAGCAATCTACACCATCTATCTATAATTCCAGTAATCTCTGTGTGTGTGTATGCGACCGCTGTTTCTCGACAACTACCGGTCCGATATACTTGAAACTTGCCAGGTATATTGCTGGGGACCCGAGGATGTGCCTTTTCAAGGTTTCATATTAATCGGACAATTACTTACCGAGCTATGTCCAAAAAACGATTCAACCAATCAGAGAGCAGCGAGCTATCGCGTGTGCCGAACGTGGCGAACACACTCTGCCTCGGACGGCACATTTGAGAGCGTATTCATTTATTTCACGTTGGCAAACTATGTTGCCGCTATGTTGGCGTTAAACTATGTTTTAAAACTAATTAAAACCATTTCATGTAAATAGAGGGGGGGGGGGGGGGGGATTGTCACTGTACTCGCAAGCCGTTCGCCGTTCGCTTTGGCGTTGCGAATGGACCAAAACATTTCATGGACCAAACCATTTCATGTAAATAGAGGGGGGGGGATATAATTTTAGATATATATATAGTACGGGCATGCCCTAGTAATTAATAATGCTAAATAAAAACCAACCGGAAACAAGACAATGAGCACTATCGCTGATAACACCGACTTGATGAGCACACAGTACAGGCAGGTTCGTGAGGCCATGCCTCGAAGAGCGGTGATTGGTCCGGGATTTGATTGGCACAAGGACTGGTAAAATGGGACTCGCTGATAGGAGCGGACACGGAGATGTCATGGGATGACGTCAGAGCCTCAAGTACAAAAGAATTGGAACGGCGGACATTTTCTCTTCTCGTTCTTCTCGGGTTCTGGATCTGGTGGTGAACGGTCGTGCGCCGACATTTTCTGCTTCTCGTTCTGGATTCCATAGCGAACGGTCACTGTTGCGCCGATTCATCACGAACGGTCGTGTTCCGACATCTTCATAGTGATCGTGATGAGGAAGAACTGCAGACCGAGAACTGTGGTTTCCCGCGCACGGACGACGAAGACGAGTGCGGCTGGGCGAACGTGGGTGCGTGAGGCCTAGTTTGTGCCCACGGCAGTGCAGCCTGCGGTTTTCCCGCCAAGGACGCGAGGGGGTTTTGACAATTTCTGACGAGATTCAAGAGCTGATTCGAGCTAATTGCCACAAACTACTCATATATTTTTCAGTTATTTTATCCCTTGTCTGTATTCGGGTCTGTATGGGAGCGCTCCAATTAGGAATTTAGTTTATCGTGCATTTTCTTTCTTACCGGCATTTTGGTTCATAAAGCCGGCAGTTTCTTGTACATTGTAAATCCTGTGTCGGTTGAATTAATTATTGCAGGTTTGAAGACTGCCGGTGGGATCCGTGAAGGTAAGCGCTTACGGCTTCTCCCCCACTTGCTTCCCTCACGTGTAACGAAGGTCCGCCATTGAATTAAACGCCTCGGAGTTAAAGCTCGTTTGGTCCTCCATGTCACCCTGTGGTGTTAACCAGGGGGTAGTCACACGACAACATTTTTGCCAATTATTATTACTATTACTTATGTTAGATCAGGTCATTGAAAATATCATTCCATGCCTCGCCATTCTAAATTCCCAAGAATAAAATTTACTTCCGTAAGGGTGTCAGGAGGGGACAATATCGCAAGTCAAAAAACCCTTGGGGAGTGGGGATATTTTTTCATAATATCATTAATATTATGCTATTATCATAAATGTTGTTATTACTTTTGTAATGTGAAGCAGCTTTTGGAAAATTCCAATAAAAAAACGCCTTGCAAGAACTCCATGGAAGCGGCAGGAAGGGTTGTGTTATTATTCCTTGTTGGGTATATAGACTGCAGCAGATCAATGATCAGGTGCGTTCGTCGATGTGATAAGCATAGACTGATGTCCGGATTCCTCCAAATTTATTTCAGTTTAGTGTTTAACAGCATTAGCGACTATTTAAAAAGGTACCGTAATCATACGTGTTTGTGGTTTGTAATATTTTTACTTCTGGTAGAGGGTGCTCTCACGAAAACAGCACGATAAGCTATTTAAATACGTTAACAGGGCATTTGGCCAAGGAGGAAAACCCCCTTGGGGAGGTGGGATATTATTAGTATTAATATTGTTTTGTAATAACATTAATATTATGCTATTATCATTAGTGTTGTTAGAAACGTCTGTGGAAAAACTCCACGATTAACCTGTCTTAACATGGATATACACCTCAACATGCATCCCCGTTCGTGGAGAAAACCCCTTTGGGGGATGGAGGCAAATGAATGCACTACAATCTTCACTTTGTGACCTTTAGTCTTCCTGTCAAGTTTGGTTGAGATTGGATAAGTAACAACCGAATGTATCGCGGTCAAAAACAAACAGACAGACAGACAGACAGACAGACACAAAATTGAGTATTTTAGTATGATATAGCAGGGGTACCCAGCGTTGCCCGGTGCTGTTCTAATCATGTTGGCATTTTGAAGAAATCTGCTGTTGGCAGGCAGAGGGGCCTAAAAAATGTTTTTTCCAGGGGGCCTAAAGCGTCTCTCTCCACCCACTAAGCCTCAGGAATGGGGTCAGGGATCATTTACCATTACCTTTCTCTTATCTGCAATGGCTTAGGTAGTATAGAGCGATTAAGAAAAATCCAACTTTTTTTCCATGTTAAAAAAATAATAATAATTTACCTTCAACATTCCCCAGTACTCACTAATGAACCTCTGAATGTTTGACGAAGATCGGCTTAGCCATTTCTGAGAAAAATGGCAACAGGCAGACAGACAGACAAACACCTCTCTTACAGTGTAGACTATATTTTCTGTCAATGAACTTCCAGTTTCAAACAATGCCCTGAAGGAGGCTGTGGTTATAAAAGGAAGAGGCCGTTCATATGAAATGTGCAAGCTACCTGGTTATAGTGCAGAAGCTGTTGTTCAGACAGCAATCACACCCTGAAGCAGCAAGGGGTGCAACCTGAATGAATGAATGAATGGTCGTTTTGAGGCCATTTTCCCTGCTAGAGCGGGGGTTAGCCTTGCGGGCCCCATGACAATCATGGTTCCCTGTTTGAGGCAATGTTTTTATGGCCGGATGCCCTTCCTGACGCCAACCCTTGGTCGCCTCTTACAATGCGCAGGGATATGGTGTACCCATTCTAAATCGGGGTACTCACCGTGATCATTCATCCCAGCCCAGCTGGTACTCAATTTGCCGGCCTCGGAAGGATGACAGGCTGAGTCAACCCCCCTGGCGTTAATTCAGCGATCGACCGGGATTCGAACCCAGGATCCTAGGATCCCAAGCCTGCGCCCTAACCGCTAAGCCAACACCAGGCTAAGTGGTGCAACCTGATGTCAAGAAATCTCCAAGAGCAGCCCACTTGCTACCCGCAGGAATTTGTAATTTGTTCAGCGTGCCGGAGAAGACTCCCTTACTCTTCCCGAAGGACATCATGGGATCGTTAACATCCACCAACATAAGCTTGCAGACGGGATGCCCAGTTTAATATCCGACTGATGGACGGCGCACACATTGATTGATGCCTCGCTCTGCCTGCCAAACAGCAGTCTATAGCTCGGTCGGGATTTGAACCTTGGATATGCTGCTCAGATTCGAGTGCATGTACCTCTTTGCTATCCTGCTAAACCTCAGGTTTAGTGTATTTGTGTGTGTGTGGCTGAAAGACAGATGATCAGCATGATTTCATCAATTTTTTCTATGTTGTGTGTGTCCTGCATGTGAATGCATTTAATTATTATTTACATATTGTGGCGGACACAAAAGCCCACTGGCGTGGTGACATCATTCCACGCACCAAGTGGGCGGTGGCCACGCCCGAGGGGTAGGCGTGGCCTCATGATATACCCCGGGCGACCAGCCCGGAGGAGTACAGTGTTACAGTGTAGTCTTACAATAAAGACGTTTATATGTTACCGCTTGTCCGCTTCCTCCTTGCTCACAAGCAGCGCGCGTAACGCCGCGCTTTACTGGTGACCCTCGACGTTGGATCTGCCGGAGCGATCCTTCCACACGCGACGCCATCGCCATGGCCGCCTTCGTCAAACTTCCGGAATTTTGGGAGGCTCAGGCCGAAGTCTGGTTCATCCAGGCCGAAGCCCAATTTCAGCTTCGGCACCTCACCGGCGATGACACGCGCTACTGCCACGTCGTCGCCTCCCTCGGGCCCGGCACGGCCGCTCGAGTTGTGTCCGTCCTTCGCCACCCACCGGACGGCCACAAGTACGAGGCACTCAAGCGGCTACTCCTAGCCACGTTCAGCCTCACGGACGACGCACGGGCCGACCGCCTCCTGGATCTCCCCGAGCTCGGTGAGACGCGCCCGTCGGTCCGAATGGACCATATGCTGTCACTGTTGGGCGACGAAGCCCCCGGTTCGCTATTCCGGGCGCTTTTCCGTCGCCAACTTCCAGCGCAGGTTCGCCTCGCGTTGGCCGGGACCGGGCTAACGGAACCCCGAGCATTGGCGGCCGAGGCGGACAAGTACTTCGCCGCTTCGGACACGCGGGCGATCGTTGGCGTGGCCGTCACGGCCTTCGACGCTGCTGTTCCACAGCATCATCTTCTACAGCACGCTGAGTTTCAGCAGCATGCTGATACGCACCTCGTGAACGCCGCCACGCTCCGCCCACCGCCGCGGCGAAAACCGCCACCGCGGGGAAACCCGTCGACTCCACCGGCCTGGCGGAGCCAGCCGCGCTCCTCCAGCTCCACCACCTGGTGCTGGTTCCACGCCAAGTTCGGCCACGAAGCTCGGCGGTGTCATCCGCCGTGCTCCTTCAACGGGTCAGGAAACGCCCGGGCCGGCGCTCAATTGTGGCGATGAGCGCCGGCCGTTCGAGCAGCCTGCTGTTCATAACGGACACCTTCTCCGGGCGCCGTTACCTGTGCGACACGGGAGCACAGGTGAGTGTCATTCCCGCCGGCACGTCAGACAAGCACGCCGCGGGTGGGGGCCCCGCGCTGCTTGCCGCGAACGGGACGCCCATCCGTACGTACGGAAAACGCTGCCTCTCTCTGCGGTTTGGAGGGCAGGTTTTCCGATGGACGTTCGTCACCGCCGACGTGCCCATGGCACTGCTTGGCGCGGACTTCCTGTGCGCTAATGGGCTCCTGGTCGACGTCAAGCGCAGACGGCTTGTCCAGGCCGAGACGTTCAGCTCGCTCGCATGTGCGTTGCCCAGCTCAACGAGCGGCTTGCCAAGCGGCTTGCCGAACGATTCGGTTCCGGCCACGTTGGTCTGTACGCTTCCGGCAGCGGACGCATTCACCCGCCTCCTCGCCGGCTTCCCGGCCCTCACGCGGCCCACCTTCTCGGCGGGGGCCGTCAAGCACGGGGTGGCCCATCACATCCCCACCGTCGGGCCACCGGTCTACGCCCGGGCACGCCGCCTCGAGCCGACGAAGCTGGCGGTGGCAAAAGCGGAGTTCGCTACCCTGGAGCGACTCGGCATCGTTCGGCGCTCAGAGAGCGCTTGGGCGTCGCCGCTGCACATCGTGCCGAAGCCCGGCGGGGGATGGCGACCGTGCGGGGACTATCGCCGTCTCAATGACGCCACGACTCCCGACCGCTACCCCGTCCCCCACATTCAGGACTTTTCCGCCCGTTTGGCGGGCAGGTCCTTCTTCTCGAAGGTGGACCTCATACGCGGCTACCATCAGGTCCCCGTCAGGCCGGAGGACGTCCCGAAGACGGCGGTCATCACGCCATTCGGACTCTTCGAGTTCCTGCGCATGCCCTTCGGTCTGAAGAATGCGGCTCAGGCGTTCCAGCGACTGATGGACAGCGTCCTGCGCGACTTGGATTTTGTCTACGTCTACCTGGACGATATCCTCGTCGCCAGCGCGTCCCGCGAAGAGCACCTACGCCACCTCCGCACGCTCTTCGAACGCCTGGGCCAGCATGGCCTGATTGTGAACCCCGCAAAGTGCCGGTTCGGCGCCGCCACAATCGATTTTCTGGGGCACCGTGTCACCAGGCACAGAGCCGTCCCCCTGCCTGCCAAGGTGGAGGCGGTGAAGGGGTTTCCACGCCCCCGCACGATCAGAGGGCTGCAGGAGTTCCTGGGCATGGTGAACTTTTACCATCGGTTCCTGCCCCGTATCGCCCAGCTCCTGCGCCCCCTGCACGAAGCTCTCCGAGGTAAGCCGGGCAAAGGCGACGTTACCTGGACCGAGCAGATGGACACGGCGTTCACGGGCGCGAAGCTCGCCCTGGCTAACGCCACCATGCTCGCGCACCCGGCGCCCGATGCACCGATCGCCCTCACCACCGATGCCTCGGACTACGCGGTGGGCGCGGTGCACGAGCAATGGGTGCGTGGAGCTTGGCAACCGCTGGCGTTCTTTAGCCGGCAGCTTCGCCCGCCCGAACGCCGTTACAGTACCTTCGACCGCGAGTTGCTCGGACTTCACTTGGCGGTCAGGCACTTCCGCCATCTGCTCGAGGGCCGGGCGTTCACTGCCTTCGTCGACCACAAGCCGCTGATCTTCGCGATGGGCAAGGTCACCGAGCCGTGGTCGGCCCGGCAGCAGCCTCACCTCTCGGCCGTGTCCGAGTACACGACGGACATCCAGCACGTCGCGGGGAAGGACAACCCGGTGGCGGATTGCCTTTCCCGGGCCGTCGCCCACGCAGTCCACCTCGGCATCGACTATGCCCGGATGGCAGCGGACCAGGCCGCTGACCCCGACGTCCAGGCCTTGCGGACCGCCGTCACGGGCCTCCGCGTCACCGAGGTGCCGTTCGACGGCGCGGGCGCGGCCCTCTTGTGCGACGTCTCCCTCGGGCGTCCTCGCCCCATTGTGCCCGCGGGCTGGCAGCGCCAGGTGTTTGACGCCATCCACGGCCTGTCCCACCCGGGCGCGAGGGCCTCCCAAAGGCTGATCGCCGACAAGTTCGTCTGGCATGGCCTCCGGAAGGCCGTCCGCGGCTGGGCCAGGACATGCCTCGCGTGCCAGCGCGCCAAGGTGCACCGGCACACCCAGGCCCCGTTGGCCCCGTTCACGGTGCCGGAACGCCGGTTTGACCACGTCCACGTGGACCTGGTGGGACCTCTGCCCCCCTCGCGGGGTTTCACCCACGTCCTCACCATGGTGGACCGCACCACCCGGTGGCCGGAGGCCGTGCCCTTGGCGTCGACAACGGCGGCCGATGTCGCGCAGGCTTTCATCGCCACCTGGGTCGCCCGGTTCGGCGCCCCCTCAGACATCTCATCCGACCGCGGCCCCCAGTTCACCTCGGAGCTCTGGGGGGCGGTTGCGCAGGGGCTCGGGGTCCGGCTGCACCGAACCACGGCCTACCACCCCCAGGCTAACGGCCTGTGTGAGCGATTTCACCGCTCATTGAAGGCCGCGCTCCGGGCCACCCTCCGCGACGGCGGCTGGGTCGACAGGCTCCCCTGGGTCCTGCTGGGCCTCCGGACGGCGCCCAAGGAGGACCTGCGCGCATCCGCGGCGGAGTTGGTCTTCGGGCAACCGCTGCGGGTGCCGGGCGAGTTCCTCCCCGACTCCACGGCACCATGGTCCGCGGCACAGCAGCGCTCCGCTCTGCAAGAGACCGCCCAGAGGTTCGCCCCGGTGCCAACGGCATGCCACGGGCACCCACCGACGCACGTCGCCCCGGAGCTTCGCACGGCGGAGTACGTCTTCGTCCGCCACGATGCCCATCGGACACCACTGCGGCCCCCGTACGACGGGCCTTTCCGCGTGCTGGAGACCGGGGCGAAGCACTTCACCCTGGACATCGGCGGTACTCCTGACCGCGTTTCGGTAGACCGCCTCAAGCCGGCCCACCTCGATGTGGACCATCCACCGCCAGTGGCCCGACCCCCACGTCGGGGCCGCCCTCCTGCGGGCGGACCCCCGGCACCGCCCAGCCCCGCCGCCCCCCGGTCCTGCACCCATCCCAGGAGCAGCCAGGGGCATCCCACCTGGCATCCCACCTGGCATCCCTGCACCCCGGACGCCGCCGATCGCCAGGGGGCGCTTCGGCCGGGTCATTCGTCTGCCCCGCAAACTGGCCCTCCAGGTGCGCGGGAATTCTGGGGGGGCGCGTGTGGCGGACACAAAAGCCCACTGGCGTGGTGACATCATTCCACGCACCAAGTGGGCGGTGGCCACGCCCGAGGGGTAGGCGTGGCCTCATGATATACCCCGGGCGACCAGCCCGGAGGAGTACAGTGTTACAGTGTAGTCTTACAATAAAGACGTTTATATGTTACCGCTTGTCCGCTTCCTCCTTGCTCACAAGCAGCGCGCGTAACGCCGCGCTTTAATATAATCATTTTACGTCAACATAACTTTTGTACAACCTGTTTAAGGATCATTACTTTTCATATGTGGTGATTGATGATGCTGTAGTTGTTTTACTTGCTTCTGTGAATATATATCAATTTGAACTATGTAGAGATTGATGTAAATGTGTGAATTGTCACAATATCGCGATTTGTCACAGACTTCCAGCTTCACATCGTGGTACAACAGCTGTTTTGATGCAAGCTCTGAGGCTGAAACTTTGTGACGAGCCGAGTGGTGATAGCAATCTACTATATAAGACAGCTGTTGGTCTGTCTGTGTGTCTGAGAAAAATGGCGACTCAGACAGACAGACACACAGACAGAGTTGGCTGAACGGATCTTCGTCAAACTTTCAGAGGTTCATCAGTGAGTGCCTGGGGGTGTTTTAGGCCAAAAAATTTTTTACAGAGGTTCGTTTTTTTGCATAGATATTTTAAAAATCGCTCTAGAGTGCCGAAGCCTTTTAAAATTAATTACAGTTATATACAAGTACACATTCGCATAAATAAATACAAAACAATAACCAGACATTTGAACACAAAAAAAATCAAATCATTCCGGAAGTGTACGAAGTTGGAAGTAAGGCTTCTTCTTATTTGTGATCGGCATCACACTTAACTCAGAAACGTCATGAACAGAACGGATATTCACCAGTATATATTCAATGCAATTCACCAGCCCCCCCCCCCCCCCCACCCGGAAACGCTGGGTACTCCTGCTAGTGTCGCATAAAGAAAGTAATGTCGCACGTCATGTATGTTTCTAAATACTCAATAGCTAACAAGTCGTATAGTACGTCGTGTATGTTTCTAAATACTCAATAGCTAACAAGTCGTATAGTACGTGGTGTATGTTTCTAAATACTCAATAGCTAACAAGTCGTATAGTACGTCGTGTAATGTCCGACTAATAAGTTGCGGTTACGACCAAGGTCGACGGTCCTCCCAATCGGTCTCTCACCTCACCTATATCAGAGTCCTCACCTATATCAGAGTCCTCACCTATATCAGAGTCCTCACCTATATCAAAGTCCTCACCTATATCAGAGTCCTCACCTATATCAGAGTCCTCACCTATATCAGAGTCCTCACCTATATCAGAGTCCTCACCTATATCAGAGTCCTCACCTATATCAGAGTCCTCACCTATATCAGAGTCCTCACCTATATCAGAGTCCTCACCTATATCAGAGTCCTCACCTATATCAGAGTCCTCACCTATATCAGAGTCCTCACCTATATCAGAGACAAGTTCCCATTGACTTGCTTTGTTCATGTTACGTTATTCTGCATCATTTGCATCCTTTTTAATGCACTTCGGTCACCCAGTGGTTCGACACCAGCACACAAACCTTTCTTCGGAAGTGTCATTAATCTCGTGGTTATGGCCGTGTTAACCTTCAACGGATGCAACATGTCTTCCCCGAAGTTTGGTGGAATTTTTTTGCTTTTTCTAAAAATTGCTAGTGAATTTCATTTGTCAGGTATTTTTATGTGCGTTAGCTAGTTGCCCCCACGACTTTAAGCCGGTTGACCTCACAACAAAATGGGATAAACCTTGGCCGTTAAAAGAGTGGTAGTAGTTGTCCGCATCACCATAAAGTTAACGAAAGTTCTGACGTCTTCTTTGTTGAACTTTCTGTCACAGCCACATCCTTGGTTCTAGATGCCATTGTTGCAATTCCTGAAACTACAAATAGTGCGAGAAACCTGATATCTTTTCGAGATATCCTGATATCGAGAAACCTGACCTTTGACTTGTACAGTTACATCCAACTGATCCAAGTGACAGAACTTTTGGTCTGATCATCGTATGCATGTTCTTCTTCCTTTTGCTGTTTTGTCGGCGATTGAGGAATGATCCGTTGTTTTCTATTCCGTTCTCCCGATGGCGATGGATGTCCCCGTACACATCCATTATCTCTTGTTACTGTCCGTGTGGTGTGCACATGCGTGTGCCCAAGGGACCATTGTTGATACACTTGACCAACATATTTACTAATCACCAAAAGGTGAGCAATCGTAATTGCTCATTCACAGTTTGCCTTATCAGAGAACATGGTTTTTTTTTTTGTTGTTTAGTTTTTTTTGTTTTTTTTTTGTATACAAGATCGAGGCTTGTGTAAGAGCTAACATTAATCAGAAAAAGACAAGCGGACACATAAAACATATAATAAATGGAGCGGGAGACAAGATGGGGAGAGAGAGGGAAACACACAAGTACAACATTTGAGAGCAGGGACATCGGGAGATCTGTGGGAGGGAGAGCGCTTGGGAGGGGGGGAGGCACGGGAAAGTGGGGGGCGGGGGGAGAGGTATAAAACACATGGACACTGCTAGGACTTCCAGGAAAGAAGTTGGTATTTCAAAAAAGTGGATCTGGGGTGAATTAACGGGGATTTCCAACCTCCCCCCCCCCCCCCACATTATTATATACCCTCCCCCCCCCCCCGCACTTTATCATGTAATGGACGTTTATACAGGTAAGTTTGTTCCAGAAGAGAAATGACACGAGGTGGTAGCTTTCACGTACTTTGAGTGGTGATGTCATTTCTGTGATGTTGCAGTAGCTTCACAAATGACACACCTCTTCATCTTTAAAGAAAGTGGTTAAAGAAGTAAGCATTGATTGAACGGTTTGTGTTGTTCAGGTTCGTCTTTTTCTTTTCTACCCGTTAATACAGACGGTGGACGCAATTCGTTTGCTCCATTCTCACGGCGAAATATAACAATTTTCACCATAGTTTTGAAATTACAACAGCACAAATCATTCATGATCGGTTTGAAATATGTGCAATCTGCCTTCGCGTAAACTGCTCTGGACCAATACTGTGAGTTACGAGAACAACACTCCCATGTTGACGGACCATGGCATCACACTGGCCACAGCCAGTCGGTGACTTCGTTGCCGAAGGTCGATAGCAATGTATACTTGGCCAAAAAAAGAAACGCAAGTTGATAAGACGCATTTTTTTCATGTGCATTGTTGTGCACAAATTATCAATGACAAAGATTTGTGATACCATTTTAAGCACCTGTATTTTAAACCACATTTATTGAGGGTCATGCCTCACTGAACCACCACAATGGGGGTTGAATGGATTTTCAAACAATCACTTACTGTGGCTTCCAAGGCTAAATTGCATAAGAATGTTGATGTTCCTGTGGTAGTCTATGGTCCATGGAGGCTTGAACCGAATTCACTCAGCAGACGACAATGCCACGAGTTGTTAGGGTAGGGTAGGGTTAGGGTAGGGTAGGGTTAGGGTAGTTGTTAGGGTTAGTGGTTAAGGTTAGGGTTGTTAGGGTTAGGGTTGTTGTTAGGGTTGTTAGTTGTTAGGGTTAGGGTTAGGGTTGTTGTTAGGGTTAAGGTTGTTGTTAGGGTTGTTAGTTGTTAGGGTTGTTATGGTTAGGGTTGTTGTTAGGGTTGTTAGCGTTAGGGTTAGGGTTGTTGTTAGGTTGTTAGTTGTTAGGGTTGGGGTTAGGGTTAGGGTTGTTGTTAGGGTTGTTAGGGTTAGGGTTGTTTGGGTTAGGGTTGTTAGTTGTTAGGGTTGGGGTTAGGGTTAGGGTTGTTGTTAGGGTTGTTAGGGTTAGGGTTAGGGTTGTTTGGGTTAGGGTTAGGGTTGTTAGTTGTTAGGGTTGGGGTTATGGTTAGGGTTGTTGTTAGGGTTGTTAGGGTTAGGGTTGTTTGGGTTAGGGTTAGGGTTGGGGTTAGGGTTAGGGTTGTTGTTTGGGTTGTTAGTTGTTAGGGTTGGGGTTAGGGTTAGGGTTGTTGTTAGGGTTGTTAGTTGTTAGGGTTGGGGTTGGGGTTGGGGTTAGGGTTGGGTAGGGTTTGACATAAAAACTTGCGTTTCTTTTTTTGTCAAGTATATATTTCGAAGAAGAAAAAAAACGAAGGCAGACTATTCCAGCCTATTTCAGGATGAAGGCCACGCTCTCCTCATCTTGAGGGTTTGGCATGCTCGCCACGCTTGCGGAATGCTTGTTGGCATGAGAGCAGCCATGGGAATCGAACCTCCACCAGCCGGTAAAGAAAAGTGTTGAAGCACTCGAACAAATAGCCAGCCATGATGTTTTCTCTTCATTATTATTTTTACATCTGAACACTTATTTAAATGGATGGATGGAATCGACGCTTGATCGAAGCGAGGAGAATCTGCCGGTTTTGAGCATTAATCCTTCGTCGGAGCAAAACACTTGACACTCGATTTAACGAGCTAGACTATAGTTCTTCATTTTACTTGTTTCAATGAGTTTATTTGCTCTCGGTACTCTGCAGAACACCTCATGGCTGTGGAGGGTAAAGAAATAATGACCATTAAACACGGTTTGCTTGCTAGAATATAAAATAAATTGCACACACTCGGGCAGATGTAATAGTATTTTCTTCCATTATTTGCTCGTCTATGATGAAGTCGAGATGAGCTGTTAAAGCCAAAATGATGTTCTTCAGTCAGTCTGTGGGCCCATTAACATTTTTTCGTTTTTTTCCTTCTCCTCCGAGGCGGCTCAATGGATCGTTTTGAAACTCGGCATGATGATTCATGACATCGATGATCAAAAAATGATGGATCCCTTTTTAAACTTCCATCTAGGTGGTGAGATAATCAACCAATTAACTCAAAATGCAATCTATGTTTGTTTGTATGTCCATCACATATCGCGAGATTCTACCATCTAACGAGACTGTGAATGAAATGAAAAACGACGTTTCGTCATTAATTTAATTGAAACCTCTTAATTTAATTTTAACCTCTTCATGTCATTTATGCCCTCTTGCTTTGAAGAACAGGAAAAGAAGGGGGAGGGAAGGACAGAGTGTTGTGGTGGGAAAGGGATGGTAGAGCGGAGACACTCCTTTCACTCCTTTTTTTTGTTTGTTTCTTTTAGTTAATTTTCCCCTTTTTTCCTTTTAAGATCTTTCGACGCTTTACATCCCTTAGACCCCTTTAAACCTTTCTAGACCTTTTAGTCCTTATATGACCTCTTTAGTCCTTTTATGACCATTTAGTCCTTTTCAGACCCTTTAGTCCTTTTAGGACCCTTTAAACACTTTTAGACTCTCACACCCTTTGGACCCTCACATCCTTTAGGCCCGAAGACCCTTTAGATCACTTTAGGTCCTTTACACCTCTTTAGGGTCTGAAAGGGGTTTAAAGGTCCTTTCCTTGACAAAAAGGAATATAACATTTTCATCAATTCAGGACCTGCTCATCCTACATACTTTTCACTGTGCGAATAAAATAGTCTTATCAGGCCTTTCAGCCCCCATGGATACCTAATGTTCCATCAAATCAAACTGAAAATCAACTTTATCACCTAATGCAACCCAACTTCAACCACCCTTCATCGATTCATTCATTCTTAATTTTATACTTTGTTTATTTTGAAGGCGAGAAGAAATGTGACAATATAGGATGGATTGCAGAGAAGGTCATAATGCCGAGGGGAGAAGGGGATGGGATGGGGATGAAATGACAACAGACTAGTCTATCGTAGTGCTGTTTGGTGACTAGGCCGATAGTCGTTGGGGAAAAGCGATCACCCATTTTTGAGCCTCCTTTCGGCATGATCTTAGCTGTTGCTGTACTCCACAACCGCACAAAGTTCCCATTTTCACAAGCCAGATGAAGCGCACCCTTTGCTGATTTCCTGTTCTGTCATTGTGCTCTTAATGTTTGTGTTTCTGCATTTTGTTGATTCTTTCCTTGTTAAAGTGCTTATTAGTTTCACCTGTTCCCAAAGGTACAGGAGAGGCTATTATAATTGGTGTCTGTGTTATTGTGCACATTCACATGCATATACACTACATGGTCAAAAGTATGCGGACATCCCTTCTAATTAAACACACAGCCGTGCAATCTCCATAGACAAACATTGGCAGTAGAATGGGCCGTACTGAAGAGCTCAGTGACTTTCAACGTGGCACCGTCATAGGATGCCACCTTTCCAACAAGTCAGTTCGTCAAATTTCTGCCCTGCTTGAGCTGCCCTGGTCAACTGTAAGTGCTGTTATTGTGAAGTGGAAACCTTCTAGGAGCAACAACAGCTCAGCCACGAAGTGGTAGGCCACACAAGCTCACAGAATGGGACAGCCGAGTGCTGAAGCGCTTGGTGCGTAAAAATCGTCTGTCCTCGGTTGCAACACTCACTACCGAGTTCCAAACTGCCTCTAGAAGCAATGTCAGAGCACAACAACTGTTCGTCGGAAGCTTCATGAAATGGGTTTACATGGCCAAGCAGCCACACACAAGCCTAAGATCACCATGCGCAATGCCAAGCATCGGCTGGAGTGGTGTAAAGCTTGCCGCCGTTGGACTCTGGAGAAGTGGAAACGCGTTCTCTGGAGTGATGAATCACGCTTCACCATCTGGCAGTCTGACGGATGAATCTGGGTTTGGCGGATCTGAATGCATAGTGCCAAACTGTAAAGTTTGGTAGAGGAGGAATAATGGTCTTGGGCTGTTTTTCATGGTTCGGGCTGGGCCCCTTCATTCCTGTGAAGGGAAATTTTAACGCCACAGCATACAATTACATTCTAGACAATTGTGTGCTTCCAACTTTGTGGCAACAGTTTGGGGAAGGCCCTTTCCTGTTTCAGCATGGCAATGCCCCTGTGCACAAAGCGAAATCCATACAGATCCATACAGAAATCCATACATACAGTCCATACAGAAATGGTTTGTCGAGATTGATGTGGAAGAACTTGACTGGCCTGCACAGAGCCCTGACCTCAACCCCATCGAACACCTTTGGGTTGAATTGGAATGCCGACTGCGAGCCAGGCATAATCGCCCAACATCATTGCCCGACCTCACTAATGTTGTGGCTGAATGGAAGCAAATCCCTGCAGCAATGCTCCAAAATATAGTGGAAAGCCTTCCAAGAAGAGTGGAGGCTGTTATAGCAGCAAGGGGGGGGGGGGGTGGGGGGGACAAACTCCATATTAATGCCCATGGTTTGGAATGATTTGTTCGATGAGCACATACGGGTGTGATGTTCGGGTGTCCACATACTTTTGGCCATGTAATGTTTGTACTTTAATATGGATTGTTCATTCTCAGATCTAATGTAATCTATATACCTCAGCAACATTGCATTTAAAAGGCCTTTCTCAGATTTTTCAATGATTAAATTGGAACAAAGATGTCTAATTGAACCATAACCAGGGAAGAATGCACAGATTTTGTACAGTATCTGCAGCCACAGCAAATTGTGTTTCCAGATGAGCCCGTAGTCTGAGTTGTGTTCAAGGCCTACGGGCTCGACCAGCGTGCCCCATGTACCTTAAGCATATTTACACAAAGTTATCAAATTAAACCATAACATTTTATATCTAATTTAACTACAAGTTAATGTTGTACCTTTATTGTGGATAACACCAATATCTCGCTGTACTCTGGGGATGCATTCCTGGAAAACCGAGCGTATCCCGAATGAGTGTGTTTTGAAACAAATCCTCCCAGAAGAATTGTGTCATAAATAGATGTGTTCCTGAAGGGTGCCAAATACCAGGATTTTTGTTCCCAAAATAAGATTGATAAAGCATAAATTTGTGCTCATTAATGAATAAATAAGAGTCATAATGATTAATAGAAGTGTACACAGTACAACGAAAACGAACAAATGCAATTTAATTTGGTGTTTGCCTCACAATAAAAAAGACATACAACTTACATTACAACTCGAACTATTACTTCTTGAAGAATTGATCAAGGGAGAGTTGCCTCGCAGCCTTTTTCTTTTCTTCATAAAGCTCCCTGGAGCACTGCATTTCCTGACTTAAGACCCTTGCAACATTGATTATCCTTTCGACATTTGGGTAATCTTCTTGCATGATGTCTATCGCCGCATTGATGTGTTTGAAAATCTCTGAAAGCCTTTTGGTCGACCACGCTTTAAGGGGCACTTTTTTGAAGGCCTCAGATGAATCTTCAGCATCTCTTTGTTCTCCTAGCTGCATTAACTCTTCATTGGAGAGCTCATCTCTATGGGTTTTGAGCTATCCCTCAACATCCTACTTCTCAAGTTCCTCGAATCCCAGCTGCCTGCCAATGGCAACGTTTTCCAGAACTTCTTGAATCGTCTCCTCTTGAATCCACCCTTCAATTCAGAAACGCAATCAGGCCAGGGCTTCCTCCACACGCCATTGAGGTTTGAGGATGTAACATCCTTCCAAGACTCGTCAATGTTCTTGATTGCATTAAATATGTTGCACCTCTTCCAGAACACTTATAGGGTGGGAGCTCACCTTCCATTGCTTTGACTGCCTGGGCTTTGCCATCATGTAATAGGTGATAAGCCTTGCAAATGGCAATGATGCCCTGATCCATGGGTTGCAGCAACGAGATTGTGTTTGGAGGCATAAAAACAACTCTGATGTTGCTGTGGGTATCAACCAAACATGAAGGGTGGCCAGGAGCGTTATTGAGAATCAACAATGCTTTGTTTTCCAAATTATTTTTACTTCCGCCATCGAAGGCGGATGTAGGTTATGTTTTTATCCCTGCCTGTTTGTCTGTCTGTCTGTCTGTGAACATGATATCTCAAGTTGTGGATGGATTCGGACGAAATTTGGTGGATAGGTTGGGTGTGTGACAAGGACGAATCGAGTCTGATTTTGGTGAAGATCCATATCCGGAAAACGAGAATTTTTTTTACATTTGCGAGTGATTCTTCACCATGGAGTGAAGAATCACTTGAAAAATTCATTGGGCCAAAAACGATTTATAGTATGATATTTCAAAAAATTGTGGACAACTTTTGACAAAACTTGGTGGATGAGTTGGTTTGGTGACGAGAACAAGTCGATTCGATTTT
The DNA here is from genome assembly GCF_964187855.1 of Myxine glutinosa. NCBI lineage: Eukaryota > Metazoa > Chordata > Myxini > Myxiniformes > Myxinidae > Myxine > Myxine glutinosa. The sequence continues at coordinate 109,202,402 of NC_136271.1, read as the reverse complement.
GGTTCATGTCCGGATCCAGATCCGCCCTATCAGTGGGAAACAAAACGTAAACTGTTCAGCCTGGCGGAGGTATGCGCTTTACCGATTGGCCTAAAAAAATGGTGCAAGGACCATTGCTCAAAGCATCATGGTCGTCCAAGTTTTCTGATTGGCTCTCCAAATTATTGACAAAGTTATAGTGTCGCCTCTGAGAGTCTGAGGTCTCTCCAAATGATGTATGAGGAGTTGCCTCAATTTGAAATCTCCCACTGCACTCACTCTAACGAGTTGAATCCAGGCGTGCTCTCTTCCCCTTTGGAAATGAAAGTCCTCATGTGCATTCATTTCCAAAATAAGCCCGTTTCATCAATGTTAAAAACTTGATGACACGAATATGCAGCTTCTTTAATTATTGCAGCCAATCAATGAGGAGAAGGCTTTGCTACTTCGGTAGCCACACTCACAACCTCGTCAGTCACTTTAAAGTTGTGCAAGTTTGATCTCCTTTTTTTTTAAACTTTTATAACCATCCTCGACTTTTATGGAATATTTCAGATTGCGACGATTCACCCCTTTTACTGTAAATCTTCAAACAAATGTTTGGCTTTCTCTTGAATTAACATCTGGCTCACGGGTCGGACGGTGATGTTGTTCTTCTATGCAGATGTTTAGCAAACGCTCTGTTTCAATCATTGTTTCACTTTGATTATGCCTCCATAACACAGCCGCATTTAAAGGAACAGCACCTTGAGCACACTTCTTGATTTTTTTTTTTCCGGCATCTCGGTAAATCGTTCTCATGGTCAAGGGAGCCAGTGAAAGAGCACGGCCTATAGCAGCGTGACCTTGTCAACTCTCAAAGCATTTCAAAATGTCCAATTTTACTTGAAGGAAAAATGCTTTGTTTCGAACTTTGAAACACAAAAACATTTCGAAAAAAAAAAAAAACATTTCGAACTTTGAAACACAAAAAGTTGAGCACAAATGAAATGGCAATGAAAAGTGTTGTCACCTCGTCAAGGGAACTGCAACTGACAAGCATCGGGGTGGATGCGGATTCGAGGTTAGCATCGTCACATGAGTCACCATGTGGTGTAGAGCATGTTTGAGCCGGTTTTTTCGGAGCACATTACATGTCCGAAGCGAGCGAGCGGATTTGGAGATGGAGCTATAATATTGTCACGTGTGTGGATAACTAGCGTAAAACCGAAACAAGCTTGTTGAGAAACATCTTGTGGCGAGGTATGACTGCACTGTCCAAGTTAGCCGTGGCCGAATCTGAGGGTGTGTCTGCACATAGATCTACTGTAATCTATATCATTCACTCCAAGGCATTTTTTAAAATATTCATCATGCACACGCAGATTTGCACAGCAATGATTTTGGGTTATAAATTTTGCACTTAAAATACAGATGCTAAATTATAAAATTGTGTTTTTCATCTCATTGATACCGGTATTGAATTTATTGGGTCACTTGATAGCCTTTCATGTCCCCTTCCACATCCGTCGGATGCTGTGGAATGCAAATTTTGAAATGCAATAGATTTGATTCTTGACAGAGCATCGACCTTTCAATGGCGCAGGCGCAGTCCAAGTTCTGCCTCTCTCCCGGCTGAGAGAGTGATGCACCGCCATCCGAGCCAATGTGAGATCAGGAGCAGGATGTCATGTGACTTATGAGGCTTGCTTGCCGAATGTGCCGTTATTTCATGTATTTACATCAATTTGATTGACATAAAATTGAAACTTTTTATTGTGATGACTTTTCGGTGTGAAAGGAATGCGATAAAGCAAATTTCAGGAAATTGGCACAGGGGTTTGGAAAAATGCTCACACATATCTGTAGGCCGACATGTGTGACCTTGCTGTATTTACGATATAGATTGCTGAAAATTTTTGTTTCATCTGTTTTCTTTCACAAAAGCATTTACTTTTGACATGATTCCAAACCTACACATGACTCAACTGCTCTGTCATTGGAAATTAATACGTTTTCTTTGGCCGAAGCTCTGGTAGTGTGTTGTTAAGTTGTTCAGACAAAGTTCCTACGTGTGTTTCTAGTGTCCTTCATGGATATATTTACGTACATAATATATGGCTTCTTGTAGCCTCTCGTGCTTGTCCTCCAGAATGGCAGCGGGGTGGAAATTTACATGACCCATGACAGGTTGGGAAAAGCTATTTAAATCATTGTGAACTTTTCAAAGGATAGCTTTGCTTCCTGTGTTTGATGCAAACGTCCATCCACTGGACATTTTTTTCTTTTTTTTGTATACAAGATCGAGGCTCGTGTAAGAGCTAACATTAATCGCAAAAAACACTAGAACGCCACTCAGTAGAGCGCATACTCCCGCCGTGGGTTTAGTTGGAATAATACGTTTTGTTTAACATCCCCTCTCCCCAAAACAATAAATGAAAAAGAAAGTAGGCCCTAACTGTCAGATAATTTATTTTGATATATCTCGGAATTAGAGGAGAAAAACATCATTTAAGAATAAGAATAAAAGCTTTAATGCAGTAAAACAGAAAAAATCTTTCCCAAAAAAAATTCCAAAAAAAATTCCTGGATCCAGAATAATATCCCGAGCTTCACCAAAAACTAATCAATTCTTCCTATCCCAAGTAGTCCGGCAGCTAAGCTAAATATAGCATAACAATTGTGAAAAGGGTTGGCGTCAGGAAGGGCATCCGGCCATAAAACATTGCTTCAAATAGGGGACCGAAAAACAACAACAACCACGGTTCCCGAAAAAGGCCAACCCCCGCTTTGCGGGGAAAAATGGCCTCCAAAGGTGGTTATAATTGTGCATTTTGTGAGGAAAGCACCAAATTTGGCACACTAGTAGATTATCATATTATGAAAAGATCTGGATATTGGGCCATCTCAGATTCAGAGATTTGATTTTTACAAGATTTGCAGATTTTGCAGATTTGCAAGCTGAGATTGCAACGCCAGGGACGGCCGACTCCTTCCTGCGAGCTGCCCACGTCACCCGTACAAGAAGAGCTCATCAAATCACTGCAGCGGCACTGCACATCCTGCAACACCGTGCGTATGAACGCCACTGTATGACATATGCTGATGATGCAGAAGACCTGCCTGAGTTCGAAGACTGGTGTCACCAGAGAGGAGAAGACATTCCCAACTTTCAGTACTGGGCAACTGTGCTGGAACTAGAGATGTTGGTACTGGTCTACGTGCGTTCTCTGCGGCAGGCTTCATTCACGATGTACCTTGATGCCCTGACGGAACTGGTCCCATGGTTCCATGCCTTAGACTACACACACTATGCCACGTGGGTCCCTGTTCACCTGAGGGACATGGTTGCACTCCCAATGAAGCACCCAGATGTAGCCAGAGCATTCAGGGCTGGCAACTTCACTGTACAGAAGACGAAGGTGGTGTTCTCTTCGATCCCAATCGAATCGAAATCTTGCAAAAATCAAATCTCTGAATCTGAGATGGCCCAATATCCAGATCTTTTCATAATATGATAGTCTACTAGTGTGCCAAATTTGGTGCTTTCCTCACAAAATGCACAATTGTTATGCTAAGTTGCCCCACTAAAGGGCAATCATCCCACCAACTTTCATCCAAATCCGTTCAGAACTTTTCCAGACATCTTGTTCACGAACACACGAACACACACACACACACGGACGGACGGACACGATTGAATGCGTTACTCCCTGGCGGGAGTAATAAACCTGAAAATTGCAGAGCCAGAACCAGAATTATTTATTTGGTCTGGGAAGCCCATGCAAGGTTTCTTCTTCTTCAGCCTCTCACAACCCTGGGTGAATATGCGATCTTTTTTTTAAAAGTTGGAATTTTGCCAAATCTGTTTTATTCGTTTGTTAATATACCTCAGTTATTGACAAATCTGGAACGAAGTCTTTATAAGTTCATCAAACGCTGACACCGCGAATGACATTCGCTGAGTGAAATGTTGATATCTCTTCTGAGGTATAAACAAACAAACAAACAAAAAAACAGTTTTAAAGCATTATACGTATCAAACGATACATTTTATTAAACGGGGAAACCTATTACACACTTTGGTGGTTTTAAAATGACAGAATATGTCTTTATTAGAAAAAAAATATGAACATTGAAGACGACGCTGCTAAAAAAGTACACCGCTCTAACGCATAACCACGAGTTTAAACTACATTTACAACAAATATGAAAACTATTTTCATATCACAATGTTAAATATAGAATATATAGAAGATAATGTAAAAAAAAAAAGAGCCCTATCTTCCAATGGTAAAACAATCCTTCAAAAAATTCCTGGATCGGGAATAATATCCTGAGCTTCACCAAAAACTAATCAATTCTTCCTTTTCCCAAGGGCAATCATCCCACCAACTTTCATCCAAATCCGTTCAGAACTTTTCCAGATATCCTGTTCACAAACACACGAACACACACACATGCACACACACGGACACGAGTGAATGCATTACTCCCTGGCGGGAGTAACAACGTTCACATAAAACATATAATAAAGGGAGCAGGAGGCAAGATGGGGAGAGAGGGGGAAAGCACACAAGTACAACAGTAGAGAACAGGGACATCAGGAGATCTGTGGGAGGGAGAGGGCTTGGGGGGAGGAGGCATGGGAATGGGGGGAGTGGGGTTGGATTGCAATGCATTGCAATGGCTCCAGCTCAAGCTGCTTTGCTGTGTTGTCTCTCAACATTATTTTCCTTGTTGCCATGATTTTCATCCACCGTACGTTGGGTATTTTATGTTGGCATGATATGTTGGGACAGGGATTTGAGCGTTGTAAACATTCTGCTTTCACACTCAAAATACTTATCCTTTGTTCCATGGCAGCCGACCATTCCTTAGTTCTTCAGTGAGCATACTAATACCGCTGCGTTGTAAATTGTTGACTTTTGGATAAGGCATTGGTATAACTATGCGGCTCTAAATGGGAAAATTTTCCCTGTAATTTGGGTAGGGTGCAGGCGATAGCTCGCATACTCTTCGCGAAAGACACTGTGAGATATTTAAAGTCCACCAAGTAATTTCGGCAAAAGGGACAACCAGTTTAACTTCCAGCCGAGGGACGGCACTCACAATGATGAATCTCCCTGCCTGCGAAACACCAGGCTGGGCCGAGATTCAAACTCAGGCTGTACAGCCTAGACGTGAGTGTGGGTGCATCTTGGCCATCTTGTCAACCCTGCTGGATCTGGCCGAGCAAAGCACAGATTAGTTGAATACTAATTGGCTGAAGGCAAAAATATCCCTACCTAAACAAATACAGTCCAAGGTATCATTTATTAATACCAGCATAATATGAGGTGGAACAGCATGTACGCCTCTCGGCCTCTGAGCTGTTTGGTCTGGAATGCAAATCCCAGTGGAATTGGATTCAATTAAAATGGCTGTTCTGGTGACAATGATTGCAGGCTGTGCAGTTAGCAGGGGCAATGCTTAAAATGGAATATGCCATCTCGAGGAGAGGGCGTTAAGCGAGTTGTCCTGAATAGGCCTTTTAGGGCTTCATCATGACCACATGTGCTTTATCAAACCCCCTTAAAGTGATGCATTAATTTACTTATCTTCCAAGTGTCATCTCAATTCTTACCTTTAAGTTAATCTTTTAACATCTTAATCTGCATCCCTTTCATGATTATTACTTATGTATCACTTTTTGAATTTTTTGCAAGGAAATGAACCATAGTAACCACGTGATGGCCTTCTTTTCAAGAGAAACGCTGGGCTTTTGCAGTCCGCAACATGAATGCAGACAGGACGGCCGGCATTACGTCCCCATCCAAAAGACAGTGTGCTCTAAGATGCGGCATCTCCTGCTGGCACTGCATCAGAACGGTGGCTTTTGGTTAAGCGGTTAAGCCCGATCATGTCAGTAATCGCACTCGGACTTCACAGCTCGATAGTGAGCATGCTACCAATGTACAGCTGCTATTCTTCTGCCCCCATAGCAACATAATAATTATCCTGAGGCTAACTTGGAGTCCATAACCTTTTAATCACATCCCTTAATGTTGCTGATTTCAGTCATAATTGAACTCCTTCTCCAATTTCAGTCATATTTGAACTCGGTGTGCTTCTGTCCACGTGCGCTGTCTCTCCCCGCCCCCATAATCTCCTTGCCTTCCACCTTTTGCCCTCTTCACGTGACTCGTGGTTGTCCGTCTAGGCTCCCTCTCCCCGTTGGTATTTTTGTGAATATAAGATTGTTCTTCACGGTTCTGTTGAAATATGTTTAAACTTTCCCCTGCAATGTTTTATTCAGTGGTATATTACAACACGCTGTTTTTAATCCTATTTAAAAGGCTTTTTTCAATTTCCTCTCCAACTCATTCCATTTCAAAAAAATATTCAATCTCTTATAATTCTTTCTCTCTACATTCTATAAACTCACCTTCATTACACCCCTCCTCCATCGTTCTTAAACGGATCGCTAACTTGAAAATCACAATAAACCCAATTTGTTATAAATGTTCGTCTTTCATTATTCATCCACTTTCAAAACTCCCCCCTTGCCCCTCCCCTCCTAAACTCCCCCCTTGCCCCTCCCCTCCTAAACTTCCCCCTCACCCCTCCCCTTCAAAACTCCCCTCCAACCCCTCCCCTTCAAATCTCCCCCCCTACCATTCCTCTCCAATTCTCCCCCCTCCCTCCTCCTCCTCAAAGCTGCCTCCTCCCCACTTCGTCTCCCTTCTATCTCATACCTCCACCTCCCCCAACCTTATACTTTCCTCTGCCCCCCCCCCCCTCAAACAACCCCTCACTGTGCCTCATCTCATCACCATCAAACCTTTCGTCTTCCTCATCCTTCCCTTTCTTGTAACTCTTCTGTAATCTCTGACACACTATCAACTGCTCTCCCTACCTCCCGCTCTCATCCTTCATCTGACCCTACCCCTCCCCTCTCCTGTCCTGTACCCGATGCTCCCCCTCTCACCTCATTAACGGTATGGAACTCAAACATCCGGGGCCTTCGCTCAAACCTGATTGATCTCTCCATTCAGGTTGCTTCTGACAATGCAGACTTGATCCGCTTAACAGAAACTTTCCTCCTTCAAGATGTCTCTGATTCCTTAATATCTCTTCCTGGTTACTCCCTCCTCCGGTATGATAGACCTGAGCCTCGTCCTGGTGGTGGGGTTGCTATCTTTATCAAAAACCCTCTTCCTCACTCTCCTTGCTCTGCCCTCTCTCCACCCCAACCCCAGGAGTACCTCTGGCTATGACTTCCTTTCCGCTCCCACCGTTTGTTCATATGTGTTCTGTACCATCCCCCAAACAGTGATGACTCCATTTACATTTCGCTGTCTGACAACATGGACCAACTTCTATCAACTCATCCAAACTCTCTCTTCCTCATTTGTGGCGACTTCAACTGTCATCATGCCAGCTGGCTGGGTGTGGTTTCCTCTCTCACCAGCCATGGCACCTCAGCAAAGGACTTCTGCGACTCATTGGGACTGACACAATCTGTCCAATTCCCGACCCGAATCTCAGACAACGGAGCATCTTCTCTTCTAGACTTGGTTATGACAAACTTCCCTGTAAATGTCTGCTGCTCTTCTTCTTCTGCTCCAATCGGTTCTTCTGATCGTGTGCTTGTTAAAGTGGACATCTCTCTGGCCATTCTCAGAGAGCCTCCTCAGCGTCGACGAGTCTGGCATTTCACTCAGGCTGACTGGCACGGTCTGCAAGCAGCCATCAATCATCTGGACTGGTCTCCAATCTCTACTGCCTCTTGACATCAATTCTTCCAAAGCAAACTGCTCTCTCATGCACAGATTTATCCCATCACGTCTTTAGTTGTCTTGCCCTTCCTCCCGTCCATGGTACACTGAATCTTGTGGTGAGGCAGTTGCCCTGAAACAACTTGCCTTTGCCTCTTGGAAGGCTAATCCAACTGAAGGCAATCTCAGTTCCTTTCACCAAGCTCGGAACAAGTGTGTGTCTACCCTCAGTAGTGCCAGGAAGCACTATCTCTCCACACTCAAGAATGAACTCTCAAACCTGTCTCCTTCCTCCAAATCCTGGTGGCGTCTGGTCAAATCAGTTTCTGGTGGTTGTTCCCCCGACATCCCCTCCCTTACCTCAAATGGCTACACAGTTGACACCGCACGTGACAAAGCCGAATGCCTCAACTCTGTGTTTGCCTCAAAATCTTGTGTCCCGGACCCATCTCTCTCTGTTCCCACCTTAACCAGTCGAACCCAACTGCTCCTGGACTCTGTGTCCATCTCTCCTGACAAGGTGGAGAAGTTTCTGTCAAACCTCGACTCTGATTCTGCAATTGGACCAGACGGAATCAGCCCACGGGTCCTAAAATCCTGCTCTGCCGCTCTATCTCACCCTCTCTCTGTTCTTTTCATCCTCTCTTTTGCTCCAGGTCATCTGCCAGCATCCTGGAAATCAGCAAACATTACCGCTTTACACAAAAAGGTGTAAAAACAGATCCTTGCAACTACAGACCAATCAGGCTGCTCCCAATTATCAGCAAAGTCATGGAATCCATCATTGCTTCGGATATCAAATCCTTCATCTTCTCCAATGGCTTGATCTCCGATCATCAATTTGGATTGAAACCAGGTCATTCTACTCTGGACATGTTGCTTCTGCTGTCTCAACAATGGATGGAGGTCCTCAATGCCAAACAGGAAATCAGAGCTGTCTCCCTTGACATATCACGTGCCTTCGATACGGTCTGGCACCCAGCTCAGCTCACCAAACTCTCCTCCTATGGTGTCCATGGAAATCTCCACGCATGGCTTGCGGACTAGCTCTCTGGTCGTAGTCAACGTGTGGCCCTGAATGGATTTCTCTCATCTCCCCTTCCTGTTCTGGCTGGAGTTCCCCAAGGTAGTGTTTGGGGCCCTGTGCTTTTTCTGGTCTTCATCAATGATCTCTCAGACTCTGGAAAATCCTCTCTATCTCTTTGCTGATGACTCCACTCTCTGCCGCTCCATTCGTCATCCCTCAGGTCGGCAGTCTGCAGCCTCCTCACTCCCTGCAGACCTGGACAAAATCAGACTGGTCAAACAAGTGGAACATGTCTTTCAATCCTGACAAATCTCACACTCTTACTCTGTCTCTCTGAAAAGACTGACTGGAAAACCCTCCCATCTACTTTCTCAACAATCCTCTCCAAGAAGTTCTGTCGCTCAAGCTTTTGGGTCTCACTATCTGCCATCATCTTTCTTGGGAAAACCACATTTCCAAGCTGGCCTCCAAAGCCAGTCGCCGACTGGGCATCCTCCGTCGTGCAAAGTCCTTCCTTGCCACACCTGAGCTCCTCACCACATACAAGGCTTTCATCGGCAGCTCAATGGAATACTGTTCCCCCCTCTGGGCCGGTGCTCCTGCCTCACAACTAGCTTGGCTTCACGCTGTTGAAACCAAAGCTTTCAGAATCATTGGAATCTCCTGCGATGAAGCTAACTCCGAGGGCCTTTCACTCACTCACCGCAGGCAGGTTGGTGGTCTTTCTGTCTTCTAGCGACTCCTCTCCGGCCTTGCTCCCCCAACTCTCTCTGTGCTCTGTCCCCCAAATATCCCTACAGGTCGACAAGATCTGCTAGCAACCCTCTTATGGTTAAACTGCCAAAATCTGGACTCTCTGCTAACCTCACTCTTTCACCTTCACTCTTTCATTCCCCTTTTCTCCCACCTCTGGAACAAACTCCCCACTCCCTTCAATCCCACTCCTCCCTCCAGGTCTTTAAAAGAGCTGTTCACCACCATCTCTTATCTTCCCCCATCCAAAACCTTGATCTTTTCTACCCCCGTTAATTCACCCCAGATCCACTTTCTTGACATACCAACTTCTTTCCTGGAAGTCCTTGCAGTGTCCATGTGTTTTATACCTCTCCAAGCCCCCCCCCCCCCCCCCTTCCCATGCCCTCTCCTCCCCAAGCTCTCTTCCTCCCACAGATCTCCCGATGTCCCTGCTCTCTGCTGTTGTACTTGTGTGCTTCCCTCACTCTCCCCATCTTGTCTCCCGCTGCTTTTATCTGATGTTTCATGTGTCCGGTTTTTTTTTTGTTATTAATGTTAGCTCTTACACGAGCCTCGATCTTATATACAAAAAAAAGCATAGTCAGTCACTCATGATCTGTCACCTGTATCAACTGGATCACTCCCACGCCCCTGTACCGTATGTACCTGATACCCATTAACTATTATCTAGTTTGACAGTTGAAGTCCTATCTAGCTATATCGCCGCTGATTCGCCAACTGAAATGACTGAATGAAACATGGTTAACGGAGCAATCTGAAGACTTCTAATTTAATCGCCGCATTTTCAGGCCTGGTTTTCTAGGCCTCGAGGCTTTGTTGTTCCCTCTTGGTGGTCGTTTGTGGTCTATTTACTTTCGTTTGTTGGGCCATTTTTTTGCCGTTTAAAAAAAAAAAACATACCCTCTGTTTGGTCTTGATACAAAAAAAAAAAAAAAATCGAATTCCCCCCCCCCCCCCCTCCCCCCCTAAGTCCTCTACCTCCCACAAATCTCTCGATGTCCCTGCTCTCAAATGTTGTACTTGTGTGCTTTCCCCTCTCTCCCCATCTTGTCTCCCACTCCCTTTATTGTTGTTTTTGTCATTAATGTTAGCTCTTACACGAGCCTCGATCTTGTATACAAAAAAAATGGCAGAGGTAGTTTGAAGGACAAATAGAGCAGGTGTATTGAAGTCAACAGAGACTATTGGAAAAAAAAATGTTGGTATGTCCTGGATTCTAATTAGTATGTCGGCCTCGAACTTTTTCATCACCCCTCTTAAGTTAAGGGGTTTGAGAAAGCTGATCTAATGAAGGAAAGAGCCACAAGTGAGAGTGTGGCTCTTGCTTCATTAAAAAGATGTGTAAAGTTCGACCATCAGGTGCTTATTTTCTCAGGATTGGGAGAAAGGGATGCAGCCACATTGTGCCTGATGGAGGACTAAGGAACATATTCCAAAGGGTAGAGTAATCTGAAAAAAATGAAACATTGGATTTTCCAGTTGTGAGGAGAGGTCCTTGATGTAGACCAAGAACAGGATTGATCCTTGATCGCTACCTTGAGAGGAACGAGCGGTCGAGCACATGAGTGCCATCCAAAGCTTACGAGCATGCAATTCGAGTCATTTGCTGATTGCATTATTGGTATTCTAACCACAGACTAATTATCTATATTATAATACCGTAAGGACTCGACTTTGTTGTCCCTTTTACGCCGCACCCAGTGACCCGATGCCCATGGCACTAATGGATTTACGATCTACGAACCGCGCTCTTTGTTTATCACGTACAGCCATACTCGAAAAATCTGAATTAGCCGACGTTGGGGCCCAAAAGCATCCGATTAACTGCCGATACGACGCCATCTTACGACGCCATCGTATTGGCGTCTGCTGGGCGAAGGCGAAGCAAGCCGTCCGCTGATTGGACAGGCGAAGGCGAAATCAAGCCGTCCACTGAGTGGACAATCCCAGAGTGGTGCTATGCCGATTCCTATTACGAATCCATTCATTTTTCAAAAGTATATCGTAGCGTTGTCATTTAAGTAGATTGCAATAAATACGTTGTTCATATACGCACTCTTCATTTTCATCTTTCTTCCTAACTCTTACTCGGACAAGCAAATCCCCTATGCCATCCATAATGGTACACTCTATCCATACACCACATCCTCCCTTCCGTGGATGTTCCACGGGTTTCGGCTAGTTTTTATGATTGTTATTATATTTCAACATTGTTGTCAAAATGCAAGGCCGCGTAACCAATTTAGTTCCGTGCAAAATGAACGGAATGGGGCCTATCTTATTTGATTAATGCAACGAAGATTCAACTATTGGGAACACAGCCTTAACTAAACATAGACTAAGGAAATAACTGAAAGTCCCATGGTGTCCTACGTGTTGCTTGTGGACTAACTATGGGTGCGACCTTATTAAATGATAGGATATTTACAAGAGTTATTATTTACAAGTATTTACAAGTGAGGGGTTCTCAAAACCGCAACAATATCTATATTTGGTGCCTTCAGGATGTTTTTTTTTTTTTTTTTTTTTTTTTTTGTTGTTGTTGTCAAAATGCCCCCAAAAATTGCGAGTTTACTTTCAGTTTGTGATCATCTCCTGCAGTGCATCCTTTTTGCTCTACGTGCCATACGATGAGAAATAGCCTCCACTGCATGAAGGATGGAGGGAAAAGTTTTAAGAATCCCCTTTCATTGAAAGTGTACCAAGTACAGTTGCATTTTATATGTTGTACAAGCAGTTTCTCTCCTCTTTTTCCATTATTCAATTCATGTGCACCAGAGCCATGAATGCTTTGCAAGGATTTGTGCAAATAGTGAGATTTTTGCCATTACCTTGATTGTGATTAATTTAGCATTGCTTTTTGCCAGTCTGCCCATATGGGTACGTACAAGGGCTCTGTGAAGCAGGAGGAAGCAAAGCTGGGATCGTGGATTTTGTATAATACATATTTTACAGAAAATCCTTAGCAAGCATATTTTATGGCATTTGTTCAGCCATACTGTGTTGGTTTGTGTGAGAATGTGCAGATGAAAAAAAAGGTGTGTTAAGGATGAAAAAGGTGTTGGTGCCTTCAGGATGAAAACTGTGTAAAGGCCTCTAGGATGTAAACTGTGTTGGTGCGTTAAGGATATAAACTGTGTCGAGGCCGCTAGGATATATACTGTGTAGTGGCCTCTTGGATGTAAACTGTGTATAGGCCTCTAGGATGTAAACTGTGTGGAGGCCTCTAAGATGTAAACTGTGTAGAGGCCTCTAGGATGTAAACTGTGTGGACGCCTTTATCATGTAAACTGTGTAGAGGCCTCTAGGATGTAAACTGTGTAGAGGCCTCTAGGATATAAACTGTGTTGGTGCCTTAAGGATGTAAACTCTATTGAGGCTTCTGGGATGTAAACTGTGTTGGTGCCTTAAGGATATAAACTGTGCAGAGGCCTCAAGGATGAAAACTGTGTCGAGGCCTCCAGGATGAAAACTGTGAAGAGGTCTCGAGGATGTAAACTGTGTGGAGGCCTTGAGGATGAAAACTGTGAAGAGGCCTCTGGGATGTAAACTGTGTAGAGGCCTTTATGATGTAAACTGTGTAGAGGCCTCCAGGATGTAAACTGTGTTGGTGCCTTAAGGATGTAAACTGTGTTGGTGCCTTAATGATGTAAACTGTGTTGGTGGCTTAATGATGTAAAATGTGTTGGTGTCTTAAGGATGAGAACTGTGTTGGTGTCTTAAGAATGTAAACTGTGTTGGTGTCTTTCGGATGTATACTGTGTTGGTGTCTTAAGGATGTTAAACTGTGTTGGTGTCTTAAGGATGTAAACTCTGTTGGTGTCTTAACCCTCTGGAGTCTTCAAGCTGATTCTATCGGCTTCACACATGCGCCAAAATGTCAACAAGCCGAATTTATCGGCTCTAACCGCATTCAAATTTGAGATTGGAGACATTATTAGATTAGAGATATTAGAGACATTCGATTAGAGACATTGGAGACATTTGAGACAAGATTAGAGACATTCGATTAGAGACATTTGAGACATTTGAGACAAGATTAGAGGCATTATTAGAGACATTAAAGACAAGCCGATGGAATCGACTTGTAGACTCCAGAGGGTTGAGGATGTAAACTGTGTTGGTGTCTTAAGGATGTAAACTGTGTTGGTGTCTTAAGGATGTAAAATGTGTTGGTGCCTTAATGATGTAAACTGTGTTGGTGCCTTAAGGATGTTAAACTGTGTTGGTGTCTTAAGGATGTAAAATGTGTTGGTGCCTTAATGATGTAAACTGTGTTGGTGCCTTAAGGATGTTAAACTGTGTTGGTGTCTTAAGGATGTTAAACTGTGTTGGTGTCTTAAGGATGTAAAATGTGTTGGTGCCTTAATGATGTAAACTGTGTTGGTGCCTTAATGATGTAAACTGTGTTGGTGCCTTAAGGATGTTAAACTGTGTTGGTGTCTTAAGGATGTAAACTGTGTTGGTGTCTTAAGGATAAATACTGTGTTTGTGCCTTCAGGATATAAACTGTGTTGGTGTCTTAAGGATGTTAAACTGTGTTGGTGTCTTAATGATGTAAACTGTGTTGGTGTTTTAAGGATGTTAAACTGTGTTGGTGTCTTAAGGATGTAAACTGTGTTAGTGTCTTAAATATATAAACGGTGTTGGTGTCTTCAGGATATAAACTCTGTTGGTGTCTTCAGGATGTAAACTGTGTTTGTGTCTTGAGGATGTAAACTGTGTTGGTGTCTTAAGGATGAAAACTGTGTTGGTGCCTTGATGATGTAAAATGTGTTGGTGTCTTTAGGATGTAAACTGTGTTGGTGCCTTCATGATGTAAACTGTGTTGGTGCCTTAAGGATGTTAACTGTGTTGGTGTCTTCAGGATATAAACTGTGTTGGTGCCTTAAGGATATAAACTGTGTTGGTTTATTAAGGATGTAAACTGTGTTGGTGTCTTGAGGATGTAAACTGTGTTAGTGTCTTAAATATATATATACTGTGTTGGTCTCTTCAGGATATAAACTGTGTTGGTTTATTAAGGATGTAAACTGTGTTGGTGTCTTGAGGATGTAAACTGTGTTAGTGTCTTAAATATATATATACTGTGTTGGTCTCTTCAGGATATAAACTGTGTTGGTGCCTTAAGGATGTAAACTGTGTTGGTGCCTTAAGGATGTAAACTTTGTTGGTGTCTTAAGGATATAAACTTTGTTGGTGTCTTTAGGATCTAAACTGTGTTGGTGTCTTAAGGATGTAAACTGTGTTGGTGTCTTCAGGATGTAAACTGTGTTGGTGTCTTCAGGATGTAAACTGTGTTGGTGTCTTCAGGATATAAACTGTGTTGGTGTCTTCAGGATGTAAACTGTGTTGGTGTCTTCAGGATATAAACTGTGTTGGTGTCTTAAGGATGTAAACTTTGTTGGTGCCTAAAGGATGCAAACTTTGTTGGTGTCTTAAGGATATAAACTGTGTTGGTGTCTTTAGGATGTAAACTGTGTTGGTGTCTTAAGGATGTAAACTGTGTTGGTGTTTTCGGGATGTAAACTGTGTTGGTGTCTTAAGGATGTAAACTGTGTTGGTGCTTAAGGATGTAAACTGTGTTCATGTCTTAAGGATGTAAACTGTGTTCATGTCTTAAGGATGTAAACTGTGTTGGTGTCTTTAGGATGTAAACTGTGTTGGTGTCTTTAGGATGTAAACTGTGTTGGTGTCTTAAGGATGTAAACTGTGTTGGTGTCTTAAAGATGTAAACTGTGTTGGTGTCTTAAGGATGTAAACTGTGTTCATGTCTTAAGGATGTAAAGTGTAAACTGTGTTCATGTCTTAAGGATGTAAACTGTGTTCATGTCTTAAGGATGTAAACTGTGCTGGTGCCTTAAGGATGTGAACTGTGTTGGTGTCTTAAGGATGTAAACTGTGTTCTTGTCTTAAGGATGTAAACTGTGTTGGTGTCTTAAGGATGTAAACTGTGTTCATGTCTTAAGGATGTAAACTGTGTTGGTGTCTTAAGGATGTAAACTGTGTTGGTGTCTTGAGGGTGTAAACTGTGTTCATGTCCTAAGGATGTAAGCTGTGTTGGTGTCTTGAGGGTGTAAACTGTGTTCATGTCCTAAGGATGTAAGCTGTGTTGGTGTCTTAAGGATGTAAACTGTGTTGGTGGACATAAGGATGAAAATTGTGTTGGTGTCTTAAGGATGTAAACTGTGTTGGTGGACATAAGGATGTAAACTGTGTTGGTGTCTTAAGGATGTAAACTGTGTTGGTGGACATAAGGATGTAAACTGTGTTGGTGGACATAAGGATGAAAATTGTGTTGGGGCCCTAAGGATGAATACTGTATTTTGGTACTTTATGAATGAAAACCATCATGTAGATGCTTCATGAATGATATTGATCGCAGAACACATTTTAGGTGAACTTTCATGTTTTGAGAGTTAATGTTTGTCATTATCCTGTGATTTTCCATTATTTACTCAGTTGACTACATGGTTGACAAATTACCCTCTATTTTATGGCCAACTATAAATTATAAACCCCATTTTGTGGCCCCATTTTGTGAGAAAAATTGCAAAATATGTTAATTTTCCTTTAATCTGAGCTGTACTCTTCATCGTTGAGATTGGTTGAATTTGAACAACTTGTGTTACTTTTCCTTGAGGGAGTTGTTCGTAAAGCTCCCTGAGATCTCAGAACCTGGCTTCTTTTGTCCACATATGAAGCATGTTATCGTATGATCGTTGAGCAGAACAGCCTCAAAGTTCTTGAGGGTTTGTCATGTTTCTAATTATTTTTTCAGTCTGTTCATATGTTCTGCTCATTTTCTGGCCTACATAGAACATCTGCTTGTGAGTGTTGATTGTAGAATTTTGTAATGCCATTGAAGAACATGGCCACGGATGAGCTTGAACGTGGAAACGCAGTACAAGAGGATTCACGGTTTTCGGACAGGAGGAAGCTCGCTGAGCAGTCGGCAGTGAAAAGTCAATGGTGGCGTTAGATTAAGGTAGGTTTAAGAGATTTAAGAGATTGCACACAAGGATGGGGATGAACCGACATGCCTGAATTTCGCCGAATGGCTCTCCTCATCCTGGGGTTGTTATCAGACCAGGGCTCACCATAGTAGGTGTCCATGTTAGCACAGAAAGGCCGCTCATGTTATCAGGAATCCACAGGCGTTGCAGGCACGCATTGTCGACCTTATGACTCCATGGCTACGTCGAGCAACACTCCTTTTTAATTTGATTTTGTGTATCCACATGTGTACAACAAAATCACCTCTTGTATGTCTTTTTCACATTATATTCATAGGAAAGCTTAGAGGTTGTGTATATTATTAGCCCTGCTGTTCGATCCTCAAATGCTGCATCTGCTGGGGTCAGAAATGGCTCTACTTTTTGGTCTGATTAATTTGAGTTAACTTTTTAACACATTTCCATCCATTCATTTATATATTTATCCATTGCTGTAATTTAATTTAAATTGTGATTTCAACGTTGGACATATCCCGCGTCCTGTATTATGGTGTTGCGTGTACGTGCCATCTTGATATAGTCTTTAAATCCAGTGAAAGGGCCGAAGTGCATTTGTATGGAGGGGGGAGGGGGGCGGAGAAAGGTAGCATTTCTCTTTTACTTATCTGATAATACCGAATACGAATAAGAAAAAGGAGAGGAAGGACATCACGTGAAAGAAGTTTTCTATTAAAAAAAGTCACCTTCAAACACCTGTAAAAAATATCAACTTGTGATGCTTCTCAACTATGCCAATTTCTATCCTACCTTCACAAGATCGAGTTTTGTAATTTATTCCTACAAGAAAAAAAAAAAATTCAATTGTGACATCAAAATCCAACAAAGAAGTATCACCGTTTCCCTTGACTACAAATACCTATTGTGATTTTGTTTAAATGATGCAGTTCATTATGATGAATTTCACAACGTAACACTTCACTTCCATACAAATCCTATGCATTTCAGTCAACGTGACTAGTTCGCTTTTTGTTTATTTCCCTCTTCAAAAAAAAACGAAACAACAAAAACAATACAATAATAAACAAGCTGCAACGTTCTTTTCCTAGCTCTAGGTTTACAGTAGCGTTTCGCGTACCACGGTTTGGTAACCTTTGCCCACTTGTTTGCACAAAGGTGGCAAGAATGAGAGACGCGGCCATGGTAAGCAGTGTCTTTTGTTTTTATACCACCTTTTGCACATGAAAAGGTGAGCTGGCAACTGAACCCGACTGGAGAGACCCAGTGGATCTGCCTTGGTAGAGCCATAAATCTTGAAAGATCACCACATGTAGTAACTACGTGATGTATCAACCTGCGATGAAACAAGCTTGCCCTCCTTGTCCCGGTCTCCTTCGGGCTCCCACAAACCAATGAGCGGTGGATAAAGTTCATTGAGTGGGATGGATGAACCTTTTTGCACATATTGCTTGATGGACTGGTCGTAGGCACGTCTTCGCAGCCTGCGTAGGCCGCAGGCAAGCAACGATGCAAGGATAGTGATAGCAAAGATTGTAGCAGTGGCTGCGGCTAGTGCCACACTGGCATGTCGTTCAGATGGTACGGGCCCAAGTAGAGCAACTTGAGTCGTCACATTAATACAAGAGTGTTCAGAACTATGTCGTCGGCTTGAGATGGCAAGACACACCTCATATTCGGTGTTTGGCTGTAGATGTGTGAGATTGTACTCGTGCACACCGATGGGAACACGTGCTGTATATGTGATATGTGTGTTATCGACTCTGACAGTGGCTGAAGACCAATGCAAATCCGATGAGAGTACACTTGGCCAGACTTTCCAGGAAACTAGGATTGATCGAGCAGTCACATGTAGCACATTCAATCTCAACCCTTCGGCTGATTCTTTAGCTGGAAGTTGTCCATTAACTCTGACGGTAACACTTCGTGTGTCAGCGCCTTCTGAGTTCTGGGCAACACAAGTGTATGGCCCCGCATCTTCTAGTTCCACAGCGTCAATCTGTAATGTTCCTTCAGGTCCAAGCAGGTACTTTTCAGAGAGTGTGTCACCTGTGACTTTTTCACCATGTGGCGTTACCCAGTAAATCACTGGTGCTGGTTCGGCAACTGCACGGCACTCAAGTAAAACAAGTGAGCGTGATGGGACATCAAGACGTGATGGAAGCAACCCGGTAGCTATCAATGGTAGGCAAGCTTCTCCCGTTACCAGCAGAAAAACATCACGAACACGCTGGCCTTCATACTCTGGTGGTCCGGCACACCTTGTAGATTCTGGCTCGAGGAAGCGTACAACACTTTCATTGGTGCCTATCCATCGGTTTACACAATCGCAGCGTAGTGGGTTACCATGCATACTGACCTCACGGAGGCTGGGTAGCGCACCTACAGTTGCAAAATGCAAACCACCCAGCCCATCATCATTGAGCAGAAGACTCTCGAGGTGTGGCAACCGATGAAAGGCTTGCCGGTGAATAAAAGCAAGCCGTGGGTTGTTGGTTGCCTCAAGTTTAGTGAGTTCAGGTAAATTGACCACAGAGAGTCGTTCAAAAGATATGAGTTTGGGCATACTGCTTAGGCCAAGCTCTTTGAGTACTGCCATATCCTTGAAATCCCCTTCTTGTATTTTTCGTACAGGGTTTTTGTTAAGATCAAGGAATTTGAGTGTTGGCACAGCTTGCAAGGCTTCATGTGGCACATGGGTTAGCCCATTATCATAGAAAGAAAGGCTTTCTAGACTAGAGAGACCTGCCAGGGCCTTGCTTGGCACCTCAACGAGACCCATACCTGCCAAGACTAGACTTCGAAGGTGTGGCAGTGATTCAAAGTTTCGGTCAACAATTCCCACAACTGGATTCTCTCCAATCATGAGAATTTCGAGGTGTGGTGTAACCTCAAACCAGCGTCTATCCACAGCACGCAGCAGGTTAGAATTTAAGTGGAGACGAAGGAGGCCTGTGAGGCCTACAAAGGCATTGGGTGCAATGACAGAAATCTGATTGTGATTTAGATACAGCTCCTGCAGACCTTTGAGATCTTTGAGGCATCCTTCAGGCAACTCAGAGATTCTGTTTTCTTCAAGGTGGAGGGTGACTAAATGACTAAGATTGGCCCTTCCCAAATCAGCCACGACGGTGAAGTTATTTTGCGAAAGGTCAAGGTCAGTAAGGTTGACCAGTTTCACCGCTTCTCGCCTTACACTTGCGATTGAGTTACCTTGGAGCAGTAAAACCTCAGTGGCTGGCAAAAGGTCATCGGGTATATCCGTGAGGCCTTGGTCATTGCAGTCAACTGTTGGTGCTTCACGATATGTAGACTGTGGAGTGAACCATGGACGTACTTCACAAACGCAGTGCTCGGGACATAGGTTCTGCCCCGTGTCTATTTCACATAGAGCAAAACCCACCTGGCTCAGTAACAGGACCAAAATCCACTGATTCTGCACCATTTCAAGTGCTTCTGGTGTTTTCTTTTGATGGGGTATTGTTTTGCAGGATATATGAGGCTTTGCTGTAAATATTTAATGGGTAAATAGTTCACTTGTGGAGATGTTGTGGGAATGAATGTCCGGAAGTTCTCATGACACGCTTCTTCTCTTTTCTATGTTGGCCGAACCTGTGCACAAGACACAAGGGAAAGTCAGGTTAGCAATGCATTTTTTCCCAGTATTTCCTGTCTTTGTGGAGCTATATATTTCACATTTCATAGCAATACTGTTGAATACATATCGTCACAGTCGGCATTTTTGGTTCACGAGTTATCAAACAGAGTGACCACTATATTCGTCATGGGTGTGTGTCTGTCTGTCTGTCCGCAGCATAACTACCCGATGATATCATACGATCTTGATGAAACTTGGGTGGGAGGTTGATATCATGATCTAGTTGTGTCCTGCCTCGAGTGGTTGTATTGCGCCCATTGTGGGCGGAGCGACGCCTGAAAAAGATGTCTTTTTAGGGGGTAATCGAGTTCAGGCTACATCTTCTCCGAGGGAGTTGGTGGAATCTGACAGGGGTTTCGGTATTTGGTTAGGCCAATGTCATGTGTCTGGCCCCCACGTAGCTCGATTTTTCATTTTCACCCCAAGGTCAAGGTCACAAGGTCACGAAATTTAGAAAAGTCGATTTTTGATGGTTTTATTACATTGTTCGCTTCCTGATAGGGTGAAATGTCTTACATGATCTTATATTATCACATACATCATGAAATACAAGTTTTCTAACAAGTTTCAGAATCTTCAACCTTTGACCTTTGAAGGTCACAAAGGTCGAAGTTTCAAAGTTGTCAGAATCTAACCGAATTTTCGGTATTGTGTAGCTAACTAACCTCATAACTGATTATACATTATTTTCTATCTCATTTCAAGGTCAGTAACCTTTGTTTTGACATTTCCTGGCCTGGCCTGCCCGGGCCTGTTTCGGTTATAGTCCGTCCTTTGTCATTGAATACCGCTCGCTCGTGAACCATTGTCGTCTCCTGACTTGTTATTAATCACAGCTATGGACCATTGTCGCAAATTTCTCTCATCAAAAGCCTGGTTGACTTTCTTCCCAGCAGGTAAATATATGTGCGCAGGAAGTACCATGGTTCTTAGTCTATACCAGAGGGTATATTTAAGGGGCACAGAACAGATAGGAGAAGAGTTTTGCTCACGAGGGAGGACAGGACGTGCTGTACAAAGCATGCGGTAAAGCCAACAAGGATGGAGTTTACAAACGAGAGAGCGAGTTTGTGAGCAGGCAGGGAGGCGAAGGCTTGAGATCACAACGTAGGATTATAGTTACAGAGACTCACAGGGTGCAGGGAGGACAGAGGAGCTGTGATACGTGAACACAATTGGCAACATTTCGTGCAGGCAGCTTGGAATATGCACCAAGGGAGTCCAGGAGAGTGATGTCAGGAGCACTACAATGGTCAGGTTATACCAAAGCACCGATGCCCCGAATGGATGTTCCTGCCTCCTTCTCCCTCCTTCATTCTCCCATCTTTTTATACTCTGCCCTCCCACCATATTTGCTTTTGTTTCCATTGCTTCTCCCCACTATTACCTTTCTATCCATACTTATCCCTTTCTCCTTGTGGATTTAGCTTAGCATACGCCCTGTGTTCCGTTTAGCATTCGATACTCATCATGTTATCGAGGTTTTCATTTGGACCTGTTCTGCCCTGGAGGTCCATTCATACCTGATAGACAGATAGGGGCACCTTATTTTACAATCATTGTAGCTAACTTGCATGTACGTGAAAAAAAACGCTGGAATTCTTCTGGTCCAGTAACACTCACTTAAAACGTTTTTGCCTCGAGGCCTTACGAGTATTCCCTTACAAGCATACTTGGTGCACGCTTGACTAGTTTGGGCTTCGCATCCCCGCTATGTGACATTTACGATTTATATTGATCAATTTTGACAGGATGATCATGACAAACTTTCCCAATGCGTCCCAAATTATATCAACCTTCTGTAACGTACTCCCCGCTCCCTTCCACCTACCACTTCCACTAGGTACCCATCTAACTCAGATTTATACAGATCTACTGTTTCTGCTGCCACTACCTTTTCAGGGAGCCTATTCTATGAATTATTCTGAGTGTAAGACACCTGTCCTAACATTCCTCTTCTTTACTCTTAGGTTGTGGCCCATGGTCCTGAAATATTGGCCCCTGTGTCTGAACAGCCTTTTGTCATTGGTTTTCAATTTGCTGTCATGCCGTTGGCTCTGCGGTTTTTTGTGGATACTTGTGAAGTTCTCTCTGGGGCTTTACCACCAGTTTGCAGTGGAATCAAATCTGTGCCATGTTTAAACATCAGGCAATTGCATAATGCCCACATACTGTGAGCAAATTGTACTTTGTTTTTGTTGTTTTTATCTTCATTGCCATTTTCTCGAGCCAAGACTCGAAATTTAGATTTTTTTTTGGTAAAGTGAGAGTGGAATTTCCTTTTACGATTTGCTCAATTATCTTGGCGTTTGCGAAATTGGCGTGTTTCCTTTTTTCATTTCTGCCATGCTGTTCTGTGTCACCACAATCTCAAATCACCCCCATCCAAAGCCATTATCTTTTCTATACCTGTTGAACCACCACCACTGCTCCCAAAATTTGCTTCTGTATCCATCTTGTCTGCCGCTTGCGTTCTCCCCTACGCCTCATCGTCACCTGCATCCCTTGTTTGTCCATCTCCATCTATTTTTCCCTACACCCTGTTGTTGGCAATTCTCCCAGTTTTCCTCCTGCTGTTATTTTTGTTATAACCTCTTCCACAAGCCTTGGCTATGTGCACAAAAACAATGTAAAAATGCAAATTTAGTGTGGATGTACTTTCGTTTCCTTCAGTCTGTGGTTTCCTTTTCTTTGAATAAAAATTGGCTTCAAGCCATGAACTTGAAAAAATATATATGAAGCCATGAACATTCAGGACCTCCTCACCATTCGCTGATATTGCACATATATCTCTGATGAGATGTCACTGAACCGGCAATGAAACCCATTGACGATAGTGAGGCATGCTTCCAAATCCACTTTGATTGCAGCATCGTTTGTGATATGGCGCTGTTCACTCTTTTTCTGTTCACAGGGAATGAATCATGCGGCAGTCAATGCTTTGTCAGTTGCAAAAAGCTGCTTGTGTGCAGGATGTGACATTGGAAAGGCCTCTTCTCTATGATTGATGTCTTGTCTCCATCCAGTCTCCTGGCAGTGCCTTTTGCCAGAACCCCGTGTCATAGCTGATGTTTTTTCCATGACCAAATGCCATTTTCTGCGACTGTACAGCGGCTACAACTTCCAGTTGCTTCTTTTTTTTCCCCACAAAATCTTTTAATTTGGGAGTTTTTTTTTTTTTTTTTTACCCTCACCAGACGAGAGGGTATTGCATTTGAGTCCGTTTGTTACTTGCCGGAAAAGATTCCGGCAAGTATGTTGACCGGTTGGTTTGTCTGTTTGTCTGTTTGTCTGTCTGTGCGCAGCACTACGTC
The DNA here is from genome assembly GCF_964187855.1 of Myxine glutinosa. Classification (NCBI taxonomy): domain Eukaryota; kingdom Metazoa; phylum Chordata; class Myxini; order Myxiniformes; family Myxinidae; genus Myxine; species Myxine glutinosa. The sequence goes on along the minus strand of NC_136271.1, from coordinate 109,178,958 downwards.
TACACCGTTGCACGTAGAATCGCCAAACTTTACACACATATTGGTCTTGCCCTGGAATAGACTGTGCCCAATTTTTAACTCTGTCGGCCCAAGGCCTCCGTTATGACGTCATAATTTGATAATTCGACAAGTACAAAACTTCATCCAATCAAGATGCAATTTCTTGAGCGACATGACGGCATAAACTGGTGGAGGAAAAAAAATGAATGATGACGTCATCGGTCACGTGGTTCGGCCGCCATCTTGGAAAAACCGAAAATCTTTGCACCTCTATATCTCCGAAAGTGCTGAATAGAAAAAAAAATTAGACATGGCTCATTGTAAAGAAGTCTCCATGGGGAATAAAATATGTTAATGATGATGTCATTGGTGTCTCCATTATGATGTCATAATTCGACAAGTACAAAATTTCATCTGATCAAGATGAAATTTATTGAGCATTATCAAGGAATAAATTAGTTTAGAAAACAAATAATGATGACGTCATCGGTCACGTGGTTCGGCCGCCATATTTGTCCAAAATGGCCGATAAAAAGTACATTCCGGCAAGTCCTCGGTCTCTGACCGATTTTTCATTTGTTTGTCTGTTTGTCCACACAGAATAAATATGATTTTCTCTGAAACCGTTGGTCTGATTGACAGGAAACTTTCACCATAGGTGCAACTCCACCTGTATAATTTTTTAATATGATCCTACTGCAAAGCCGCAATGAGCCGGCGAAGCCAAAGCCTCTTGCCACTATTTTACCCATCACTATGGCATCAGTAGGTTAGGTAGTTGGTAGTAGGTATGACAACATTTGCATGACAAAATGTTCAAAATGACATGTTCAAAATGACAAAATTTCCTCGTTCAAAATGACAACATTTGCATTCTGGATGAGATTAAAATTTATAAAATTTACTTCTTGATTAATTTGGTGAATTCCGTCTCAACTTCGGATATTTCCGGCTGTGAAAAACTATCCCCTACGGCCGCGAGATTTCTAAAAAATAATTCTTCATCAATTTTAGAATATTTGATGCCGTTTTCAGCCTCCGTAACGCGGTAATAAGCTTTTTTGAAATATTTTTTCAAATGCTCGAATCTCATTGGTTCCGGTGTTTGGTGAAGATTTTCGTTGAAGATAACCAGGGCCCATGTGGGCCCGGGGAACGAGGTTGGTCTTAAATTATTTTAATTACAAATTAGAGGTGCATAAGATTGTGAATCAAACAAAGATGGGTGAAACAAACTCCTACTGAACTTTTTCGCAATTTTTTATGCATACTTCCGCATCCCCAAGATGGCGGCCTCCTTGGAGCGATTTGGTGCGTCAAAGCTTCAAAATTCTCAAAGGATCCAGCAAAATCTGGCTTTTCAACATAATACGTACGCGTTCATTCACAACACTGGCTTCGCCGGCTATAATAATTATAACGTCATAGGTCACGTGGTTCAGCCGCCATCTTGAAAAATCTAAAAACTTTGCACATCTATATCTCTGAAAGTGCTGAATAGAAAAAATTGAGACATGGCTCATTGTAACGAACTCTGCATGGGGAATAAAATATGTTAATGATGATGTCATAGGTGCCTCCATTATGACGTCATAATTCGACAAGTACAAAACTTCATCCGATCAAGATGAAATTTCTTGAGCATAATCTACGAATAAATTAGTTTAGAAAAAAAATAATGATGACGTCATCGGTCACGTGGTTCGGCCGCCATATTTGTTTTAACACAAACGCCTTAAAAACCACTGAAAATACATCCTGGCGAGGGTTTGCAATCTCTGATTGCTCTTTTTCTTGTTATTAACATGCAATAGCAACATTATTATAGAGTATGAATTCATTTTAATTTACTTTAACTGGAGTATAGGAAATTATGCTTTCAGTAGGTTCTCATGGGATCTGATGAAAAAATTTATGATTTCTCCAAGAGAAACAATCGAAGCTTCACGTAATGGGAGTTTGTTGTGTGACTGAGTAAGAATCTTTCAATGTTAATCATATTCTTTTAGTTATTCACACACGGACACAGACATCAGGGGCGCCGCCAGGGATTTTGGGCCCCATGAAAGGATATCACAATGGGCCCCTATGAAGCACGTGCGCACATTTTTACCTAATGTTCTCATAATTTTTAGGGCCCCTGTCAGTGCAGGGCCCTTGGAATCATCCTAACTTTTCCCCCCCTTATGGCGCCCCTGACAAACATGCCTATATATATACACATGCACAGTTGCACACACACACACACACACACACACACACACACACACACACACACACACACACACACACACACACACACACACATACTGTCGGACCCCACTATTTGCGGAATCCGCGTATTCGCGGTTGATAAAATGTGACCTGTTTCTCTCTTCGCGGGAAAATGTCCTGCAAATTTGCAGTTTTTTTTCTATTCGTGGCTGTGATCCACTAATTCGCGGTTTTTCAGGGGCGCAAAAAAATTTTTTCATGACCCGCTCGCTTGACACATTTATAAAAGCCATCTTTCACCAGTTATGCATAAAGCAGCTGGATGTACATATGCAAAAAATATCTTATACAAGCCACGAACATGACCTGCTTATACTGCACATTCACTGCTGTGTGATTTGCGTTTTCATGGCTTCAAGGACGCGAATTTTAGCCGCACCATATAAAGCGAGCTTCGCGGGATATCCTACCAGATGTTTAAACAAATCAACTTCGAGAATTATAGAATTCAAACGCTTCATTAAATCGATTACAGTTTGTAATTTACGGTAAAGCATCATTAGAGATCTTACACAATGAAAACGCTTCGGGGGATGTTCCATCAGCGACGAAAACTTTTCAACTTCGCAAATTATAGAATGCAAATGCTTCATCAAATCTATTATTGAAATTAGTAGATAGGCTCAATACTGCAACATTTGATAACATCCCCCACAAACAATGGGCAGAGTACTTCCCGTAACTACCCACAATGCTCGCAATCCCACATATACAGGGCCTTTCAATTGGAATCTCCCGCGATGAAGCTAACTCCAAGGGCCTTTCGCTCACTCACTGCAGGCAGGTCGGTGGTCTTTCTGTCTTCTACCGACTCCTCTCCGGCCTTGCCCCCCCCCCCCCCCCAGCTCTCTCTGGGCTCTGTCCCCCAAATATCCCTACAGGTCGCACAAGATCTGCCAGTAACCCTTTTATGGTTAAACTGCCAAAATCAAGACTCTGCTCACCTTCACTCTTTCATTTCTCTTTCTTCCCACCTCTGGAACAAACTCCCTCACTCTCTTCAATCCCACTTCTCCCTCCATATCTTTAAAACAGCTGTTCACCACCATCTCTTATCTTCCTCCATCCAAAACCTTGATCTTTTCTACCCCCGCTAATTTCACCCCAATTCCACTTTTTTGAAATGCCAACTTCTGTCCTGGAAGTCCTAGCAGTGTCCATGTGTTTTATGCCTCTCTGTTCCATGTCTGGTGAAAATGTGATACTTGAAAACAGTTGAAGGGATTTAAATCAAACTTGTTTATTTTTCGGACAGTGAACGAGGGCATCTACCCATTGTGCATATTGGCGACACAGCCGCATTTCTATAGTTTTTTTTTTTTTTTTAAATATTTTAATTTAATTTAATTTTTTTTAGTTTATTTTTTATTTTTATATATATTTTAATTTAATTTTTTTTTTTTAATAGTTTATTTTTTATTTTAATATATATTTTAATTAATTTATTTATTTTTTATTATTTTCTTTTAGGCATCTTTTTAGTGCCTAGAAATAGACCATTTTGTACGGGTGCTCCATTAAACCTCCCTCACACATGATTAATCAACTTGGTGACAGATCTCAACGTTATGTTGAACCTTCATTGGTAGGATCGTTATGATTCATTTGCAAGCCATGAGCATCTTTAGATACTTCCATGTATTCAGTACATCCATGTGTTCGGTACATCCTTGTATTCCATCATCTCCACGGTTCATGGTAATTATCGCAGCAATGTCACAAAATCAAAGCTGTGAATTATCGAGAACATAAACTCTTTTAATCGTGAGACATCTTAGAAAGTGTGTGCAGTTTATTGAGAAATCCATACAGCGACCATTCTGGGAAAAAAGTAATTGACGTTCACAGGCAGACGGTGATTGGATAGACCTTTCCTGTGGTTTTTTACCTCTTCTGAGCTTTTTGATCTCTGCTGATCTCTGTGACCTTCTTGCTGAGCTTTGTGGCCTCTTCTGAGCTTTTTGATCTCTGTGACCTTTTTGCTGAGCTATGTGACCTCTTTTGAGCTTTTTGATCTCTGCTGATTTCTGTGACCTTTGCTGAGATTTGTGACCTCTTCTGAGCTTTTTTTTCATCTCTGCTGATCTCTGTGACCTTTTTGCTGAGCTGTGTGACCTCTTCTGAGCTTTTTGATCTCTGCTGATCTCTGTGACCTTTGCTGAGCTTTGTGACCTCTTCTGAGTATTTTGATCTATGTGGCCTTTTTGCTGAGCTTTGTGACCTCTTGAGAGCCTTTTGATCTCTGCTGATCTCTGTGACCTTTGCTGAGCTTTGTGACCTCTTCTGAGCGGTGTGACCTCTTCTGAGCTTTTTGATCTCTGTGACCTTTGCTGAGCTTTGTGCCCTTTGATGTGCTTGTGACCTTCTCTTTGCTTTGTGACCTTCTCTGCAGGGCTTTGTGACCTCTGCAGGGCTTTGTGACCTTGCCTGTGCTTACTGACATTCTACGTGCTTGCTCAACTTCTCCGTACTTTATGACCTTTGTGACCTTCCGTGTGCTTTCACTCGCCCTCTCTGTGAAACTAGTTGCGTGTTTGAATGTCAGACAGAAAGTGTGGCTTTTCTTCTTGGGGTGTTCAAAGAATTGAACACAGGAGTTTTGGCTGCGATAATTAGTATGCATGCACGTCATGCTTTCATGCAATGCTTTGTAAAAGATAAAAACTTAATGATTAATAACCGGCCTCAACCTCCCTGTCTTCACCATAACCATCAAATTAAAATGTCCCTGGGAACCGCGACTTGTTGTTTGACCGGAGGGAAATGATTGATCATTTTCGGCCACGTCGATGCTGCTCGTATTGCTTTTAATGAGTTTTGTTCTCATCCCCACTTCGATGTGACGTCACACTTTTTTGCCGATACTCAGCGGATCATGAAATTGTCTCGTTTCTCCATGTGCTGCTCCCATGATTCACGGCTGGGTCGAAAAGCGAGGAAAGAGCGATTGAACTTTTTGCTACCAATCCATATAAAGCTCTGGATTTGAAGCCTGCAATTCGCAGGTCCCTTTCACACGCCTAGTAAGACGGAGCGTCTCCGAAAGAAGGACAATGCGCAACTTCCCAAGGGATGAAAAGTTCTGTGAAGACGAAGCTTCAGCCTCGGGAGTTTAAGAGATGAGCGATTGATGCATCAGCGTTGTGAAAATGCATCTGGCGTCCACATCGTGTGTAGTATTTTGAATTTGTTTGGAGAAGCTAAAATTATGCACAGGCACGCGATGCCTAATTAAACATAATGACGTGCTAACGTACAGCGTGATTAAGTGAAGTCGATGAATGATGAACATTAAGAAATACATTCAGGTTTTAGTTTGCAACTTGGTTCAGAAACTTTTTTTTTTAAACCATAACACTGTGGATTACACATGTCACTGCGGATCACAGCGCATTACTCCTTGTTACAGCACGTCACTGTGGATTACACACGTCACTACGGATCACAGCGCATCACTCCTTGTTACAGCACGTCACTGTGGATTACACATGTCACTGCGGATCACAGCGCATCACTCCTTGTTACAACACGTCACTGTGGATTACACACGTCACTGCGGATCACAGCGCATCACTCTTTGTTGCAGCACGTCACTGTGGATTACACATGTCACTGCGGATCACAGCGCATCACTCTTTATTACAGCACGTCACTGTGGATTACACATGTCACTACCGATCACAGCGCATAACTCCTTGTTACAGCACGTCACTGTGGATTACACATGTCACTACGGATCACAGCGCATCACTTCTTGTTACAGCACGTCACTGTGGATTATACACGTCACTGCGGATCACAGCGCATCACTCCTTGTTACAGCACGTCACTGTGGATTACACATGTCACTGCGGATCACACACGCCATTCCTTGTTGCAGCACGTCACTGTGGATTACACGTCACTGCGGATCACACACGCCACTCCTTGTTACAGCACGTCACTGTGGATTACACATGTCACTGCGGATCACAGCGCATAACTCCTTGTTACAGCACGTCACTGTGGATTACACACGTCACTGCGGATCACAGCGCATCACTCCTTGTTACAGCACGTCACTCCTTGTTACAGCACGTCACTGTGGATTACACATGTCACTGCGGATCACAGCGCATCACTCCTTGTTACAGCACGTCACTGTGGATTACACGTGTCACTGCGGATCACACACGTCACTCCTTGTTACAGCATGTCACTGTGGATTACACACGTCACTGTGGATCACATACGTCACTCCTTGTTACAGCACGTCACTGTGGATTACACACGTCACCGTGGATTACACACGTCACTGCGGATTACACACGTCACTGCGAATTACACACGTCACTGCTGATCACATCATGTCACTGCATGTTCCACTGCTTCACAGTGGGTTCCAACCCTTCACTGTGGGTTCCAGCGCTTCAATACGGGTTCCAGCCCTTCACGGTGGGCTCCAGCGCTTCACAACGGGTTCCAACCCTTCACTACGGGTTCCAGCCCTTCACTGTGGGTTCCAGCGCTTCACAACGGGTTCCACCCCTTCACTACGGGTTCCAGCCCTTCACTGTGGGTTCCAGCCCTTCACTGTGGGTTCCAGCCCTTCACTACGGGTTCCAGCCCTTCACTGTGGGTTCCAGCGCTTCACTGTGGGTTCCAGCGCTTCACTACGGTTTCCAGCCCTTCACTGTGGGTTCCAGCCCTTCACTGCGGGTTCCAGCCCTTCACTACGGGTTCCAGCCCTTCACTGCGGGTTCCAGCCCTTCACTACGGGTTCCAGCCCTTCACTGCGGGTTCCAGCCCTTCACTATGGGTTCCAGCCCTTCACGGTGGGTTCCAGCCCTTCACTGCGGGTTCCCGCCCTTCACTGTGGGTTCCCGCCCTTCACTGTGGGTTCCAGCCTTTCACGGTGGGTTCCAGCCCTTCACTACGGGTTCCAGCCCTTCACTGCGGGTTCCAGCCCTTCACGGTGGGTTCCAGCCCTTCACTGCGGGTTCCAGCCCTCCACTGTGGGTTTCCGCCATCCACTGCGGGTTACAGCCCTCCACTGCGGGTTCCAGCCCTCCACTGCGGGTTCCAGCCCTTCACTGCGGGTTCCAGCCCTTCACTGCGAGTTCCAGCCCTTCACTGCGGGTTCCAGCCCTTCACTGCGGGTTCCAGCCCTTCATTGCGCATTCCAGCCCTTCACTGTGGGTTCCAGCCCTTCACTGCGGGTTGCAAACCTTCACTGCCGGTTCCCGTGCTTTACTGCGGGCATCCAGAGGGTTGCTGCGCATCACAGCCCATTACTGCGGATTACTGCACGTCACTGTAGGTAGCGGTGTTTCACTTTAACTGCGTTTCACAGCGAATCACTGCGGATCACAGCATGCCACTGCGGTTCACAGCGCATTACTGCCGATCACAGCATGTCACTGCGGATCACATTGCATCACTGCAGATCACAGTGCATCACTACGGATCACAGTGCATCACTGCGGGTCACAGAGGGTCACTGCGGATCACAGCGCATCACAATGCGTCACTGTGGATCACAGTGCGTCACTGCGGATCACAGAGCGTCACTGCAGATCACAGAGCGTCACTGCAGATCACAGAGCGTCACTGCAGATCACAGAGCGTCACTGCGGATCACAGAGCGTCACTGCGGATCACAGAGCGTCACTGCGGTTCACAGAGCATCACTGCGGTTCACAGCTTGTCACTGCGGATCATAGCGCGTCACTGCGGATCACAGCGCGTCACTGCGGTTCACAGCGCGTCACTGCGGTTCACAGCGCGTCACTGCGGATCACAGCGCGTCACTGCGATCACAGCACGTCACTGCGGATCACAGAGCGTCACTGTGGTTCACAGAGCGTCACTGCACTTCACAGCGCGTCACTGCAGATCACAGAACGTCTCTGGGGATGACAGCGTGTCACTGCAAATCACAGCAAGTCACTGCGGATGACAACACGTCACTGCGGATCACAGCGCGTTACTGTGGTTCGCAGAGCATCACTGTGGATCACAGAGCGTCACTGCGGTTCACACAGCGTCGCTGTGGTTCACACAGCGTCACTGCCGTTCATAGAGCATCACTGTGGATCACAGAGCGTCACTACGGTTCACACAGCGTCACTGCGGTTCACGCAGTGTCACTGCGGTTCACATAGCATCATTGTGGGTCACAGAGCATCACTGCGGTTCACAGAGCGTCACTGCGGTTCACAGAGCGTCACTGCGGTTCACAGAGCGTCACTGCGGTTCACAGAGCGTCACTGCGGTTCACAGAGCGTCACTGCGGTTCACAGAGCGTCACAGCGGTTCACTGCGGTTCACAGAGCATCACAGCCCACCACTGTGGATTATTGCATGTTGATGTGGATCACTGCAAGTCACTGCAGATCACTTAGCGTCGCTGCGGATCACAGCATGTCACTGCAAATCACAGCGTGTTACTGCGGATCACAGCACATCACTGCAGTTCATAGAGCGTCATTGTGGATCACAGCACATCACTGCGGATCACAGAGTGTCACTGTGAATCACAGCATTTCATTGCGGATCGCAGCAGATCACAGCCATTCACTGCGGATTCCAGCATGTCACTGCAGGTTACAGCTCGTCACAGCCCTTCACTGAGGTTAACTGCAGTTCCAACATGTCACTGCACATCATCCTGAGGGTTTCAGTACATCACTGTGCATCACAGCCCTTCACTACAGTTCCATCGCGTCACTCCTGGGCGCGTCACTACAGATCACATCGCTTCACAGCGCATCATTGTGGATCAAAACAATCATGTCACCACAGATGAAAACACTTCACTGTAAAATATGTTCGGGGAGATTATGGTACATCACCTAAGATTAAAACACGACCAGAGAAAATATCACTTCACTGTCGATTATCACACCTTCAGAGGAGATTATAATGGATCACTGAAGATTATAACACATCACTACAGATTAAAACATATCACCCCACCAATTTGATACCTTGATTGAATTTAGATTACTAATAATTTTTGTAATTGGCTGCAAGAGAGGTGGCATGCCTGTAATGCTTAACATTGTAACATGATGAAGAAGGCATGCCTTACTGGTTAGAGAAAGCGCTGCTGCAAAACATAAATTATGTTTCCAAAAATCCTAATTTCCGTCTCACTGAGTATCTCTGCCCCCCTTTCCTCTGTGGCATTCCTGGGAGGTGTATTTCACCACCATGGAGATGCAAAAATGAAGGGACTAATAAAATGGTGTTTTGATGGTTTGTATTTTGATTTTGGCAATCTGATCTGTATATCAAGGATTTTGGAATGTAGGGCCTTGTCTGCATTCAACTTGCCAGAACAAAGTGATCTTTATTTCTGAGTTAAGTTCTAGCTGCGTAGATGGTGAATACAGGGGAATATGCATTGACTAAAACGTGTTCTGAATTTTTGTTGTAACCACAGTGCCTGATAGAGGTCCAACTGTATCTGTAAACATGCAGTACTTAAAATATGCACTGTTACACAACACTACAGTCTAAACGATAAATGTTTACAACTTCCCACCATCGCACATCGTCCATAAACGACACAAACCCACAAACACTTATCAATTATAAAAAAAAAAAATAACCACCTTTAGAGGCCATTTTTCCCCGCAAGCGGGGGTTGGCCTTTTTCGGGAACCGTGGTTGTTGTTGTTTTTCGGTCCCCTTTTTGAAACAATGTTTTACGGCCGGATGCCCTTCCTGACGCCAACCCTTTTGCCGCCTTTAACGACAAACAGGGAATTACCAGTGAGCTGGTACTCAATTAGCCGACCTCGGAAGGATGACAGGCTGAGTCAACCCCCCTGGCGTTAATTCAGCGATCGACCGGGATTCGAACCCAGGATCCTAGGATCCTAAGCCGGCACCCTAGCCGCTAGCCCAACACCAGGGAATGATATCATAAAACTGAGCAATCACCCCCTCAATTCAGGAGGAATCTGTGCAAGATCAGTCGTGCCTGTGCAAGATCACGTGACATGCCATTGTCTTGGGTCATGTGACCCTCCTTGAGCAGAGTGAGGCTGCACTGGCCGACTTATGTTACCTCTGCCACCGAAGGTGGATGTAGGTTATGTATTCACCCCTGTATGTTTGTTTTTTTTGTGAACAGGATATCTCAAAAAAGTTGTGGATGGATTCGGTCGAAATTTGGTGGAGAAGTTGTGTATGTGACAAAGACAAAATGATTAGATTTTGGTGACGATCCGGATCTGGATCTGAGAATTTTATATGTGATTCTTCACCACTGACAGAAAGTGCAAAAAAATTAATTGGGAGAAATGATACATAGCATGATGTATCAAAAAGTTGTGGACGAATTAGGACAACACTTGGTGGACAGGTTGTGCGTGTGGCAAGGATGAATCGATTCGATTTTGGTGAAGATCCGGATCCGGATACAAGAGTTTTTTTCTGATTGATGCCTCACCATTGAGCGAAAGGGCCAAAAACGATTATATAGCATGATATTTCAAAAAGTTGTGGACGACTTGAAACAAAACTTGGTGGATGGGTTGGTTAAGCGACAAGAAGAAGCCAATTCGATTTTGGTTTAGGTCCGAATCCTGGAGATCTGACCTATCAGTAGGATACAAAATGTAAACTGTTCAGCCTGGCGGAGTAATGCTCTCTACCCAGTGCCTTTCTCGTTTATGGATATTTTCGTTCATGGACATTTAGCGGCAATTTTTGTGGTATTTTGTTTTCCTCGAATATCGGCTTTGAGGTATATCAGTGTGCAAAATTTCAGCTTTCCAGCACAACTAGAAAGTAATAAACATGTATACGAGTCATTGAGTAAGTGAGTGGTGTGAAAGATCTTTATAATCTATCATGTGTATATATATATATATTGTACTAGCAGGAGTGCCCGTCGTTGTTGGGGGGGAGGGGGTGTGGGGGGGAGCGGAGAGGGGTGGAGGGAGTGGGGGGAAGTAGGAGAGGGAGGGGTGAGGAAGAGAGAAGAGAGTGGGTGGAGTGGAAGGGGGAGGTGGAGGTGAGGGGAGAGGGACGGGAAAGATATACTGCATATACATATTTTGAGGTGCGGGGTGGCTTTGACAGGCCCCTCCGTTTTGGGGGAGGAGGGAAGGGAAGGAGGAAAAAATTTCCCATGCAAAGAGTGCTTCATAACCTCAGTGTTGCACAGTTACAAAAGGAAATTGTAATACCCTCTGCCACCATCACCAGGTGGCGCTACATGGTACACATTTACCTAGAGAATTTACACCCCTCTCCCGGTCCCCCACACCCCCGCATGGGGCCGCGGCCACATAGCCTATGTTACCCCCAGACAAAGTTGTATTTGGACCCGGAGTAAAGTATATAGGCGTTTATAGCTGAAGTGCCCGGCGTTGCTCAAGCGAACAGCGTTGCTCAAGTTGTGTAGCTCAAGAAGTGCCCAGCGTAGCTCAAGAAGTGCCCGGCGTTGCTCAAGTTGCCCTCTCTCTGTTCTCTTCGCCCTCTCTTTTGCTCAAGGTCATCTGCCATCTGCTTGGAAATCAGCCAACATCACCGCTTTACACAAAAAATGTGCAAAAACAGATCCTAGCAACTACAGCCCAATCAGCCTTCTCCCAATTATCAGCAAAGTCATGGAATCCATCATTGCTTCGGATATGAAATCTTTCCTCTTCTCCAATGGCTTGATCTCTGATCATCAATTTGGTTTCAGACCAGGTCACTCTACTCTGGACATGCTGCTTCTGCTGTCTCAACAATGGATGGAGGTCCTCAATGCCAAACAGTAAATTAGAGCTGTCTCCCTCGACATATCACGTGCCTTCGATATGGTCTGGCACCCCGCTCTGCTCACCAAACTTTCCTCCTTTGGTATCCATGGAAATCTCCACGCATGGCTGGCGGACTTCCTCTCTAGTCGTCGTCAACGTGTGGTCCTGAATGGGTTTGTCTCATCTCTTCCTGTTCAGGCCTGAGTTCCCCAAGGCAGTGTTCTGGGCCCTGTGCTTTTTCTGGTCTTCATCAATGATCTCTCTGACTCTCTTGAAAATCCTCTCTATCTCTTTGCTGATGACTCCACTCTCTGCCGCTCCATTCCTCATCCCTCAGATCGGCAGTCTGCAGCCTCCTCACTCTCTGCAGACCTGGACAAAATCACAGACTGGGCAAACAAGTGGAACATGTCTTTCAATCCTGACAAATCTCACACTCTTACGATGTCTCTCCGAAAAGACCGACTGGACAACCCTCCCATCCACTTTCTGAATAATCCTCTCCAAGAAGTTCTGTCACTCAAGCTTTTGTGTCTCACTATCTGCCATGATCTTTCCTGGGAAAACCACATTTCAAATCTGGCCTCCAAAGCCAGTCACCGACTGGGCATCCTCCGTCGTGCGAAGTCCTTCCTTGGCACACCTGAGCTCCTCACCACATACAAGGCTTTCATCCGCAGCTCAATGGAATACTGCTCTCCCCTCTGGGCTGGTGCTCTTGCCTCACACCTAGCTCGTCTTCACGCTGTTGAAACCAAAGCGTTCAGAATCATTGGAATCTCCCGCGATGAAGCTAACTCCAAGGGCTTCTCACTCACTCACCGCAGGCAGGTTGGTGGTCTTTTTGTCTTCTACCGACTCCTCTACCGACTCCTCCTTGCTCTTCCAGCTCTCTCTGGGCTCTGTCCCCCAAATATTCCTACAGGTCGCACAAGAGCTGCCTGCAACCCTCTTATGGTTAAACTGCCAAAATCAAGACTCTCTGCTCACCTTCACTCCTTCATTCCTCTTTTCTCCCGCCTATGGAACAAACTCCCTCACTCTCTTCAATCCCACTCCTCCCTCCAGATCTTCAAAACAGCTGTTCACCACCATCTCTTATCTTCCCCCATCCAAAACCTTGATCTTTTCTACCCCTGCTAATTTCACCCCAAATCCACTTTTTTGAAATATCAACTTCTTTCCTGGAAGTCCTTGGTGTCCTTGTGTTTATACTTCTCCCACCCCCCCCCCCCCCCCTTCCCACGCCGCCTCCCCCCAAGCCCTCTCCCTCCCACACATTCCCGATGTCCCTGCTCTCAAATGTTGTGTTTATGTGCTTCCCCTTCTCTCCCCATCTTGTCTACCGCTCCCCTTTTTATATACTTTGTTTGTTTGTCTGTTTGATTTGTTTGTGTGATAAATGTTAGCTCTTTCACGAGCCTCGATTCTGTATACACAAAAAAAAAAATTTTTGTTTTTTTAATTCCAAAAAAATGAACTATGTTTTCACAAAAATTGGTTTTTTTGAAAAAATTCAGAGATCAAATTCAAAAAATTCAAAGATGGCTGTACGCTTTTGAAAGCGTTCAGCCATCTCTGAGAAAATTGGTGACACACAGACAGACAGACAGACCAACGGCTCTCATATAGTATACAAATACATACATACATATATATGTACATACAGTGCTTTCAGAAAGTATTCACACCCCTTGACATTTTTTACATTTTGTTAAGTTACAGCCTGAATTAAAAATGGCTTTAATTAAGATTTTTTTGTCACTCATCTACACATAATACTCCATAATGTGAAAGTGGAATGTTTTTTTGAAATTTTTACAAAACAATTAAAAATTTAACACAGAAACATTCGATTTACAAAAGTATTCAACCCCCGAGTCAAAACTTCGTATAAGCGTCTTTGGCAGCGATTACAGCTTCAAGCCTTCTTGGGTATTTGTGTATCAGCTTTGCACATCTGCATTTTGGGAGTTTCTCCCATTCTTCCTTGCAGATTTGCTCAAGCACTGAAAAGTTAGATGGGGAGCGTCAGTGAACACCAATCTTCAAGTCTTTCACAGATTTTCAATGGGATTCAAGTCTGGCCTTTGGCTGGGCCAATCAAGGGCTTTCACATTCTTGTTCTAAAGCCATTCCAGTGTTGCTTTGGCTGTATGTTTGGGGTCATTGTCTTGTTGGAACGTAAATCCTTGCCACAGTCTGAGGTCTTTTGCACTCCGAAGCAGGTTCTCCTCAAGGATTTGCCTGTATTTGGCTCCATTCATTGTTCCCTCTATCCCGAGAAGTCTCCCACTCCCTGTTGCTGAAAAGCATCCCAATAGCATGATGCTGCCATCACCATACTTCATGGTAGGGATGGTGTAAGATGTGTGATGAGCTGTGCTCTGTTTCCACCAGACGTAGCGCTATACATTCAGGCCAAAGAGTTCAGTTTTCATCTCATCAGACCACATCATTTTTTGCCGCATGCTCTCAGTCTTTCACTTGCCTTTTTGTAAACTCCAGGCATGCTGTGATGTGCCTTTTCCTCAGGAGTGGCTTCCGTCTGGCCACTCTCCCATAAAGCCTAAATATGTGAAGTGCTGCAGAGACGGTTGTCCTTCCGGCATGTTCTCACATTTCAACCAAGGAACTCTGGAATTCTGCCAGAGTGGTCATTGGGTTATTGGTCACCTCCCTGACCAAGGTCCTTCTTGCCCGGTTGCTCAGTTTAATCGGACGGCCAGCTCTCGGAAGAGTCTGGGTGGTTCCATATTCGTTCCATTTCGTGATGATGGAGATAACTGTGCTCTTGAGAACTTTCAACACTGCTGCTCCTGGACTCCGTGTCCTTTCCTCCTGACAAGGTGGAAAAGTTTCTGTCAACCCTCGACTCTGATTCTGCAACTGGACCCGACGGCATCAGCCCACGGGTCCTAAAATCCTGCTCTGCTGCTCTATCTCACCCTCTCTCTGTTCTCTTCACCCTCTCTTTTGCTCAAGGTCAACTGCCATCTGCTTGGAAATCAGCCAACATCACCGCTTTGCACAAAAAAGGTGCAAAAACAGATCCTAGCAACTACAGACCAATCAGCCTTCTCCCAATTATCAGCAAAGTCATGGAATCCATCATTGCTTCGGATATGAAATCTTTCCTCTTCTCCAATGGCTTGATCTCTGATCATCAATTTGGTTTCAGACCAGGTCACTCTACTCTGGACATGCTGCTTCTGCTGTCTCAACAATGGATGGAGGTCCTCAATGCCAAACAGGAAATTAGAGCTGTCTCCCTCGACATATCACGTGCCTTCGACACGGTCTGGCACCCCGCTCTGCTCACCAAACTCTCCTCCTTTGGTATCCATGGAAATCTCCACGCATGGCTGGCGGACTTCCTCTCTAGTCGTCGTCAACGTGTGGCCCTGAATGGGTTTCTCTCATCTCCTCTTCCTGTTCAGGCTGGAGTTCCCCAAGGCAGTGTTCTGGGCCCCGTGCTTTTTCTGGTCTTCATCAATGATCTCTCTGACTCTCTCGAAAATCCTCTCTATCTCTTTGCTGATGACTCCACTCTCTGCCGCTCCATTCCTCTTCCCTCAGATCGGCAGTCTGCTGCCTCCTCACTCTCTGAAGACCTGGACAAAATCACAGACTGGTCAAACAAGTGGAACATGTCTTTCAATCCTGACAAATCTCACACTCTTACTATGTCTCTCCGAAAAGATCGACTGGACAACCCTCCCATCTACTTTCTCAACAATCCTCTCCAAGAAGTTCTGTCGCTCAAGATTTTGGGTCTCACTATCTGCCATGATCTTTCTTGGGAAAACCACATTTCCAAGCTGGCCTCCAAAGCCAGTCGCCGACTGGGCATCCTCCGTCGTGCGAAGTCCTTCCTCGGCACACCTGAGCTCCTCACCACATACAAGGCTTTCATCCGCAGCTCAATGGAATACTGTTCTCCCCTATGGGCCGGTGCTCCTGCCTCACACCTAGCTCGGCTTCACGCTGTTGAAACCAAAGCTTTCATAATTATTGGAATCTCCCGCGATGAAGCTATCTCTGAGGGCCTTTCACTCACTCACCGCAGACAGGTAGGTGGTCTTTCTGTCTTCTACCGACTCCTCTCCGGCCTTGCACCCCCAGCTCTCTCTGTGCTCTGTCCCCCAAATATTCCTACAGGTCGCACAAGATCTGCCAGCAACCCTCTGATGGTTAAACTGCCGAAATCTCGGCTCTCTGCTCACCTTCACTCTTTCATTCCTCTTTTCTCCCGCCTCTGGAACAAACTCCCTCACTCCCTTCAATCCCACTCCTCCCTCCAGGTCTTTAAAACAGCTGTTCACCACCATCTCTTATCTTCCCCCATCCAAAACCTTGATCTTTTCTACCCCCGCTAATTCACCCCAGATCCACCTTGTTTGAAATTCCAACTTCTTTCCTGGAAGTCCTGGCAGTGTCCATATGTTTTATACCTCTCCCACCGCCCCCTTCCCATGCCCCCCCCCCCCAAAGCCCTCGCCCTCTCTCAGATCTCTCGATGTCTCCATGTCTCTCGGTCCCTGCTCTCAAATGTTGTGTTTGTGTCCTTCCCCCTCTCTCCCCATCTTGTCTACCGCTCCCGATGTTATATGTTTTATGTGTCGGTTTGTCTTTCTGTGTGATTAATGTTCGCTCTTTCACGAGCCTCGATCTTGTATACAAAAAAAAAAAAAAAAAAAAAAAAAATAACTGTAGAAATTGTTTTATACCCTTCCTCAGATCTATGCTTCCTCACAATTATATCTCTGAGTTCTTTGTACTGTTCCTTTGACTTCATGGTAGATTTTCTGCTCTGACATATATCTGCTCTCTCTTATATCGTAGATACGTGTGTAAGTTTATATATACATATTTATATATTTCTTTCACCCATTCTGCTCCCTGGTTTACCCCTGAACTCCGCCTGATGAAAACTCGTGCTCGCCAACTTGAAACACTCCGCAATAAACAGGTCTCACAGTTCACTCCCAGGCCTACAAGGACCACATACAACACTATAAAGATGCCCTCTCCCGCGCCCGCTCCGCCTACTACTCTCAAATTATCCACTCTGGCTCCGGAAACCCAAAAGCACTCTTCTCTACAATAAACAAACTCCTCAGCCCCCTGAACACCACCACCCAGTCATTCACAATAGACAACTGCATCTCCTTACTTTCATTCTTCCAACGCAAAATTGAAAACATCTACAACAGCTTGACCACCGCCGCACCCGCTCCCCCTCAAACCACCTGCCCCCCCTTATCCTGCCATCCCCTGTCTCAATTCTCCCCAGTCTCCCCTACTGACCTCTCTGAACTCCTCATCGGAATGAAAACTGCCACCTGCACTCTTGACCCCATCCCCTCCAGCTTTGTCAAGGCCTCCCTTCCTGCTCTCTCTCCACTTATCATTGCAACAATAAACTCCTCCCTGTCTACAGGCATCGTCCCACCATCCCTCAAAATTGCTGCTGTTACCCCCATTCTGAAAAAACCTGGACTAAACCCTGACACCCTAAATAACTTCAGACCCATCTCCAACCTACCCTTTCTGTCAAAGGTTTTGGAACGCGCTGTAGCCACTCAACTCAAACATCACCTCTCTGCCAATAACCTGTATGAAACATTCCAATCCGGATTCCGCTCCAACCACAGTACTGAAACTGCTCTCCTCAAAATCACCAACGACCTTCTCCTCTCCTCTGATGCTGGCAACCTCAACATTCTCATCCTCCTCGACCTCAGCGCCGCCTTTGACACCATCGATCACACCATCCTCCTCACCCGACTTGAAACCACCTTTAACATTACCGGCACTGCCCTCTCTTGGATTAAATCATACCTCTCTGACAGACGTCAGTTCATCTCCATCAATAACTGCAAATCCCCCACTGCTCCCCTCCCCCAAGGTGTCCCCCAAGGTTCAGTTCTTGGCCCCCTCCTCTTCATCCTTTACCTGTCCCCCCTCGGTCACTTAATCCGCCGTCATGGTCTCCAATTCCACTGCTTCGCCGATGACATCCAGCTTTTCATCTCCACCAAGTCCATCTCCACCGCCACCCACTCTATCCTGACAAACTGCATCACTGAAATAAAATCCTGGCTTCAAATCAACTTCCTCAAACTTAACTGTGATAAATCTGAAATAATCATCATTGGCCCAAAAACGCTCACCAAGTTCACCCATAACTTTGCCCTCAACATCGACGGTTTCCCAGTATCCACCTCCCCTCACATCCGGAATCTTGGCATCATCTTTGACCAAACCCTCTCCTTCGACAAATACACTAAACAGATCACAAAGACACCCTTCTTTCACCTGAAAAACATCGCCCGTCTCCGTCCATCCCTCTCCTCCGTGGCTGCAGAAACCCTCATCCACGCTTTCATCACTTCCCGTCTGGACTACTGCAATAGCCTCCTTTATGGTTCACCCTCAACAATCACCAATAAACTCCAATACATTCAGAACTCCGCTGCCCGTCTACTCACCCATTCCCGGACCCGTGACCACATCACCCCCGTCCTTTACAAGCTTCACTGGCTCCCCATCTCCCAGAGAATCCAGTACAAAATCCTCCTCTTGACCTACAAAGCCCTCCATAACCTGGCCCCATCCTACCTGGCTGACCTCCTCTCCAGACACACTCCCACCCGCAACCTCCGCTCTGCTGGTACCAACCTCCTGACCCCCCCCCCCCCCCATCCGGACCAAATTTAGATCCTGGGGGGACAGGGCCTTCTCCATCGCTGCTCCCACCCTCTGGAACTCGCTACCTCACACCATCAGAGACTCCTCCTCACTCACCACATTCAAAACATCACTCAAGACCCACCTGTTCAACACTGCATTCAACATTTAACCCACAGCATCTAACCCCTGACTATCTCCTCTCCTTCTCCCTCCTTTGTGCTTTGAATATTTCCCTATTGATTCTTCTTTTTTTGCAATTGTTTTTATGTTTTGCTATGCATTATGTTTTGCACTCTGTCAAAGCGTCTTTGGGCTTCCTGAAAAGCGCTATATAAAATAAATGCATTATTATTATATATATATATATATATATATATATATATATATATAATTATGTAATATGTATATGTATGTGTGTGTGTGTGGGTGCGCGTTTTTATGTCTGTGTTTGTTGTACACTTCAATTCCACTGTACATCATATTGTGTCCAAGTGTACGTCATTGCTTATGCTGAACCTTTGATGGATGTCTCTCCCTCAATGGGTTGGGCACAATGTGAATTATCAGATCGTGTGGTATGCCTTACGGTTTTGGTCGATGCACAGCATCTCTTTCCTGCAAATGAGTTGCACATACGGAGTGTGTTGTTCTCTCTCTGTAGAGTGTTCTTGTGTTCAGTAGGACATTCTGTTCTGTCCTTCATCATTAAGATCGCTTGCAGTCCTGGACCTCAGTGTGAGTACCCTGGTACTAAATATAGACTGTCGTGCAGGCTGCCGAGATGAAGCAATCCAAATGCCTCAAGCCGTTGTGCGCAGATGACCACTCCATTCATTCCCATCACATTTTGTTAATAAGACCCTGGGGTTTGGCCCCATACGATCTGTTCATAAAAGCCATGAGATTTCTAACCATCGAGGGGAATGTTCTGAATGCTTCTCTTATTCCTCAAGGCCGTATCAGTCACCATTGGTTGTGGGTACACAGACTGGACCGGCCTGACAGCATATTGGATATCAGTCATCAGTTAATCATCATCAGTCATCATCATCAGTTAATCATCATCATCATCATCATCATCAGTCATCATCATCAGTCATCATCAGTCATCAGTATTGGATATCAGTTAATCAGTATCTTAGATGTTTCCATGCACATTTGAATTGGAATATAATACATGCACGGACCGAAGTACTTCAACACATCATTTCCACTTGACAATTGAACCACAATTTAGGACATGATACTATTAACATAAACATCCAACCCCCCTCCCCTGCCCCCCTCGAAAAAACAAAAACAAAACCAGAAACAATTAAAAAAATCTATGCTGTATATGAAAAAAACTTGTCAGGATGGAGTTGCAAAAATAAATAAATAACTGAACAAGGTGGAAGTGACACCCCAATACTTTTTATGGATTGCCATATTAGTCCGGCAGCTAAGCTAAATATAGCATAACAATTGTGCATTTTGTGAGGAAAGCACCAAATTTGGCACACTAGTAGACTATCATATTATGAAAAGATCAGGATATTGGGCCATCTCAGATTCAGAGATTTGATTTTTGCAAGATTTGCAGATTTTGCAGATTTTGCAAGCTGAGATTGCAACGCCAGGGACGGCCGACTCCTTCCTGCGAGCTGCCCACGTCACCCGCACAAGAAGAGCTCATCAAATCACTGCGGCGGCACTGCACATCCTGCAACACCGTGCGTATGAACGCCACTGTATAACATATGCTGATGATGCAGAAGACCTGCCTAAGTTCGAAGACTGGTGTCACCAGAGAGGAGAAGACATTCCCAACTTTCAGTACTGGGCAACTGTGCTGGAACTAGAGATGTTGGTACTGGTCTACGTGCGTTCTCTGCGGCAGGCTTCATTCACGACGTACCTCGATGCCCTGACGGAACTGGTCCCATGGTTCCATGCCTTAGACCACACACACTATGCCAGGTGGGTCCCTGTTCACCTGAGGGGCATGGTTGCACTCCCAATGAAGCACCCAGATGTAGCCAGAGAATTCAGGGCTGGCAACTTCACTGTACAGAAGATGAAGAAGGTGTTCTCTTCGATCCCAATCGAATCGAAATCTTGCAAAAATCAAATCTCTGAATCTGAGATGGCCCAATATCCAGATCTTTTCATAATATGATAGTCTACTAGTACTAGTGTACCAAATTTGGTGCTTTCCTCACAAAATGCACAATTGTTATGCTAAGTTGCCCCACTATATGGCATCTTTTAATATTTTTGTCATAGGTGACTGTGTGGCTCCAATAACAATTATTTGATTTATTTTGTATGCAGGGAGAAGGGACGTGCCGCTAATGCTCCTTGAAGGTTAGGGCAGGAATTTACAATTTGGTGAGGATGCCGGCGATAGCTCGCCAACTCTTCCCGAAGGACGCCATGGGATTTAACGTCCACCAACTAATTCTAGCAGATGGAACATCCAGCTTGACGTGCATCCGAGGGACGGTGGGACACATTGATGAATCACCCTGCCTGTGAAACACGAGCATGAGTTTTTACATCGTTCGAGATTCAAACACAGGCGAGACACCTTAGAGCCGAGTGAGCGTACCTTTAGTTTAGGCCATCCTGCCAGCTGAGTAACAGTTCTATGAAGATGTCTATGTGGGAGATACTTGTAGATTTGAAGTGTGTGTTGGTGTATTTGTACTGTCGCGGCCAAAAATATTGGCACCCTTGCACTTTTTTTCAAATAATGCACCATTTCTTCCAGAAAATTGTTGAAATTAAAAAATATTTTGGTATCCACATTTGTATTTCTTTGGTTTTCAGTGGAACAAAACAAAAAAAGCTGGAAAAATTACTAAATCTTAGCTTATTCCACACACTCTCTGGAAAATCCTCTCTATCTCTTTGCTGATGACTCCACTCTCTGCCGCTCCATTCCTCATCCCTCAGATCGGCAGTCTGCAGCCTCCTCACTCTCTATAGACCTGGACAAAATCACAAATTGTTCAAACAAGTGGAACATGTCTTTCAATCCTGACAAATCTCACACTCTTACAATGTCTCTCCGAAAGGACCAACTGGAAAACCCTTCCATATACTTTCTCAACAATCCTCTCCAAGAAGTTCTGTCGCTCAAGCTTTTGGGTCTCACTATCTGCCATGATCTTTTTTGGGAAAACCACATTTCCAAGCTGGCCTCCAAAGCCAGTCGCCGACTGGACATCCTCCGTTGTGCGAAGTCCTTCCTTGGCACACCTGAGCTCCTCACCACATACAAGGCTTTCATCCGCAGCTCAATGGAATACTGTTCCCTCCCTTTGGGCTGGTGCTCCTGCCTCACACCTAGCTCAGCTTCAAGCTGTTGAAACCAAAGCTTTCAGAATCATTGGAATCTCCTGCGATGAAGCTAACTCCGAGGGCCTTTCACTCACTCACCGCAGGCAGGTTGGTGGTCATTCTGTCTTCTACCGTCTCCTCTCCGGCCTTGCTCCCCCAGCTCTCTCTGTGCTCTGTCCCCCCAATATTCCTTGAGGTCACACAAGATCTGCATGCAACCCTCTTATGGTTAAACTGCCAAAATCTAGGCTCTCTGCTCACCTTCACTCTTTCATTCCCCTTTTCTCCCACCTCTGGAACAAACTCCCCCACTCCCTTCAATCCCACTCCTCCCTCCAGGTCTTTAAAACAGCTGTTTACCACCATCTCTTATCTTCCCCCATCCAAAACCTTGATCTTTTCTACCCCCGCGAATTCACCCCAGATACACTTTTTTTTTGAAATTCCAACTTCTTTCCTGGAAGTCCTTGCAGTGTTCATATGTTTTATACCTCTCCCACCTCCCCCCCAAGCCCTCCCCCTCCCACATTTCTCCTGATGTCCCTGCTCTCAAATGTTGTGTTTGTGTCCTTCCCCCTCTCTCCCCATATTGTCTACCGCTCCCCTTATTTTTTGTGTTTTATGTGTCGGTTTGACTTTTTGTGTGATGAATGTTAGCTCTTTCACGAGCCTCGATCTTGTGTACAAAAAAAAAAGAAAAAAGAAAAGAAAAACAAATCCTAAAATGGCACGGACAATATTATTGGCACCTTTTAGAAGTTGTTAGAAATAATTAGATTTCAAGCAGGTGATTCTCCTTTACTTTGGAATTGAACTCACCTGTGGTGAGTTACAGGTGCCTGCAATATAAAAATCACTTATTCAACCAGTTTGAATAGAGAAAAGGAGTCATTCTGCTGTTTTGCGTCACTGTGTGTACCGCAATGAGTATGGACAAAAGAAAGAAAACCAGAGAATTGTCTGAGGACGTCAGACACAAGATTGAAGCCAAGCATGGACAATCTCAAGGCTACAAGTCCATCTCCAGAGATCGTGATGTTCCTGTGTCCACCGTACGCAATGGTATCAGGAAGTTTAAGACCTATGGCACCATAGCCAACCTCTCTGGATGTGGCCACAAGAGAAAACTTGATGGACGATTGCGGCGAAGGATTGTTCGAATGGTGGAGAAAGCACCTCGATCAACTGCCAAACAGATTCAAGCTGACCTTCAGACACAAGGAAAGACAGTTTCAACTCGCACCATCCGTCGCCAACACGAT
Organism: Myxine glutinosa; assembly: GCF_964187855.1. NCBI lineage: Eukaryota > Metazoa > Chordata > Myxini > Myxiniformes > Myxinidae > Myxine > Myxine glutinosa. The sequence continues at coordinate 109,155,659 of NC_136271.1, read as the reverse complement.
GAAAGGGGGTTCTATGGTAGGAGACCCAGGAGGGTGCTGAAAGAGAGACATAAGAAAGCTTGACTGGAGTTTACTAAAACACACCTGAACAAACCAAAATCCTTCTGGGAGAATGTCCTGTGGATAGATGAGACCAAATTCGAGCGTTTTTTGTGAAGCACATCATCTCTATGTTTACAGAAAACAAAATGAAGCCTTCAAAGAAAAGAACAACTTCCCTACAGTCAAACATGGAGGAGGTTCAGTGATGGTTTGGGGTTACTGTGCTGCCTCTGGCAGAACATCATGAAATTGACAGATTTCATGGCATCATGAAATCAGGAGATTACTAAGGCATTTTGGAGCGCGATGTTCAACCCAGTGTCAGAAAGCTGGGTCTCCGTCGAAGGTCATGGGTCTTGCAGCAGAACAATGACCCCAAACACACTTCAAAAAGCACCCTGGAATGGTTCAATACAAAACGCTGGACTGTTCTGAAGTGTCCAGCAATGAGCCCAGATCTAAATCCCATTGAACACCTGTGGGGAGATATGAAAACAGCAGGTGGGAGAAGGCACCCTTTAAATCTGGCAGAACTGGAGCAATTTGCACAAGAAAAGTGGGCGAAACTGCCAGTAAAGAGGTGAAGGAAGCTCATTCATGGCAATAGGAAACGCTAGATTGCAGTTATTTTGTCCAAAGGCTGTGTGTGCTACCAAATAGTAAGTCGAGGGTGTCAATAATTTTGTCTATGCCCTTTCTTTTTATTTTGTGATTTAAAAGAATATATTGAGTTCTGAATCAAAAACAAAGTTTCTCTAACATTAACAGTGAAATAAAGAATTGTGGAGACAAAATACTTTTGTAAATTTCAACTTATTTTTGGAAAAAATTGTGAATTATTTGAAAAAAGTGCAAGGGTGCCAATATTTTTTTCCACGACTCAAAACATACAGGTAGTGGATTAAAAAAATGGAAACACCAATGTGAAGTCGTTTAATAGGGTGTTGGGCCCCCACGTGCGGCTTGTACGGTCTGTATGCGCCGTAGCAACGAGTCCATCAACATCTGGAATTCTGTAGGACGGACGCGGCACTATTCTTTCACGGGAAAGCCAATCTACTCACACCTGCTTGATGAAGGTGGAAAACGCTGTCTCCAGCGTCATTCCAGAATGTACTATAAATGCTTGATTGGGTTCATATCTGGTGACGGAGAAGGCCATGACATGTTGATAACATTAGTGTCATGCTCATCAAACCATTGGGTGGCCACTCATGCTCTGTGGCAGGGAGTATTCGGGGGTCTCCTTTTGCAGCCATGCTAGCCATAATTATAGGCAACCACACCTGTGCTGCATTTTTATGCATGCAAGTATTCTATGAATACCATCCAGCTTGCTTCATTAACACATGGGCCACACCTGGGTGGAAGCCTTTGCTTGGTGTCCCTCTTTATCCAGGTGTTTCCATTTTTTTTGTCCACTACCCATATACATATGCATATATATACATACATACATACATAAATACACATTGTGCTCGCAGGACAGCCTGGGGGTATGTACACTCCTCTAGAGGTATGAGCCTCTAAGCTCTCTAGCCTGGGTTCAAATCTTGACCCAGCTGTAAACTGTCATGCTGATGTTTTGCAAGGAGGCCAAGGCATCGACATGTGCACCCTTCATTGGATGGATGTTAATCTGGTCACGTTCCATCTGCCAGCCTTAGTTGGTGGATGTTGAAGATCCCATGGTGTCCTTTCCAAAATGTATTATGAGCTATTACCGGTATCCTGAACAAATCACAAATTTCTGCCCTGACTGCTGTGGAGGCAATGGCAAACCACCTCACATAAATTGTGCCAAGCGATTGCTGTGGCAGCACCAATGCCCTGCAAGTAATATGGTACATTTCATCTCATCATACATAAATATGCATATACAGTATATTATTTACATATTTCCACATATGACAGGTATGACTTGTAATTGAGCTCAGAAGAGCAAAGACTTGCACACAGTGTACTTGTATGGTAGACGGCCAACATTGTTCTGTTTTTATACAATTTCACAACGAAAACATTGCATGGTAACCCTTTGGCCTTTTCCATTGAACCTTTAAATGTATTTGCTTGTATCTTCAGCAGGACATGTCATGGGATAGAAATATGAATTTACACGAAAACTGTCCCCCTGAAATTGCACATTTTATCTTACAATGCGAAAGGAAAATATTTTTTTGGAGGGGGTGGGAGGGGGGAGGGGGGGCGTGGTGGGGGAATAAACGATAAAATATCTTGCTCATCAGGATTCAAACTCAAGCCCTGCAACTTTCCACCAAACCCTAGCCCTACTTTACAATGAAAACAGTTCGTAGCATGCTCGCATTTCCCGTTTGAAGATCACACCTGCACTCGCGAAGCGAAAAGCAGGGTTAGGCATTCGGTTGGTGGCGTGTGGCGTGCACGTCTGCATTTTTAAAATTCATTTTCTCAGCAACCGTTGGTCCGATTGACACGAAATTTTACCATAGGAGTGCCTCCGCCTGTATAATTTTTCCCATAATTATGACGTCATGGGTTATGTGGTACGAACGCCATCTTGGAAAAACGTTACACCTCTATATCTCCCAAACCGCTCAATGAAAAAAAATTGAAACATGGCTCATTGTCAAGTACTCCCCATGGGGAATAAGATATGTTGATGATGATATCATCGGTGTCTTTATTATGACATCATAATTCGACAAGTACAACGCTTGATCTCATCAGTATGAAAAAAAAATTCCGCTGCAACTGTTAGTCCGGTGGACACAAAATTTTCTAAATATGAGCGGCTCCTCCTGTAGGATTTTAAAAATAATTATGACGTCAAAAGTCATGTGGTACAGGCACCATCATTGAAAAATCGAAAAATTTTGCACCTCTATATCTCCGAAACCGCTTCATGGAAAAAATTGAAACATGGCTCAATGTCAAGTACTTGGGGAATAAGATATGTTTCTGATGATGTCATCGGCACCTTCGTTCTGACCTCATAATTCGACAAGTACAACGCTTTATTCGATCAGTATGAAATTGTTTTCTCTCCAATTCTTGGTCCGATTGACACATTTTCACCATAGGAGCACATCCTCCTGCAGAATATTTTAATGATAATTATGACGTCATAGGTCACGTGGTACAGGCGTCATCTTGGAAAAAACTTTGCACCTCTATATCTCTGAAACCACTCCATGGAAAAAATTGAGACCTGGCTCATTATCAACTCCACCCCATGGGGAATAAGATATGTTAATGATGATGTAATCGGTGCCTTCGTTATGACGTCATAATTCGACAAGTACAACACTTATCCGATCATTATTTTTAAAAAATTCTCAGCAGCTGTTGATCTGATGGACACGAAATTTTCACGATCGGAGCGCCTCTCCTGTAGAATATTTTGATGATAATCATGACATCATAGGTCATGTGGTACAGGCACCGTATTGGAAAAACCGAAAAACGTTGCACCTCTATATCTCCAAAACCACCCCATGGAAAAAATTTGAAACGTGGCTCATTGTAAAGACCTCCATATGGGGAATAGGTTTCGCCAGGGAGTAAAGCATTCGATCGTGTCCGTGTGTGCGTGTGTGTGTTTGTGAACAAGATATCTGGAAAAGTTCTGAACGGATTTGGATGAAAGTTGGTGGGATGATTGCCCTTGAGATAAGGAAGAATTGATTAGTTTTTGGTGAAGCTCAGGATATTATTCCGGATCCAGGAATTTTTTGAAGGATTTTTTACCATTGGAAGATAGGGCTCATTTTTTTTTTAACATTATCTTCTATATATTCTATATTTAACATTGTGATATGAAAATAGTTTTCATATTTGTTGTAAATGTAGTTTAAACTCGTGGTTATGCGTTAGAGCGGTGTATTTTGTTAGCAGCGTCGTCTTCAAGGTTCTTTTTTTTTCTTTCTAATAAAGACATATTCTGTCATTTTAAAACCACCAAAGTGTGTATTTGGTTTCCCCGTTTCATAAAATGTATCGTTTGATACGTATAATGCTTTAAAACTGTTTTTTTTAAACCTCAGAAGAGATATCAACATTTACCTCAGCGAATGCCAATCGCGGTGTCAGTATTTGATGAACTTATAAAGACTTAGGTGAGTTATAAGTGTGACAGGCATGTGCACGGGATTCTTTCCAGAAGAATGAGTGGTCGCATTAGCTTGTTGTACGACTTAAAATGAGCGAGTTTTGTTTTGACGTTTGGGCCAGTTTTACATGTTGTATCCCTAAGGAATGAAACGAACGTTTTCTGGCTTACAATTTTATTTGAAGTCACACATGCCTCAAAATACACTCACTGATATAGAATTGAACGCTGAATACGAAAATGTAAGTGAAATTGCCTTGTTTGTTTTTTTAAACATTATTTTCTATATATTCTAAATATATATCTGTGCAGTGTCTGTCTTGTGTTGTCTTGTCTTGTGTTGTCACTGAACTACTCCCTCAAACTTTTGTGAAATCGTACTATTCCAACTTGACCCACGGCGGGAGTATGCGCTCTACTGAGTGGCGTTCTAGTTGACAATCAAATCATTGATGCCATAATTATGACGTCAAAATTCGGCAGGGACACCGCGAGTCTGATCAGTTTGAAATTTATTGAGCATCATCTATTGAACTATTATATTAGAGAATATAAATTTATGATATCATCGCTCACATGGTCTAGCAAGCATATTGGATCAATGAAAAAAAACCCCTTAAAAAACAGAAGAGTTGGCTCGCACCAAGTTGACTGCGCAGGGTAAGTAAGTATTCTATGCATACCATCTAGTTTCTCTCGGTATTTATTGCATTGCACGCAATAGCAAGATAAATCTGGGTATTTGCTGAGCACAAAGCATTTGGCATATTGTGGATCCCACCACAAAGGCATCACTCAATGAAATGAGGTTCAGAGAGAAACAAATACTGTATAGTGCTGTGATATTACAGAGAAATCCCTCCATGTCCTTTGTTAAATCCTAATCTACCTGAAAACGATTTCAAGTTGAGTTTACAGGAGCAGTTAGGGCGACTAAGAAATAACAAGAGGGAGAATTGCATTGCAATAAATGTCCCCTACCGGTCCCAATGAATGTTCTTGGTCCAAGCAAAAAGAGCATTATTCAGTGAAAATTTGGCGAAACACCCCAAAACTCAAACTTGTTCTGTAGCTTGTCATAATAAAGCCACGTACAAAGTTTCAGTTGAATATGTTAAAGGGTATGGGAAAAAAGTGCAGAAAACCACCGGTGGGATGGAGAGCAGACCTATAGTTCCCTCCAGTTAAGGGACTAATAAAATAAAACTAATAATTTGTACGGATATCTAATGGCACGATTCCGACATTAACCTGTACAAATGAAGTCGTGCTGATAATGCACCACATCCGTTAAATAGATATACCTACTAATTTTGATCGTATATGTAAATAAATTACACGTAAGTACATTGCTTGAATGCATGAAAATACTGTACTCCATCCGGCGAGGTTCATTAAAGTAACGTATGAGAGCTAATTTTCAAAATAATGTTGCGTTGATGTAGAACGAGACGAAACTTGTACTTTTTGACTGCCTGCTTTGTCGAAACATGATGTAAATGCTCCACAGTGCTTAAAATGTCATTGCAGTAGAGACCAATTGGCATAAAAAATATATTCCAGATTTTATCAATTAATCATGCATCACAGAACTTTAATATTTTTTATTTGCCTACTTTTTTTTTTCAATTATTTTTAATCGTTTGATGAAAATAAGACAAACCACTATGTCGTGCTACCAGACTTAAGCAGCATGTCTGAGTTGGTGCTCCTCTTGCTTTTTTCCTTTGCATTCTTGCCTTTTTCTATTCTTGACTACGTATTCTCCTTTGTAGTATACTAGGGCATGCCCGTACTATATCTATATCTAAAATTATATCCCCCCCCTCTATTTACATGAAATGGTTTGGTCCAAAGCGAACGGCTTGCGAGTGGTGACAATCCCCCCCCCTCTATTTACATGCAATGGTTTGGTCCAAAGCGAACGGCTTCCGGAGTTTGGTAAAGAAATCGCCATCGCGTGCACAAACGCGCAGGAAAGCGAATGAATCGCAAATTCGTTTTTATTAGTTGTAAAACATAGTTTAACGCCAACATAGTTTGCAAACGTGAAATAAATGAATACGCTCTCAAATGTGCCATCCGAGGCAGAGTGTGCCCGCCACGTTCGGCACACGCGATCGTTCGCTGCTCTCTGATTGGTTGAATCGTTTTTTGGACATAGCTCGGTAAGTAATTGTCCGATTAATATGAAACCTTGAAAAGGCACATCCTCGGGTCCCCAGCAATATACCTGGCAAGTTAAAAGTATATCGGACCCGTGGTTGTCGAGAAACAGCGGTCACAGACAAACGTACAGACGTACAGACAGACAGACAGAGATTACTGGAATTATAGATAGAAGTGAAATACTTACTGGGATTCAAAGTCTGTCCATTTTCATTTGGGGGCATGTGATCATTCCCAAAATGCAACATTCAAAGTGGCCTTCCATGCAATGCAAGCAGGCAGCCGTAATGCTTGAGGTTCCTTGGGAATCAGTATTCTTTCATTTCACGCGTACACTTGTTGTCTACAGAGCTCACTTTGCTCACTAAAAATATTTGTTGTGTACTATAATGCTTAAATTATTTTATTTTGGCAATGCATTGTTTTGAAACGGTTGGTCACAAAAGATAAAACCACTAATGTTGCTGCGGGTATGCCATGTCAGGGCGCTCGTTTGTCATTCTTGACTTTTTTGTTTAATTGGTGTTTCTTTGTTATCCAAGACCCGTGTACATCTACAATCTCTTATAAGCAAGAAGATTATTTTTCGTCCTTTCCCATTCTGCTACTCTCCAGGCCATTGTTCCTCGTTTTAGTGTTTTTCTACCTTTTCTCTTTGTGCATTTCATCACCCCCACTACCCTCCCTCCCCACGCACACACCTCCTTCTGACTCTAACATGGTATAATGCACAGACATAATCACTGTACATTTTACCATACCAGTTGGGTCACCCGTGGGAATCCCACGGGCATAGAGGTGTATCGTTGCGATTGTTGCAGCCGTTTTTGCGGTACCCGGGAAAATAACGTTATGCGGGAGTCCAAACCTGAAAATGCTGGAGACCAAAGCTGAAATTGGAAAAACAATATAGCCTATTTTACTCCAGGGGGTCCCAGGATTACCCACCCAAAATTTTGTTGCAATCAGTTCAGCCGTTTTTGCGGTACCTGGGGACGGACGGACGGACAGACGGACGGATGGACATTTGGTGAATTATAGTAAGATGACTGTAGATTAGAAAATATCACTGGATTACAACCAGTCAGACTCGGTGGCATAATGGTTGGAGCGTCACTGTGGATTATTTATTAAACATGCCACTGAAGGAACTGCGCTCCAACGCGAGTCGAAAGAATTGACGCGACCAAAGATGGAATTCGTCCGAGTTGCTTTATTGAAACAAAACAGCTCAGGTATTCTGACAAGCCCGTTTATCGGGCAGCAATATATATACACATTTATGTCGGGAAGTTTGCCCGGCAAAAGCTATACCGGGCATGCCCGGGTGTCAAGGGCGAGCCTTGGAAAGGCGAGTCTGGATCTGCCCGGGCGTGTTTGGCTGCGGCCTGGCAAGTCGAGGCTGGGCGTGCCCGGGCGCTCTGGACGAGCCCTGGAAAGGCGATAGCGGGCATGCCCGGACGCTCTGGGCGAGCCCTGGAAAGGCGATAGCGGCATGCCCGGACGCTCTGGGCGAGCCCTGAAAAGGCGATAGCGGGCATGCCCGGACGCTCTGGGCGAGCCCGGGAAAGACGAGACCGGGCGTGCCCGGGAGGTTCGGGCGTGCCCGGGAACAGTGAGTCCGGGCATGCCCGGGAGAGGCGCGTCTGGCCGTTTTCTGGCCGGTGCAAGGCGATTGTGTGCATCCAGCGGTAACCACGACACACACCCCTCCAGAATCGACCTGCACCGGCAGGGTCAATTTAAGGGGGCCCGGATGACCCGGCCGAAGCGACCCCTGGAGGGTCGTAGGGAGGGGTCCGACGTGGTGGTGGGTGGTCGAGCGGGGGGAACTGTGGACGGGGGGCGGCCTCGCCGCGGAGGAAGGGCCAACCGTGGTGGTCGGTCGACGTCCATGTGCGCCGGTTTGAGGCGGTCCACAGAAATCCGGTCCGGCCGGCCGCCGAAGTCGACGATGAAAGACTTGTCGCCCCGTCGCAGGACCCGGAAGGGCCCATCGTACGGCGGCCGGAGTGGCCCCCGGTGCGCGTCATGACGCACAAAGACGTACTCCGCTGTGCTGTGCGAAGCGCCAGGGGGACGTAGGACTGGGGGCCACCGTGGCGGGACGTCGGCACGGGGGCAAATCGTCGGGCGGCCTCCTGGAGGTCCGAGCGCTGGCGAGCGGCGGACCAGGGACTGGTAGCGTCGGGCACGAATTCGCCCGGGACGCAGAGCGGCTGGCCGTAGACGAGCTCGGCGGCGGACGCCTGGAGGTCTTCCTTGGGGGCCGTGCGAAGGCCCAAAAGGACCCACGGCAGCCGGTCGGCCCAACCGTCGTCCTGAAGGCCGGCCATGAGTGCGGCCTTCATGGAGCGGTGAAACCGCTCGCACAACCCGTTGGCTTGGGAGTGGTAGGCTGTGGTGCAGTGCAGCGTGACCCCCAACGAACGGGCGATCGCGCCCCAAAGCTCAGACGTGAACTGTGGGCCGCGGTCGGACGAGATGTCCGCTGGTGCGCCGAAGCGCGTGACCCAGGTGGCGATGAACGCCTGCGCCACGTCGGCGGTGGTGGTGGAGGCGAGGGGCACGGCCTCCGGCCACCTGGTGGTCCTGTCCACCATGGTGAGCAGGTGGGTGAACCCCCGCGAGGGGGGCAGGGGACCCACCAGGTCCACGTGGACGTGGTCGAAATGCCGTTCAGGCACGGCGAAAGGTGCCAGCGGGGCCTGGGTGTGGCGGTGGACCTTGCACCGCTGGCAGGCCGTGCAGGCGTTGGCCCAGTCGCGGATGTTTCGTCGAAGGCCGTGCCAGACGAAACGCGCCGACACCAGCTTCTGAGAAGCTTTCCGGCCCGGGTGAGAAAGGCCGTGGATGGAGGCGAAGATGCGGCGCTGCCAGGAAACGGGCACGATGGGGCGAGGCTGGCCCTGGGAGACGTCGCAGAGCAGGACGGTGCCCGCGAAGGGAATGTCGGCCAGGCGGAGGCCCGTGTCCGCCGCACGGAGTGCCTGCACCGAGGCGTCGGTGGTCTGGTCGGCCGCCATGAGCGCGAAGTCCACGCCGAGGTGGACCGCGTTCGCGCTGGCCCGAGAAAGACAGTCGGCCACGGCGTTGTCTTTGCCGGCGACGTGCCGGATGTCCGTGGTGAACTCCGACACGGCGGAGAGGTGGCGCTGCTGGCGGGCCGACCACGACTCCGTGACCTTAGCCATTGCGTAGACCAACGGCTTGTGGTCGACGAAAGCCGTGAACGGGCGGCCCTCCAGGAGGTGTCGGAAATGGCGAACGGCCAGGAATAGCCCGAGCAGCTCGCGGTCGAACGTGCTGTAGTTTAACTCGTTCGGCCGGAGTTGCCGACTGAAAAAAGCGAGTGGCTGCCAAACCCCGTCCACCCATTGCTCATGGACGGCGCCCACCGCGTAGTTGGAGGCGTCTGTCGTGAGGGCGATGGGCGCGTTGAGCACCGGGTGAGCCAGCAGCGTTGCGTCGGCGAGGGCCCGTTTGGCGGTGGCGAAGGCCGCGTCCATGGCCGCGGACCAAACAATGTCATGCTTGGCCGGCTTGCCCCGGAGGGCCTCGTAAAGGGGCCGCATGAGCTGAGCAGCGCGGGGCACGAATCGGTGATAAAAATTCACCATGCCGAGGAACTCTTGGAGGGCCTTGATGGAACGGGGACGCGGGAACGTGGTGATGGCCTCGACCTTGGTCGGCAGCGGCACGGCCCCGGTCTTGGTGATGCGGTGGCCCAAAAAGTCAACGGTCGTCGCGCCGAAGTGGCATTTGACCGGGTTGACAATTAAGCCGTGCTCGCTGAGGCGACCGAACAGTGTTTGGAGGTGGAGGAGGTGCTCGGCGCGGGACGTGCTGGCGACGAGGATATCGTCCAGATAGACGAAAAGAAACGGCAGGTCGCGCAGCACGCCGTCCATCAAGCGCTGCAACGCCTGGGCCGCGTTCTTGAGGCCAAACGGCATCCGCAAAAATTCGAACAGGCCGAACGGCGTGATGACGGCCGTCTTCGGGACGTCGGCCGCCCGGACAGGTACCTGGTGGTAGCCCCGTATCAGGTCAATTTTCGAAAAGATGACCCGTCCCGCCAAACGGGCGGAAAAGTCCTGAATATGCGGGATCGGGTACCTGTCGGGGGTGGTAGCGTCGTTGAGACGGCGGTAGTCGCCACACGGGCGCCATCCACCCCCCGGCTTTGGCACGATGTGCAGTGGCGAGGCCCACGCGCTATCGGAGCACCGCACGATGCCGAGGTGCTCCAACGCGTCGAACTCGGCCTTCGCCACGGCGAGCTTGGCCGGTCGAGGCGGCAGGCCCTGGCATAGACCGGCGGGCCCGTAGTGGGTATGTGGTGCTCGATCCCGTGCCGCACCGCGACGGCCGAATACGTCGGCCGCGTGAGGGCCGGGAATTCCGCGAGCAGGCGAGCGAACTCGTTCGCTGCCGGGAGGGCGCACGCCAGTTCGGTCGGCGCGGAGCTGCTCATCGTGCACGCCAGGGAGCTGAAGGTCTCGGCGTTGACAAGGCGACGACGTTTGACGTCGACCAGCAGCCCGTGCGCGCAGAGGAAGTCGGCGCCCAGCAAAGCCATGGGGACGCAGGCGGTCACAAAAGTCCATTGAAAACGCTGGCTGCCGAAGCAGAGGGTGACGACGCGTGGGCCGAAAGTGCGTATGGCCGAGCCATTAGCAGCGACCAAAGAGGGGCCGCAAACGGCGTCCCGCCTGTCCTGCTCGGAGGCGGGTATGACGCTCTGTTGGGCGCCGGTGTCACACAGGAAACGCCGCCCAGACGCTTTGTCCCCAATAAACAGCAAGTTGCCCGAGTGGCCGGCGCTCATGGCTGGGAATGAACGCCGGCCCGGCCGTTTCCCGACCTGCCGAAAGTGCATGGGGGCCGGCACGTCCGAGCCTTGTGTCCGAACCTGGCGTGGTAATAACACCACGCCCGGTCAGGTGGAGGCCCCGGCCGTCGTGTCGGAAGCGGGCGGTGCGGCGTGGCGGCCGCCAGTTGCACCGGCAGTTCGGCCTCCAACCGCGCAGGGCGCTCGGGTGTCATGGGCGTCGCCTCGGACGGCGGCGGGCTCCAGGTAACCGCGCCGATGTGCTGGCCCGCCGAGGAGATCTTATCGGCTTCCCTGGCGAGGGCGCGGGATTTCCGTGATCAACGTGCCAGCCAGGGCGAGGCGTACCGGGTGAGGCAGCTGGCGAAGGAACAGCTCGCGGAACAGAAAATCCGGAGAGTGCTCACCGAGCAACGAGAGCATATAGTCCATGCGCTCGGACGGGCGCGTGTCGCCGAGCTCGGGCAGAGCGAGCAGGCGCCGTGCGCGTGCTGCCGGTGAGAGCGCGAAAGCGTCGAGGAGGAGTGTCTTCAGCGCGTCGTATTTGTCAGCAGCCGGCGGGTGCTCGAGGAGGCTCAAGGCGCGGGCCGCGGTGGCGGAACCGAGCGCCGCCACAACATGGTGGAAGCGGGTGTCGTCCGCGGTGATGCCTCGCAGGGCGAACTGAGAGTCCGCCTGAGCGAACCAAACAGCCGCGTGAGCCTCCCAGAAGGTAGGCAGTTTAAGCGTCACTGCCGTATCCATGTCGGTAGGTCACCAATGAAGGAACTGCGCTCCAACGCGAGTCGAAAGAATTGACGCGACCAAAGACGGAATTCGTCCGAGTTGCTTTATTGAAACAAAACAGCTCAGGTATTCTGACAAGCCCGTTTATCGGGCAGCAATATATATACACATTTATGTCGGGAAGTTTGCCCGGCAAAAGCTATACCGGGCATGCCCGGGTGTCAAGGGCGAGCCTTGGAAAGGCGAGTCTGGACCTGCCCGGGCGTGTTTGGCTGCGGCCTGGCAAGTCGAGGCTGGGCGTGCCCGGGCGCTCTGGACGAGCCCTGGAAAGGCGATAGCGGGCATGCCCGGACGCTCTGGGCGAGCCCTGGAAAGGCGATAGCGGGCATGCCCGGACGCTCTGGGCGAGCCCTGAAAAGGCGATAGCGGGCATGCCCGGACGCTCTGGGCGAGCCCTGGAAAGGCGAGAGCGGGCATGCCCGGGAAAGACGAGACCGGGCGTGCCTGGGAGGTTCGGGCGTGCCTGGGAACAGTGAGTCCGGGCATGCCCGGGAGAGGCGCGTCTGGCCGTGTTCTGGCCGGTGCAAGGCGATTGTGTGCATCCAGCGGTAACCGCTACACCACTGTATATTAGTATATTCACATGTCACTGGAGATTATAACGCATCAATATCTGATTATGGTCAACAGGATAGCTCTGGTATCTCACTTGTCTTTGTGCTGCCCAATTTTATGCTCGGACTGTTGTTTTGCAGGCAGTGCAATGCATCACTGAGTGCGCCATCTATCTATAATTCCAGTAATCTCTGTCTGTCTGTCTGTACGTTTGTTTGTTTGTCTGTGACCGCTGTTTCTCGACAACCACGGGTCCGATATACTTTTAACTTGCCAGGTATATTGCTGGGGACCCGAGGATGTGCCTTTTCAAGGTTTCATATTAATCGGACAATTACTTACCGAGCTATGTCCAAAAAACGATTCAACCAATCAGAGAGCAGCGAACGATCGCGTGTGCCGAACGTGGCGGGCACACTCTGCCTCGGATGGCACATTTGAGAGCGTATTCATTTATTTCACGTTTGCAAACTATGTTGGCGTTAAACTATGTTTTACAACTAATAAAAACGAATTTGCGATTCATTCGCTTTCCTGCGCGTTTGTGCACGCGATGGCGATTTCTTTACCAAACTCCGGAAGCCGTTCGCTTTGGACCAAACCATTGCATGTAAATAGAGGGGGGGGATTGTCACCACTCGCAAGCCGTTCGCTTTGGACCAAACCATTTCATGTAAATAGAGGGGGGGGATATAATTTTAGATATATATATAGTACGGGCATGCCCTAGTCTTTTGAAAAGACGTTAATGTGGGTGCCCTGTCTGCAAGCATTGATTGCTGATAGATGTTAAAGATCTTATGGTGTCTGTCGCAAAGAATAGGCCAATGTTTGCCGACAGCCTGCTCAAAGTCGAAAATCCTGCCCGAATGCGCAGAAGCACTGTATCAGCGACACAACCACATCTCGCTAATGATGCAACCAACAGCCATTAAGGTTATCAAATACTACTCCAATACACCTTTGCTCAATAAATATATTCCAATATTTCTCGTCACGAACAGAACAACGGCGACATGCTATCAATCATAGATTTTTTTTATGCCTCCATCGACAAGGTCGCCGGAGGCATGATGTTTTCGGGTTGTCCGACCGTGCGTCTGTCCGTCTGTCCGTCCATCCGTCCGTGATAGATTTTTGTTACCGCGATAACTTAAGAACGGCTGAAGAGATCTTAGTCAAACTCAGTACAACTATGTATAATGATGCAAAGATGAACTGATTCGATTATGGGGTCATGGGGTCAAAGGTCAGAGGTTCCGTTATATACAAATTATTTTACCGAGCTAACTTGTGAACCAGTGATGGAATGACCAAACTTGGTATAGGTATATATTATGATGCGACGATGAACCAATTGCATTTTGGCATCAAGAGGTTCTTCTCTCTTAGTTCTGCTTTTTCGTTCTTCCTTTTTGAATATTTTTCTAACTAATTTCTATTTCCACTTTTCTTTTCTCACCTTGACAAAGTCAAGCAAATTCCTTTTTCAAAAAAAAGAGTGTTGGTTGGTAAATATGCGAAAGGTTGGTAAACACAGATTAATTGTTTATCTGCCTCGGCCAAAAGTTAATAAGACTGCATGTGATGTTACCGCTGCATCAGCCAAAAGTTCATGAGATTGCATGTGATGTTACCTCTGCTTCACCTGAAAGTTAATGAGATTGCATGTGACGTTACCTCTGCCTTGGCCGAAAGTTAATGAGATTGAATGTCACGTTACCTCTGCCTCAGTGAAAAGTTAATGAAATTGCACGTAACGTTACCTCTGCCTCCGTCGAAAGTTAATAAGATTGCATGTGATGTTACCTCTGCCTCGGCCGAAAGTTAATGAGATTGCATGTGACGTTACCTCTGCCCCGGTCAAAAGTTAATGAGATTGCATGTGACGTTACCAACAAAAAGCCTTTGATTCCCAGCTCTCAGAAATAATCTGAAATTGCTTGCAAACGTTGCAATATAATCAGAAAATGTTGAGAATTTTGAATTTGATGTACAACCATTTCTCCTAGAGTTTCTCTTAAGGTGCCACGAGATGCCAGTTCTGAAAAATATATTTACAATCTGAATATCCGGACGTGGACGAAGTAGTTTTGTGTCGAGGGTGCACTACATTAGTGGTCCTGACATACGTTTCCCTGGAAATGTCTCACAAGAGTGACCGAGCAGTTAGACCCTTGCGGGTTAGCTTTATCGATTTTACACCACTTTTACACGCGTATGTGTACAGTGTAATGAGAGTGTGCCACATACTCACTGATGAGTGGTTTACTGTACTCTGTAGTATGTACACTGACCTCCAGCATTATTCATTTGGGAATCATTTTTTCAAATACTATTATCTGCAGAGACAAAAAGTGTATAACTCGTCGCAAGTTTGCTTTAGCAATGTGCAGTGTTTGCTTTTTTAATCCCTTCTGGCATTAATGGGAACAAACAGGTCTGCAATTTATTACCTCCGCCACCAAAGGTGGGTGGAGGTTATGTTTTCATGCCTGTCTGTCTGGTTGTTACTTGTGAAAATCGAAGATTTTTCAAGTGTATTGGTGCGTTATTCTGTTGTACACCGCACCTTTCCTATGCCATCTCCAGGCGCTGCATAACGTCATTGCCGGGCACCGAAGGGGACTCGGCAATGACGCACGCTGAAAGGGAGTACTCAGTTTTCACTCTGGTTGTTTTTGTACACCGCACCTTTCCTATGCCATCTCCAGGCGCTGCATAACGTCATTGCCGGGCACCGAAGGGGGCTCGGCAATGACGCACGCTGAAAGGGAGTACTCAGTTTTCACTCTGGTTGTTTTTGTACACCGCACCTTTCCTATGCCATCCCCAGGTGCTGCATAACGTCATTGCCGGGCACGGAGGGGGCTCGGCAATGACGCACGCTGAAAGGGAGTACTCACTTTTCACTCTGGTTGTTTGTTTTCTTGCTTTCCTGTTTTCTTGTTACTTGCAAAATCGAAGATTTTTCAAGTATATTGCTCGGTTGCATTTGTGGTTCTGTCTGTTTGTATGTTTGTTACTTGCCGGAAAAGATTCCGGCAAGTATGTTGATCGGTTGGTTTGTCTGTCTATCTGTCTGTCTGTCTGTCTGTTTGTTCGCAGTACTACGTCTACGCCGTTGCACGGAGAATCACCAAACTTTACACACATATTTGTCTTGCCCTGGAATAGACTGTGCCCAATTGATGACGTCATCGGTCACATGGTTCGGCCACCATCTTGGAAAAACCGAAAAACATAGCACCTCTATATCTCCGAAAGTGCTGAATAGAAAAAAATTGAGACATGGCTCATTATAAAGAACTCTCCATGGGGAATAAAATATGTTAATGATGACGTCATCGGTCACGTGGTTCGGCCGCCATATTTGTCCTAAATGGCCGATAAAAAAGTAAATTCCGGCAAGTCCTCTCTGACCGGCAATCGGTCTCTGACCGATTTTTCATCCGTTTGTTTGTCTGTTTGTCACCGGCCTACAGGTCACAATTCTAAACCGATCATCACAAAACTTCACCAAGTTGTATAGGTCGTCCCAATTGAGAAGCCTATTGTTTTTGGGGTTAAAGGTCAAAGGTCATCTGAAGGTCAAATTTCTAAAATCGCCATTTTAAATCCGATTGACTTGAAAATTGAATAGCATTTGTATATTGAGTCACTAAATTGGGAAATGAACTATTTTTTGAGGTCAAAGGTCAACTCAAGGTCAAATTTTCAAAATCATCAATTTTCATCTGAAAAGCTGTCAATTTTCAACCGATTGACTTGAAAAATGAACAGCATTTGCATATCGAGTCAATAAATTGGGAAACCAACTATTTTTGAGGTCAAAAGGTCAAAGGTCAACTGCAGGTCAAACTTCCAAAATCATCAATTTTCATCTGAAAAAACATTAATTTTCATCCGATTGACTTGGAAATTGAACAGCATTTGCACATTGTCACTAAATAGGAAAACCAACTATTTTTGAGGTCCAAAGGTCAAAGGTCAACTCGAGGTCAAACTTCCAAAATCATCAATTTTCATCTGAAAACCCATCAATTTGCATCCGATTGCCTTGAAATTAGAACAGCATTTGCACATTGTGTCACTAAATAGGAAAACCAACTATTTTTGAGGTAAAAAGGTCAAAGGTCAACTCAAAGTCAAACTTCTAAAATCATTTTTCATCTGAGAAAACGTCACTTTTCATCCTGTTGACCTGAGCTTTGATCAAGATCGTCAATTTTAATCTTCATGGAATGGACAATTTTCTGTGTCAATGGAATTTTTTTTGGGGGGGGCGGGGAGGGGGGCGGATTTTGCAAGTATCGTGCTCCGCGTGACGTCTTCTTGTTTGTTTTTTGTCCGGGCGATATCTCAGCCATCCTTTGAGCTAGGAAGCTGAAATTTCGGCACAATAGTGAGCAAGTACTTTGTCAAAAACAGTATTTTTTTATTTTTGATTAATCAATTAATTGATGAGTTATTTAATTATTAGCGATTAATTAAGTATTTATGCATTCATTTTCCTTTCTCTCCTGGCCATTATCTCAGGCACCTTTTGAGTTCGGAAGCTGATATTTGGACATGCCAATGACCAAGTGATTTGGCTGCAAAGGCTATTTTTGATTTATTGATTAATCAATTAATTGATTAATTATTTAATTATTCGATTAATGATGATTTTTTTTTTTTTTAAGTTACACATTCTGATGAAAAGGTGGTGGTTTATGTGTTCTATGAGCGAATTGATTAATTATTAAATTTTTTATGATTATTATTTATTTATTTTCATTATTAATTATTTATTTATTTTATTTCTCATCTGGGCAATATCTCAGGCACCTTTTGAGCTAGGAAGCTGATATTTGGACATGACAATGACCAAGCGATTTGGCTGTAAAAGGTATTTTTTTTTTATTGATTAATTAATTGATCTATTAATTATTTAAATTGTTTTTTTTTTTTTTTTTTTTTTTTTTTTTTGTATACAAGTTCGAGGCTCGTGAAAGAGCGAACATTAATCACACAGAAAGACAAACCGACACATAAAACATATAACATAGGGAGCGGTAGACAAGATGGGGAGAGAGGGGGAAGGACACAAACACAACATTTGAGAGCAGGGACCGAGAGACATGGAGACATCGAGAGATCTGAGAGAGGGCGAGGGCTTTGGGGGGGGGGGGGGGGGGCGTGGGAAGGGGGCAGTGGGAGAGGTATAAAACATATGGACCCTGCCAGGACTTACAGGAAAGAAGTTGGAATTTCAAACAAGGTGGATCTGGGGTGAATTAGCGGGGGTAGAAAAGATCAAGGTATTCGATGAATGACTTATTTAATTAATTATTTTTTGCAGCTACAGATTCGGATGAAATGGTGATGGTTTATATATTCTATGAGCCAATTGATTACCTATTTAATTTTTTATGATCATTATTTATTTATTTTCATTACTAATCATTTATTTATTTTCTTTCTCAACTGGGCAATATCTCAGGCACCTTTTGAGCTAGGAAGCTGATATTTGGACATGACAGTGACCAGGTGATGTGGCTATAAAGTATATTTTTGATTTATTGATTAATCATTTAATCGATTCATTATTTATAGATTAATCAATTAATTATTTGATTTTTTTATTAATGACTTGTTTAATTAAATTTCTAAAAGATACATCTTCGGATGAAGCACGAGTGGTTTAGTTATGCTATTAGCCAATTGATGAAGAAAATATTTTATGATAATCTTTTATTGATTTTAATTATGCAATTAATCAATCAATTATTGCACACATCTCCCTCCCAATGCACTCTCTATGAGCTGCACTGCGGTATTGCCGGGCGCCAAAGGCGCCCCGGCAATGCAGCGCTGTGGGATATTTAATTATTCGGCATGGGGGCGGTGTACTTTGAATGTGTCTATACTTGTTTGTTTGTCTGTTTGTTTGTCTGTTTGTCTATCGCTGACATGTCACAATTTGAAACCGATCTGCACGAAAATTAATGAAATGGTAGAGTTGGTCAGAAGCAAGAAGCCTGTTGATTGAGGTCCAAAGGTCAAAAGGTCAACATAGGCCAAAGGTTATCAACGTTGTCAAATTTCGTAAATTAGCAATTTTCATCCGATTGACTTGAAATTTGAATAGTATAGGATCTGCACATCAGGTCTGCAAATTTAACCACCAATTATTTTTGAAGTTCACATCGTCCAAAAGGTCAACCAACATAGGCCAAGTTTCTAAAATGGTCAATTTTCATCCGATTGATTTGCAATTTGAGAAGGATTTGCATATCGGGACATTATTTTCAACCACCAATTATTTTTTAGGTCAAAAGGTCAACATAGGTCAAATTTCTAAAATTGTTCATTTTCATCCAATTGACTTGAAATTTGAAGAGGATTTGCATGTCAGGTTACTGAATTCAACCACCAATTATTTTGAGGTCAACATAGGCCAAAGGGTCAACATAGGTCAAAGGTCAACAACTTAGATGTTATGTCTAAAATCTACATAATACAAAACTTAGATGTAATGTATATTACGATATTTTAAAAAGTTGTGGATGAGTTATGATAAAATTTGTAATGTGTATGTATGTACAGTCACGTGAAAAAGTAAGTACAGTTGTACACCCCATGTAAAGTTTTGACTTTTTCAACATATTTCAACATACAGCTATTTGATCTTCATTTCAACAATATTGATAGATAACGGTGATATAATATAACAAATATTATGAAACATTTACATTTTGTAGTCCATTGGATAATTTAAATAAACATAAATGCAAATTTCACATGTGGAAAAAGTAAGTACACCCTTGGCTCTAATAGGTGGTATTTCCCCCTTTGGCAGAAACAACCTCAAGTAGGCGTTTCTTATAAATGGCTACCAGTCTCTGACATCGACTGGGAGAAATTTTTGTATATATATATATATATATATATATATATATATATATATATATATATATATATATATATATATATATATATATATATATATATATATATATATATATAATTATATATATATATATATATTTATACACACACACACACACACACACACACATATATACACACACATATATACACATGTAGTGACCCATGGGTCCCCCAAGCGAGACCTGCATCAGAATCTCCTTGCTCCAGCCGGTGACGTCACCGGCGGGGAACCATGGCGCCAGAGTGGCTGGTCACGTGACCACCAAAGCGTGCCGCGCGTGCGGGTATAATCAGCTACACCTGTTGATCACGTGACCACCGAAGCGAGGCGTGGCTTTCGGTTTCGGTTTCGGTTTCTGGTTGTGCTTTATAAGGCAGCCCGATAAACGGGCTTTTAGAGAGTTTCAGTGTTCCCGAGTTGGTTTTACGAATAAATATCTTCTCGGACGAGTTTGTGCCTTGCCATCCTTTTGTCCGTATTCTGCTGGAGCCCGGACTCCTTTACTGGTGACCCCGACGTGATCTGAACACGCAACCCCGACTGCCCCCGCAGCGAACGGACACGGCAAGCATGCCCTAGCCAGGGAAGCCACCTCGGCTGGTGACGCCGGCTTCTCCCGCACGGCTTCGGGCGCAGTTTCGAACGTGGCTTCGACATGCCGGAGTTTCGGTAACGACGACGGCCATGACTATGAGGTTCGCGCACCGCGCTCGGCTCCTCCTCTATGACCGGAGGGGCGAACCTAGTCCAAGACCCTCCGAAGGCACGGCTGCTTCGTCACCTTCGCGCGCACTGACATTGGCGGAACGGCTGCTTCGTCACCTTCGCGCGCACTGACGTTCGCGGCACGGCCGCTTCGTCACCCTCGCGCACCTACAACTACAACCGCAACTACCTCTCCGACTCTGCATCCTCGGGAGGCCCGCGAGGAACCTCGGCAGCCTCCCCCGAGGCCTGGACCAGCCCCTCGGTTGGCCCACCCGCTTTTCGCGTGCACCGCTCGAGCCTTCTCGGCACTGCACCCGCGAACTGCAACCTCGGGAGGCCCGCGAGGAACCTCGGCAGCCTCCCCCGAGGACTTGCCCAGCCCCTCGGCCGCCCCCCGTCCACTGCATCCCCCGAGGCCTTGACCAGCCCCGCATCCTCGGGAGGCCCGCGAGGAACCTCGGCAGCCTCCCCTGAGGCCTTGACCAGCCCCTCGGTTGGCTCACCCGCTTTTCGCGTGCACTGCTCGAGCCTTCTCGGCACTGCACCCGCGAACTGCAACCTCGGGAGGCCCGCGAGGAACCTCGGCAGCCTCCCCCGAGGACTTGCCCGGCCCCTCGGCCGCCCCCCGTCCTGCACCCCCCGTCCGACCACCCGCCACCACACCGGACCCCCCCCCCCCTGCCTGCACCCCCCGTCCGACCACCCGCCACCACACCGGACCTCCCCCCCCCCCCCCCCCCGCGACTGGCCAGGGGTCGTTTCGGTCGGGTCATCCGGACCCCCCTCAGGTTGACCTTCCTGGATCAAGTCCATTCTGGGGGGGCGTGTGTAGCGACCCATGGGTCCCCCAAGCGAGACCTGCATCAGAATCTCCTTGCTCCAGCTGGTGACGTCACCGGCGGGGAACCACGGCGCCAGAGTGGCTTGTCACGTGACCACCAAAGCGTGCCGCGCGTGCGGGTATAATCAGCTACACCTGTTGATCACGTGACCACCGAAGCACGCCTCTCAGGCGAGGCGTGGCTTTCGGTTTCGGTTTCGGTTTCTGGTTGTGCTTTATAAGGCAGCCCGATAAACGGGCTTTTAGAGAGTTTCAGTGTTCCCGAGTTGGTTTTACGAATAAATATCTTCTCGGACGAGTTTGTGCCTTGCCATCCTTTTGTCCGTATTCTGCTGGAGCCCGGACTCCTTCACACACACATATATACACACACACATATGTACACACACACATATATATATATATATATATATATATATATATATATATATATATATATATATATATATATATATATATATATATATATATATATGAAGCCCACAGAATCTTGTTTCTCACAGTCTGAGAGTCCTTTAGGTGCTTTTTTGCAAACTCCAAGTGGGTTTTCATATGTCTTTCACTGAGGAGAGGGTTCCGTCTGGCCACTCTGCCATTAAGCCCAGATCGGTGGAGTGTTGCAGTGATGGTTGTCCTTCTGGAAGTTTCTCCCATCTCCACACAGGATCTCTGGAGCTCAGCCAGAGTGACCATCGGGTTCTTGGTCACCTCTCTTACCAAGGACCTTCTCCCCCGATTGCTCAGTTTGGCCGGGCGGCCAGCTCTAGGAGGAGTCCTGGTTGTTCCAAACTTCTTCCATTAAAGAATTATGGAGGCCACTGTGCCCTTGAGAACCTTCAATGCAGCAGAGATTTTTTTGCAGGCTTCCCCAGAACTGTGCCTCGACACAATCCTGTCTCTGAGCTCTGCAGGCAGTTCCTTCGACCTCTTGGCTTGGTTTTTGCTCTGATATGCATTGTCAGCTGTGAGACCTTATATAGACAGGTGTGTGCCTTTCCAAATCATGTCCAATCAATTGAATTTACCACAGGTGGACTCCAATCAAGGTGTAGGAACATCTCAAAGATGATCAAGAGAAATGGGAGGCACCTGAGCTAAATTTCAAGTGTCATAGCAAAGGGTATGAATACTTATGTCAATGTGATATTTCAGTTTTTTCTTTTTAATAAATTTGCAAAACTTTCTAAAATCCTGTTTTCTCTTTGTCATTATGGGGTATTGAGTGTAGATTGATGAGGGAAAAATGAATTTAAACGATTTCAGCATAAGGCTGCAACATTACAAAATGTGAAAAAAGTGAAGGGGTCTGAATACTTTCTGAATGCACTGTACATACATACATAGTAATGTATATATATATGTATACATACAGTACATATATATATATATATACATTAACAGAGGGATGGGGGGTGGGGGGGACATCCCAACGTGGGGACATTTTTGTAAATTTTAACCTTTAATTTGTGCATTCCAACACACTCTTTTATGCCAAAATAAAACAGAATAATCATGTTTTCCTGATGAATTTAAGTTGTTTATTTTTGAGTTACATTGCACAACATATGTTGTAATGATTAAGATATAAGGTCAAATTTGTTTAAGATAAACTTGGCCATGCCCGACTCTCCAATACAGACTTTAGGTAGATCTACTGCAATAACCTCTTGTCACTGGGATTCTTAGGTAGGTCACTTTCGATGAGACGTATTATTTTGTTTAAAGTGGTATTTTTCGCTGTTATTGGGCAATAAAATCGGGAGGCTGTTAAAGTATACATAAAGCGGTAAACTACTGCCAAAAGCAGTAGAGTTGGCAACTATGCTTATAACTTGAACAGCATCTGGTGGAGCGCAAACCTCCGCCAATCTGAGCTGATAAAGTTTGGTATCCCACTGATTGGCTTGATCTGGATCTGGCCATGAACCTAAATCTTATCGGCTTGTTCTTGTCACTTTCCCAACTCATCCACCTACTTTTGTTATAACTCGTCCACAATTTTTTGAAATATTGTGCTGTGTATCATTTTTCGCCCCATCTCTCAATGGTGAAGAATCACTTGGACAAAATTTAAATTTTTTTGTCGTATCTGTATCCGGATTCGTATCTTGACGAAAATCGAATGAATTCGTCCTTCTTGCACACCCAACCAGTCCACCAAGTTCCATCCAAATCCGTCCCTACCTTTTTGGTGTATCATCATGCTAAATATAGTTTTGGTTCTTCCTTTCAATGTGAAGAAACACTTTAAAAATTCTAATATCCAGATCCGAATCTTCACCAAAAGTCGAATCAATTTGTCCTTATCACATATCCAACCTGTCCACCAAGTTCCAACCGAATTCGTTCCTAACTTTTTGGGATATCCTGCTCACAGACAAACAAACTTACAGATGGAGGGAAAACATGACCAATGGCCACCTTCGGTGTTTGGTGTAATTTAAAAATAGGGGCAATGCCTCTGGGCTCACCTGGTAGAACCACTGGTGGGCATGTGACCCACAAAATATGCAATGGAGAATAAGGTAAATACCTATTTTGGGGGGCAAACCCCTGATTCTTTTAATGCCATGAACAAACTTTAGTACAGCACAGGTGATTGAAGGTTGTGTTCAAGTTTCATCAAAATTGTGTGTGTAGTTTTGGCGTAGAGAGCATATACCTATTTTGGGGGATGAGGGGGTGTCAAACCCAACATGGATCCCCATAGATCCTGATTTTCTTTTCTTGCCGTGAACAAACTTTGCTACATCCCGGATGATGAAGGTTGTTGTCAAGTTTTATCGAATTTGTGTGTGTAGTTTCGGAGAAGAATTTCTGAGTGTTTACATTGCAGCCTGACTGGTGGACACCGCACGATGCTCATACCTCCCTGAACAATTTTTGTTCCAGGTGAGCTAAAAATGGAACATGGACTCCTTACAACATTTTCCCTTTTGGTATGAACTTGAAAGGATGGTGATTGGTCGGTGACTTGGCGTTTGCCACATTGGCTTCCTCCCAGTGTTTGTGGTATAATTTACCACCAATGTTCAACATTGTTTGGGATTGCTTCTGGTTTGAATCAGCCATTTCCATTATGACACCCATCACCCATCTAACACCCATCAAATCCATCAAAACACCCATCAAATCTAATATAATAATTCTCAAACTCTGCGTGAGGGCAGACTCAGTGCTGCCATAGCAGGTTCATGCCATGGATTGCACTAGGTGGTTTGCCATTGCCTTCCTAGTCGTGGTCAGGACAGGAATTTGGAATTTGTTTAAGGTGCGGGCGATAGTTCTCCTGCTCTTCACGAAGGATACAGTGGGACGTTTAACATCCACCATCTAATGCTGGCAGACGGGACGCCCCGTTTACCGTCCGTCTGATGGACAGCACACGTTGATGCCAATGAAATACCAGGATGGTAGTTTATAGCTGGATAAGGATTTGAACCCAGGTGACACAACTCCAAGAAGAATGTGCATACCTCTAAGCTAACCTGCCACCCCTCTCACACCCATAAGTCATACAACATATGACCCCAATACTTATACACATCTCGTTCACTAATGGCATCTGTCTTCTCTCCCATGCAGCAATTACATCTAGCATCCATGAGAGCCTCTGAAGAATATGCACAATTAAATATTTGCCAATAATTGATTATTTGTTCCTCCTTATCGACCTCTAAGGAGCTTTTTCTAAACTACCTTCATGATATCATGGATCCTATACAGAAACAGCACCGTCCGGGGCTGATGTTATTCAAACTTGTGAAAATCCATGCCATTTCCGCACGATTTGACCGAGGCAGATGCCCTTTTGGATGTTGGGGCATCGATATAACGCTCTGCGGAAATCTCCCTTTTCCTCCGTCTCTCCCTAGACTGATAATTTATTTTGTTTGAGGTTTTTTTTTTCCTGTTTGAGTGTATCCCCTTCCTTGTGAGTGGTTCTTTTGGTCACGCAAGGGAGCTAATGGAAGGCGAGGGCTGCACGATCAATTTGTTTTTCCTGTTCTTTCCTCTTCTCCTTTTTTCGTCTCTTCATTTTCCTTCTGCATCCTTCCACGGTATGTAATTTCCTGTTTTCGGTTTTCATTCCAATTTCTACCTTTGCTCCGATTTTAGGCAGGTGAGGTTATTGTTTTTTAATTCACTCCCCATGTTATCAAATCGTCCTTCTCTGCTCTTTAACTCTTTTGTAGTCTCATTTGTCAGCTCAATTCATCTATCTCTTGGTGTCCGAGCGTTGGTGTAAATTTTTCAAGATCTGTTGCAAAGTGGCCCCCCCATTTTTGGTGGAGGTATGCAGAAGTGGCCGGTCAATATCGGCATTTTATTTTATTTCTTATTGCTTTATTATCGTCAAGGGTATGAACTCTGGAAAAGTCAAATATCTCCGCTTTGCCCTTAACAGGAATACTAACTTGCAGTCCATAATAAACTATCAAAGAGTTTTATTCTGTTTTTTTGCAAGCAGATTGTTAAATCATCTTTTAAATGGAAACACCATGGTGAGCAGCAGATGAAAAATGCCTTGGTGTGCCAGTGACGAAGGTAGAGCCTGGTTCGATTCCATTCCTTTTTCATCAATAATCCACAGGAAATTGTTTTGGGTATTGCCATCCTGCCTTTCTTAGCCCTGTGCATGCTGTTTTTTTCTTCTTCTCTCGCATACACAGCATGAGATGATAATGAGAGCGGCACGACTTTCATCGGGGATGGACACATGCCTGTGTACCAATTTGACCAGATGCACCTGCTGCAGAGAGGGGCCCCATCTGGCCCGGTGTGATGATTAAATGGATGGGCGATTGCAGCAAACAAAGCAAAGATGGTATCGATGCAAGAACTTTCTTCCCTCAATCCCTCTCCCTGGGGGACAAATGTGGAATAGGCTTTTTAGAGTGGTTTTGCTATCCGGTGACAGCAGATGGGCTGTGGTGGTGGATGTGCCATCTTGCTCTGTAAATGGTTGTAGGTATAGAGGAATGCTGAAAAGGGCATAGTCTGTCTTTTGGAAGCGGAATTGCAAAGCGATATGAGTGAATGTGATCGATGCTGAGGGTGGTGATGCCATGGGAAAACCTGTCGAGTAAAAAATATTGCAGTATTTTCACAGTGGGGCAAACGGACTCAGGTAAATGATGCACGTCACATGTTGATCGAGATTTCTGCGTCTTTATTGGTGCCGCTTCCATCCATTGCCTACAATGGCTTTACATTGAAAATATACATACATGAGCATGTACACACTGCTCATGCAGGCAGATCTTTGAGTGGATGGTTGTTGAGCAATTTAAGGCAGGATGGCACTCACATTTGTGCAAGCAAATCATTTGCTTAGGAAATCTAAGATGCATTCCTTGCAGTTATTCGAGTGGCATCATTATGGAATTTCAGGTGAAAGTCGAGGAAGACATTCTGCTAATATCACACCTGCAAGTCACTTTCAGATATTATTTCTGGGATTCGAGAAGCAGGCAGCAACATAGTTGTTGTGTGCCAATGCAGGAAGCACTCGTGTCTACGCTTGGTAAAACCTACGGAAGTATCAAACATCAGGAGTCTTGCTTCGGACATGTCTATGTCTCATCCATATAATCTGGTGATCACAGAGGGAGGCTTTTGCCATTGCTCCCCCACCGACGAGCCTCCCCTCTCGTCATTTTGTTCCTCGACTATGTATCCATTGAACAAATTAATTAAGTACACCAAATGAACAAGGAAATGAGGCATTAAAGCAGTGATGCTCAAGGCACATCCCCCCAAAAAAATTGCACACGACCACAGTCATGTCTGTTTCAAGTTTTTTGTTTGTTTTCTTTTTATTCTTGCTTTTAAAGGTAATGTTTGTTTTTCTGGTCTTGTTGTTCGGTGTGTTCATCATCAGGTTTAGCTGGAATTTTGAAGCATGGGAACCAGAAAAATAGAGCCGGCGTACCGGTGAAGATGTTGAAGGGATTAATGGGGTTGGGTGGTGTGGGAGAGTGTAGATGAAGGAAACAAAGGCTCGCGGCGTGAGAAAGGTGGTGTGGGGAGGCGGCGACGGGACCCGTGAACCTCATCACCAGGACGCCGAGCGGACGCACGAGTGCCGATGCCGATTGTTTGCACGAATTTTCTCACAGTCCCCAGCTGCCCTCGTCCTATTGTCCACCCTGCCCTCGCATTGAGCTCACATTTGTGTCACGTCAAAGCTCTGATTTGAGGAAAGAAAAGTACGGTGAAAAGCCTTGAAGAGCCTTCCCATGCCTTGCTCTCGCCTCCCAGCCTTGTAAATCTTTGATATTCCATGAGAGGCACTCCCTAACCCAGGTATGTATATATATATATACACACAAACACACGAGGTCTGACTTTAAAAATGCACGTGAGAAACGAACAACCATGTACGGTTATCAAATACATTTGAAGTACCTGTGGATACTGCAAGGACACCTGTTTCCTCTACCATTCCACTCTGATGGCATTCCCCGTTTCCTCGTCAGAGACAAACGGTGATGGTAACATGGCCTTGCCCATGGGTTATTCAACATCTTTCAGCACCGGATTGTCCGTGAAGATATTTTGTCATCAAAGCAAAGCAAACTGCATTATACATTCATGTTCTATCAGTGTGAAAATCTGTTAATTTTATTTGTTTGTCACATACTCAAACCTTGTATTAAAATCTTCAATAAGATTTATTTTCCAGTTTTTGTCATAGACAAGAACATGGGTGTGGTGGGAGGCGGGCGAGGGGATATTGGGGAATTGGCTGTTTCGACACGTGCGTCACTGACCTGACTGTCTTGCTCAGGTGCCTTTCGACTTCTACCTTGCTCCCAACCTCATGGCTCCACAAATGTGAATCCCATCAAAGTTCCTCGTCGGTTCTTCTCTCGTCTGTTTGAAGCCAACACACCGGTCCGGCCGAATATCTGAGAATTGCTAGGAAGGCAGAGGTTGTAATTGTTAAACTTGTATGGTCTCTGTTGAATGGACGGCTCCCAGGTCAGGTAGGCCCTCGAGCCAGCTTCAAACTCAGCATGATGAGGATGAGCCGGACTTCGAGTGGCCCGTCTTGTGAAGAGATCACGTCAGCACTCACCACTCGCGTTAGCGGCAGCTCTCACTAGCTCCCGAAACGTCTATCCCGGACTTGGCAGTGTGTGAACTGGGAGGATTTTTCGAGGAAGGCGAAGGAGGAGCAGAAATTGTTCTGTACGGTTCATTGGCTAGCACCGGCTGGCTGAGTGGGCGGTTTGCAACGGGCAATGGGCAGGCATTCGCTCTGGTAGTGTGGCGCCGAGATGAATACGCATGAGACCGCGCTCTGGCAGGGAGACAGCATTATTCCACGATAGCAGACTAGCTCCTGGACTATATACAATCGTAGCGCTTGCCACTCCGTCATATAGCTCGGGTGCATCAGCTCTTTCTGAAGGCATGCTCATGGCGACGTACCTTTAAAGCAATCCTGTTGCGATTCATGAGAAATAATGTGCCGTCGGCTAACACAGCCGGGATTTGAGTCCCCGTGAAACACGTCTCAGATAATTACCAATCCGAAACCACCTTCGGGAGTGATATCGGATTCGACCAAGTGCTCCTGATGATCCCCGGACTCTGCAACCTCTTGTGAGATTTCACGACTCCTTATGCCTTTGCTTTCGCAATCACAAGAGGCTGCGAATGCAGGTTGTTCCATAGTCCTTTGGTTATTTTGTTCATCCTTCGTTACAACACTTGGCTCCTGTTGAAAGGGATAAATCCTTTACTTTTGACCTTACTTGGGGCGTTTGAATGATAACAAGGGCACCAGAATGTCCCAAGTCCAATATGACCTTATTTTGATTGGACATATCTTGACTATTTTTTTTTCTTTTCATTAAGGCCCAGTTACTCACAAATTCCGACTGGGTGTACATGTATGAGTTGGATGTACTTTCAGGAAGTACTTGTATTTTTTGCAAAGCGAACATCTTGTTAACCTTCAACCTTTATACTTTGCCAGCTCTCTATATTGACAGAAACATTTTCCAAATTATGCTTCAGCTAGTAATTGTGACCTAAATACATAACCTTGCAATGCTCTCTGCTCTTTTGTGTAATCCCCACTCCTACCTTTCCATACAATGTCATTAGTCCTTTATTGCCTCCATGAGGGCCGAGATTAAGGCATCCCAAAGCAACAATGCATGTTTTGAACCTGAAACCAGTCATCTTTGTTTGGCTAACCTGTCTGTGCTCCAGATGACTGAACAGGAACGATGATTGAGTTGAAAGGATCATTACACCATTGAAGGAACAGTAATCGGCCAGTGACCCGTTACCTACCCCAGTGTTTATTGTCCCCCGTCGCACCGCGGAGCGAAAGGGGGACTATGGTTTTCCCCTCCGTCCGTGTGTGCGTCCGTCCGTGTGGGTGTGCGTGCGTGCGTACGTGCGTGCGTAAGCGAAGGACCGAATTCTAATTTGGTGTGTGGGTGAAACCCACGTCAAAATCCAAGATGGCCGCCGCCATGTATGTCTGAACCTTGTGAGCGGAATATCTTGAAAAATAAGCGAAGTACCAACTTCTAATCTGGTGTGTGGGTGTATCTCGGCACACGGAAGAACGCTATTGAAAATTGGGTCGCCACGTCAAAATCCAAGATGGCCGCCTTGCGTCTTCCACTTTGTCAACTCGCATCACTTCACCGACGGGGGACCTAGGCGTAACGCTTGTTGTGACTGCCTTTATACTTCATTGTCTTGTTTCTGTATTACCATGGACCCACCCATCCATCCATCCATCCACTGCCAATCCACATAGCTATCAATCCACCAACGAATCCATTCCCACACCCTTCCATCTACCCCATCCTCCATTAAAGAACAATACATTGATTGTCATGCCACTGAGTGCTCCAATCAAGGTGCATACTTTATCCGTGGAAACTACTGGGAAAATCCGTAGGAATTAAAGCAGCAATATATTTATGGTTCATTTAATTATACTTCCTGCAGTCAAATGAAAAAATAATCCCAACTACAGAGTTCTTGTGTTGGGCTTGGGAGGGTGTGGGGTGGGTGGATGTGTGGATTCTCACCTTTAATGAATTTTTAGAACACCATTGATATTTCTTTTTACTCTCATGTGGTAAGGGGAGCGATAGGGGTGAAAGGAGGTAAAATGGTGATTCAAGGACCAGATGTAAGTTAATTAATTTACAGTATATTAAAATTAATATGTATTAACCTGAAATTAACCTCATTTCCGGTTCCGGTTCTGAGCCTGTTGGATGTTGGCTTGTGCGTGCCTCCTTTCATTTAATCAAAGCTAAGTTTTCTGGACCAGTTCCGTTGTGTTTTTCTGTTATTGTATTATCCCTGTGTTACCGGTGGACGGAGGTTATGTCCCCCCCACCCCCCCCTGTCTGTGTGTCTGTCTATGAGCAGGATATTTCAAAAAGTTATGGACGATTCGGACGAAACTCATTGGACCAGTTGTGTGTGTGACAAGGACGAATTGATTTGATTGTGGTGATCTCCAGATCCGGATACTAGGGGTTTTAAAGTGATTCTTCACCATTGAGAGATAGGGCCAAAAACGGTATCCTCTCGGCATCACCATCATCGTTTTACGACCGTTTCCATGTTTCCATGCTTGCATGTGTAAGCCGTTATTCACCTAATGGCTGCTTCACCAAAAGGCATAATTTGAGGCATGTCTTTTGTGGCCGGATGCCCTTCCTGACGCCACTACAGAATCAGCTGTGGAAATCAGCCTTCGTCTAAACTCTAAAAAGACATACTCTGCAAGGCAGCAAGGGGATTTGCAATCAGAGTCTCCTTCTCCAAGGTGGACTGCCTACTAAGGAGCTGCATCCACCCCTGGTTGGATTGGTGAGTGTCACAGGAAGTCCTCACAATGGAGGGCCATGCACACTACACCTCCAGGGTACCAACCTACGCCCCAGATCATCCAGACATTTATCCAGTGCCCTCAAGTGCACTGTTGCCATGGTGCACCACTAGGAGGTAGTCTGAAAGTCTTGGCAAGGATAGAGGCTAGGTACCGGAAGGAAGGGCTTACACTCGGCCTTCTTTTCGCTCATAGAGCTATCCGGTGGCCATGGTTAAAAGCAACGAGTGGTAAACCACATCACACACTACTACAGCACTAGATATGTGCACCTGTCCTGTTAAAAAAAACAAAAAAACACAAGCACCACAAAAGCACGATAGCACCACATCCTATATAATAGCATGAAATCTCAAAAAGTTGTGGACAAGTTAGGTCGTTGACAGGAACAAGCTGATTCGATTTTGGTTAAGATACAGATGCAGATCAGTTGTCTACAAAATGTAAACTGTTCAGCCTGGCGGAGGTGTGCGCTCTACCAGGTGCCGTTCTAGTTGGTTGTATTTTCGTCCAATTTTCCCTGTTTTACCGTACCTTCCTTTGATGTATTGTCCATTTTCTTTCGTATATATAATGACTAGGCTCAGGTAGGAGCTGGGAGATAGAATGGACCAGGATGTAACAGAACAAAAGGAACAGTAAAAACAGAGAGGGGGGAGGGTAACACACCAACTGCAGCGGTGTGGGACATATTAGACAGAGACTTGCAGAAATAAGGGACGTGGGGAAGAAATAAGGCAAGGGGAGGACACGGGATGAACAACATTGATACAGCCGCATATTCTCAGGAAGGAAAAATAGTATCGAGGATCCTGAAACTCTCCTGGATCCGGAGCAACAGTCAATGACGTCATAAAATATCGAAATTTTGTTTGTTAACTCGCAGAATTTGGTCATGTGATTGGTTTCATGGAAACCTTCTCGATGCTGATTACAGCGATACATGTTTACAGGTCATGTTTTTACAGGGTGCAGGTCATGTTTTTGGCCGAGGGCATGGCTGTGCTGCTGATGCAACGCCCCCGTAGGTTAGGACAGGATTTTTTTTGCGTTTACGCCCGTTAATGAGCGCAGATTTTGATACGGTCAAAACACCTTCGTTAGGCATCATATATGAAGCTTATGGCCAAGTTTCACCAAAATTGTGTTTGGTTCAAGCGATAATGACTGAAGTGTTTACAGACTCACACACTGACTCACTGACTTACCTACGGACACCGCTCAATTGTATAAGCTCACTGGACTAAAGTCCAGGTGAGCTGAAAAATTGGAAAGAGGTGGGCTTAGGGTTGTTAATGGGGTAGAAGAAACCGTGATTTTTGATTGGAGATGACCTAAGATGGTGGTGAACAGCTGTTTTGAAGCCCTGGAGGAAAGAATGAGATTGAAGAGATTGCAGAAGTTGGTGCCACCAATGTGACTGCAAAATGAGATCCAAGCCTTCTTTCTCGACATATCTCAAGCATTGGATAGAGTGTGGCACTCTGCCTTGCTCTCCAAACTATCTGTCTATGCCCTATGGCATCCAATGCCAAGTTTACTTGTGGCTTACTGACTTCCTCTACTCTCATCGCCAGCGTCTGGCTCTTCTACTCTCCCTGTCAAGGCTGGATTGCCCCAACACAATGTTATGAGCCACATCTTATTCCTGATCTTCATAAATGATCTCTCTGACTCTATAGAAAATCCCTTTTATATCTTTGCTGATGACTCCACCCTCTGCTGTGACATACCTCATCCTTCTGATTGGCAGGCAGCAGCCTCTTCCCTCTCTGCAGATCATGATACAAACACGACCTGGTCAAACATGTTCAGCATGTCTTTGAAGCATGACAAATCTCACACTCTCACTGTGTCTACTCCGAAAAGATCCTCCCATCTACTTCTTTCACAATACTCTTGAAGAAGTTCAGTCACTCGAACATTTGTGCCTCACTATTAGCCATGGTCTTACTTGGGCAAACCACACTTTTAAGTTAGCCTCCAAAGCCAGTCACCGATGAGGCATCCTCCCTCGTGCAAAGTCTTTCCTTGGCACATCTCAGCTTTTATTCACCTACAAGGCCTTCATCCACTGCTTGATGGAGTACTGCTCTCCCCTCTGAGCTGGCTCCCCTGCCTCTAATCTTGCTCAAATAGACTCTGTGGAAACCAAGGCCTTCAAGATTATCAGACTCTCCCATGATGAAGCTGAATCTCTGGGCCTATCACCCTCCCATCACAGACAGATCTGCAAACTCTGTCTTCTACTGCCTCCTTTCTGGTCTTGCACCCTCTGCCTTTTTCTGCTAAATTTCCCCCCATCCAATTCCTCCCAGGTTTCTGCAGGGTGCCAGTAACTACCTTTTGGTGAAACTCCCAAAATCCAGACTCACTGCTCACCTCACCTCATTTGTTCCTCTTTCCCCCTGGGCCTGGTGTTGGCTTAGCGGTTAGTGTGCCGGCTTGGGATCCTCGGATCCTGGGTTCGAATCCCGGTCGATCGCTGAATTAACGCCAGGGGGGTTGACTCAGCCTGTCATCCTTCCGAGGTCGGCAAATTGAGTACCAGCTTGCTGGGATGAATGATCCCGGTGTGTACCCCGGTTTAGAATAGGTACACCGTATCCCTGCGCATCGTAAGAGGCGACTAAGGGTTGGCGTCAGGAAGGGCATCCGGCCATAAAAACATTGCCTCCAACAGGGAACCATGATTGTCATGGGGCCCGCAAGGCTAACCCCCGCTGTAGCGGGGAAAATGGCCTTAAAACGATCATTCTTTCATTCATTCATTCATTTCCCCCCCCCCCCTCATGTGTAACCTACTTGCTCATTATTCCCTCCAGGGCCTCAAGACAGCTCCTTCACCAACATTTCAGGTCAACTCGCATATACAACCATTATGTGTTTATATTCCCATTGACCATCCGGAAGCCTGGTGTTGGCTTAGCGGTTAGGGTGCCGGCTTGGGATCCTAGGATCCTGGGTTTGCATCCCGGTCGATCACTGAATTAACGCCAGGGGGGTTACACTCAACCTGTCGTCCTTCCGAGGTCGGCAAATTGAGTACCACTTCACTGGTAATTTCCTGTGTGTTGCAAGAGGTGACTAACAGGGTTGGCGGCAGGAAGGGCATCCGGCCATAAAACATTGCTTCAAAAAGGGGACCACGGTGCTCGAAAAAGGCCAACCCCCACTCTGCGGGGAAAAATGGCCTCGAAAGGTGGTTCTATTCCCATTGACCATCCATCCGCAAGACCACCTTTTTCAGAATTTCCAGTTTTTCCTTCCATTTCTGTGATTCAGAGTTTGCAGCTTTGTCCATCTTGTTCACCCCCTGTCTCTTCGCATTGCTCTCGTTGTTCCCCACATCCATTATTTATCCACGTCTCTATTTTCTCGAAATGTCAATCTATTTTGTCCCTCAACCCCGTTATTGTTGTGTTTCCCCAAACCGTCACCCTACCCCTCTCTTTCTATTGTTATTTTTGTTCTGTTATGCCCTGGCCCATTCTGGGTTCCAGCTCCTCCACGAACCTCAACACTGTATCCAAAAAATGATGTTTAACATGACAAAACTAGTAAATGAACGTTAATACGAGTTCACAGTGAAGAGCAAACTTTTATTTTCAAATTTAAATATCCCAACTCTTGTGGTATGTTGACATCCATGTTTTCACCTTCTGATTGTAGCTTCATAAAACAAAGCAATTAAGTTGTTGTCTTGGGAATGGGGATGTTGAAAGGAAGAAATTGTTTTATATATTTAGCTCGGCAGGAATTTTATTTTTTTCATTCCTGTGATAACCTTTCTTTCCTGTGAGCCTGGTGTTGGCTTAGCGGTTAGGGTGCCGGCTTGGGATCCTCGGATCCTGGGTTCGAATGTCGGTCGATCGCTGAATTAACGCCTGGGGGGTTGACTCAGCCTGTCATCCTTCCGAGGTCGGCAAATTGAGTACCCGCTTGCTGGGATGAATGATCACGGTGTGTACCACGATTTAGAATAGGTACACCGTATCCCTGCGCATCGTAAGAGCGTGACCAAGGGTTGGCGTCAGGAAGGGCATCCGGCCATAAAAACATTGGCTCAAACAGGGAACCATGATCGTCATGGGGCCCGCAAGGCTAACCCCCGCCCTAGCGGGGAAAAATGGCCTCAAAACGATCATTCATTCATTCATTCTGTGATAACGATGAATGAAAACGGCTCAATGTACTTATTGTGCCAAATGTTGGAGTTGTAGGTCGAACACATCCATTCACATGAATGATCAACACCATCCTCTTACCATGTACACAATACTCATCAATTTGCAGGGGACGTTAAGCTGGCTGAACCATCTGGAAAGATCCTTTTTTAATGCGCTTTATAAGAGCAGCCAATATGAATAATATAGGATTCTTTTGGTCCACAAAATCGAGGCTCATTGTTGTGCGAGTTGATAAAGGGTAAAAAGGCAACACAAGGACAGTGAGATATAGGACTTCTGTGTAATGCGACATGAACGACCGATAAATGGAAGCTTGGCGTTCGGAAAATATACCAAGTCTGGATTGCAATGCCAAACAGTTAGATTGGCCGACGTTTATTGAACTTGTAGCCTGATGATCTCCCTCCGCCTGTGGACCTCAACAATGGATACAAACTTCCTGAGGACGTTTCCTCGTTTCTCAGCTTGCGCCGATACGCTCGGCAGCATTCAGCATGACATAATGTTTTGTAATCGCCGAGGAGGGAACAAAAGCTCAGTGTGTAATGTTGTGGGAAAAAAAAATCTATTTGCTCTCTTGGCAAGCATTGTCCAGTTAGTTGTTGGGGAGCTGCTGTCATGAACATAAACACGCACTTCCACGTGCATTTCATTCCAGGTTCTTTCTGTCTGTTCCTCCTTGTATGTTCTCACTCTATCACCACGACCCCTCACCACATGTCTTCCCTTAGTTTGTTGTTCTTCATGGCGAAGATCAACTGAGAGTCATATGGGTGACGAAAAACGCATTACTCTCATCTCGTTGTGAAAATGAAGTCCTTTTCAGTAACCTCGAGTCACTGTTGCACCCGGTCAAATGGCTCATTCCCTCAAAATTCAAGTGTAGTCGTAAAAAGATGAGATGAAGCACCATTAATCTTTAGTTGTGCTTGCCCTTTTAACGGATGTGTAGAAAATGATCCCTTCCATTCCATTTATCTGAGCATGATTTGTTTTGCCAGCCTGTTTAAGATTCCGGGATTTGCCAAAAGGACGACATTGTACATCACGGTCAGAAAGAGGATTTATTTTCTACCATCAAGAAGATTCTCAATCGATTAACTCGGTGCATCTCTGAGAACATTGTAAATGGAATAACTTGATATGAACATGTCTGGGTGTATATTTTCAAGTAAGTACACACACACACACACACAATGTCCGGCTACTTCCAACAATGGAAACCTAGGAAACCTATGATGCTATGGAAACCTAGGCCATCAATATAATTGGGATCCGCAATGTGGTCGAGTCACTGGGCCTCTCACTTTCACATTGCAGACAGGTCTGTCACCTCTCTGTCTTCAACTGCTTCCTTTCTCGCCTTCCACCCTCTGCCATTTTTTCCTCTGCCTCCCCCATCCTCTCCTCCAGGTTTCTGCAGAGTTCACGCAAGTCTACCATCAACTCCCTTTAAGGGTAAACTTATAAAATCCAGAATTGCTGCTTACCTCTCCATTTTTTCCTCTTTTTCCCTGCCTTTTTAACCGACGTCACCAGTCTCTTCAATCTTATTCTTTCCTCCATGACTTCAAGACAGCTGTTCACAACCTTCACCACTCCCCTCTCTCCTCCCCCTCGCCCCATCCATGACCATGATTTTTTTCTACATCAGAGATATCGGTGCACCTTTCTATGAAATTACAAGGACATTAGTAAACAATGGACAAACAAGTACAGATACATTCAAAGTACACTGCCCCCATGTGAAATAAATAAATAACATATCCTACAGCACCCGGCGATGCTGCCATGCAGCACATAGAGACGGTATTGGGAGGGAAAGGTGTACAATAATTGATTGATTAATTGCATAATTAAAATCAATAAATAATTATCTTAAAATAATTAATTTCTTAATTAATTGGCTAATAGTATACCCAAACCACCAGTGTTTCATCCGAAGCTGTAACTTTTTGAAAATTAATTGACTATTTGAATAATTGAAAAATTTAATAATTAATCGATTAATTGATTATTCACTCATTTTTTTTAGATTAATTGATTAATCAATAAATCAAAAATATCCTTTATAGCCACATCACTTGGTCACTGTCGTGTCCAAATATTAGCTTATTAGCTCAAAACGTGCCTGAGATATTGCCCAGATGAGAAAGAAAATAAATAAGTGATTAATAATGAAAATAAATAAATAATAATCGTGAAATAATTCAATTATTAATCAATTGGCTAATAGCATACCTAAACCACCACTGTATCATCCAAACCTGTAACTTTTTGAAAATTAAATAAATAAACAATTGAATAATGAATTGATTAATCAATGAATGAATGAATGAATGAATGATCGTTTTAAGGCCATTTTCCCCGCTAGAGCGGGGGTTAGCCTTGCGGGCCCCATGACAATCATGCTTCCCTGTTTGAGGCAATGTTTTTATGGCCGGATTCCCTTCCTGGCGCCAACCCTTAGTCACCTCTTACGATGAGCAGGGATACGGTGTACCTATTCTAGGCCGGGGTACACACCGGGATCATTCATCCCAGCAAGCTGGTACTCAATTTGCCGACCTCGGAGGGATGACAGATTTGGACAGACTGAGTCAACCCCCCTGGTGTTAATTTAACAATCGACCGGGATTCGAACCCAGGATCCTCAGATCCCAAGCCGGCACCCTAACCGCTAAGCCAATACTGAGAGTTCAATGACTGAGAATTGATTAATCAATAAATCAAAAATACCATTTACAGCCAAATAACTTGGTCGTTGCCGTGTCCCAATATCAGCTTCCTAGCTCAAAAGGTGCCTGAGATATTGACCAGATGAGAAGGGAAATAAATATGTGCTTAATTAATCGATAATAATAATGGAATTGATCAATTAATTGATTAATCAAAAAAAAAATACTTTATTTGCCAAAGCACGTGCTCACTATTGTGCCGAAATTTTAGCTTCCTAGCTCAAAGGATGGCTGAGATATCGCCCGGACAAACAAACAAGAAAACAAACAAACGCAGTGAAAACCGAGTACTCCCTTTCATCGCGCGTCCTCGCCAGCCCCCTTTGGTGCCCAGCGATGACGTCATGCAGTGCGTGGAGATGGAATCGGAAAGGAGCGCTGTACAATTAATACAGTATATGAGTTTTGATGCTGGAATCCCAACTACAGGAGCTGTGTGCTTGTATGGGAATACCAAACAGGCCAACTGATGGGAATGCGATGCAGGCCAAAACTGTGTGGCTTTTTGTTCATGTACCTGCAGGCATTGGAACCTAACAACTCAAAACACTTAGTCGTCTCTTCACTGCCAGAACAGTACGTCAAGCGGACAGCCAAGCGGACAGCTGGCATAGCTTTGGGAAGCATGGACGCTATAGAATTTATTTTTTTTATTATCCCGGAGCTGCCAAGGAAGAATCCCAGCTGCCACAAGGAGAAGTGAAGCCAATATAAGGTGCCCTGGGAGGTACTCAGCCTGCTGTGTTTTAAATGGAGGGACAGTGCCCTAGGATAAGAGGAATACATTTGGAATACTTTTTATAAATTACTTGGGGAAGGAATACAATGTATTTTACAAGAGATGAAGCCTGTCCGCAACGGAATTGAACAGCCCTTTAAAAAACCCACGGAACATTTGATACTGAATGCCATGATGAATCCAATTGTACAAGTCAAAATTCAGGAGCAAATAATGGGGACGCAAAGCCATAGACGGCCTGAGGAATGACATGGCGATGGCTTGATGAAGGAAGGAATTGTAGCAGATACCTGGGGGCTTTTAAAAGCCGACGGCACGCGCCAGACATCTGTTACAAAACAGTTTCCAATTGACGGATGCTGGGACGGTTCCTGATGCCAACACCGAGATTTTACAATGTCACGCTCAGGTCGCTATGTTGGCAGAGGCTCGTTGGCATCTCCGACCTTGGCGGAGGGGAGAGGGGGCAAAAAAAACCCAACCTTTAAACCGTTATTCAGAAAAAGAAAAAAAGTGCAAGAAAAGTTATTCTTTTATCTGCATTTGCAGAAATCTAGGCTCGTGGACGAACCGAACAATAGAGCGCAGCAGGTTCCCCAGAATCAGTAGGGGAGCATGGAGAAAAGACATGGCACAGGAGTGGACGAGTGACGGGAAGGAAAACGGTGGGAGAAGTTGGGGGATGAAAATGTCAGCGAGGGTATGAGAGGGCAGGGCAGGGATGGAATAGACCATGAGGTGACGATGGGCCGTAGTCTCGAAGGACTGGAGAAAGGAGCACGCAATTACAGAGTGGGAGTCTGTTCCACAACCTCCCTGACTATAGGGAGAAATAGACGGATGAAGGAATGGAAGTGAGCGTTTAGTTTACCTCGGCAAGAGTGGTGGCGGATGAAAAGACAAGACGGCGGGAGCAGAAGGGACAGAATTGAGGTGAAGGAAAACAGACTACTCCAACTGTGGGCAAGAATAAGAACTTCGCACTCAAAATCCTACTGACATATGTCATGTTGTGAGATTAAGCAAGGATGACATGTTTTACAGGTTCAATCAATGACATCCACTCATCTGTATAAGATGGTGGATGTGCAGCGCTTCTTGTTGAGGTCAGTTATGTGCTACACTTCGGTTGGTGACTGTACACGCCAATTTGGGAGTGGCAGAGTCTACCACAGGTGCTACATCTGTAGTGGGCGAGGTTGGCATCTCCTGTAGTTGTGGGATGATGATGTTTGCGGCGACCGCGTCTGTTGTGCAGCTGCTCCAGCCATTGGTCATATTCCAGCCCATGATTGATGTCGCCATGTGCCTCTGCAGTGTCAGCTACAGTTTTCCAAGTATCAAAAGGTCATGCAGGTGGAAATAGGTTACAGGCAACTCAGTCGGGTTTTTTAGCGTTTTTTTGCATACAAGATCGAGGCTAGTGTAAGAGCTCGCACATTAATCACAAAAAAAAAACGGGCATAAAACATATAATAAGGGGAGCGGTAGACAAGATGGGGAGAGAGGGGAAAGCACACAAGCACAACATTTGAGAGCAGGGACATCGGGAGATCTGTGGGAGGGAGAGGGCTTGGGGGGAGGAGGTGTGGGAAGGGAGTTGGGGGTTGGGAGAGGTTAAAAAAAAAAAAGGCAACTGCAAGGACCTCCAGGAAAGAAGTTGGTATTTCAAAAAAGTGGATCTGGGGTGAATTAACGGGGGTAGAAAAGATCAAAGTTTTGGATGGGGGAAGATAAGAGATCGTGGTGAACAGCTGTTTTGAAGACCTGGAGGGAGGAGTGGGATTGAAGAGAGTGAGGGAGTTTGTTCCAGAGGCGGGAGAAAAGAGGAATGAAGGAGTGAAGGTGAATAGAGAGTCTTGATTTTGGCAATTTCACCAGAAGAGGGTTCTGGATATTCTGAACTCTCCATTCACTTTTAGACGTTTAATATTACATTTGTGGTTCCACATCCACATATCGTGAGCAAATTGTTATTGTGCAGGAATTTTCAGTGTTTATAATAATAGAACCACCGTTTGAGGCCATTTCCCCCCGCAGAACAGGGGTTGGCCTTTTTCAGGCACCGTGGTCCCCTTTTTGAAGCAATGTTTTACGCCCGGATGCCCTTCCTGCCGCCAACCCTGATAGTTGCCTTTTGCGACACACAGGGAATTACCAGAAAGCTGGTACTCAATTTGCCGACCTCGGAAGGATGACAGACTGAGTCAACCCCCCCTGGCATTAAGCATTAATTCAGCGATCGACCGGGCTTCGAACCCAGGATCCTAGGATCTCAAGCCGGCACCCTAACCGCTAAGAACCCAGGATCCTAGGATCCCAAGCCGGCACCCTAACCGCTAAGAACCCAGGATCCTAGGATCCCAAGCCGGCACCCTAACCGCTAAGCCAACACCAGGCTTCAGTGTTTATAATAACTAGGGCATGCCCGTACGTGGGTGCAATGCCCGTACGTAGGTACGTGGGTACGTGGGTGCGAGTACGGTGACAATCCCCCCCCCCCCCCTCTATTTACATGAAATGGTTTGGTCCATGAAATGTTTTGGTCCATTCGCAACGCCAAAGCGAACGGCGAACGCTTTACATGAAATGGTTTGGTTCATGAAATGTTTTGGTCCATTCGCAACGCCAAAGCGAACGGCGAACGGCTTGCGAGTACAGTGACAATCCCCCCCCTCTATTTACATGAAATGGTTTTAATTAGTTTTAAAACATAGTTTAACGCCAACATAGCGGCAACATAGTTTGCCAACGTGAAATAAATGAATACGCTCTCAAATGTGCCGTCCGAGGCAGAGTGTGTCCGCCACGTTCGGCACACGCGATAGCTCGCTGCTCTCTGATTGGTTGAATCGTTTTTTGGACATAGCTCGGTAAGTAATTGTCCGATTAATATGAAACCTTGAAAAGGCACATCCTCGGGTCCCCAGCAATATACCTGGCAAGTTTAAAGTATATCGGACCCGTGGTTGTCGAGAAACAGCGGTCACAGACAAACAAACACACACACAGACACACACACACACACACAGACACACACACACACACACAGAGATTGCTGGAATTATAGATAGATGTCCTTTCAAAATATTTCATTCATTAAATTCAACGTCGAGTCCATGTTACACGCCTCAATTTTACGGCTTGTCTGAAGGCTTTGTTCATATACTGCTCACTAATTAAGTGACTCAGTTAAGTGACCCGTCCTCCATTGTCAGTTATATTGGTTTATCTCATATTGCTCTGTCTCAATACCTTTGTTTGCTTCCTGTATTATTTATTTTGGATATCTTTATTTATTATTTATTTTGCTAACGTTTAAAATGACAACTGAGAGGAGCATTTCTTTATTGACTTACTTGTTTATTGTTTGTTTCTATTTTCTATACCAATAGTAAGTGCCACACCTCCAAGCAGCAGTTTGAAATGCTCTGAGGGTTAGCGGAATAGCCCTGGGGGCGTTGACGCATTGCATGACATCGCAGTAGGGTACCCTGAGGGCATTGAAAGCACATGAAGAACAAGAGCATCGTTTATTTTCTCTACGCTGCCTTTGGGGATAGCCATTTTTATACTTTTGCTGTTTGTTGTACCATAGTGTTAGTTTGCCATTATCTCACGTCTGTCGCACAGATTTGTTGAACATCCTGTTATGGCTTTGTTCTACCAGAAACTCTGCTGTGTTTATGTGTGTTTAATGGGTGTATGTGTACTGTCGGAGTGCCACCGCAAGGAATAGCGGTAAAATATACAGCAATTTTGACTAGTTGCATCATAATGGCCCATTAACCCTTCATTGCAACCTCTTTTTTTTTTTTGTGTGTGTGTACAGAAACGAGGCTCGTGAAAGAGCTAACATTTATTTCACAAACAAATCAATCAGATAAACAAAATATATAAAAAGAGGGAGCGGTAGACAAGATGGGGAGAGAAGGGGAAGCACACAAACACAACATTTGAGAGCAGGGACATCGGGAGATGTGTGGGAGGGAGAGGGCTTGCGGGGAGGAGGTGTGGGAAAGGGGGGGGGGGGGGGATGGGAGAAGTATAAAACACAAGGACACCAAGGACTTCCAGGACAGAAGTTGGTATTTCAAAAAAGTGGATTTGGGGTGAAATTAGCGGGGGTAGAAAAAATCAAGGTTTTGGATGGGGGAAGATAAGAGATGGTGGTGAACAGCTGTTTTAAAGACCTGGAGGGAGGAGTGGGATTGAAGAGAGTGAGGGAGTTTGTTCCAGAGGTGGGAGAAAAGAGGAATGAAGGAGTGAAGGTGAGCAGAGAGTCTTGATTTTGGCAGTTTAACCATAAGAGGGTTGCAGGCAGATCTTGTGTGACCTGCAGGAATATTTGGGGGACTGAGCCCAGAGAGAGCTGGGGTGGCAAGGCCAGAGAGGAGTCGGTAGAAGACGGAAAGACCACCAACCTGCCTGCGGTGAGAGAGTGAAAGGCCCTTGGAGTTAGCTTCATCGCGGGAGATTCCAATGATTCTGAACGCTTTGGTTTCAACAGCGTGAAGACGAGCTAGGTGTGAGGCAGGAGCACCAGCCCAGAGGGGAGAGCAGTATTCCATTGAGCTGCGGATGAAAGCCTTGTATGTGGTGAGGAGCTCAGGTGTGCCAAGGAAGGACTTCGCACGACGGAGGATGCCCAGTCGGCAACTGGCTTTGGAGGCCAGATTTGAAATGTGGTTTTCCCAGGAAAGATCATGGCAGATAGTGAGACCCAAAAGCTTGAGTGACAGAACTTCTTGGAGAGGATTATTCAGAAAGTGGATGGGAGGGTTGTCCAACCGGTCTTTTCGGAGAGACATCGTAAGAGTGTGAGATTTGTCAGGATTGAAAGACATGTTCCACTTGTTTGACCAGTCTGTGATTTTGTCCAGGTCTGCAGAGAGTGAGGAGGCTGCAGACTGCCGATCTGAGGGATGAGGAATGGAGCGACAGAGAGTAGAGTCATCAGCAAAGAGATAGAGAGGATTTTCAAGAGAGTCAGAGAGATCATTGATGAAGACCAGAAAAAGCACATGGCCCAGAACACTGCCTTGGAGAACTCCAGCCTGAACAGGAAGAGGAGATAGGAGATGAGAGAAACCCATTCAGGGCCACACGTTGACTACGACTAGAGAGGAAGTCCGCCAGCCATGCGTGGAGATTTCCATGGGTACAAAAGGAGGAGAGTTTGGTGAGCAGAGCAGGGTGCCAGACCGTATCGAAGGCACGTGATATGTCAAGGGAGACGGCTCTAATTTCCTGTTTGGCATTGAGGACCTCCATCCATTGTTGAGAAAGCAGAAGCAGCATGTCCAGAGTAGAGTGACCAGGTCTGAAACCAAATTGATGATCAGAGATCAAGCCATTGGAGAAGAGGAAAGATTTCATATCCGAAGC
This sequence comes from Myxine glutinosa, assembly GCF_964187855.1. NCBI lineage: Eukaryota > Metazoa > Chordata > Myxini > Myxiniformes > Myxinidae > Myxine > Myxine glutinosa. The sequence goes on along the minus strand of NC_136271.1, from coordinate 109,111,759 downwards.
AATGATGGATTCCATGACTTTGCTGATAATTGGAATATATGATAATTGGATAGCGAATAGCGAATATATGATAATTGGCTGATAATTGGAATCGCTTGATAGAATATGAAAATTTAAATATTAATTCCATGAAACTGCTACAGAAAAAGAATGACCACACTGTGGTCACAACCTGTGACACAAAATATTGCTTTTTCACCTCCTCTCTCCACTCAACAACCCCATCCTTGCTGTTGAAGGTATTATGCAATTAATCTCCAAGGATCTTCACGGTTTGGTTCAAGTTAAATTACGAATCTGACGGACAGCTGATCTGATTTCAGGCAATGAGTGCATCCTCTCCGAACAGGAGTGGCAGGAAGGGCTGTGTTATTATCCTCTCTGGGGTATATATAGATTACAGTAGATCTAGGCTCGGGCCTCAAGAACATCAGAAGTATTCAGTTACCAAGTTTCTGCCCTCCAGCTCTCTCTGTAATAATAACCTTTTGTTCATAAAAACTTGTACATGATCATTCGAGGTATGGGACTTTGCCATTAAGTGCGACTGAATTGACTTAAAAAATCCGGTAACGAGCCGATTGGGAAATGCACATTTCAGGCGCCATTCAAAAATTACGTAACGCTATTTTTTAGGGAGTCATGTATGGGCTTGATTCACTCAAACTAATAATTTACACTCGACTCGAACAAAGCCAATGGAAATCTAACGCGACAAAGCCGGACAGCGTACAATCAGCAGAGGCCTATACAGGCTGAATGTGTTAGGCCCACCAGGAAACAAGACGGCGGCCATATAATTTCGTCTCTGCACTATGGTGGGTAGAAGCAAGTGACAGATGTGGGGGTGGTCCGGCAGCTCTCCAACCAATGGGTGCACATTTCAAAAATCGACCCCCAACAAGAACCCCAACAATAACAGCGATGCGAAGCTCTTGTAGACCGGCAACATGTCGCAGGTAAAAATCAATGCTCCAAAAATATAAATGTGGGTTTTACATACTCTCTACACATTTTCATAGTATCAGTTTTGTAATTCCAAATGAGGAAATTCTTGAACAATTCAATTAGACACCTTTCCCAAACTAAAAAAAAACACCTTATAATTGTCCTTTTATTGGATTAGGGCACTAGGCCATGAAAAATGCCAGCGAGCCCTCCTGATCCTGGCCTGCATAGATCAATGAGGACATCACTTTCTACTTTCTAGATTTCTAATAAAAGAAAAAAGCCAGCGGAACCGACTGAGTTTACGAAAGCTGTGATACACCTTCACCAATATGGAATGAATTCCTCCTTGTCAAACACCTAACCTGTCCACCAACTTTCGTCCAAATCCATCCACAACCTTCTGAGATATCGTGCTATATGTATAGGTTTTGGCCCTGTCTCTCAATGGTGAATAATCACTTGAAAAATTGTAGTAGCCGGATCCAGATCTTCACCAAATTCTAATAATTTTATCCTTTTCACACACACAACCTGTCCACCACATTTCCTTCGAATCCTTGCACAATTTTTTGAGATATCCTGTTAACAGACAAATAGACAACAAACAGACAGGGGTGAAAACACACCCCCCACCGACCTTTGGTGGCAGAGGTAAGTAGCCTGCAGAGCACTCGCCAAGTGGCTTAAACACTCAAGCAAGCAGTCCAATGAAACGGTTGATAAGGAACAGCAGGCTTGATAACATTGATATACCTTAACACGGAGTTTGTTCAAGGTATAAAGTCCCCTTGAGGAGGGGAGCAAGTTAGGTCGCTACAACATCTGTCATGTGACCCTTAGTCCTCCTGGCATGTTTGGTTTAGCTTGGATAGGTAACGACCGAATGTATCACGATCTGACAGACAGATGATCAGACGGACAGACACCAAATTGCGTATTTTAGTTTGATAGATGGCGGAAATAGCTTGTGGAAGAAATAGCGCCACCTTTGGTTGTATCCTGTATTACAAATCGTCTTTCTTTGTCTTGTTATATGGAGTATGGTATGCCATGATCAATAAAATTTCTTTTTTAAATGTCAAATTTTAAAGTGCATTTACAAAAATGTGCCACAGCACATTGCCCACCGAAGGCGGGCCAAGAGGGTTAATCCTGTGTTGGCCGAGGGGCTGTGCTGAGGAGAGGAATTTCCAGGCTTTTGATAAGAAAGTAGGTGGGCACCAAAATGTCCAACTGACTTGAAAAATGTACTAAGAAAGTTATTTACTGTCCAAGTTAATTTTGTGGTCAGGGCACACCGTACTGAATCATGGCCACAGACCTCTATGCACGATCCCCACTGGATCTTGGAATGCAAATATATTGGCTAGACGGCAACTCAGACATGTCATCAGCCTTGAAAACAACCATAAACCATCTCTTCCACGAGCCTTGACTGCGTATCCAAACTATATGGTATTCATAGAAGACTTACCCTGCGCAGTCAACTTGTTGCGAGCCAACTATTCTGTTTTTGAACATTTTTTTTCTTTGATCCAATATGGCTGCCAGACCACGTGAGCGATGACGTCATAAATTTATATTCTCTCATATAATTGTTGCATAGATCATCCTCAATACATTTCAAACTGATCAGACGAAGCATTGTCCCTGTCGAATTATGTCATAATTATGGCACCAATGACGTCATCGTTAACAACACCTATTCCCCATGTGGAGTTCTTTACAATGAGCCATGTTTCAATTTTTTCCATGCAGCGGTTTTGGAGATATAGACATGCAACATTTTTCGGTTTTTCCGAGATGGTGCCTGTACCACATGACCTATGACGTCATGATTGTCATTAAAATATTCTACAGGAGGAGGTGCTCTGGTGAAAATTTCGTGCCCATCAGACCAACACTTGCTGGGAAAAAAAATTCACAATGATCGGATAAGTGTTGTACTTGTCGAATTATGACGTCATAATGAAGGTATCAATGACATCATCATTAACACATCTTATTCCCCAAGGGGAGTACTTGACAATGAGCCATGTTTCAATTTTTTCCATGGAGTGGTTTTCGGAGATATAGAGGTGCAACTTTTTTCGATATTTTCCAAAATGGCGTCTGTACCACGTGACCTATGACGTTATAATTATCATTTTAAAATTCTACAGGAGGAGAATGCACATATTCTAAAAATTTCGTGTCCATCGGACTAACAATTGCAGAGGAATTTTTGTTTTATTCATACTGATCAGATCAAGTGTTGTACTTGTCGAATTATGATGTCATAATTAAGGCACCGATTACATCACCATCAACATATCTTATTCCCCATGGTGACTACTTGAAAATGAGCCATGTTTCATTATTTTCCATTGAGCGGATTGGGAGATATGGAGGTGTAACGTTTTTGCAAGATGGCATCCGTACCACGTGACCTATGACGTCATAATTATGAATAACATTTTTTACAGGCATAGGCGCTTCTATGGTAAAATTTCGTGTAAATCGGACCAACGGTTGCCGAGAATATGAAATTTTAAAATGCAGACACGGCACACGTACGGCACACGGCATGGCACACGTACGCAACTGAATGCTCAACCCCGCTTTTCGCCTCGCGAGCGCAGAGTAATTAGCCACAGAGTTTGAAGAAGCTTTAAGAGAAGGGAATCCAGACGGAAATGCTATGTGTTAAGGCACATCTCATTTTAAAAGCAGCATCCAGTTACGAGGGACTTGAGTGCTGCATGCGGACCATGACTGGTTCCCCCACTTTATGCCCTAATTAAAGAGCCAGTTGCATCCCTGCCGAGGCTGGTCGTTCATACCTACTGGCTGGTACTCGACGGATGCTGCGTTGCTGATTTATCGGAGATGACATCAAAGCAGGCAACTCCTCTCTGGTCGCATTGTGACGGGCAAATGTTTTGTCTTTTCAGACAGACTCTCTCTCTCCTCACTTCAGCATACCAGTGTGCATTATGTTATTTAATAGTGAGCGCTTTCCGAATTCAACGTCGCTCAGCTTGATCTGTGGACTCGGATTCATCTACTTGCTTCGGTGATACCAGGCTCACAGGGAGGACTTGCAACGCGATCGGCACGCTGGACTTCACCATGTACAAACCAGCTGGACAAGATCGTTTGAAGTTGTGAACCACTGGCCTTTTAATCTATATTATAAAACAGGAGTGTCTGTCTGTCCGTCCCGAAACTACTCCCTCAGTTTTAGGGCTAGCTCTGCCAAAGCTTCTGTGGAACGTTTTGAGGTCCCAGTGGATGTCGTAAGGTAGGTAGGAGCTTTCATAAGTTCCTCAATAAAATTATGATTTTGAAATTGGCTTGATGCAGACCTCCTAAATCCGGAAGTGACCAGATGACGACAATGGGCTGGTTTGCTATCTCAATACAATCGTGATTCAACACAGTACTTTGTTTTTGTATTCATTTATGATTGTAATTCTACTTTTTGGAATGAAAATAGAGATATTTAGTTTAAATGAATGAGGAAATGACGTGAGGGTTTCCACTTTCTAACCGTGACATTCGCGGATTCACCATATGCAGATTCACTATTGACTGGGGATAGAACCATTCAGGAAGGGTATGTTTTGTGGCCAAGTCCTTCATTAACCTGCTGTCAATGCCTGACGTTTGACTAAACATGGCACACAACACACACACGCAACATGCAACAGTCGCAGGCGATGTACGCGACTTCACACCAATGCGTGTTTTCCCGTGCATAGACGCGGGACCGGTGACGGCCCGGGACGGTCAAGGACGCCAAGCTGAGTACCAGGCAAACACATTACACACATTTTTACTTTCATTTATTTCTCCCTTTGTCTGTATTTGAGTCCGTATGGGGGTGCCTCAATTAGCAATTAGTTTTACCACACATTCTTTGTTATCCTGTCATTACTTTCATTAAATCATTATTTGTTACATTTTAAATTCATTGTCTTGTCTGTTTAGTTGGTTGTGGTTCGGAAAACCAGCGTCGCGTCCGGCCGTACAGGTAAGCACTCGCTGCCCTCCAATACTCCCTGCACGTGTCACTACCGTCATCCCACCGACGGCATGAGGTCTCAGGAGTTAAAGCTCAGTTGGCCATCCGTCACCCTGCGGTGTTCACTACAGGGACGACGCAACAGTATTTTAAAGGTAGACAGTACGGATTAATAAATGTTGTTTATTAAATCACATTCTGCCTCATGTCGTTCACTGGTTACACCTGTATAATATCAGACAGGACATATTATTGTCCAAATCTTTTCCACTGTGCAAAACCCTCCGGATAATTGGTGCACTCATGTCGGTGCCTCGAGGAAGTGTGGAACGGTACACACACACACACACACACACACACACACACACACACACACACACACACACACAAAAGAAACGTTTAAAAAATGGGAAACATATCAGGATGGAGGTCCAAAAAGAACAACCAGACAAGGTAGAAGGAATATCTCGGTAGGAACGACACCACAATCCTTTTACAAATTGCCATCATGACATATTTTGACATTTTTGTCACAGGTGACCGACTGTGTGGCAATAGTAAGTTGTATGAAGATGTCTATGTGAGAGAGAGTTGTACATTTGCAGTGTCGGTTGGTGTAATTGTTTATTTTATTTGTTGTGGGATTGAGATGGAAAATGTCAAAATATGTCATTATGGCAATCCGTTGCAGGATTGTGGTGTCCTGTTGTAGTGTTGTTCCTTCTGTTACATATTTATGTGAATGTATGTGAATTACCATTCAGGTCTTTGCTTATCCGTGTGTAGTATATTAAGTTGTTGTGTAGTTGTTGTGGTTGGAGGGTCAGGAGCCCTTCTGAAAAAGTGGCCGGAAACGGAAGTGACCGGAAACGGAAGGGAAAAGACACGAGGAAAAAAGGACGAGTATTCTTCTTCCTCGCCCCGCACCGACGAAAGGTGGGATTGATTGAGCCGTGTGGAAAAGCGGCGTTCCCGAGCCTGTCTGGCGAGAGGAGTTACCGGGACGGATACCTGCCCGGTGGACGTCAAACTGTCGTGTGGCCGTGCACCGACCCAGCGTTTGGCGCCGTTCGCGACCCCGTCTAAAAAGACGCGTACGGGTCGCCCGTTGGGGCCTAACACGCCTGGCAAGCGGCGTGGGGCTTTTGGCTTGCTTTCCCGTCCCCGCTTCGCGTGGCCGCGAGGGGCTGTAGCCGGGGTGCCGGGTACGATACCTGCCCGGTGGAAACACGTCCACCCGGGGTTCGTTCAACCGCCCGAGTGCGGCGACGCCGACCATCATCTTGGTCAGGAGGGGCCCAGAGACATTGTGCGGGACCGAGACCAAAAGGGGGTCGTGAGTACTCACCGGGACACACGTATATAAGATGGCCATCTTAATCATAGGGAATTGATTGTGGGGTGGGAATTGTTGATGGTTGTGTATTGTTGATTGCTCGGGGAAAATCTCCGTGGTTGTATCATTGAAATTGTATGGTATCATTACCATTGAAATATATCCTTGAACATCAGTTGTCTCTTGGGTGGAATTCATATGGATTGCGTGGCGAAAGCGCATATATAATACAGCTTTCTGGCGAAGTTCCTCTCACGGTCCGGGGGTCACCGAGACCAGGTATTCACCGAGGGGACCACGTAACACTTCCTTGTCATTCCTTGTCATTTATTCTAACCTTGCTTGATTGTTTTTTAGAATTCCATCAAGACATGTCTCCACGCTGTTTTACGGTTGCAATGAAAGCTTGAGGTAGCTATGCAGTAAATATTTCAATCTCTTTCTATACTGAGACAAGACATGTTGGAGCACAACATACTCATTATTGAGCAGAACAGTTTCATCAGAAAAGGAAATTACAGTCTATTTACCAATTATAAGGAAAAGGTTTTGTTGCCTTTGAAGTGGATATGTTTTGACATCTACTTGTGTTGTGTATTAGCGATACATTTTGTGTTCTGTGGCAAATTTCAGGCAAGAATGATTTTCCGAAATTCATCTTCACTGTTGCAATTGGCAGGATAACTCGAGGGGTTGGATTTCTTGCTTTTGAACAGTCTGCTGCAGAAACAGATCCCTTGGCAATGTCAAATGCAGCAGAAGCTAGTCTTTTGGTGTGATTCCAGCAGGAGGTGACGTCACAAAGCATGCTGCCTTCTGTGGGAGATGCTGAGCTGGCAATCGTATTGATGGATGTAAATGGCACAGTGGAGTACATAATTGAAGTATGGATGTGATGCATAAGGGTATGAATGTCCATACTATGTATGCATGTTTGGCAGGGGATGAAAAAGGGAACGCAGGTGTGAGATGAGAGCAGTGGAATATCCAAAGAAATGGGGGAAAAAACAGGGGTTCTGATGAGCAAGATTTTGCAAGGATTTTGAGCTTTTGAGCAAGGTCATATCAGCTGCAAGTTCACAAAGGTTCATCCACAAAAGGCATAAAATAACAAACAACGTTGTACAAAGCCTTCATCACTATGGATACAATTGTCATCATACAAGCTCTACATCACCTAAATGTCAACTCCAGATGCGTCACTATATGAAGTGAAGGAGTATACAGTGGTGGAACATCATATACAGTGGTGAAGTGACTTTTAAACCACAAAAATCATGGAAATCTCAACATTGAAAGAGGTGTCAAACAGGGGAGACAGTCTCACCAAAATTGTTCACTGCATGCCGAGAGAAGTGTTCCAATAGCTAAATTGGGAAAATCGAGAAATAAATGTCAATGGAGAAAGAGTAAAAGCACTGAAGATTTGCAGATGGCATGGCATTAATTTCAAGCAATGTTGAAGACCTGAAATTGTGATGGAAGAGCTCAATTTGGAGAGTCAAAAGATCAGAGTAATAATCAATGTGACAAAGACAAAATTAATATCCATCCGTTATGTAAAAAAAGAAAAGATTAAAATTGATTATTGCAAAATTGAAGAAACAAGAAATTACATTTTGTTAGGACAACTCCTACAAATGGATATACTGATCACTTTGAAGAAGTGAAGAGACGTAGCCTAATAGAGCAGGATGGGCAGCATTTTGGAAAATAAAATAAAAATCATAAAACGGAAACTGCTCTTGAGTCTAAAAAGGAAAGTTTTCAATCGGTTTGTTCTAACATCAATTGGCCTCCAAGGGCAGTGAAATATGGCCTCCAACTAAGAAGATGGAGCAAAAATTGATCACCATGCAAAGGGCCATGGAAGATGTCCGTGATGGCACAATCAAAGGGGACAGGAAGAGAAACGAATGGATCAGACAGAAAACAAAACTCCTTGATGTTCTGGTCACAAACAAAAGAGTGATGTGAAACTGGGCCAGACACATAGCAAGAAGAATGGACAACCGGTAGACACCAATAATTACAAAAAGGCAACCGAGAGGGGGAGATGGAGAGGTGATATTGAAAATCAAACTGCGGTACAATGACCTCAAATTGCATTGAATATAACATTCCTCCCCACGTCCCTTATCACTCTAAGTCTTACATTTTATCCATCAACCATGCTGTTGGTGTGTTCCCCAGTTCCTCTACAAGCCTCGACTGTATACGAGAAAAGGTAAAGGAATGGACCATGTTGAAGGAGGCCTTCATCCTCGAGTGGATTAACCAGCCCGGTCAACTCAACTCGTCATCCTAGCTGATGTAATCAAGTCATACTAGAGACAGGTTTTGGCCTGAAAGATTTGGGGGTGTATTACCCCTTCAATTAAACAGATAATAAAACTGGTGGTGTTGATAATAGAAGCAGGGTCAAAGAGTTTAGGCCAAACTCCAAGTACTTCAGGGTTTGTTCTCTACTAAAAATAAAAACTCTACTAAAAACAAGACCAAAAGTCTAACAGCAGCGTAACCGGGCTTGTAAAATATTATAAACCACAAACACACATGATTAGCTTTTTAAACAGTCGCTAATGCTGTTTATAACACCAAATAAAGAAATTTGGAGGGTCTATATACCCCACAAGGGTTGGAGGTGTGCTCATTTACCAAGCAGCTAGCTAGCGCACACAAAGCCAGCCGTGACTAAAGTCATAAAACCCTTATGACTTAAGGGTTTTGAATGGAGTGCTTGCTCGAATGCTTAAACCACTTGGCGATCTCTCCACAAGAAACTTGGTAAATGAACACACATCCAATGTTCTTGAGACTCGATCATAGAGAGACTGTAATCTATATACCCCAAAGAGGAATGACCTTTCCTGCTGCTCTCGAAGTGAGTGGGTGTTTACGCCGTAATGACATCATACACATAATGACGTAGCATGACGTTCAGACACAAAACTGCCCCTACTTTAATATAATATATATAAGTTATATATTTAACCTCCAGTAACGTTGCAGTCACTACAAAGGGATTAGTGTTACGATTAGATTTACTATAATAATAATGTTACGTTATTATTACGAATATTATATATATATATTTAAAACCGAGGTTAATTCCTTACTTCCGCAGTTACACCGCTTCAATCCATCAACTTTCCATTCACGACATTTGGATTAAAGTGTTATGGTTATATTTACTATAATATTATTATTACTACGAAAACGATACTACTGAAACGATACCACTGTATTAAGAAACCTGGGTTTAATTTGTCCGAAGCGGACGGTGAGTCATACATAACGCTTAAGGCCTATACGTACCGTATTGTTGGAAGAGACGTAACGCCGATGCTTTCTATATTTGATGGTCATTTTAACAATCAGTTTGTGTTTCACACTGAATGAAAAACGTAAAGGTAGAGCATGGTAATTGAGATATATGACAGGTTTGCCAATATGTTCGGCCTAAACAGCTTATAAATCAAAATGGTGGTGTGTGAAGTCAGCCGCAGCACCGCTGTAATCACATCACCCTGTCATGTGACCAGATTCTCAGCTCTGATTGGTATACTTTAAGGGGACATACATACATACATACATACATACATACATACATACATACATACATACAGACGGACAAAGACTGTTCTAGACGGCTCTGCCCAATGGGCTACGCCATTTAAAAAAAACCTACTGGAGTACAATGACCTCACATTGTTTTGAGTAGAACAGAATGGATCCTGCTGAGGGAGGCCTTCCAGAAAAAAGAACCGTGAACAACAGGTAAAATGTTGCTGCATCAGACAGCCTCCGTTAACACAGGCCATCTGTGTTGGGTGTATACCGTGAATGACCAAGAGGTGTTAACTGCGTTCCATTATCCTGGCTTACCATTACCCAAGGTTCACCCAAACAAAGCCTAAAAATGGTGGATGTGTAGCTGCCTGAAAATTGTGGTGTTTGCGCGCTGGGGAGGCAAAAGGCGGGAAACCGCTCCTTTAAATTAAAATGCGCTTCATTGCCAAATAATATGGGGGAAATGGGATGGACGAGACGCTCAGGTTAAATGGAACAAAACCAGGTGGTAGACAGAAATGAATAGGGATGAGGGGATACACAAACTTAGACACAATTAAATAAATACCTATACCCCGCTATGGCGCCGACAATACCAGATTCGCATGACAAAGGGCAATAGAACAAGGGAGGACTTTATGGCCACAACGCTGGGCTGCAGTCACATGATGTTGCAACATGGGCCGGGAAGCACTCTTCGATATTAAGACTATCTCTTATGACAAGCTAGCGTTCCCGATATTCTGCTACCATGTTGATTTCCCTGTAATTCTGTATTCTCATCCAATCTCTGCTGTAACCCATCCACATTAATCTTTTACACCCCTTATCCTTTTCCCATCTATTCTGCCCTCTGAGATGTTTAAAGGAAGTCTCTCCTTTCAAGCCCATACACGCTGCATCTAGCAAATCCTGCTTGCCTTGATCAACGGAGTTTATCAATTAGATGCCACTCCGCATCGTCTCTAGAACTACCTTGTTTGGTTTTTTGCTAACCCAATGCTATTCCGTATTCTGCTATAAATCCGCTGTTCAAATGCATTTATTTTTCATCTAGCTTCCTTTGACGTAGTCCAGCTCTCGCAACTATCGGTTGAAGCGGGAAATATGTAGCAGTGGAACAGTCACTCTTTGGCGGTTAGGTTTGCATTCCGTCTCATGATTACATCCTGATGTAATATTTATCATCATATTCCGCCGTGAATGCTTTACCTATTTCATGGTTCATCACGACCACTGGTTTTCAGTATTAATTTCAATATTTGATTTTGCATGTATTTTCTTGAATTATTTATTTTTGCCTTCCTTTGAGGTTGGGTAATGGTGTGTTCCAGCACACAGTGTGTAACAGGAAGAGTGAAGAGAGAAATTGAGTCACTTTGCTACCACCATCCCCATGCCACCCCTTCTGTCATGATCTAAAGGTATAAAGTAATTGGCAATGATTGGATGGACAGTAATGTCGATTTTGTTTAAGTTTCAGGAAGTGTAGGTTGATTGTGCCAGGGGCAATGCATGAATGAAGAGTGTGGTTCATTTGGCTTCCATGCTTTGTACTTTTTGCTCTTTAGTTCTCGGCACTGTTCTCTGTGGGGAACATGGAGGGTGCTAGGCTGCGGAGGTAAACGAGAGCGGTGAGAGTCAGCTGGTGAGAGAAGATCACAGTGCTTCAAAGAAAACTTGTTGCCATGGTCACCATGGGAGCTATAAATTTTACACCATTCTGCAGCCTTCTATTCGTGACATGCAATTCCAAAACCTTACCTAAACAAGCATCCTTGATAGTTTTGCATTAAATGGGGCACTTAATTTTCCAAACATGTTGTATAATTCCAAAAAAAAAAGTATAACCTTTCTGAAAATATCCACGAGAAATCCATTCCTATTAAAAAGCAACATCCCGCTGAGGGACGGAGGACGGCACACACAAGATGACATATTGAGGTGAGCAGTGCACCTGGACAGCCGCAGAGCTCGGGGTTTTTGCTTTGTCAGTAATCCGTGCAGTTCCAGTTCTGCAAATTGATTTATTCCGAATACACTTAGTAATGTTGTCTTGCCAAGGTATGGAAAGCCTGAAACCAGCCTCGGCGGCGTAATGTTTGGAACGTCAGCTCTGAGTCTGGGGATTGGTGGTTTGAACCTTGGAGAGTCACTCCAAAGACTTTTAAAATGGTACGTGCTGCTTCCTTGCTTGACACTCAGCATTTAATACGATAGAACATCGACAAACAATCGTAGGGTGACAATAATAGCACAGGCTTTGATGGGCCTAATGGCTTCATTCTGCGTTATGTTATTATTATGTTCCACGCTGAAGAGTGAGTGGTTGGATGGATGTAAGGGGTAGATTGTTTTTCAGTTTGATGCGTTGTTATTTTACATCTAATATGTGCAATTTTACGTTTTACATCTAATAAGGAAATAGATAACTAGGTGAGCCTGTAGTGGGTGTAAGATGCAAACTCTGACTTTATATAGGGAAGTAAGTAAGTAATTAATGACCATAGGGTGTTTTGTAATATGGAAGGTGATCGATGAGTGTTTCGTCCCCAACCGGGCATCAGCCCAACGGGAGCTTATGCTTTGGGTCCGATCCATCCATCTGTACGTCCTCCACTCGAAAATGGACACATTTATTTAATATTTGGCACTTTTATGCAATTATATCTGGACATGAGGCATGGCAAACTATTTGGGAATTGGAGCGAATATGGAATTTTGGGAAATAAAACATTTTGGTGGGAGAGAATCGTGTACAGGATTGTATTATTTATTTATATATACTTTACCATCTCCACTGGCAACGCACAACTTTTAATTATTTATTCATATGGACTACCATATCCACTACCTCTATATGTATTTATTATTTGCTTTTTCATTCAGTTATTTATTTATGGTGCAGTTGGGGGTTGTCTTCAATGAGGACTTGTTTGTTATGTCAGACGATGGCTCTGGTATCTCTTTTTGCATGACTGCATTTGCATCATCCGTGTACCGGAGAGGATTAATCAAATGGAAAACTGTTGTTTAAGACTAATCTGGTTGCTGCTAGGTGGGCTTAGACCAGTTAGTTGGTTTCAACTCAAAAAGGGTCTCAACTGTGGAGTGTTTGTCATTTTTGCATGATGCTCAAACCAGACCCTAATATAGTGTTCCCCAAAACAACAGTGTTTTGGACATACAGTCACGTGAAAAAGTAAGTACACCCCATGTAAAGTTTTGACTTTTTCAACATATTTCAACATACAGCTATTTGATCTTCATTTCAACAATATTGACAGATAAAGGTGATATAATATAACAAATATCATGAAACATTTACATTTTGTAGTCCATTGTATAATTTAATTAAGCATAAATGCAAATTTCGCATGTGGAAAAAGTAAGTACACCCTTGGCTCTAAAAGGTGGTATTGCCCCCTTTGGCAGAAACAACCTCAAGTAGGCGTTTCTTATAACCGTCTACCAGTCTCTGACATCGACTGGGAGAAATTTTTGCCCACTCCTCTATGCAGAATTCTTTCAGCTGTGCGATGGTTGAGGGGTTTCTTGCATGCACAGCTCATTTCAAATCCCCCCACAACATCTCGGTGGGATTTAGATCCGGGCTTTGACTTGGCCATTCCAGAACCCTCTATTTCTTTCTTTTCAGCCATTCCTTGGTGGATTTACTGGTATGTTTATTCTGGGATCTTCCCAGGAGAAGAACGCCAGTGAGTGGGAGAGGGCCTGCCAGCACGGAGAGCAGCACGAACAGGGTAACGAGAGATATTGCACCTTGTTTCCACGTACCATTCAATCTGGGCTGCAAACTGTGCTGCCCCTGACACTGCATTTTTCATGTAATTTTGCCATTCCGTTTTGGACTGTCAAAGCGAACCCGTCTGCATTTTATCCTGACCTTTTTCCAAAACGTGCGGATACGCAATTGAATGAAGCTGGCCGATCGGATGACTTGTGGCCTTATACATATGTAGCAAACAATTTGTTCCATGTTGAATCATGGAACAAGCATCAATAAGCATCAATAAACAAGCATCAATAAGCACTCAACTCATCCGCCACCGAACAGACACTCCTAAATAATTTGTGACACCAACACAACCAGAAAGTTTTCTCTCAGTAGCTTTATTTCCACCATTCTACTTCATCTCTAATACGCAATTATTTAAAAATCTAAACATTTTCTAAAACTGTGCCGAGGCAGAACGGAGAGATTATTTTTCTTTTCCTGTTTGCCAAAAACTCTACACGTCACATATTATTGTGGCAAAGTACATTACACAATGCACCAAAATATCCTCTCCCCCCCCCCCCCCCCCCATGTTTGTTCACCTTTATTTTTGTTGATTGATTGGTGTTCTCAAAATCGGTGATTACATGCGGTTTCAGAATGGAGAAACATTTTTAAAACAAGCATAAAACTCACAAACACACAGGCAATGTTCTTCAGCCGCTTTATTTCCCAATTCCACTTCATTTTTAATATGCCGTTTACGATTTCACTGTTATGGTGTTTCACTGTTAGGGTTAGACTTCGGATTGTTAGGGTTAGGGTTAGGGTTAGGTTTAGGGTTAGGGTTAGGGTTGGATCATTATATCATTGCAGGTATTACTGGTTCAGTTAGGTTGTTAGGGTTAGGGTTCGGGTTATGGTTAGGGTTGGATCATTATATCATTACAGGTATTACTGGTTAGGTTAGGTGGTTAGGGTTAGGGTTAGGTTTAGGTTTAGGGTTAGGTTTAGGTTTAGGGTTCGGGTTGGATCATTATATCATTACAGGTATTACTGGTTAGGTTAGGTATTACATAATTACAGGTAGAGGTTCGGGTATTACAGGATCATCATTATAATTGAGCTACACCAACCATGGATGTTACGAATCTGACTACTGAACTATTGAATCGCTGAGATTAGAACTTCAAGCGCTTCACCTTGTTGGCTTCTTTAATGTGTGAAAACAGTTTTAAAATACTGTTTATGCTTTAATATTTCTGCACCATGTTGTTGCTTTCTCATAAAATTGGATCTTTATTGACCTAGAGGCATGGGTTGTTGACTCGAAATAAATGTGATACAGGATTTTTGCAGCTATTTTCTAGCAATTGGCATTTTACCAGAATCTAATGGAATATGCTGAAAGTCTAGAAAAATATAAAGCAAATCTGAGTCAATTGAAAGGATAGTTTGGTGCAGGTCTCCATTGTGGCCAAACCCTGTGTGGATGCTTAATCTTCACCACCATCCATAACAGCTCGAGCTCATCTCCAGAGTCCATCAGCATATTATTTGCAGGCAAACAAATCGTTTTCATTTGATGGTATTCAATTTAGTATCTGCATGTCCATCACAATTGTGAGGTCCCGGAAGCTCTCCGATCAGAGTCCATCGTATGCGAAAGTAGAATAACAGAATGCAGAACACTGGTTTTTAATTGCCATACAGGCAAATGATGGGCTTTTCCATATAATTGAGTCAATGGGATGTTCTACATTTTGCTTGATAGCTCAAAATGGTGGCTTGAAATTTGCATCATCGGTCTCCATGACATCTGAATCACATTGCTCTGTACAAATTGGCAGGTATTCGAATTGGCAAGAGTCGAAGTTGTTGTGAATACATTACCTTGCATGAAAGGCAGTGCAGTCACCTTGAAAGTATATGGCCTAGCTGCAACAAGGAAGCATAATTTGAACAAACCTAACAACCCTGATACGAGGAAATTGCTGCATGCTCAACGTTGTGTCCATAGTGATATCATTTAAATTACATATGGGATTTCAATTCACAAGCAGGCCGTAACATATTGGGCCCAGTAACATGCATATCATGCCAACGCAGGCAACTGGCATGGTTTAATGATCTCATTCAGGTTTACTGTAAGGTCACGCATCATGTTTGCACCCAAGCAAAGCGCCATTCGAAGTACTCTCAAACTAATATTCACATATGCACGCAAACCATTAATCAGTGTGAAGAATGACTTCCTTGGAGCTGTGAGAGGTGAAATTAATAAAAAGAAAATAAATGTTTGCATGAAATCATCAAACTTTCTCCACGCTGGAATGATGCAAGTGTGATGGGCCTCTAGTGATGCACCGTTACAGTGGTCAAGGCCTCTATAGTTGGTCACCTGAGACGTGTTCACTTCCACCAGGTCGTGACCTCATTACCTCATTCCAGTTAGTGACACATTGATGAATTGCTTTGTAGGCACAGTGTTTATTCTGCGATGCTGATAGAGAGCAACTGGGGAAAAACAAGAACACATGCACTGAGCCAAGCACTTGGTATACCTTATAGAACACACAATCTCCAACTGAAAAGTGTAAGGTAACTGGAGGATAATAACGAGCGTTTGGGGCAAAGTCGTGAGTCAAAGTTGAAGAATGGGCGCAAATACCTTGCAGTTGGCAACAGTTGTCCACATAGCTCAATAGATCCTTAAACAGGATGTAAATCAGTAGATTTGGAGAAAATAAGTAATAATAGGTGGGTTATATAAGACTGTAACTTTTGGAATTGTGGACTCTGGTAAGTGCGCGACAAACGTCAAACTCGGTGTCCTCCGCCAAGCCCTTGTCCTTCGCCACAAGGACTGTGGCCCTGCGTGCAGCAAACTTGATTCTCGATCTACCATCCGCACATTTTTATCCACAATCTCCGCTGTGTTTTCTTTCGGTAATGCCCTGTCCGCTGCCAACACTCAAGCATAAGGCGGAAAGCGTTGAACTGCGCGTAGCCCCTCGTGGGTTGGTGCCACAGTCCAAAATAATAAATGGCTTTGTGACTGTGCGGAAGCAAGGTCATCAGAGCGATTTAGGGATGCACACTTCCTCATGCGAGGTGTGCCACATGGCAGGTGCAGCGAGATAACCTTTAGACGAGGACAACTGACATTCTTGCCCCCTTTCCTCTCCAGTGGCTATTTTGACCGTTCTATAAAGCTTTTTGATAACTGGCATCTCATAGTTGGACTCCAAAATGGTCCTTTGGAGCCCAGAGGGGAGAGCAGTACTCCATCTGTGAGCAGTATTGTGAAGGTGGTTCAAGTGATAAAATAATTTACTAATAATAACATCTTGGGTTTTCTTCTTGTTGAAACATGTCTTTCTTTAGAGCAACTCTTATGTTGGACTCTGTTGCATGTCACATAAAAGGTCCTGCAGAGACAAAGGGGTTTCCATTAAATGATCCAGAGGAAGATCACAGTAACTAATCTTCTCCAAAGCCAGCAAATCATTCCCAGGGACTGGTTGATCTGACCGTTAAGTTAACCACACTATCTCATCACCAGTTAAACTGTCTGTCCAAAAAGTCTCCAGATGTTCTTTTTTATCATTTTGAATTCCAAAAACCCCACATTCTCCCTAGTGGACTCTTCGGCTCGGTGAACACTCGTGCAAGGTGACCTGGACACATCGCCCGCAAATGAACATTTTCCTCAAATAATCGGCCTCCAAACAACCTCAAAGACAAAGTGTTTGAAGAGGGAGAATCACGCACTTGTGCCGTTGCCAGATTACTTTATATTTCTTTCTGGGTTACTGGTTAATTGACCCTCATTGCCGGTGCCGCAGGCTAAGTTTTTTTAAGGCAAGGCCTGGATGTGCATCGTAAGTGAACAACAACTCACAACTTTGCACCAACTCCCCCCCCCACTTTCTCGCCTCCCCCCTCCATAACTCCACAACCGAGCTTTTAAATAACATTCGCGACAGTCTTTCGAAAAGGACAAATTTAATTTGTTTTCCAAAGGTTAATCAGGAACATTGTGTTTCTTTGAGAGCAATTGATAATTATATCGGACACTGTTGGCATTTTATGTTGCTTACTATTATTATAACGCATTGTTAATCTGCAGTGAAAAATACATCTCAAATTTCTGCTTTCTCTTGTTATGTGCCATTGTCTATTTTAGAACACGCCACCTGGGTGCCATGTAAAGCAACGTTGTAGGAGAGTTCTTGCCATTGGGCGAGGGGCAAGCATCATCTCAGGAATGAGGAATTGCGCAAACACTTGTTTACTGAAGCACACACCTGCTGTGGAAATGCAGAAGCAGATCTACAAATAAGGCAGAATATGCAACGAGGTGAAAATACAGGAAAGGGCACAAGTACAACGGGCTGTGAAAGTACCGAAGCTGCCTCAGATTCGGGGATAGCGATTCCAAAGGAATCCCACGACAGTTAATGTTGAGAACCTCTTCCATCTGTACCATCGGCTTCAATGCAGAAAAAAGACCATGCTCCTTCTTGATTCTGGCCCATCAAACAAAAAACATTCAATTTTTTGGGAAACAGTGGAATATTATTTTATCTTCTATCAAGATGCTTCAGCCTGGTTTCTGCTTAATGGTTAAAGTGACCGGCTTGAGATCTTAGGGTCCTGAGTTTGAGCCCCTGTTGTGATGTTCAATTAACTCCAGGCGGGTTGATTCAGCCTGTCATCCTTCTGAGGTCGGCAAAATTAGTACCAGATAACTGGTTACAGGGGACATTGCATCAGCGGCACAGCCACGTTCCCAGAGAATGATGCAGCCAAACAACCACAGGATGCATACCAACCACCACCAACACACTTCAATGTGCTGTCATCGTTCTGCTTCTTGTACCTGTGCATTGTTTGGGTAAAATGTTCGAATTGCCATGAGCTCATTTGCTCTTTCCCCATCTATATTATAATAGCCGTAGATGATTCTGTCTGTCTGTCTGTCTATCTGTTGGGTGTCTGTCCGGGGTGTGGCTTACTCGGTTTGCAGAGTAGCTCCACCCATAGCTCCACCCATTCTGGGAGTGGCTATAAACAAATATCCACCATTTTATTAACTCGCATAGCTTTGAGTCCTGTTTTGTAGGCCCGTGGTGTCTTGCTCTCCCCCAGTTTTATTTCAAATCAAATTCGATAAATCATTTCATTTTTCACAGTCGCTAACATAGTTTTAGACTCGGTTGAAAAAAAACGGGAAGAAAATCCGATGAAAGTTGCCGTTTATAGAACGAAATGAATTCTCAAAGGCCTGTAACTTCAAGGCCATTGAGTCTCTCTCACGCCTTTATCTCCAATCTAACTCACCATATGATTTCATTTTTATCGATGGTTTTACTTTTAGACTCGGTGTCAGCAATAATTGAGAACAATCCACACACGCGGGAAAATGCAGAGATATATTTTTTAAAATCGCGTCATGGTGTATCATACACCGCCCAACATGACACCGACGGCAATGTGTCGATATATATTAAAAATTCGCTTTTGCTTTTCCGTTATGATATATTACTATTTCGTTTGATGATAGTCGTCACAAAAACGTCAACAATGATGCCGACATATATTTCTTCGTTTTTATTTCATTCAACATATTAGCCGGAAGTAAAATATGTTTCAGGAAATTACCGAGAGATATTTCTTCGTTTTTTTTATTAGTTATGTGCGCATACACTTTAAATAGGTTTATTTGAAATCTTTAATTTTCCACAAACATTCCACACACGCGGGAAAATGCAGAGATATATTTTTTAAAATCGCGTCATGGTGTATCATACACCGCCCAACATGACACCGACGGCAATGTGTCGATATCTATTTTAAATTCGATATATCATTTCATTTTTCACAGTCGCTAACATAGTTTTAGACTCGGTTGAAAAAAAACGAGAAGAAAATCCGATGAAAGTTGCCGTTTATAGAACGAAATGAATTCTCAAATGCCTGTAACTTCAAGGCCATTGAGTCTCTCTCACGCCTTTATCTCCAATCTAACTCACCATATGATTTCATTTTTATCGATGGTTTTAGAGTCGGTGTCAGCAATAATTGAGAACATTCCACACACGCGGGAAAATGCAGATATATTTTTTAAAATCGCGTCATGGTGTATCATACACCGCCTAACATGACACCGACGGCAACGTGTCGATACATATTAAAAATTCGATATATCATTTCATTTTTCACAGTCGCTAACATAGTTTTCGACTCGGTTGAAAAAAAACGGGAAGGAAATCCAATGAAAGTTGCCGTTTATAGAACGAAATGAATTCTCAAACGCCTGTAACTTCAACTTCAAGGCCATTGAGTCTCTCTCACGCCTTTATCTCCAATCTAACTCACCATATGATTTCATTTTTATCGATGGTTTTGGACTCGGTGTCAGCAATAATTGAGAACATTCCACACACGCGGGAAAATGCAGAGATATATTTTTAAAAATCGCGTCATGGTGTATCATACACCGCCCAACATGACACCGACGGCAACGTGTCGATATATATTAAAAATTCGCTTTTGCTTTTCCGTTAAGATATATTACTTTTTCGTTTGATGACAGTCGTCACAAAAACGTCAACAATGATGCCGACATATATTTCTTCGTTTTTATTTAATTCAACATTATTAGCCGGAAGTAAAATATGTTTCAGGAAATTACCGAGAGATATTTCTTCGTTTTTTAAAATTAGTTATGTGCGAATACACTTTAAATAGGTTTATTTGAAATCTTTAATTTTCCACAATATAATTTACTTGCCATTTATCATTTGATGATTACGAGACAAATTCCTCTTGAGGATCGTGACAATTCATGCGCTGCGTGGAAACTTCTATTTCCAAAATGAATGAGACGATCGATGAAGAACGCAGACTTGAACAGGATGCAGCAAGAAAACGAATGAGACGGGCGAACGAGTCCATCGAAGAACGTCAATGCAAACTTGCGGGGTCACCCGTGGGAATCCCACGGGCATGGATGTGTGTGACATTTCGACATATTGAGTTAGATGCTGCACATTCATTTTTACAAAATGGTTACTGGCAAGTCATCAGATCCAGAAATGGTGTAAAAACCACCGTTTAGAGGCCATTTTTCCCCGCAAAGCGGGGGTTGGCCTTTTCGGGGACCGTGGTAGTTGTTGTTTTTTTGTCCCCTTTTTGAAGCAATGTTTTACGGCCGGATGCCCTTCCTGACGCCAACCCTTTTTGCCGCCTTCAACGACAAACAGGGAATTACCAGTGAACTGGTACTCAATTAGCCGACCTCGGAAGGATGACAGGCTGAGTCAACCCCCCTGGCATTAATTCGGCGATCGACCGAGATTCAAACCCAGGATCCTAAGCCGGCACCCTAGCCGCTAGCCCAACACCAGAAATGGTGTCATGAACACAATTTATTTACGCACAAGCACAAAAGCAAGACGGGCCGATTTCCGATTCCGACAGGCCGACGGGCGAGACGGGCCGATTTCCGATTCCGACGGGCCGATTTGGAGCAAGAAAAAGAACGAGACGGGAGAAAAAGGAGAGAAACGAGACGGGGAAAGCCGATTGGAGAGGCGAGTGAGGCGCGATTGGAGAGGAGTGTGAGGCGCGATTGGAGAGGAGTGTGAGGCACGATTGGAGAGGAGTGTGAGGCACGATTGGAGAGGAGTGTGAGGCGTGATTGGAGAGGAGTGTGAGGCACGATTGGAGAGGAGTGATTGGAGGGGAGTGTGAGGCACGATTGGAGAGGAGTGTGAGGCACGATTGGAGAGGAGTGTGAGGCGCGATTGGAGAGGAGTGTGAGGCGCGATTGGAGAGGAGTGTGAGGCGCGATTGGAGAGGCGTGTGAAGGATTGCAGAGGAGAGGAGTGTGAGGGATTGGAGAGGTGAGGGATTGGAAAGGAGAGGGATGTGAGGGTTTGGAGAGGAGAGGAGTGCTAGGTGGAGAGAGGAGAGTGTCAGGTGGAGACAGGAGAGTGTCAGGTGGAGACAGGAGAGTGTCAGGTGGAGAGGAGTGAGGGGTCACATATTATGTGAAATAACTAAATTCACACCATTTCTGGATCTGATGACTTGCCAGTAACCATTTTGTAAAAATGAATGTGCAGCATATAACTCAATATGTCGAAATGTCACACACATCCATGCCCGTGGGATTCCCACGGGTGACCCCGCTAGTCTTACTATAATTCACCAAATGTCCGTCCGTCCGTTCGAAGGTACCGCAAAAACGGCTCAACCGATCGCAACGATATTTTGGGTGGGTATTCCTGGGACCCCTTGGAGTAAAATAGGCTTTATTGTTTTTCCAATTTTTTCCCAATTTTCCAAGTTTTCCAATTTTCCAGTTTTTCCAAACACAATGGAATAATATTTACCGATATGAACAGTGATGTGGCTTTTGTTGAAATTCTACGTACCAGGAGAGAGTAGATCGACTCCCGAGGAACTCTTCCTGTATAAACGTGCGGCTCCGAAGTAACATGGCAGCGTGTGCAAAGCGACTGAGAAACAGGTGTAGCGGCCGCTTCTGTGTTACAGATTCGGCGCGCACTCTTCACACGTAAACGTGCGACTGAGAAAGTCGTGCAGCGGCCGCTTCCGTTTTGCAGAATTCAATCTTTTTTCAAAATGGGCGCCAGGTACTGTTTAGATTTTGATGATTTGCGTACTGATATGATTCAACGGATGTTTATATGAATCGTTTAAAATAAAAAAAAGCCTTCAATTTCTGATATTTTGCCTTTTCATTTGGGCTTCCCAATTGAAGCCCCGGCCATAAGGCGGGTACCGTTGCTAGTTGTTCTAATGTGACAAAGTCATGTCTAGTTGATGATGTGCAGGCCATGCTCAGCTACTCTTGAGAAGCGTGTAATTTGGAAGAAGCATCAAGGTGCCTGTCCTGCCTTGTTGCACTTATAGGCATTAATGATTCCACGCACCATGATTCTCGAACTCCAAAGCTTTCATTTTTGACACTTCCGAGTGCATCTTCTTTGCAACTGCTGGTGTCGTCATCCTAATCATCATAATCGGTGTCATCAGACTTAGTGAAAGGCAGAACTGCTTCTGTTTGACTTGTCATAAGGTGACTCAGAATGGTTTGCTTTCCGTTTTCATCTGAATTTTTTTTAAATCTTAACTACAGCCTTGGCAAAATAGTACCATTTGAAAGGAGCTTTAAATTGATGTATGAGAGCCATCTCTGCAGGTGGAAAACTGAATGTTATGAGCTGTTAAGGGGACTGGGTGTCCATCAAATCCTGAAAGCCACATAATATCAGGACTACTACTACTACTACTACTTTCTCTTCCTTAATGGTGTAAATTGCTACTTTGTGGGGTCAAAAAGAAAATGTTTTGCTTCCATCTTTCACAAACCAGCTAGCCAGGCCTAACTAGTACAGGCTGGTTGGGCCTGATGTTTGACTGAAGTTGCAGGATATTTGTAATATTTTCAGGGTTCCAGCAATACCTCACTCTTCACAAAATACACCATGGTATCTTTAACATCCACGAGCGAATGCGAGTAGACGGGACACCCGGCTTTTAATGTCCGGCCGAGGGATGGCGGGTGTACTTTACCATGCACTGCTGTGCCTGCTAAGCACGGATCTGACGGTATATAGTCAGGTTGATAAATCGCACCCAGACGAGGCAGTTCACAGGTTAAGTGTACCACCTATGCACCATCCTGTTGGACTTCCATAATAGTTGGGAGCTGTTGAGAAATCATACTGAACTTATTTGATTTGCTTGACAGTGGAAACTACATTCACGTTTCAGGAAAATCGGGGAATTATCTAAATTTATAACTTTGATTAATTAACCCAGAATGACTCATTCATTGCCAATGTCAGGGTTTTGTCTGTGATAAGGCTGGTGCATATGTTTGTACTGGTGTGTCTTATATTAGCAAAGACAAGTGCATTGAAGAGTGGAATGCACATAGAAAGTTTTATCGATGGCTGGCATTTGATGGGTGGACCATAGACCTGAAAGTGATCCATCAATGTGTGTGCTGTCCCTCGTTTAGACGTTAAACGGGATTCCCCTCTGCCAGCATTCGCTGGTGGACGATAAAGATCCCAAGAGTAGGCGACCTATCGCCGGCACCATGGCCAAATCCCTGCCCTAACTAGTCGAACGTCAGGCCTGGCCAGCCGGTTCGTGAAAGCTCGGGCCAATCTTGCCCCAGCCAACCCCACAAGAAAGGTGGGATAGTGGTGGCCGTTAAAGAAACAAGGTCAATTAATTGTTGTTACATTGACACCTAAAGAGTTTCCTTTATGTACAGTGCATTCAGAAAGTATTCAGACCCCTTCACTTTTTTCACATTTTGTTATGTTGCAGCCTTATGCTGAAATCGTTTAAATTCATTTTTTCCCTCATCAATCTACACTCAATACCCCATAATGACAAAGAGAAAACAGGATTTTAGAAAGTTTTGCAAATTTATTTAAAAGAAAAAACTGAAATATCACATTGACATAAGTATTCAGACCCTTTGCTATGACACTTGAAATTTACCTCAGGTACCTCCCATTTCTCTTGATCATCTTTGAGATGTTTCTACACCTTGATTGGAGTCCACCTGTGGTAAATTCAATTGATTGGACATGATTTGGAAAGACACATGAAAGCCCACCTGGAGTTTGCAAAAAAGCACCTAAAGGACTCTCAGACTGTGAGAAACAAGATTTTGTGGGCTTTCATGTGTCTTTCACTGAGGAGAGGCTTCCGTCTGGCCTCTCTGCCATAAAGCCCAGATCGGTGGAGTGTTGCAGTGATGGTTGTCCTTCTGGAAGTTTCTCCCATCTCCACACAGGATCTCTGGAACTCAGCCAGAGTGACCATCGGGTTCTTGGTCACCTCTCTTACCAAGGCCCTTCTCCCCCGATTGCTCAGTTTGGCCGGGCGGCCAGCTCTAGGAAGAGTCCTGGTTGTTCCAAACTTCTTCCATTTAAGAATTATGGAGGCCACTGTGCTCTTGGGAACCTTCAATGCAGCAGAAATTTTTTGTAGGCTTCGCCAGATCTGTGCCTCGACACAATCCTGTCTCTGAGCTCTGCAGGCAGTTCCTTCGACCTCATGGCTTGGTTTTTGCTCTCATATGCATTGTCAGCTGTGAGACCTTATATAGACAGGTGTGTGCCTTTCAAAATAATGTCCAATCAATTGAATTTACCACAGGTGGACTCCAATCAAGGTGTAGAAACATCTCAAAGATGATCAAGAGAAATGGGAGGCGCCTGAGCTAAATTTCAAGTGTCATAGCAAAGGGTCTGAATACTTAGTCACGTGAAAAAGTAAGTACACCCCATGTAAAGTTTTGACTTTTTCAACATATTTCAACATACAGCTATTTGATCTTCATTTCAACAATATTGAGAGATAAAGGTGATATAATATAACAAATATCATGAAACATTTACATTTTGTAGTCCATTGTATAATTTATATAAACATAAATGTAAATTTCGCATGTGGAAAAAGTAAGTACACCCTTGGCTCTAATAGGTGGTATTGCCCCCTTTGGCAGAAACAACCTCAAGTAGGCGTATAACTGTCTACCAGTCCCTGACATCGACTGGGAGAAATTTTTGCCCACTCCTCCATGCAGAATTCTTTCAGCTGTGCGATGTTTGAGGGGTTTCTTGCATGCACAGCTCGTTTCAAATCCCCCCACAACATCTCGATGGAATTTAGATCCGGGCTTTGACCTGGCCATTCCAGAACCCTCCATTTCTTTCTTTTCAGCCATTCGTTGTTGGATTTACTGGTATGTTTCGGTTCATTGTCATGTTGCAAGGTCCACCTTCGGTTGAGCTTCAACTTTCCGACAGATGGCCTCACATTATTCTCAAGCACCCTCTGGTAGAATGAAGAATTCATAGTGGATTCTATGATGGTGATCTGCCCAGGTCCTGATGCAGCAAAGCTGCCCCAAACCATAATATTTCCACCACCATGCTTTACAGTTGGTGTCAGGTTCTTGTGTCAAATGCTGTCTTTGGTTTTCGCCAAACATGTCTTCTGGTACTGTGGCCAAATAGCTCTACCTTTGACCTATCTGTCCAGAGCACATTGTTCCAGAAGTGCTGGTCTTTGCCCAGGTGTTCATTGGCAAACTTTAGTCTTGCCCTGATGTTCTTTCTGGACAGCAAAGGTTTCCTCCTGGCATACCTCCCATGTAGATCAAATTTGTGCAGCCTCTTCCTAATGGTAGACTCGTGCACTTTGACATCAACAGTGGCACGAGCTACCTGTAGGTCCCGTGATGACATTCTGTGGTTCTTAGAGACTTATTTCAGCATCTTGCGGTCTGCTCTCGGGCTGAACTTGCTGGGGCGGCCTGGACTGAACAAGTTGGCATTTCTTTGGAATCTTCTCCACTTGTAGATGATCTTCCGGACAGTCGAATGATTGATTTCAAATTGTTTGGAGATCTTTTTAAATCCATTCCCAGACTCGTAGGCATCTATAACCTTCTTTCTGAAGGCCTCAGAGAGCTCTTTTGATCTAGGCATGGTGACGCCGCACACTTCAAGAACAAAGAGCAAACCAAACTAAATGTCTGAGGTTTAAATAAGACAAGTTCCTCCAAGATCCTCTCTAACAATGTTCTAATCATTTACACCTGAGCTGGTGCACCTGATTCTAATTTTAGGTATTTGAAGTCGTGATAAATGTAGGGGTGTACTTACTTTTTCCACATGCGAAATTTGCATTAATGTTTATTTAAATTAACAAAATGTAAATGTTTCATGATATTTGTTATATTATATCACATTTATATCTCAATATTGTTGAAATGAAGATCAAATAGCTGTATGTTGAAATATGTTGAAAAAGTCAAAACTTTACATGGGGTGTACTTACTTTTTCACGTGAATACTTATCGACTACGAATCGACTACGAATACTTATCGACTTATCGACTTATCGAATACTTATCGACTTATCGAATACGAAAGGACATGTGATGTTTCAGTTTTTTCTTTTTAATAAATTTGCAAAACTTTCTAAAATCCTGTTTTCTCTTTGTCATTATGGGGTATTGAGTGTAGATTGATGAGGGAAAAAATGAAGTTAAACGATTTCAGCATAAGGCTGCAACATAACAAAATGTGAAAAAAGTGAAGGGGTCTGAATACTTTCTAAATGCACTGTATTTTTTTATTTAAATCAAAGGTTTTGTGTGCTTGTGCAAACCAAGTTAGAGGTGAAATTGTATGTAACTCAAGCATATGGTTTAGATCGTTCAGCTAACAAGCATGCAGGAAAAGGCCTAGTCAATACCCCAAGCCATTATTTCATCTATTTCAAGGTCAAAGGACATTTCAAGGTCCTCCTTCAAAGGACATTGTTACAATAACTTTACTTTCCCTCACAAGTAGAAAAGTGATTTCTTTGACCTACCCGGTAGAATTCTTCTACTTGCCATTTTATTGGAAGATACAATTTAAAGGCAGCCAACCCTGGACCGTGCGCACCCAGGGAGATTTCTAATCAAAACCTTTTCTGGCAACCACTTGCTCTCGTTGTTTGACATGCTCCACTTTTGCAAAGTGATTATTTAAATCTGCTGTGACATCCTTCAGCATGATATATCCAGGAGCAGCCAGCTCAGTTGTGGAGTGGATGCAGAGGCCTTGTTGCATCGATCGCCCTCGCTGGTGGGGCCTGGACTACCATGGCCGCACAGAGACGTAGCCCGGAGAGAACGAGGGTGCCACTGGTTCCTTTTGCTCAAAGAAACAGAACCACTGCACCTCCAAGAAACATTCATAATGTTATGGAACCGCCGCCAACACCCTGCACGTGTAGAGCGTACATGGCTGAATTGCATGGGTTTATCTCTGAAAATGCCTTCTCGATGTTGGAAATTGGATTCCGGGGCATATGATGCAATTTCTTTGAGAATGTGAGCTGGCAATACAAGTATTATTGCAGCACCGTCGGCCTTAGCAGACCTTGTCGCACGGATGGCATTGGCAAAAATGTGTGCCAATTATCGGGATTTAGGGTCGACGTGTTTTGGAATGGATCCATTTATGCCACTGCTGTAGCGTAAGGACGGGAACATTTGAATCCAGTGCCGCATGATAAGTGGCACACGGCAGCTGTGTTTTGTGATAAAGTGTTGTGGGTTGCTCTACGTGTGTTCATGCCAGGTGCCAGGATGCTACATCTCCATGAATGCTACCGTGCAGAATGCCAATGAACCTGTGGAATGCGATGTCTGTGCACCGCGAAAAAATATACGCCATGCACGGCGCGCATCTATGATTAAAAGCTGGAAATAAGCGGGGGAGGTTGAGAGGATGACATATTTTGTGCGAAATGGCTCCTTGTTTCACCGTAATCATCCTGTGGTGCTTTGCGGGCCTCGTGCTGTAAGCAGGAATATCTTATGTCTCTAAAAACTCGGGGGGGGCAACAACTTAGCCCTGGTCGATGCAAAGCTTTTGAGTACCATTGGTAAATATTTGATTACCATTTACTCACCCCAGGCAGGTTGGTGGTCTTTCTGTCTTCTACCGGCTCCTCTCCGGCCTTGCTCCCCCAGCTCTGTCTGTGCTCTGTCCCCCAAATATTCCTGCAGGACGCACAGGATCTGCCAGAAACCCTCTTATGGTTAAACTGCCAAAATCTGGGCTCTCTGCTCACGTTCACTCTTTCATTCCCCTTTTCTCCCGCCTCTGGAACAAACTCCCCCACTCCCTTCAATCCCACTCCTCCCTCGATGTCTTTAAAACAGCTGTTCACCGCCATCTCTTATCTTCCCCCATCTAAAACCTTGATCTTTTCTACCCCCGTTAATTCACCCCCAGATCCACTTTTTTTGAAATTCCGACTTCTTTCCTGGAAGTTCTAGCAGTGTCCGTGTGTTTTATACCTTTCCCACCCCTCCCCCCCCCCCCCTTCCCGTGCCTCCTTCCCCCAAGCCCTCTCCCTCCCACAGATCTCCCGATGTCCCTCCTCTCAAATGTTGTACTTGTGTGCTTCCCTCTCTCTCCCCATCTTGTCTCCCGCTCCCTTTATTGTATGTTTTGTTTGTCCGATTGTTTTTTTTTGTGATTGATGTTAGCTCTTACACGAGCCTCGATCTTGTATACAAAAAAACCCCCAAAAATAATAACCAGATCACTTCATTTGATGAAAGCTCTCGAAAGTAAGCTCTCTCTTCTCTCCCGCATCTCCAGTTTCCACAAACTATTGAACCTCTTCTCTCAATGATCCACACTTGACTAAAGCTTCAGCTTATACCGTGGCGGCAGCTTTGCCCTTAGCTTGCTCTTTCACCTCTCATTGAGCACACTGGGATTCCAAGACAATGCCATTCAGAAACAAGCGAGGCTCTCCTGATGGCACATGGCACACATTCAGAAATAACAGATGTGAAGAACTACCAAGCAAAACCTGACTAGGGAGCAGTACGCAGGTGCGGAATGCTGGCAGTCGCACTTTTGCTCACAGTTCCATGTACTCTCGAATGAGCCAGGTATTTGCTTTCTGGAAAAAGATACCAACAGCACCGCATGGGTGTCATGACGAGTTGGATTTGCAGCAGGAACCTGAGCGAGCGATTGTTACGGTTTCCATGGACAACCCATCATTAAATGTAGAGCCGATAAGAGTTGGGTGCTAACGCAAGCTCGTTTTAAGATGAGAATGCAATGTCCGATACAGCAGCTGTGATTTTGAATTGCCAACAAGGGGTTTGGCGAACTTTGGCGAACTTGCCCAGAACGACAATCCACTTAATTTGAGTCAACAAGTTCAAAATGTTACAACCATTAAAATTTGGTGACACACCGTTCTAGGCAGAAGAAACTGTGGGTGCCCAAAGGTGTAACATCACCAAGTTGTCGTGTTTTCAGGACAATTTCAATGAAATCATATTGAGCCTTTTCTTTGGCGGTGTCGTTATTATATTATCGCCCCGGCACATTTGATTTAAAAAAAAAAAAACCACCTTTAGAGGCCATTTTTCCCCGCAAAGCGGGGGTTGGCCTTTTTCGGGAACCGTGGTTGTTGTTGTTTTTCGGTCCCCTTTTTGAAGCAATGTTTTACGGCCGGATGCCCTTCCTGACGCCAACCCTTTTTGCCGCCTTTAACGACAAACAGGGAATTACCAGTGAACTGGTACTCAATTGTACACATTTGATTACATTGTACACAATGTACACATTTGATTATTTATCATAAATTGCCAACGGACGTGCCCACACCTTCCTTCTGATATTCAAATCCACTTTCATGAGGCCATGTGCATGTTTTCTGTAGCATTGATGTTCACGGTGATTCTTCCACATCGATGGTGTCATAAGCGGTTTTTTGTCACCGTAATATAGGTCACCTGTTTGGAACTACTGCACTGCAAATCACAGGCAGCTGTGATGAGCACACCTCTTCCATTAATTTTCCTTCTGGCTTTTTGTTGTAACACAGAACACTCAACCTTCTGAGAAATCGAGCATCTCTCGAGGTAGACCAGATATGAATGATGAGCATATCTTGTTTGGGATTTTGATATGCATCATTTTGACCACAGAGCCATTTTAAAGCATGGTCTTTATTTGGGACTAGACATGAGGCATTGGCCAAGCCTTAACTTATGACCATCAAGACGGGTAAGGGGGTGAGTAATGAGGAAAATATATGGGTGGGGATTGGGGAGGATAACGTTGTAGAGTTCAAAAAGAGGAAGAATGTAGGGTTGGCTGAAGCATATTAGTCCGGCAGCTAAGCTAAATATAGCATAACAATTGTGCATTTTGTGAGGAAAGCACCAAATTTGGCACACTAGTAGACTATCATATGATGAAAAGATCTGGATATTGGGCCATCTCAGATTCAGAGATTTGATTTTTGCAAGATTTGCAGATTTTGCAGATTTGCAAGCTGAGATTGCAACGCCAGGGACGGCCGACTCCTTCCTGCGAGCTGCCCACGTCACCCGCACAAGAAGAGCTCATCAAATCACTGCGGCGGCACTGCACATCCTGCAACACCGTGCGTATGAACGCCACTGTATGACATATGCTGATGATGCAGAAGACCTGCCTGAGTTCGAAGACTGGTGTCACCAGAGAGGAGAAGACATTCCCAACTTTCAGTACTGGGCAACTGTGCTGGAACTAGAGATGTTGGTACTGGTCTACGTGCGTTCTCTGCGGCAGGCTTCATTCACGACGTACCTTGATGCCCTGACGGAACTGGTCCCATGGTTCCATGCCTTAGACCACACACACTATGCCAGGTTGGTCCCTGTTCACCTGAGGGACACGGTTGCACTCCCAATGAAGCACCCAGATGTAGCCAGAGAATTCAGGGCTGGCAACTTCACTGTACAGAAGACGAAGAAGGTGTTCTCTTCGATCCCAATCGAATCGAAATCTTGCAAAAATCAAATCTCTGAATCTGAGATGGCCCAATATCCAGATCTTTTCATAATATGATAGTCTACTAGTACTAGTGTACCAAATTTGGTGCTTTCCTCACAAAATGCACAATTGTTATGCTAAGTTGCCGTACTATAAGACTGCATTTTGTTTGGCTAACATCTGTGAGACACTTCGAGTATACCTCAACCACCTATGCTGTAGTACTTGTAACATTTTTCAGAAAATACTACAACCAACGTAACTTATATCCTATCCACCATTTGCTTTCTCTCCTTGCTCTCTTTCCTTCATATATATATATATATACATATACACACTAGCTTGCGCTCGCCTCACCAAGCGTCGTTATTGAGGAACGGGCTTATTTTAGCTGAGGCTAATGACTGTACCTGAGTTGCTGTGTTGTCATGATTTACACCAATCATAATACAAACAATTATTTTGCACAAATGTATTTGTTGTGTTTGTGATATTACATTTTTATAGGCAATTTTGGTTGAAGATTTAGGTTGAATGTTTTGTTTTTCAAGAAAGAACCCCTCAGCACATACATAGGGGAGGGGTAGGTGCAGACTGGAAATTTGGGACGATTACACCTCACCAGCACGTAATTCAAAACACCTCACCACCAAGTAATTCAAAACACCTCACCACCACGTAATTCAAAACACCTCACCACCAAGTAATTCAAAACACCTCACCACCACGTAATTCAAAACACCTCACCACCACGTAATTCAAAACACCTCACCACCACGTAATTCAAAACACCTCACCAGCACGTAATTCAAAACACCTCACCACCAAGTAATTCAAAACACCTCACCACCACGTAATTCAAAACACCTCATCACCAAGTAATTCAAAACACCTCACCACCAAGTAATTCAAAACACCTCATCACCAAGTAATTCAAAACACCTCACCACCACGTAATTCAAAACACCTCACCACCACGTAATTCAAAACACCTCACCACCACGTAATTCAAAACACCTCACCACCACGTAATTCAAAACACCTCATCACCAAGTAATTCAAAACACCTCACCACCACGTAATTCAAAACACCTCACCACCACGTAATTCAAAACACCTCACCACCACGTAATTCAAAACACCTCACCACCAAGTAATTCAAAACACCTCACCACCACGTAATTCAAAATACCTCATCTCCAAGTAATTCAAAACACCTCACCACCACGTAATTCAAAACACCTCATCACCAAGTAATTCAAAACACCTCACCACCACGTAATTCAAAACACCTCACCACCAAGTAATTCAAAACACCTCACCACCACGTAATTCAAAATACCTCACCACCAAGTAATTCAAAACACCTCACCACCAAGTAATTCAAAACACCTCACCACCAAGTAATTTAAAACACCTCACAGCCATAAAACATGTAATAAAAACACCTCACCACCACAAAATTAAAAACACCTCACCACCACAAAATTGAAAACACCTCACAGCCATCAAACACGTAATAAAAACACCTCACAGCCATAAAACACGTAATAAAAACACCTCACAGCCATAAAACACGTAATAAAAACACCTCACTACCACAAAATAAAAAACACCTCACAGCCATAAAACACGTAATAAAAACACACCACCACAAAATTAAAAACACCTCACAGCCATAAAACACATAATAAAAACACCTCACAGCCATAAAACACGTAATAAAAACACCTCACAGCCATAAAACACGTAATAAAAACACCTCACAGCCATAAAACACGTAATAAAAACACCTCACAGCCATAAAACACATAATAAAAACACCTCACAGCCATAAAACACGTAATAAAAACACCTCACAGCCATAAAACACGTAATAAAAACACCTCACAGCCATAAAACACGTTAAAAAAACACCTCACAGCCATAAAACACGTAATAAAAACACCTCACAGCCATAAAACACGTTAAAAAAACACCTCACAGCCACAAAATTAAAAATACCTCACCACCACCTCATTTAAAAACACCTCACCACCAAGTAATTCAAAACACCTCACCACCACGTAATTAAAACACCTCATCACCAATTAATTCAAAACACCTCACCACCACATAATTAAAAACACCTCACCACCATGTGATTTAAAAACACCTCACCACCATGTGATTTAAAAACACCTCACCACTACGTCATTTTAAAACACCTCACCACCACATAATTCAAAATACCTCACCACCACGTGATTCAAAACCACCACAACGTTATTAAAAACACTTCACAACCACGGAAACAAAACTTTGAGGGAGTCGTTAAGTGAGAACACAGACACTCCCCAGATGTGTCGATATATAGATAAATGACTGTACCCGAGTTGCCGTTTTGTCATGGTTTAAACCAATCATAATTCAAACAATTATTTTGCACAAATGTATTTGTAATATACGTGATATCACATTTTATAAACAATTGAAGTTGAAAAAAAAAAAATTCCCCAAAAAATTCCAAAAATAAAAAAATAAAAATTGGAACATTTTTTCAAAAAAAACAAACCTTGAGGACATACCGACGGGAGAGATATGTGCATACCAGAAGTTTGGTACGATTTCACAAAAGTTTGAGAAAGTAGTTCAGTGACGAGACAAGACAACACAGGACAGACGCTGCACAGATATAAATATATATATATATTGTTACCGACGTGGCTTAGATGTTATTTACCGAGCGGTTTGGTATGACCACGTCTGCACAAGTTACCCGATTATACCCGAACGTTGACTAATCGCGCTACGCTAGGTCAATGAAGGAAAAGACACACGGCTGGGATTAAAATGACACGACACCATGGATACGGTTCTCAAGACCTCCGGAGGAGATTATATTCGTTCGGAAGGTCAGATTACAGGGACGAGAGGTACAGCATAGAAAGACAAGCACTTAGACACAATCTTATATTAACCCCAACAGACGACAGATAAACGGGACAAAAGGCTGACTCACACGGGGATTGATGGCTAGGAAAGGCAGGATCGATGGCTCCAGGTGCACCTGGGCTCAGGGACAGAATCGACTCGGTCCGGTCCAGAGATGCGGGAGGTCTCACAGCGCTCGAGGTAGTGACTTGCTCTTCTTCAAGCTGGGGGCGCATCTGACCTCACATCCGGTGAGTCGCTTCGTATATCCGGCGGGGAGTGACACGCCCTCGGCTCGTTAGCTCCGCCTCGTGGAATCGGCACGTTGCTTCTCATTGGGTGCGTGCGGGGGGTTTACCAGGCTCCGCCCTTGACGAGGAGCTGACAGCCAGCCCCTTCGTGGTAACCCCGTGGAGCGCATGGTCATGGCGGCTAACCGAGCTGGTGGGAGGACGCACACTCCCCCCGCGCGCCGTGGTTGTAGTTGTTGTTGTAGCTGTAGTTGTTGTTGTAGCTGTAGTTGTTGTTGTTGTTGTTGTTTGGGGAAGAAGATGGAAGTAGGTAAGGGAAGGTCCTAAACTCACTACTGGTGCCATATAATCACATTCTGGTGCAACGAAGAGTCATAATTAATGGAAACGAGTCCTTAACTGACATAGACTAAGAATAACTAGCAAGATGTCCGAAAGTTGTCTACGTGTGATGCGGTGGACCTGGGCACGACATTTAATGGGGGAAAAAGGGGAAGGTCGGTTCTACAGAGTGTTATTTACCGGCAATGGGACTAGGGAATGGGGGATTGGGGATAGTTGGGGAGTATTGGGGAAATAGGGGAATATTTACAAGCGGATATGGAGGCCAAATTCCATATTCGCAACATTGCACCCTTCTCTACCCTCGGGGCGTCCCGACCCGATAAATTTTTACCTACTTTAGTGTGGCACGCAATGTAGTTCCCTCTACTATTAACTCTACCCTGAGTGCGACAGTTTTACAGATATTCACAAATGAGTAAATATGTCCCCCTGCGACGTTGCACCCTTCTCCTCACAGAAACACACCCACAGGATAACCGAATCCGGAAAGAATCCTCAAACTAAACATACAGCCGGTAGGGAGCATTATTTACACAAGACTACGCTGATATTTACACTACGATCCAGGACCTGTTTTTGGAGGAACACATGCAGATGTTATGCATAGAGAGAGCACGCATGCTAGCATCGATACACCAACCCACGAGTGCTCTGTGGCCTATGGCCTTTAATAATGTGCAGAGCACCCCTTCCAAGCATCAAGCACCACCCCATCACACAGTGAGCACCATCCGGTGCACCAATAAAGTGTCTATAAATCATTGTGTGGTGTCGCAGCCGGCCGATGTTCTGCCGCTGGTCTTGCCTTCGTGTGGTGCACTTGGTGTTCTTACTTCCTTAGAAAAATAAAGAAAGGCGCCAACCGCGTCCATTTCTTTATTGTGGCCGTCAGGGGGCCAACTGTTAGTGGTTCACCTTGTATGGCATAGGTGCCACGTTGACCCATAGGTCCATCCATGGGTGGTGCTTGGCCGCAAAAGAACTGCGGTCCATTGTGGGTGGCCACAAACATTGCGGTCCATATGGTGTATCGATCCAAGCAGCAAGCAGCGAAAGTGCAGGCCCACAACTGCGAAGCCAGCACCTCTCTCTCCTCTCTCTCTACCCCAAAGCCAGATCCTCGGAGGTGGGAGACAAAAGAAGCAGACAAGTGAGTAAGGTGGTAAGGGCGCAAAAGTGCACGCAATGCAAGGTAATGCACACTGGGGGCACATGGGAACCAGGTGAGACAGGTACGTTCCTACCGTACGCTCCCCCCCCCCCCCACCAGGTAACCTACATGGCCCCTCCCTTACCCCTTACTGTATCCACAAAACACAACACTACCCATAAACATCTACTTTACAAATCAACAAACATCCCTACTGTCTTCCCCGTTCCTCCCATATACCAAATTCGTCTTCTCTCCCTCCTAACCAATCAAATTTGCCATTTTCAACTCAACATCATAATTTGCCATCTCCAACTCAACATCATAATTTGCCATTACCAATTCATCATCAGTCCCTCCTAGGGAGGGAGAGATGGAATCACCCCAATGTCTCATCCACGTCGTGATGCGTCTCACAATCCACACAGCAATTTCATTTCCTGCAACAAAACAAAGAAAACACAGGTGTGGAGTCATCATCATCACCACAGGTGAGTGGCTGCGTATGGTGCGACAGGTTCATCAATCCTAACTATTTCCTAAATGACTCTAACAACTTTACACTACCCGGGGTCTTTCTCCGGCCAAACCATTGGCCCTCTTACACTATGGGTTCTAAAAACCAATTCCCATTGGCCAAACTGTGGTGCTTTTCAATTTGGGGTCTCACTCCCCCGATTCATCTCCCGGTGCCCTCGCACAATTTCTGGGCCGCGACGTGTACCTCTCCCAGCGGGTCTACCCACCTGCACACCTCCACCACTGCAGTTGCCTCCGAGCTTACCTGCTCCTTACCCTAACCTAACTACCTGGGGAAGGCCCTCTGGCGCTCTCCCCACTCGGTGCCCTCTCTGGCACTGGGCTGCCCGATCCACACCCGGGATCCTCAGGCACCCACTCACAACTACCGGCTCCCAGAGCCCACCTGCGGCCTCACCTGGCCGACATCCTCACAGTGGTGGAGTGCCCAACCAACTACACACACTAACAGGCTACACGCCCAGCCATTTCCACAACACTAATGCACCCACTCACAACACCATTCTGCAACCGCACCACAGATGCCAATATCCAACCACAATTTACCTATACCCTCTACCTAACACTTACACTACCCGCCCCGGGTATCCGTGATGGGGGTCCACTCTTCCCCCATTCACACCTTCGCACCATGCACACCACTCCGTACCACTTACTCCAACTCTCTCCACACACCTGTACTTGCACACCTGTGCTCTCACACCTGGTGCCACCTGCACCCTTCTCTCCCCAAGCGCATTCGCGCTGATCCACAACACTCACTACTCACACACTGCTCCACACACCTGTCCAGTTGCACACCTGTGCAATCACACCTGTTCAATTCTCACACACACACGGCATCATCTCAGCTAACTACTCCCTTCTGAAACTTGCGCTTCCCAGTCGTCCCTTTAAACTATTGCGCTCCCTCGTCATTATCATCCATACTTATCTACCTGCGTCCCCACTACAGGTATCAGTCACTACCTAACCTTATCGTCACCTAATGTCATCTTCGCTAGATCCCTACAATATAACCTAACCCACCCGGGCTAGTTTTCACTGCCATACACCCCATAATCTATAGCTCCTTTGCCCCCACTTCTGTGAGGGATGGTGGATTTGCGATCCCACCACATCGGGGGTCTCTCACTATCAATTTTGCACATCAAATTGCAACAAATTAAAAATTTGCCAATCACTACCCATCATCTGCCAATCACTACTGCCAATCCCTTGCCAATCATCAAATTTTGTTTTTTTTCTAATTTTGGGTCCAAAACACTAACCTCATCACCCAGTCTACTCACTAATGCCTCTCGGTGCGCCAATTCCTGTCCAAAGCCCGGCTTCGTCAAGCCAAGCCATGAATGCGGGTTGTTCTGTGCCAGCGGCTGGATGCGTCCAGCATTCGGTGCAGGGACGGGGGCTTACCCGTGCCGAGATCCCACGCACCATCTCGGCACGGAGCCATCCAATGTCCCGCTCTCGACCTGCCGGCACGTCTCACCAAAAAGTGGTCGCCATGACGACCCTTTCTATCGGGCTGCCCGCTCCGCCTAGTGGAGCACGGACGCGGCCGTTCAAAGCGAGGCCCAGCACGCACCGAGGGCCCGCTTCGGCTAAAAGTCGACCTAACCTCTAACCTGGTTACCGTCGATGCTTCACCTGGATGCTTACACCCCGCAGCCCGTTCCTTGCTCACACATCCAGCCGTTTCCATGCTCCTCGTACCTTTCCTTACACACCTCGGTACACTCATTCCACTCACAGCCTTGGTCACACACCTGACCACCGAACACTTTGGCACACATTCGTTGCTCGCACACCTCACCAATACACCTCTTCGCACCCCCTCCTCTGTCACCTCCTCTGTGACAATCACAGGTGTGCTCTCATTCGCACACCCAACCACGTGCCTCACTACCAACTCCAGCGTGCATTCCCACTCACGCTCTACCATTCCAGGTGTGCATCCTTCCATCCCAGGTGTACATCCTCGCTCACCTGTCACAACCAACTCACTCTCCTTGTCACTCTCACTACTCTCACCTCCATTCTTGACAGCGCACTCACCCTTACTCTTGACAGCGCACTCTTTCCTCATGCACCTGTCCGTTACACACCTTTCTCGCGCACACTCTCCCGTTACACCCTCTGTAACACTCACCACAGGTGGACACTCTTCCTTACTTCTGACAGCGCACTCTTTCCTCATGCACCTGTCCGTCACACACCTTTCTCGCGCACACTCCTGCGCACACTCTCCCGTCACACCCTCTGTAACACTTACCACACCGCGCTTCCATGTGCTCCCTCGCACACGCGCTACGACCGACTCACTCTCGCCAGCACCCTCACTACTCCTTGGCACGCACTTTTTCCTCACACACCCCAGAGTCGGACTTTCTCGCACACCTCCTTTTTCGCACACCAGACCTGTCGCACACTTCACCAACGGCCTCTCACGAACACCCGGGTCCATCTCGACCCCCAAGCTTCTTAAATCCCCTGGCGCATCATACGCACGACCATATTGGTCACCACTTACACCGGGTCCTCTTCCTCTTCGCTTCTCCTCCATCACCTGCGAATCCCTCATCCGGTTAATGAGCACATCATCACGATCCAAACACAGACTTTGGACCAATTCTTTTATCTCCTCTTTTATCTCTTTCTTATCCCCTCTCCGTCGCTTCTTAATTTCGCTCATCCCTTCTTCCACTTCTTCTAATTTCTGCTTCACCTCCTTTATTCCCCGGTACGTCTCCTCAAGCTCATCCTCTAAGGCTACCTTGACCGTTTCCAGGTGCGTCCTCACCTGCCGGTCCTTCGTCTCCATTACCTCTACCACCTCGTCCAACCTCGTTGTCAGTCCCTCACGTACCATCTGACATTCCCTCTTCGTCGCTATCAAGTCGTCTTTTAGTTCTTTCTGTGTCGCTTTTAATCCTCCTAATACCGCAGTGTTCCTTTGAACCTGCTCCTTTACTTCTTTTTGTCCCTCCGTCAGCTGTTCCACCTCCTGCGTCAGGACCTCTATGCCCCCTTGTAACTTTACAGTCCCCTTTCTCACCTCCTTCTCCATGTGCTCCTTACAGTGCCTCACCTCCTCGCGCACTCCTCCGACCTCCTCACGCACACCTCTTCTGATCTCCTCTCCCATCACTTGCATCTCCTGCCCAGATGCCACCCTCATCTGCTCCATTTCCTCCCTGTGAGCATCCAGTTTGGTTTCTACCCCCATTCTGACCCCCTCTATCTGCTGCCCCATTTGGTTAACTTCCCTTTCCGCTTGTTACCGACGTGGCTTAGATGTTATTTACCGAGCGGTTTGGTATGACCACGTCTGCACAAGTTACCCGATTATACCCGAACGTTGACTAATCGCGCTACGCTAGGTCAATGAAGGAAAAGACACACGGCTGGGATTAAAATGACACGACACCATGGATACTGTTCTCAAGACCTCCGGAGGAGATTATATTCGTTCGGAAGGTCAGATTACAGGGACGAGAGGTACAGCATAGAAAGACAAGCACTTAGACACAATCTTATATTAACCCCAACAGACGACAGATAAACGGGACAAAAGGCTGACTCACACGGGGATTGATGGCTAGGAAAGGCAGGATCGATGGCTCCAGGTGCACCTGGGCTCAGGGACAGAATCGACTCGGTCCGGTCCAGAGATGCGGGAGGTCTCACAGCGCTCGAGGTAGTGACTTGCTCTTCTTCAAGCTGGGGGCGCATCTGACCTCACATCCGGTGAGTCGCTTCGTATATCCGGCGGGGAGTGACACGCCCTCGGCTCGTTAGCTCCGCCTCGTGGAATCGGCACGTTGCTTCTCATTGGGTGCGTGCGGGGGGTTTACCAGGCTCCGCCCTTGACGAGGAGCTGACAGCCAGCCCCTTCGTGGTAACCCCGTGGAGCGCATGGTCATGGCGGCTAACCGAGCTGGTGGGAGGACGCACACTCCCCCCGCGCCCCGTGGTTGTAGTTGTTGTTGTAGCTGTAGTTGTTGTTGTAGCTGTAGTTGTTGTTGTTGTTGTTGTTTGGGGAAGAAGATGGAAGTAGGTAAGGGAAGGTCCTAAACTCACTACTGGTGCCATATAATCACATTCTGGTGCAACGAAGAGTCATAATTAATGGAAACGAGTCCTTAACTGACATAGACTAAGAATAACTAGCAAGATGTCCGAAAGTTGTCTACGTGTGATGCGGTGGACCTGGGCACGACATTTAATGGGGGAAAAAGGGGAAGGTCGGTTCTACAGAGTGTTATTTACCGGCAATGGGACTAGGGAATGGGGGATTGGGGATAGTTGGGGAGTATTGGGGAAATAGGGGAATATTTACAAGCGGATATGGAGGCCAAATTCCATATTCGCAACAATATATATATATATATATATATATATATATATATATATATATATATATATATATATATATATATATATATATATATATATATATATATATATATATTGTCGCGTGGACGGCTCTATTAAAACGGGGCACACCACGAATGACCAATTGAGCGTTACTTTTAGGCGTTGTTCAATTTGTGGATTTATTATCCATGCGCGAGAGGAAGAGAGAAGAAGAAGAAGTGGGCAGATTTTATCTCACATTAAGTCGAGAGGTGTTCATCCAAAAACCCTTACCATGAGTCGAGAGGTGTTCATCCAAAACTTACATTCAGGTTAAGCACTCAGTTGCGTACGTGTGCCGTACGTGTACCGTGTGCCGTGCGTGTCTGCATTTTAAAAATTCATTTTCTCGGCAACCGTTGGT
Organism: Myxine glutinosa; assembly: GCF_964187855.1. Classification (NCBI taxonomy): domain Eukaryota; kingdom Metazoa; phylum Chordata; class Myxini; order Myxiniformes; family Myxinidae; genus Myxine; species Myxine glutinosa. The sequence goes on along the minus strand of NC_136271.1, from coordinate 109,070,752 downwards.
CCAATTGACATGAAATTTTCACCATAGGAGGGCCTCCTCCTGTGGAATATTTTAATGATTGTTATGACATCATTGGTCACGTGGTACAGGCGCCATCTTGGAAAAACTTCGCACCTCTATATCCCTGAAACCACTCCATGGAAAAAATTTAGACCTGCCTCATTGTCAACTACTCCACATGGGGAATAAGATATGTTAATGATGATGTCATCAGTGCCTTCGTTATGACGTCATTATTCAACAAATACATCACTTATCCATCCGATCATTTTTATTTTTTTCAGCAACTGTTGGTCTGATGGACACAACATTTTCACCAAAGGAGCGCCTCCTCCTTTAGAATCTTTATTGATAATCCTGACGTCATAGGTCATGTGGTACAGGCGCCATCTTGGAAAAACCGAAAAATGTTGCACCTCTGCATCTCCAAAACCGCTGCATGGGAAAAATTTAAACGTGGCTCATTGTAAAGAACTACATATGGGGAATAGGTGTTGTTAACGATGACGTCATTTGTGCCGAAATTATGACGTCATAATTCGACAGGGACAATGCTTAGTCTGATCAGTTTGGAATGTATTGAGCGTGATCTATGCAACAATTATATTAGAGAATATAAATGTATGATGTCATCGCTCACGTGGTCTGGCAGCCATATTGGATCAAAGAAAAAAATGTTCAAAAACAGAAGAGTTGGCTCGCAACAAGTTGACTGTGCAGGGTAAGTATTCTATGATTATGAATACCATATAGTTTGACACGTAACTGTTGCTATTTTGTTTTGTAACTTTTCCTTTGTAGTCTTTGTAACTGGTCGGGCCACATTGTTCCCTGCCATATCCTTTTTCAACCGTTACATTTTTCTAATCATACTTGTTCGTGTTAATTTCCAGCAAGCTGAGTCGAGGAAATGCAGATCCGTGCTTTCTCTTTTCATGCCTATGTGCAAAATGTTGAGTATTTCTTATTTTACATCCAATGATCTATTGAGTTTTCTCCATCTGCAATCAATCATACATCTGTCATTATTTGCACCTGATTCGGCTCCATCGGGCTGCTGCCCCGTTTACATCTTAGCAGGTGTTGTCTTGGAATGAATTGGTTTTTGTAAAACGTTCTGTGATTAGTAAGCTGTACACTTGTTTTGCAATCCATTTTATTGTTTTCTCATTGCGACCGATGTACAAAACCTCTACCGTTTTGGAACACCAGCACTGCTCGCTGCTTTATAGCTTTGATTTTGTTTCCTGGAGTGACGTATGTTTTAGGGATTAGTTGTGCTCCACACAGACATTCCTTACCAATTAATTGCTTTGCACATTTCTTTGTGGTGGATTTGGTTGCCTTAAAGTTCTGCCCTGAGTTATTTGCACTGCACAACGTTTCATTCTTGAGCTCTTTTATTGTCTTTCTTGAGTGTTTTATGTTTGTCTGTTTGATTTTGCCCCATATCAGTATATAAGCAATTTGATGCATTAGTTAAGTCAAAAGTGCATTTTTCAATATCACCGATGAATAGATTTACCAGTTTTGTATGTCATGTTAGTTTTTCATTATCTTGTGCAGAAATGTTTGCGGCCTATTTTGTTCCTTTGCATTTTCTGCATTTTGTCTGGTTGAAGGTGAGCTTATATCCATGTCCTTTGTCATAGTTGCTCATTTTACCTGAGGGGTCTGAAGTTCATTAGGTCAAATGAGCGGAGAGACTATTTGGAAAAAAATACCTCATTGTATTTACACACTTGGGATTTGAATTGTTGCTTCCGACTGAGGTAGTATCAATGTCGTTTTTCTACATAGTTTATGTCTTCCATTAAGTCAACAACAATACCTGGGTTGCTTCAGTAGAGTCCCATGCATTGTCTGATCCATGAGTGTGGGATGCCATTGAATGCATTCTGTTATAGTATTTCCATGCTGATGACTGTTTGGTTCCTCCTTTCTACAAATTTGGAGTGGGCCCCATTTCATTGAAGGGCTTCTTATTAGTCCTGTTGTGAAAAGGGAGCGGTGTGGGGCTAAGATCTTGTGGGTAATTTGATTGATTTACATTGCGTACAATTTATAGAATTTGCTAGTGTGTTTTGTTTTGGGGGTTTTTCCTTAGATTATAGAAAACTCTTTTTTTCTCTGTGTTGTATTTTTGTCTGTGTTTTACCCGCAGAAACAAAATGTTACTTGGATTGAGAATGTGGGGCTAATTGCATTCATTGTTGTTGGCAGTAGCATGGATAGTTCTTCATGAGGTGCTTAGTGAAAACGATTACAAGCTCAATGCCGAGGCATTATTCATTGTTCTTTTAAGCAGTTGGACAAAGATCTAATTTAGAACTTTAAAAGTAAGGCCTCGGCCACAACAACCAATTTCTTCCATCACTGTGTCACTGGACTCCATCGAGTCTTGTCGTAGAAAATCGTTTGGTGTGGATGGATGGTCGTGTAAAATTGCGTTGGACCGATTGAACATGTTTGATCGTGGTTGGTCGTAGTTGGTATTCGTCCAGTCCATCGGTGTGGACGTCCTCATGATGCAACTGGACGAATGTGCTCCCGCCAAGCCAATCAGAGAGCAGCACTGCCTCATGCACTGCGTCAGCGACTCAGCAGCACTGCTTCTTCTCAAATCAAATGGTGAACCTCTGAACTGGAGAATGTGAGGATGAGCTGATTCGGCTATGGCAGGAAAAACTTGCCTGCTATGATATCATGTCAAAAGCTCAAGGAAACCGTTTTTCTAAAACTAAGGCACAGCCAGATCCACGGCTTCCCCTTATTTCTCCAACATCGTCACCTCTACCTGACTCGTAAAACCGCCAAAATTGCAAGACACTTCGTGCAGTGAGATTTTGCCCAGACACCATTTTGTCTTCTGTTAGTGTAATTTTGATGCGTGTTATTATACTGTTGATGCACACCAGAGGGACCATGCAATCATTTCTCACCTTCTTGGTTTTCGCCGTGGACCCATGCCCATGCAGCGGACCATTCCCTTGCCATCGGTTAGTGTGGCCTGGTGCGTCATAGCTGTGGCATATTTCCACGACTTCCTATGATTATGTGCCACCTATGTACGTTCAATTTGTGTTGGAGTCACAAACCAGGTGGGAGGGATAAGTGATATAACAGTTTGAAGGGTGCTGGAGGCCAATCGTATGGAACCACACTCTTATATGACCAGCCGAGTCAAAACAAAAACTTTTAACTAAAACAGTACGTGCTTGACGCTCAGCATTTAAAAAGGATAGAGCACGGACAAACAGACATAGGTTAGCAACTACTGAGCAGGCTTGATGGGTCTAATGGCTTCCTCCTTCTTTATTGAAGTTCTTTGTAAGTGAACACGTATTAACACCCAGGTGGCTCTGGGCCCCAAGAGCCGCTGCTTCCTCCCCGTCATGGCTTAAGGAGCACAGCACGCTTGTGCCTCAAATGTTGTGGCTAGGAATAAGAATTGACAATGTACTTTACCAAAAAAGACCATGAGCTGTTTTACCTCTCCTTTACACCAGCCCTGCCAAGACGTACTTATTGAAAAACCTTTACTGACTGCCAATTTGATTCACACCAAAAAGGTTAATGAGTGAAAGGAGTTCCCGACACTTATATTATGTTTTTTTCTCGTTACATATTTTCTGTGTCTGTGTCTATTATTTGAATACCCATATTTCTCTGCATGGAGACCTAGAATAATACACAGTTTTCTTTAAGATTAATAATTTATTTGAAGTGAAGGAGTTCTCTTCATTGCACCATCAGCCAATGATGCTATCCTGCAGCTTTGTGTTGCATGCGAAAGAAGGGAAGATTGGAGTGAGGATTATATAATCTGTACTTATCTTTGTCACCATACAATTCCTAATAGGTGTAAAAGTTCATTTTGACAAACTATAACCTTTGGTGGAGGAACAGGAAACTGTTAATATGTGTATTGTGTATCTCATCAAATTCGCATCAATTAATTATTTTCATTTTTGTATCTTCAATTTTTCAACAAACCTTTATTATGAGAATATAGAAAAGACTAATTAATAACTAGGTCAAACTGTCAAAAGGAGTTATATCAATATATTATACATCAAAGTCAAAGGAAGATACAGTGAGTATAAATAGGCCTTATCAGCTTGTCCGCCGCACAGCAACAGATGAGCTTTCGCAGTCGTTTACCATTTGAGCTTCTGTCGCCAATTTTTCAACAAACTTTTATTATGAGAATATGGAGAACACCAATTCATAAATTGTAATTTATTTTAATTTTTTTATAGCCGTGGTTTTCGTCACGTCTAGGTTTTTGGTACAAAGCGGCCGTGGATGGGTTTTTCATTTCGAGATGCTAGCTAGTTATGTCTGCCACTAAAGGTAGACGGAGGTTATGTTTTCACCTGTTTGTCTGTCTTTCTGTCTGTTTGTTTGCCTATGAGCAGTATATCTCAAAGAGTTATGGATGGATTCTGACGAAATTCAGTGGACAGGTTTGTGACGAGGACAAATAGTTTGGATTTTAGCGAAGATGTGGATCTGGAAACGAGAATTTTCAATTTTTTTATCCTTCACCATTGAAAGATAGAGCCAAAAACGATATTTAAAAAAGTTGTACATGGTTATGACAAAACTTGGTGGATGAGTTTGGTAGGTGACAAGAACAAGCTGATTAGATTTTGGTTAAGGTGCGGATGCAGATCCAGCCTATCAGTCATGGGATACAAAACATAAACTGTTCAGTCAGGAGGACGTATGCGCTCCACGGAGTGCCGTTCTAGTTCATTAATGTTCTCTGTTGCATTACTTTAGTGGTGCTTTCATAGAGTTTAAAGTTTGTATTCTGACATGGATTCCTGCAATATGTTTTAAAATAGCAACTTCCACTTATTGTTCAGTTTTATCTCGCGCACTTTTATCTGGCATATTTCATGGTAATGTATACTTGTTTTATTTTTGAAATGGTTTGTTTAGCAGTCATTTTTTTGTGTTCACTGGTTGCTTGTTGTCTTGATCACTCTGTTCTTTTCTTTATTCTCTCTTTTGATAGGCATATGTAAATTTGAGATGTAACTGAGGTGATGCTCACTTCAGCGTTATTGTCTCCAACTTTGAAGATATTATTTTAAAGATTTTTTTGAGTTGCCTCTCAAAACGTTTTCCTTTTGCATGTAACGAGCAAAAATCACTCGCACTTTGCTGTGAAGATGTGTTTCGTGCTTTGGTTTGAACCTACACTTAAATCACCGCAATGTATTGAACAGATTTTGTCAACTTGTTCAAGCTTTCTTTATCGGTGATTTCCATAAGTCATAATCGTGAGATTTTTTTTGAAATATATTTTAAAATCCTTGTGACTTTGTATGAGGTCACCAGAAAGGAACAGTTCTGACCTTACCTCAAATAACTCCCTCCATACTAATGATATCCTGTTACTTTTGCAGGTGTGCAAATTAATGTTCGTGTATAGTCAGCAAATTTTGGTTAAGTCAAGATAGCCCCATTTTTAGCTCGTTGACGATGGAGTCGACAATCTCCTGAAAACCATAACAATGTCCTTAAGTCAGTCAATCAGGCAGAGTCCGTTAGTAATTTTTCATTTTTTTCCCTACTACTCCTAGGCCACACAATGGATCATTTTTATGCTAGGAATAATGACTCATGGCGTTAATTTGCAAAAACGAATGAAGCCCTTTTTTAATTTCTATCCAAGTGGTGAGACAATTAACTTCAAATGGAATTACTTAAATCTTTCAATTACTTTCACTTAAATCTCTTTATAATGGAAAAAGTATTTAATGTATGTATGTATGTCTGTTTTATAGCCTTTGGTTGGACAGCTGGCCTGACACCACCCACAATTGCAACATGAAAAAAAATCATACATCCGCCATTTTGGTAAGCCTAAGTCATCTTCGGAAATGTCATATTCACAATCGCCATGCCGCCCTTATAAGTTTTCCGTTCAGTGCAAAGCAACCTAAGCGACTGTTAAAAGGATCATCAAGTATCGAAAGGCTGGAACCAATAGGCGTCATGGGCCTTGTGAAGGTGACAGTATATAGGCCTCAGGCTTCAGGCTCTGGGGGCAACCTATGTGCCAGTACTATTGGAAATATCCAAGCAATATAACCATGATGAATTATATATGCACATACGCAATATGCATCTTTTGCTTCTTTTACGTAACCCAGGTTATTTTTTATTTTCGGGAGCAATCGAGGCAGCGGTCTGTTGCCTATACACCGCCCCAATAAAGGGTTGTGGCAGAAAAGTGTCCTGCACACTTGGAACGCGTGGGCGGATACTTTACTAGTGATAATAATTTTCCATCAAATTTAACTGAAAATCATCTTTATTATCTCATGGACCCTGACTACGACCACCCTCCATTGGGAGAAGAGTGTCTGTCCTATTTGTTCAACATGCTGCAGACAACGAAAGAAAAATAGTTTTCAGTCTAACTCTACCTGAAAACAAAATCCTTCAAGAAGATTCAAATTTAGTTCAGGGTTAGATGCTTAAGGACAACGTCTACCAAGGAAGGCCACAATCCATAGATGATTTCAAAACAGCTATAACTGACAAAATCCATTCAATCACTGCAGCTGAATGTGTCAGAATAATAAACTCTTTGTCCCGTAGAATCCAAGTGTGCCTGCAGCGTAGAGGCCGACATCTGGAGCATGTGCTCCAACCTCCATCAAATCAATGACATGAAAGATATCCATCTGAAACTTTTCATAGTGATCCTGAGTGTCTTCCTCCTATGGGGGGACAAATCCATGTCCGCTCCCGTGAGCAGGCCGTTGGTGCTCCTATGGTTGGAAGTGAGTGCCCTGGAAGCAGTGACAGAAAGAGAGTGGCAAATATATGTGGGGAAATTGCTTGCTTGGCCAGGGTCGCCCAGATATCTCAGATGGCAGAGCACTGGTACAGTTCACCAGAGGACCTGGGTTTGATTCCTGGTCTGGGCATGTCATTTTCCCACATATGTCAATTAATTAGTTATAGTCCTGTTCACTTATTTAACAAAGTTTTACAGGAAATCGTCTCCTCATGAATAGGAAGGGGAGGTCAGAATTCGATGGTTTCATTGGAATTCTTAATTAATTGGAATTATTTCATTTGAATTAAAAGATTGTGGTCTTTATATTAACCCTTGAAAATAGTAGCCTCAATCCCATGCACCATTAACTGTTTTACAACGAATTCGGTACCATTGACTAATTGTGGATGATCACCATTTCGAAGGAACATGATAAGCACACCAAGTTTGAGCTCACAATCGTGATGGAAAGTCGGAGGGATTGAGTGAGTTAAGGAATTCACTCGGGTAATAAATTGCATTATCTTCACCGAGGACCTTATTGATGGACTTGTATGAAGTTTTTTGTGTTGGCAACTTTTGCAAGAGTTTTTTATTGATCGCATTGGCTTTTTCATTTCTTAGAGAAAGTATAGCCCTCTCAGCCATCCAATCTTGATTGATCTAGTTGTTTTCAAGATCCGGATAAACAGCATATTTGTACTCTTCTTTTACTGTGGTAGCTGTACCCAATTCTTCAGGAATGACGATCCGTCCATTCACTGGATTAGCTTCTAGTTAATCATTTCCAGTTTTGATGACGAGTTCTGAAAATTGGTCCACTTCTTGATCATACTTCAAGTGGACTTGCATATTGGTTTCAAATGAATTTTTTTGAGTGTACATCCAGAGATAAGATTTTTCGAGGTATGCCTTGACTTCATCATCATGTGTCTTACATTTGACAATTGACAATATTTGATGGAAATCACCTGATAGGCTGATAGGAGTACCATCACGCCACCCATTACTACATTAGATTTTTTTTGAATGTCTCACAATGTATTGTCTAGACTCTAGTGCCTCAAAACCTTTCTTAATTCTGTCCATCTAAATAGGAGACCTCCCGAAGATATTCCTTTGGCATGTTTTCGATCATCAGCATATATTTCTGTTTTCGGGGAGCACATAACCCCCTTTGTGGGTGAAAACCCATCAAGAGTGAGTGCTCTGTCTTCAACAAGTCTCAAAGCACTGTCATAAATAGCCTGGTTGAATATCACATCTACATCGTCACTCTGCTCCCTTCTCGTCACCATGAGGATTTATTCAGCCATGCTTTCTTTGTGATTTTCCCATCAAAGTTTTGGATCTGCCAGCGCACAATTGACCAATATGATTGTAAAAAGTTGTTTGGCTTTTTTTGCTGTCATTGTCAGTGAAACATCAACGAAGAGGTCATTTCATTGGTTGTTTTTGAGTAGATCATCACAAAGCTGACCATAAACTGTGCGCAAGGCTTGATATGAAGCGAGTCTTCTTATATTGTGTAGCAGAAGGCAAAGAGAATAGGCTTCCATTTGCCTTTTGGGGATTGATCGTGTACACATGGCCAAGAGCATACACAAACTTGATGCCAGGAAATTCCAGATGAGGGGTACCCAGTACACAGCGTTTTTCATGTTTTGTTTGGCTGTAAAGTTCAGTATTTTGTGACCTGTGAATACAGCAGTTTCTTTGCAAAGTCATCATTTCTGCACAGTTCAAAGAAGGAGGTCAATGTGGAGCGAGGTTGAGTCTGAGCTCTTTTGAATGCATTACCTGAGACATAGTAAATGCGCTGACCATTTTCCAAAAGCATGCTGAACCTTGCCACTGTTGCGGACATGCTTGGTCAATTCCCTTGTTTATAGATTTGCAAATGTACTGATAGCTTTAACAGAGTGACAACACTCGGCATTGGTGCGTGACTTAAATATCTTGGCTAGAAACGGACAGTCGGGAACAACCCACATGTCATGTGCATGGAATATGCTTTACAGGAGAAGGACATATCTCAATTATCTCATTCTCCACTATATTCAACCGATGCATTTAAATGCTTCTTTTATTCGTCCTCAATATGGTTAATCATGGTGTTATTGAGGCAGACATCACTTCTGCAGCTATTTATTATTATATTTTTGCTTCAGTGGTGCACAGTCCCATCAAAGAGCGAGGTGAAGATCTTCTTCCTTACTGGGAAGGTACAGGTGTTGTTCTATTTGCCACAATTTCTAGCTGCTCTGTGTGGCCTCCCAGATTTGTGCTTGGTATTGTCTAAGTCTATGAGTGCTCTGTATCCTTTTACTCATCTTTATTTGAAATTTGAGTGCACAGGCATGCTCTACATTAAAGAAGATATACCGTTGTTGTTGAGCATGGGCTGACAGGATGGCCTAGAGGTACACACACTCACTTCTAAGCTCTCTAGACTGGGTTTGAATCCCGACCCAGCTATAAACTGTCAGTTCGGTGTTTCACGGGCAGGGTGATTCATCAGTGTCTGTGCCTTCCCTAGGATAGACGTTAAACTGGGATTCCCGTCTGTCAGCATGGATTGGTGGACGTTAGAGATCCCATGGTGTCCTTTGCAAAGAGTCAGCGAGTATTGCCGGCACCATGGCCAAATTCCAAATTCCTGCCCTAACTAGGTGGACATCAGGCCTGGCCAGGCCAGTTCGTGAAATACTTGGGCCAAGCATCCCCCGGCCAACCCCACAAGGTGCGATAATAGTGGCCGTTAAAGAGCAACATCAAACACCGTTGTTGAGCAAAAAAAATTTGTTGAAGCCAGCCACATGGCTTTACCTATTGGGTCATGGATTCTGGCTGCTTGACTAGGGTCATCGATGGTACTCATGGGAATTGAAACAAAAAGGTCAATTTCCACAGGGCTGTGTGCTTGTTTGAAACCCCTTTTCAAAAAAAGTAACCAAGGCAGCAATAAAATCTCTTCCTGGCACCTCACTGCCATCTCCAGAAAACTCGTCTTGGCACCTTTGCATTACTGCAACACTGGGAGGCTGCGGCATGCACAAACCTTCCCCTGACCTTTTTCCACAATTTGCAAATTTGGCAATCTGATGCGAATTCCCATTTGTTAACTCTGGCACTTGGCAGATGAGAGCCCATCACCCAACATTGTCTCTAAAAGCTAAGCCCGTCAATGAGGACTGACTCGTCCATGTCAAAAAATACTGTTTACATGGAACCGTGCTTTTTGTCTTGCCTTTTTATGCACAAAGTCAAGGCTTGTTAAAGAGCTTGAACACAGAATGGATCAGGATGCAACAGCACAAAAGCAACGGCAGAAAGAGAGGGAGGCGAGGGACAAAATAGACAGAGATGGACAAATAAGGAATGCGGCCAAGAATGAGGTGTAAGAGAGGACGCACAGGATGGACAAGATGGATACAGAAGCAAAATCGGTTAAAGAGAATGTGTAAGCTGGTTCCACGGTTGAAGAGAATGTGGAAGCTGGTTCCACAGATGAAGAGCAGGTGGAAGCTGATTTCACAGTTGAAAAGAATGTGGAAGCTTGTTCAACAATTGCAGAGCATGTGGAAGCTGGTTCCAGAGTTGAAGAGCATGTGGAAGCTGGTTCCATCGTTGAGGAGCATGTGGAAGTTAGTTCCACAGTTGAAAAAAAAAATGGAAGCTGCTTCCACAGTTGAAGAGCATGTGGACACAAGGAGGTCTTTTGACACATCCAGCTAGTGCTTTATCCATTTGACATGATGACAACGATATTTGAACATTTAACATCTGATTTTTGGCCTTGATTTTTAGCTCCGCCACCATGTTTTCACGTGTCTGTCTGTCTGTCTGTCTGTCTGTCTGTCTGTCTGTAAGCAGGATATCTCAAAAAGGTATGGACGGATTCGGACGACACTTGGACATGTTGAGGGTGTGACAAGGATGAATCGATTCGATTTTGGTGAAGATTCGGATTGGGATCCGGCCTGTCAGTGGGATACAAAATGTAAACTGTTCAGCCTGGTGGAGGTATGCTCGAGCCATTCTAGTTGGATTTGCGATACTAACTTTGTCAAAGGACTTCAGACCTGGAAGGCCGGTATCTGTCTCTTTCAGTTCTGTGCACCTCATTTACCTCAGATTTTTTACTTCTGCCTGTTTCTTTTTGATCTTAACTTTGGAAAAATTCTTTCAATTGCACTTGTCAATGGCCAGGAAAAATATGCAGTAAGTACTCGTATGTGAAATTGGATACAGAGGTCAGTTTATTTTATGGTCAGCCTAGTTGGTTGATCCTTTTCATGGCATTGTGACCATGTTTATAGTTGTGTACTCGGTTTTACATAACCTCTGTCCTCCATGTTTGTTTAAAGTTGTGTATAAAAGTAAATATTTTGAATATCGATGATGAAAAATTTATGCACTATCGCCATCGAGGTGTAGAGGGAAATTACATTGGTATCAAGAGGATTAAATTATCTGTAGTTCAGAACTCATCACAAACATAAGGTTTAAATGAGCATCTAAAACAGATCTGGCCTTGTATCTATCTATAATTCCAGCAATCTCTGTGTGTGTGTCTGTGTGTCTGTGTGTGTGTTTGTTTGTTTGTCTGTGACCGCTGTTTCTCGACAACCACGGGTCCGATATACTTTAAACTTGCCAGGTATATTGCTGGGGACCCGAGGATGTGCCTTTTCAAGGTTTCATATTAATCGGACAAGTAGTTACCGAGCTATGTCCAAAAAACGATTCAACCAATCAGAGAGCAGCGAGCTATCACGTGTGCCGAACGTGCCGAACAGACTCTGCCTCGGACGGCACATTTGAGAGCGTATTCATTTATTTCACGTTGGCAAACTATGTTGGCGTTAAACTATGTTTTAAAACTAATTAAAACTAATTTGCGATTCTTTCGCTTTCCTGCGCGTTTGTGCACGCTATGGCGATTTCTTTACCAAACTCCGCAAGCCGTTCGCTTTGGACCAAACCATTTCATGTAAATAGAGGGGGGGGATTGTCACCGTACTCGCAAGCCGTTCGCTTTGGACCAAACCATTTCATGTAAATAGAGGGGGGGGATTGTCACCGTACTCGCAAGCCGTTCGCTTTGGACCAAACCATTTCATGTAAATAGAGGGGGGGGATATAATTTTAGATATATATATAGTACGGGCATGCCCTAGTTATTTAAAATAAAATAAAATTTTTTTTGTTACCTTGGAAAAAGTAGTCAGGTATGGGCACAACCAATAAATGTTATAATATTGGGCTATGTACAAGGCAGAAAACACATCTGAAACTCAAGACATGTGAATTGCTGTTCTCTATGATTGCTCTGATTCCCCGCTGAACCTTATCATGAATAACTTCCGTTGTAATCCTTCTTGCTCTTCCTCTGCTGCCCTTCCCCTCCTCCCCTGCCCCTACTTCTAAGCTCCCCTGATCATGTCCTTGTATAGGTTTTTATCCTGTTGGTAATATTCAGAGCTATTGAGGCGTTGCCGGAATCTGGTGGGTCAACAAGGCAGAGCGGACTCTCCTGTAACACAATGTCTGTCTTACACTCGATTCGACTTCATCTTCATCTAAATACTTTGGCAATGTCTAGGATTCCATCCTCAAACAACAACGCTATATTCTCATTAGGGCATCCCATCATGCCTACAACTCTCCTCCTCAAAGTTCTTTCTTTGATGTACGAGGATTGTTCGCAAGCAGCTTATACCATTGCTACCTGCAACCGGCAGTCTCTCCACAACTCATGCATGCCAGCAGTCTTCTGTCCTCAGCAGATCGAGGGGCTGATCAGATGGCCTAGATGTACGCACACTCTCCTCTAAGCTGTCTAGCCCATGTTTCAATCCTGACCCAGCTATAAGCTGTCATCCTGGTGTTTCACAGGCAGGATGATTCATCAATGGGTTTGTCATCCCTCAGATGGAGGTTAAACTGACGTTCAGTCTACCGGCATTATTTGGTGTCCTTTGGGAGGTTCCATGGTGTCCTTTTGGAAGAGTAAGCAAGCTATCGCCGGCACCATGGCCGAATTCCAAATTCCTGCCCTATAAGCTGCAGAGGGAATTGCATCAGCGATACAGCCGCACCCTCAGGTCAATGGTACGACATTGCAGCCTTGTGCTGAATACAAAAGAAGAAATAGATTGAGAGCCCAACAACAGGCTCACTTGCAATCCTATCCTTTTGGAATTCCTCCATCTTCCAAAGCCTGATGGAAAATGGTCAGGTCCATCACTTGAACATGTGTCTTATTTTCCTCTCAAGAAGGATGGAGTGATGATGGATATCACTGAAAAAAGTAGAATATATTTTATTGCTATTTTTTCTGTTCTGGCCCAGCCTTGGTCCCACACTCATCCCTACCAATCCCTCCTTTTCTCACCAACCAAACACTCCCTTTTGCCTGTTCACTGCACTCTCAGATTCTCTCAATTTTTGTCCACACGTTCCCACTGCCATGATATTGGTGCGATGCCCCTCCCTCCTCTTACATTTTGGTTCCTTCTTCTTCTTCCTCTTGCTCTACTCCCCATTTTGTATGCAGCACATGACAGTGGGTAGCATCATTTCCTGGGGGCATGACATTGCCGCTGATGTAGTTCCCCCTGTAGGTTAGGGCAGGAACTTGTAATTTGTTCAGTGTGCTGGCGATAACTGGCCGACCCTTCATGAAGGACACCGTGTGATATCCCTCACCCACAAAATGTCCTCAACCACCCCTTTCACCACAACCCCCCACCCCCTCACCACAGCTCCTCAACCACTGCCCTCACCCACCAAAAGTCCTCAACCACCCCTCCCTCCCCCCATTTCCTACCCTACCTCCCCCCCCCCCCCCACATAGGCTCAAACACCCCCCCCCCTCCTCCCAACTTTATACCATGTTTGTTATCCCTCCCCAACCCTAACTTTCTGTCCTTCCCTACCCCCTCTTTGTCATCCCCAACCCCTTGACTAGGGACCATAATGGGTTTTATGGTCCCAAGTCAAGTCGTTTTAAGAGAAAATAGTCGGAAATAATAGCAACGACCCGTGTAACCTCTGCGGTAAGAGCCCTTGCTCGAGGGAATGCCACATAGTTATTTGGGCGATGTATAAGTCAACAGACCATTGCCTCCATCACTCCAAACAGAAAAGTAAAATAACCTGGGTTTGAAGCAAAAGCATGCCCACCCACTACCTATGAGCTAATAATAAGTGGACCAGACCCGTCGCTTCCCTGACGGGAACACCAATGTTATCGATTATAGGTTCTCAAAGTGGTCCCTACCGCCCCCTAGTGGGCGCTGGGAACTTTCAGGGGGGCGCTCGAGAGTCCATGGGCGGTAGGGGGGCGCTGGCAATGATTTGGGGGGCACTGGCAATTTAGAGGAGCAGCGGCGATTTGGAGCGCTCATTGGGCTTCCTGCAGTCTGAACAGGTTACCTGGCGCCATTCGGCAAATTGGCCATCCAATCAACGACCACATTCTTTCCCCCTTCGCATGGTTTTTATGATCACATATTCGCTGATGTCGTGTAGGTATTTTCTTGTCCATACATGCTCATGCAACAAACATGATAGTGTATGACACCAGCGAAATACTATTGGCCGCCAATGCGGCCAATAGTACAACACTAATTTTTGTCACGTGGTGCCATTTCAACCAATCGGCTTGCAAGAATCTTTTTATGCGGGATATAATACACTCTATTCGTGCTGGACTATTCAACGTGCCTGGTTCAACTTTACAGCCTGGCCTTGCCAGCACAGACATTGGGCAAGGTATGAACAGTCAGTGTTAGCGCTTGTGTTAGTCTTTCGACATTTTGGCGTGTTCATTTCGTTATTCAAAAAACCTTCACGTCCGGCCGGCTTCAAGATGTCGGCCTCAAAGAAAAAGTGTCGTCAGTATTCCGTTGAATACATCAAGTATGGATTCATTCCATCTCCAACGAACAAACAGTTACCTATGTGTTTCTGGTGGGGTATCACGCTGTCCAATGAAGCAATGAAACCATCTCGACTGAGCGAGCACCTGAGTAAAAAGCACAGCGATAAGGCTCGCGCAGAGGTCAGCTATTTCCAATCGCTGAAAGAGAAATTTGAGAAGCGATCCACGGTAAGGACGATGTTCAAAGCCAGCCAAACGCTCGTGGATAAAGGACTGGAAGCGTCGTATAAGCCGTCATTGCTCATCGCCAGATCTGGAAAACCGTATTCAATCGGCGAACAGTTGATCAAACCAGCTGTTGGGGAAGTGATAAAAACCGTGATGGGCCAGGATCCGAATCCAGTTCTCTCGTCGATTGCGCTCAGCAATGATTCCGTGGCCAGGTGGATTGATTAAATGTCATCAGATGTAGAAGATAAGCTGTGTAGCGAGCTGAGAAGCACACACTTCGCCATCCAGCTGGATGAGTCCACTTTGCGTGAGAAGCTGTTGAAGCTGGTGCTTGTGAGACACTTGAGACTTGTGAGACTTGAGAGACTTGTGAGACTTGAGAGAGGTGCTGGTGAGAAGCTGGACACAGTGAAGCTGTTACTCTGCTACGTTCACTTCATCCGTGATCAGGAAATGGTGGAAGAAATGTTGTTTGCCCGCTCTCTCCAGACCGATACGAAGGGTTCTTCCATCTTCCAAACGTTGGAGAAGTACTTTACTGATAAGAACATACCGATGGAGAACATTCTCGCTTGCGCGACGGACGGGGCACCAGCGATGGTTGGTCGCCAGCGTGGTTTTATTGTGCTTCTGAAGAACCAGGGACCGTCCGTGTTCGCCATTCACTGTGTCGTGCACCGCCAGCATCTTGTAGCAAAAGCTCTCAGCACCAGACTTCATACATCACTCCAAACAGTAATCAAAGCAGTGAATAAAATCAAGGTGTCGTCTCTGCATGATCGGCTGTTTCGTCAGCTTTGCCAGGAGAATGATGAGGCATTCGAGCGGCTCCTGTTGCACACCGAAGTTCGATGGTTGTCCAAAGGCGCTTGTTTGACCCGTTTCCTCAACAGTGGTCGAGTTTCTTTCGGAAATTGATACGGAGCTATCGGAGAAAGTGAATGCGATTGAGCATGATGTGGCTTACCTCACGGACATATTCAGTATACTGAATGATGTCAACAAACAACTCCAGGGTGACCATATGACGCTGATTAAAGCAAAGAAAGTGATCAGCGCGTTCGTAATCAAGGTGCGACTGCACAGGGAAACCCTCGGCCGCAGAGATATGTACCACTTTCCCCAGTTGGCAAAGGAAACTGCTGTTTCTGATGAAGAGCTGCTCGTTTATTGCAATCACCTTGAGAAGATTCGTGGAGATATGGAGCAGCGTTTCAGAGACATGCTAGAACTGTCGGTACCAGCATGGGTGATCAACCCATTCAAATGTGACATTCAAGATGTGAAGCGCGAATTACAGGACGAAATTATCAACCTGCACAATGATGATGATGAGGCGAAGGCAAGATTCTCGCAGCATGAATACGGCAAATTCTGGATTCTGGAGAGGGGCGAATACCCCGCAATGTGGACAGAGGCAGAACTGCTGCTGATGGCGTTCCCCACATCATACCTCGTTGAAAGAGGGTTCAGCACCGTGGTGGTGCTGCTGACCAAGTATCGAAACCGCCTTGACATTACCAAGAGGGGCGATCTGCATCTCTACCTCACTGAGATGGAGCCAGACGTTCGTAATCTTGCAGCGAGTCACCAGGCCCACCCTTCACACTAACGGTATTTGGGCCTGTGATAACAGATTCCCAGTTTGCCTCACCTGGACCTGTGCTGCTGAAACATTGTAGGTCGTGCAAAATAAAATAAAAAGTAAAGTAAAATAAAGTAAAATATTATTCAGAAAATATTTGGCTTCTGTTATTTTTGCTTCCTATCTACATAAATTCTGGGTGTCTGACCACGAACGATAGGACAAGGGGGGCATTGGGCCGGTCCAAGAGGGCAGTAGGGGGCTGTAGTCCAAAAAAGTTTGAGAACCACTGTTATAGATAGAGATATATTTATGTATTCTTTAAAAGGCGGTGTATAATCAGAAATACTGTTTGATAGGGCAATGTATTACTGTTATATGAATAAAATGGAAATGTTGAGAGAAGTATTGATATATTCAATACTTCAAGCGCTATATGCAAGCGTTTTCTGAATCTAATCGATACCTGTATGACAGACAGGATTGAATGAGACTCACCATTATTAAGAGTGAAGAAGAAGATGAAGGAGGAAGAGTTTTTGTTTTAAATTGTAAATTGAAACCGGCCCATCTATCGTCACCTTACTCAACAATATCGTACTGTTTGCAGATTGCCTAGCATTTGATTGACAAAAAGATGGTGATCAGAATTTATGGCAAGCACACGCACAGTGCATAAAGCCCCTATTTGTCGACGGATGGACGCACTGTCATACGCACGCAGACAGACATGCACGCAGGTTTAGACCGAGCTCCTTTTATATTATAGATGGTTAAATAGCTCAGATAGATTCCAATTGCACTGGCCCCATAGGCTGACACCAGAGGCCTGAAGGCTTCAGGCAGGCTGAAGCCTAAGGCCTGAAGTCTGATGCCTATATACTTCGTGTGGCATTCACAACGGACGCCTATTGACTCCAATTTTTCGATATTGTATGATCCTTTTAAGAGTCGATTTGGTCGTTTTCCACAGAAAATTTATCTGGACCGGGCATGGCGATTGTGAACATAACAGCTCGGAAGATGGATTTGGCTTCATATATCACCAAAATGGCGGCGATATGATTTTTTTCAGGTTACAATTTGGGTGGAGTCAGGCAAGCTGTCCAGCCAATGGGTGGAAAGGAGCATTACATACGGACGGATGGACAGACAAACAAATGTATCATTATATAGTATGTTACACTGAGGTTTTTTTTTAGTTATGTTGCTGAAAAGTACTCATATATATATATATACTGGCAATGCGTGTACATATTTCCCAAGTCAAGGCCATTCCATTCCATTGTTCGTGTGGTGTGCATTTTGTTGGTGCTCTCAACGGCTCCGATACGCTTTGTGAGACGGGCGGATTTTGACGGAGACCTGACAGCCCATTGAAAGCCAATAAAATGCTCTTCGTTTTCTTCCCAGCTTGTCACTAATGCATGCAAATGGCGGTGCTCCGTAGCGATACGTCTTCCCAGTGGCAGCAGTTAGTGAGGAAAGTTGCGCTTTTGCTTTTAGTGTGCTAAGCCATCAGTGGGCCTCGAACAGCTTTGTTTGCTCGCCACTTAGTTGTGCAGAAGTGTTTTCGTTATGGACCGTTTGCCGTGCGATGTCTTCAGGCACTAGAGGTGAGTCTCACAACGGAGGATGTGGCGCACCTGCTTTTCTCCCGCTATACCAAAGGATGCTACCCCTATAGCCTGCTTAATGCACCGGACCTTTCTCCCGGTACAGTCAACCGATCCTGACTATCTTTGGAGCTTTATGTGGAACAACAAAAAACTAAAATGTGTTTCATGGTTTCACGGTCACGTACTTGATGGGACAGCTCTTTTGATGTTGTATGACTGTGGAAGAGACATCTTAATGGACGATTTCAGCCTCTGATGAGTAGGATCACCAGGAGACTGACAAATAATTACTCATCCACTCGTACCGACTGAATTACCATGCTGTAACAAGACAAGATTGGCATTAATTGTCCTTTTGAGGCCTGGTCATGGGCATTCACTTCCTGTAAGCTGCATTTTCAGAACAAACTTGTTTTTCTTTGCATTGATGGTGCGACAACAAAATTCGCGTTTACAGCATCATCCGACAAGATTGTTTAACATGATTTTTCACCTTGCGAAGAGTTATATTTTCACATATCGAGTCCAAGTACCAATATTGTTATGCAATTACCAATCGGTTTTCCAATAATATATCTCCATCACTTTTAATATCAACATGGGGGAGGGAGTTGGTAGAATAGCTCAGGTGTAATCCACCGGCCAGTTACAGTTCTGACTAGTCTGGGTTTTCGAATCTCAGCCTAACTATAAACTACCGCCCTGGTGTTTTATAATCAGGGCATTGCATTAGAGAGTTTAGCGGTCATCGGTTGGGATGTCAAGCTGTTAACACCACTCTCCTTCCTCCCTCACCCTCTTTTTTGTTATTTTTGTTCCATCACTGTTTCCTCCCCAGTTGATTCCCTTCCTCTTCTTGCTGTGCTTTTATTGTCCCCCGTCGCACCGCGGAGCGAAAGGGGCACTATTGTTTTCCCCTCCGTCCGTGTGTGCGTCCGTCCGTCCGTGCATGCGCCCGTGCGTGCAGACGTGTGTGCGTGCGTGCGTGCGTAAGCAAAGGACCAAATTCTAATCTGGTGTGTGGGTGCAACTAGGCATAAGGAAGAACTATTGAAAATTGGGTCGCCACGTCAAAATCCAAGATGGCCACCACCATATACATGTCAACCTTGTGAGCGGAATATCTTGAAAAATAAACGAACTACTAACTTCTAATCTGGTGTGTGGGTGTATCTACGCATAAGGAAGAACGCTATTGAAAATTGGGTCGCCACGTAAAAATCCAAGATGGCCGCCTTGAGTCTTCCACTTTGTCAACTCACATCACTTCACCGACGGGGGACCTCGGCGTAACGCTTGTTCAACTTGTTCACCTTGTGTGTCCTCATCTTCCTCCCTTTGATCTCATTCTTTTTTATACCCATTCTTCCTCTAAGTGTCTATTTGTTGAGTACCTCTACTGTGCTGTTGGTGCATTTCCTCCGTTTTCACTTGTTTCCTCCGTTGAGTACCTCGCCACCGAAGGTGGATGGAGGTTATGTTTTCACCCCCATCTGTTTGTCTGTTTGTTTGTCTTTTTGAGAACAGGATATCTCAAAAAGTTGCGGACGGATTTGGATAAAACTTGGTGGACAGGTTGGGTGTGCGACAAGGAAAAATTTATTAACTCAACTGGACTGTCTCCAGCTGAGTTTTTGTCGACACCCAGTGTCCGTCATCCATCTGTCGTCTGTCTGTCTGTCTGTCTGTATGTCTGTCGTCTGTAAACAATTCGACGTCTACGCTCTAAAAGTCACAAATATTGATTAAATTTGATGAAACTTGTTATGCAGCATCTTTAAGACATAAACTAGTTTGGGATTGCATTTGGGTGTTGCACGCCCAAAAATGGGCGCAGCAGGGCGGCCATATTGAAAATCAATTTTTGTCATATATTTTTAGCACATATAAACTATATAGTTTGTGGTTATATTATGCATATTCTAACCATATTGATATAGACCAGGTGAGTTCAGGTTCCCTGGAACCTCTCTAGTTCAAGTTGGGGGGAAGATGCGAATCCAGATCCGGATCAGATAATTTTTTAAGTGATTCTTCACCATGTAGTGATTGGAATAAAAAAAATAAAAAAAACACCTTTAGAGGCCATTTTTTCCCCGCAAGCGGGGGTTGGCCTTTTTCGGGAACCGTGGTTGTTGTTGTTTTTCGGTCCCCTTTTTGAAGCAATGTTTTACGGCCGGATGCCCTTCCTGACGCCAACCCTTTTTGCCGCCTTTAACGACAAGCAGGGAATTACCAGTGAACTGGTACTCAATTAGCCGACCTCGGAAGGATGACAGGCTGAGTCAACCCCCCTGGCGTTAATTCAGCGATTGACCGGGATTCGAACCCAGGATCCTAGGATCCTAAGCCGGCACCCTAACCGCTAGCCCAACACCAGGGACTAGTGATTGGAATAAAACCGATATATAGTATGGTATCTCAAAAAAAATTATGGACTCATTCAGACGAAACTTGGTGGACAGGTTGGGTGGGTGATAAGGACAAATCAATTCGATTTTGGTGAAACTCCGAATCCAGATCCAGATACGAGAATTTTTTAAAATTTCAAGCGATTCTTCACCATTGAGCGATAAGACCAATAATGATATATAATATGGTATTTCAAAACGTTTTGGACGACTTATGACAAAACTAGGTGGATGAGTTGGTAATGTGACAAGAACAAACCAATTCGATTTTGGTTCAGGTCCAAATCCAGATTTTGCTTATCTGTCTTTGGATTTTGCCTTTGGGATACTTTGGCGGAGGTATGCGCTCTACTGAGTGCCGTTCTAGTTTTCTTGTTCTGCAATGTTCTGTATTGGTTCACGAGTTATCAAGTGACCACTATATTCATGATGTGTGTGCGTCTGTCTGTGTGTGTGTTTCTGTGTGTGTGTCTGTCTGTCCGCAGCATAACTACCCGATGATATCATCTGATCTTGATGAAACTTGGGTGGGAGGTTGATATCATGATCTAGTTGTGTCCTGCGTAGAGTGGGCGTATTGAGCCCATTGTGGGCGGAGCCACGCCCCAAAAAGATGTCTTTTTAGGGGGTAATCGATTTCAAGCTACATCTTCTCCGAGGGGTTTGGTGGAATCTGACAGGAGTTTCGGTATTTGGTTAGGCCAATGTCATGTGTCTGGCCCCACGGAGCTCGATTTTTCATTTTCGCCCCAAGGTCAAGGTCACAAAATTTAGAAAAGTCAATTTTTGATGGTTTTATTACATTGTTCGCTTCCTGATAGGGTGAAATGTCTTACATGATCTTATATTATTACATACATCATGAAATACAAGTTTACCAGCAAATTTCAGAATCCTCGACCTTTCACCTTTGAAGGTCATAAAGGTCAAAGTTTCAAAGTTGTCGGAATCGAACCGAATTTTCGGTATTGTGTAGCTAACTAACCTCATAACTGATTATACATTATTTTCTATCTCATTTCAAGGTCAGTAACCTTCGTTTTGACATTTCAAGGTCACAAAGGTCAAATTTTCAAAGTTGTCGGAATCGAACCGAATTTTCGGTATTGTGTACCTAACTAGTCTCATAACAGATAATACATTCCTATTTATATATTTTCAATGTCGGTTTTGACCTTTGTCATTGAATACCGCTCGCTCGTGAACCATCGTCGTCTCCTGACATGTTCTAGCTCTCCCCCGAGCTTTGACTTTGTAGACAAAAAAACCCAAAATTGCTCCCGCTCACCTATTAACCCACATACTATTATGTGCCCTTAACTAATCAAGGGAAGCGCGAAGTGCCCCTCCCTTTATATAAGGGATCGTTTCTCTGTATGCAGCTTTAACACAAAGACTGAAAATGCGGCTCTCGGCGTCTACTGGATGAAATCAGCTGCAAATTTCAGAAGTAAATGCTTTGCACGTCGAGGTAATATGTTCCAAATTTCAGCAACGTCCGTTTCCACTTTCTTGAGTTTTATTTACGAAAACCCTCGAATCAACGTTGGTGTCCGTCAGTGTGTCCGTCCGTCCATCTGCCCGAAACGTGTTGACGCTCATATCTCAAAGACTATACATTTAAACTAGCTAAAACTTGGAATATACATCGTCCAATACATCTAATTAGTGGCTTTCTAAAGAAATTCCACCTAAGTGCTAGAGTTTTTGCTTGGCTCATAGGGGCAAACCCCAAAAAGTTAGACATAGAAAAATTTTGGCTCTGGTAGTTATCAATGTAGAATGAAGTTGCGTGCCAAGATAATAAAAGAGGCGGCAAAATATTTTCTTTGTTCAGGATTGTATTGATACCGTATTTCATAAGGAGCAATGGGAGAGATGGTTTACAGTATCGGGCAGGACCCCCATACAGACCATGGGAAATAGGTTGGTTTTTAATTAGTGTCATTTAATTGATGATTTTGATGTCTCCATGTATTTTTTCATCCGTCTTTGTGATGGCCACTTTCTGTGGCCACTTAGAAGGACATTCTTGGGAAAAGGACATTTCACCTAAGTCCCTTGTTTTATATTGTTTGACATTTTCTACAAGCTATGGAATGTCCCTTCTTTTATGTAGTTTGCCACATGGCACCATACCATATAAAGGGGCCTTTTCTATGCCCTTGGCATTTTTCCCAAGAATACAGTAATTCAATGCCCTGAGATGTTTTCTCACCAAATCCATTCCACACTAGATTTAAGAATTTCTCATAGCATGAAGTGAACTTGTTTTTGTGATGTATTGCTCACAAAGACTATAAGACGAAGAAGAAAAAAACCTTTGTGCAGAGAGACTATAAAATGAATAAACAAACATTCTGCGCTCTCCTGACCATAAAAGCAAGTTGTGTTTTTAGGGGAATAAAAAGCTCAGCGCTGCAGCAATAAAATACATCATAGTGCGGCTACACGCTATTCTGTCCCTCACGATGCTTCTTTGGGTGTTATTGTGCATGGTAAAATGGCGTCCTGCTGTGATCAACAGTGAACATTGGCCGGCCTGGCACTTGTATATCCCTGCTATACTGTTATTTGTTCTCTGTCTTAATATATTGTTCCTTGTTGTTGATTTATGGCGTCTCTTGCACTTTCCCCTGCTTCTTTTTATTTACTTACTTTTTTTTTTTTTGGTATACAAGATCGAGGCTCGTGTAAGAGCTAACATTAATCACAAAAAAACGGACACATAAAACATATAATAAAGGGAGCGGGAGACAAGATGGGGAGAGAGAGGGAATCACACAAGTACAACAGTAGAGAACAGGGACATCGGGAGATCTGTGGGAGGGAGAGGGCTTGTGGTGAGGGGGCATGGAAAAGGGGAGGGGGGGAGAGGTATAAAACACATGGACACTGCTAGGACTTCCAGGAAAGAAGTTGATATTTCAAAAAGTGGATCTGGCGTGAATTATCGGGGGTAGAAGAGATCAAGGTTTTGGATGAGGGGAGATAAGAGATGGTGGTGAACAGCTGTTTTAAAGACCTGGAGGGAGGAGTGGGATTGAATAGAGTGAAGGAGTTTGTTCCAGAGGCAGGAGTAAAGAGGAATGAAAGAGTGAAGGTGAGCAGAGAGTTTTGATTTTGGCAATTTCACCGGAAGAGGGTTTTTTTTTTTTTTTTTTTTTTTGTATACAAGATCGAGGCTCGTGAAAGAGCTAACATTAATCACACAAAAAGACAAACCGACACACAAAACACAAAAAACAAGGGGAGCGGCAGACAAGATGGGGGGAGAGGGGGAAGGACACAAAAGAGAGGGGGAAGAGGGGGAAGGACACAAACACAACATTTGAGAGCAGGGACATCGGGAGGACTTGGGGGGAGGTGGGAGAGGAATAAAACATATGAACACTGCAAGGACTCTGGGGTGAATTACCGGGGGTAGAAAAGATCAAGGTTTTCGATGGGGGAAGATAAGAGATGGTGGTGAACAGCTGTTTTAAAGACCTGGAGGGAGGAGTGGGATTGAAGGGAGTGGGGGAGTTTGTTCCAGAGGCGGGAGAAAAGGGGAATGAAAGATTTGGTATTCCATTGAATGAAAGGTTGCTGGCAGATCTTGTGTGAACTGGAGGAATATTTGGGGGACAGAGCACAGATAGAGCTGGGGGAGCTAGGCCGGATAGGAGTCGGTAGAAGACAGAAAGACCACCAACCAGTCTGCGGTGGGTAAGTGAAAGGCCCTCACAATCAGCTTCATCGCGGGAGATTCCAATGATTCTGAAAGCTTTGGTTTCGACAGCGTGAAGCCGAGCTAGGTGTTAGGCAGGAGCACCAGCCCAGAGGGGAGAGCAGTATTCCATTGAGCTGTGGATGAAAGCCTTGTATGTGGTGAGTAGCTCAGGTGTGCCAAGGAAGGACTTCGCACGACAGAAGATGCCCAGTCGGTGACTGGCTTTGCAGGCCAGCTTGGAAATGTGGTTTTCCCAGGACAGATCATGGCAGATAGTGAGACCCAAAAGCTTGAGTGACCGAACTTCTTTGAGAGGATTGTTGAGAAAGTAGATGGGAGGGTTGTCCAGTCGGTCTTTTCAGAGAGACATAGTAAGAGTGTGAGATTTGTCAGGAATGAAAGACATGTTCTACTTGTTTGACCAGTCTGTGATTTTGTCCATGTCTGCAGAGCGCGAGGAGGCTGCAGACTGCCGATCTGAGGGATGAGGAATGAAGTGGCAGAGAGTGGAGTCATCAGCAAAGAGATAGAGAGGATTTTCCAGGGAGTCAGAGAGATCATTGATGAAGACCAGAAAAAGCACAAGGCCCAACACTGCCTTGGGGAACTCCAGCCTGAACAGGAAGAGGAAATGAGAGAAATCCATTCAGGGCCACACGTTGACTACCACCAGAGAGGAAATCCGCAAGCCATGCTTGGAGATTTCCATGGATACCATAGGAGGAGAGTTTGTTGAGCAGAGTGGGGTGCCAGACCGCATCGAAGGCATGTGATAGGTCAAGCGTGACAGCTCTGATTTCCGGTTTGGCATTGAGGACCTCCATCAATTGTTGAGACAGCAGAAGCAGCATGTCCAGAATAGAGTGACCTGGTCTGAAACCAAATTGATGATCAGAGATGAAGTTATTGGAGAAGAGGAAGGATTTGATATCCGAAGCAATGATGGATTCCATGACTTTGCTGATAGTTGGTAGCAGGCTGATTGGTCTGGAAATGCAAGGATCTGTTTTTGCACCTTTTTTGTGCAAAGTGGTAATGTTGGCTGATTTCCAAGCTGATGGCAGATGACATTGAGCAAAAGAGAGGGTGAAGAGAATAGAGAGAGGGTGTTAAAGAGCAACAGAGCAGGATTTTATCACCCGTGGGCTGATGCCGTCTGGTCCAGTTGCGGAGATCGAGGTTTGACAGAAACTTCAACACCTTGTTAGGAAAGAAGGACACAGAATCCAGGAGCAACTGGGTAAGGTGGGTACAGAGAGAGATGGGTTTGGGACACAGGATTTTGAGGCAAACACAGGGTTGAGGCATTCGGCTTTGTCACATGCGGTGTCAACTGTGTAGCCATTTGAGGTAAGGGAGGGGATGGAGGGGGAACAAACACCAGACACAGATTTGACCAGACGCCACCAGGATTTGGAGGAAGGAGACAGGTTTGAGAGTTCAGTCTTGATAGTAGAGAAACTTCCTGGCTCTTCTGAGGGTAGACACACACTTGTTCCGAGCTTGGTGGAAGGACCTGAGATTGCCTTCAGGAAAGGATTAGCCTTCCAAGAGGCAAAGGCAAGTTGTTTCATGGCAACTGCCTCACCACAAGCTTCAGTGTACCATGGACGGGAGGAAGGGTATGACAACTGAAGACAAGATGGGATAAATCTGTGCATGAGAGAGAGCAGTTTACTTTGGAAGAATTCCCAGGAAGAGTTGATGTCAGAGGCAGTAGAGATGGGAGACCAGTCCAGATGATTGATGGCTGCTTGAAGACCGTGCCATTCAGCCTGAGTGAAATGCCAGGCTCGTCGACGCTGAGGAGGCTCTCTGAGAATGGCCAGAGAGATGTCCACTTTAACAAGCACATGATCAGAAGAACCGATTGGAGCAGAAGAAGAACAGCAGCAGACATTTGCAGGGAAGTTTGTCATAACCAAGTCTCGAAGAGAAGATGCTCCGTTGTCTGAGATCCGGGTCGGGAAATTGACAGATTGTGTCAGTCCCAATGAGTCGCAGAAGTCCTTTGCTGAGGTGTCATGGCTGGTGAGAGAGGAACCCACACCCAGCCAGCTGGCATGATGACAGTTGAAGTCGCCACATATGAGGAAGAGAGAGTTTGGATGAGTTGATAGAAGTTGGTCCATGTTGTCAGACAGCGAAATGTAAATGGAGTCATCACTGTTTGGAGGACGGTACAGAACACATATGAACAAAAGGTGGGAGCAGAGAGGAAGCCATAGCCAGAGGTACTCCTGGGGGTGGGGTGGAGAGAGGGCAGTGCAAGGAGAGTGTGGAAGAGAGTTTTTGATAAAGATAGCAACCCCACCACCAGGACGAGGATCAGGTCTATCATACTGGAGGAGGGAGTAACCAGGAAGATATATTAAGGAATCAGAGACATCTTGAAGGAGGAAGGTTTATGTTAAGCAATTACGTCTGGTTTGTCAGAAGAAACCTGTATGGAGAGATCAATCGGGTTTGAGCGAAGGCCCGGGATGTTTGAGGCCCATACCGTTAAGGAAGAGGGAGGGGGAGCATCGGGTGCAGGACAGGAGAGGGGGAGGGGTAGGGTAAGATGAAGGGTGAGAGGGCAAGGTTGGGAGAGCTGTTGATCGTGTGTCAAAGATTGCAGAAGAGTTATAAGAAAGGGAAGGATGAGAAGGACAAAAGGTTTGATGGTATTGGGACGAGGCACAGTGATGGGTTGTTTGAGAGGGGGGGGGGGGGGGCAGAGCAAAGTAGAAGGTTGGAGGAGGTGGAGGTAAGAGATAGAAGGGAGACAAAGTGGGGAGGAGGCAGCTTTGAGGAGGAGGGGGAGGGGGAAGAATTGGAGAAAGATGGTAGGGTCGGGGAGATTTGAAGGGGAGGGGTTGGGGGTGAGTTTTGAAGGGGAGGGGTGAGGGGTGAGAGGTGAGGGGGGGTTTTGAAGGGGAGGGGTAGGGGGGGAGTTTTGAAGAGGAGGGGTGAGGGGGGAGATTTAAAGGGGAGGGGCAAGGGGGGAGTTTTGAAGGGGAGGGGGATGGGGAAGAATTGAAAGGGAGGGGTGAGGGGGAAGTTTAGGAGGGGAGGGGTGAGTGGGGAGACTTGAAAGGGAGGGTTGAAGGGGGAGATTAGGAGGGGAGGGGCAAGAGGGAGTTTAGGAGGAGATGGGCAAGGGGGGAGAATTGAAAGGGAGGGGTGAAGGGGAATTTAGGAGGGGAGGTGTGAGGGGGGATTTTATAAAGTGGTTGATTAATGAAAAACTAACATTTATTACAAACTGGGTTTATTGTGATTTTCAAGTCAGAGATCCATTTTAAAACGATGGAGGAGGGGTGGAATGAAGGTGAGTTTCGAGAATGTAGAGAGGAAGTACTGTAAGAGATTGAATTATTTTTTGAAGTGGAATGAATTGAAGAGGAAATTGAAAAAAGCCTTTTAAATCGGAAGAAAAAGAGCATGTTGTAATAAACCACTGAATAAAACACTGCAGGGGAAAGTTTAAACATATTTAAATAATATTTAAACAAAACCGTGAAAAACAATCTGGGAAAAGTCCCTGAAGTGACGGCGTGGATTTGAGAAAGAAGGACAAAGGGTTGAATGATTATGGAGGATACAAGAGTTGGAAAGGAGAGTATCGGCTGGAGAGGTGGAAGAAAAAGGAGATAAAGTGAGCGGGGCACAGTGCGAGACGAAGAGGCGAGAGAACAAGCGTGTCCGCGAGGAGAGAAAGAATTAATAAAGGAATTTTTTTTGTTTGTTTTTTGTATTTAAAACGTTAGACATATAATATGACACATAAAATCGAAGATCGAAGTCGCTTCCTTGCTTGAGGGACCGGAAGCGGAAGTCTGCAAATTTTTTAGTAATAATATTTTGTTTAAGGGTAAGATGATTGTGGGAGGTAGGGGGAGAAAAGAAAATCAAAGAAACAAGCAAATACAGCGAAGGAAAGAACTTATATTCACAACATACCGACGGGGGGATGAAGCGTAGATAGACCAGGCTGCGCACGAGATGCGAACAAAAAACGACTAATTATACACAAGTTTGCAATAATTACAAAACCAAAACGAACTGGAAACACACAATAACACATACGCAATAAAATAACCAGTGGAAATTTGACAAAGACACGAATGGGAAAATACTTAAACTTTGATGCCGTGGAGAGATCGAAGTCGCTTCTTTGCTCGAGGGACCGGAAGCGGAAGTCTGCAAAATTTTTAGTAATACTCGTATTTTGTTTATTTTCAGAATAAACCTGTGCCGGTAGAGCATTGTATTCCAGCTTTTAAATCAATTGTGGTGTCTGTTATTCTTAATGTAAGCAATATGATAATGTACATATCTAAACATAGTTACATAACACCCGCTTCACACAAACCGTGATGCATGTTATTCAGAGTAGCAAATTGTAACAACAAAATGAACTCATACTGTGGAGCGCACAGCTCCACCAGGCTGAACAGTTTACGTTTTGTATCCCACTAATATATCCTGACCTGAAACAAAATCGAATCGGCATGTTCTTGTCCCCTAACCAACTCATCCACCAAGTTTAATTTGTCCAAAACGTTTTGAGATACCATTCTATGTATCGTTTTTGACCCTATCTCTCAATTGATAGTGAAGAAACCCTCAAAAAATTAGTATCCAGATCCGGATCTTCACCAAAATCGAATCACTTATTCCATGTCACATGCCAAAACTGTCCACCTCGTTTCATCCGAATCCATTTGCAACATTATGAGATATTCTGCTATCAGACCAATAAACAGGTATGAATGCATAACCTTTGGTGGTGGAGGTAACTAGAATAGCTCACTTGGAACATTTGAGCATATTTCCCTGCTGTTGTGTTGTTTAACTTTATATGAGCAGCAGAGTGTACTGCATAGTAGTCTTCATTGTTACTCATGGAAACTCAGGTTTGGTGATCGGTGTTGGGTCAGAAGTTACCAAACATGGTGCAACAATTGTACATTAGCCATAATGCTCGAGTACGAGCGATTGATTTATGGGATTTCCATCCCACAGAGTTCATTACGTCTTCCAATTATGATTTTTGACTTTTCCTGTGCATGAAATGCTGGTATATGGCATGATCATCCTTGCCGGACATATGATGTATTTAAGTGAACATGGGTTCATATCCTAAGTGATGCTGTTCATGATATCACAATCTGAACTTTTCACTATCATTCAGAGCAATATTGTGTGTCATTTTTAATTGAAGTGCAGTGACATCAGGGGTTCAAATAAAATTTGCCACGTAATCGTGACTGGTAACAGCAGCTTTGAGTTATTTTTTCACGTTGGCTGCCTGTGGCACATATTGATTTTTCTATCACTTCCTGGAAATTATGACCTTTATCGTTGTTTTGATGTCCCAATGTTTAATGCCCCTCTATGATCTCTTCCTCATATGCTTATGAATGGTGTGCTCTGAACCTGACCTCCATTTACAACTCTCTGAACCTAGTATAGTTTATTTCTTTTTTCTTTTGTAGATTAAGTCTGCCAAGGACAAATTGCTGTAATTAAAAGGTTCACGTCAACTTTTGGCCGATTCAAAAGACTTTTGGTGGGGTGTTACAAAAGTGAACAAGAGGCAGAATTCAATTAATTTGCAATAAATGTCTCATAGCGGTCCCAATTAATGTTCTTGTTCCAAGCATAAAGGGCATAACTCTGAAAAATGGGTGTAATGCCCCGAAACTCAAACTTGTTTTGTAACTTTTCAGCAATAAAGTTTAAGTTATATATGTTGAAGCGTATGGGAGAAAAGTGCAGATAACCACATGTGGGATGGATGGATAGACAGATAGCAAACCTATAGTCCCCTCCAGGTAGGGGACTAATAATAATCATAGTTGAGAAATAAGGATAAGGACATTGAGACAAGAAACGAATTCACATAGCACATGGAATTTGAACCTACAACTATAATGTCTTCAGAAAGTATTCACACCCCTTGACTTTTTCACATTTTCTTGTGTAACAGCCTGAACTTAAACTTGATTAAATTGAGATTTTTTTGGGCACTGATCTACACATGATGTCCAATGTCAAAGTGTAATGTAAATAATGAATAATAAATAATACTAATATAAACAAAGTGTAATGTCAAATGTCAAATCCCCATAATGTCAAAGTGAAATTTTGTTTCTAGAAATTTTTACAAAATATTCAAACATGAAAAGCTGAAATGTCTTGAGTTAAGTATTCAACCCCTTTGCTATAACATTCAAAACTGAGTTCAGGTGCATCCTATTTCCTTTGATTATATCCTTGAGTTGTCTTTACAACTTGATTGGAGTCCAACTGTGGCCAATTCAATTGACAGCACATGTCAGAGCAGAAACTCAACCATGAAGTCCAAGGAACTTTCCGTAGAACCCCGAGATAGAATTGTGAGGAGGAATAGATTTGGGGAAGGGTATAAAACAATTTTTAGAGTGTTGAAAGTTCCCAAGAGCACAGTGAGCCATCATGAGGAAATGGAAACAATATGGAACTACCCAGATTCTTCCTAGAGCTGGCTGTCCAACCAAACTGAGCAACCGGGCAAGAAGGACCTTGGTCAGGGAGGTGACCAAGGACCTAATGACCACTCCGACAGAACTACAAAGTTGCTTTGCTGAGATTGAAGAACCTGCTGAATGGACAACAGTCTCTGCAGCACTTCACAAATGTAGACTTTATGGGAGAGTGGCAAGACGGAAGCCACTCCTGAGAAAAAGGCATATGACAGCACCCTTGTCTTGTAGTTTGCAAAAATGCACATGAAAGACTGAGAGCATGAGGCAAAATATTCTGTGGTCTGATGAGAAGAAAATTGAACTCTTTAGCCTGAATGCAAAGTGCTATGTCTGGCGGAAACAAAGCACAGCTCATTACCCATCTAACGCCATCCCTACCATGAAGCATGGTGGTGACAGCATCATGCTATGGGGATGCTTTTCAGCAGCAGGGACTGCGAGGCATGTAAGAATAGAGGGAACAATGAATGAAGCCAAACATTGGCAAATCCTTGAGGAGAACCTACTCCAGAGTGCAAAAGAACTTTGACTGAGGTGAACATTTACATTCCAACAGGACAATGACCCCAAGCATACAGCCAAAGCAACACTAGAATGGCTTCAGAACAAGAACAGGAAAGTCCTTGAGTGGCCTAGCCAAAGTCCAGACTTGAATCCCATTGAGAATCTGTGGAAGGACCTGAAGATTGCTGTTCACCGACGCTCTCCATCGAATGTGACAGAGCTTGAGCAAATTTACAAGGCTGACTGGGAGAAGCTCCCCAAATCTAGATGTGCAAAGCTGATACAGACATACCCAAGACGACTCAAACCTGTAATCACTGCCAACGGTGCTTCTACGAAGTATTGACTCAGGGGGTTGAATACTTATGTAAATTAGATATTTTTAATTATTTTGTAAAAATTTCAAAAAAATACATTGCAGTTTGACATTATGGGGTATTTTGTGTAGATCAGTGACAAAAACTCTCAATTTAA
The DNA here is from genome assembly GCF_964187855.1 of Myxine glutinosa. Lineage (NCBI taxonomy): Eukaryota > Metazoa > Chordata > Myxini > Myxiniformes > Myxinidae > Myxine > Myxine glutinosa. Next base: position 109,039,005 of record NC_136271.1, on the reverse strand, counting down.
TCTATTTTAAATTCAAGCTATAACACAACAAAATGTGAAAAAAGTAAAGGTGTGGCAATACTTTCTGAAGACTGTATATATTGGCCAAAGCTAAACTAGGAACACGTTTTGAATTTTATTAATTTAAAGAGGAACCACAAAATATGCAGAATCGCTATTTACTTGATGCAGTCCATCAAGACCAGCCAGGGATTCACCTTTGCATAATAGCTGCTGGATAAGAAAAAAATGTTTGAATAATTCATGCACCATTGTCTGACTCATAAAATAATGATAAGCTCTTTTCAGGTTTTTAATGTGGTGCGAGGGATTGAGGCTAAAAATCCTCAGCAAGGGAACACATAAGGAGGAATTACCAATAGAGGTGACTGACGGAAAAGTAAAAAATCTGAAGATTATTTGCTTCTGTCCAGGGAACCAGGGTCTTGTTCGCGAGCTTGTGAATTGCACCATTGTGAATTTGTGAATTGCGAGCTTATGAATTGCGTCATGCTATATGTAAGCAAATGGTGCAAGGATGCTGCTTTAAATGGAAATTTATATTTGAAAGATTCGCTTATTTGATTTTCAAACTGACATGATGAATAATGAACTTCATCGACTATGACCTTTACCACCATGGGAAAGAAACGAGGTGCTGCAGCTGATTTTTTCGAGCATTAGCCATTCTAGAAATGTGGGTGGAATGGAGATTATATAGTACGGGACTGGATGCAGGATCAAGGTTCAAATATGGTTGGAGAAAGGGTTTACATAACCTTGGGCATTGGTCAAAGGAACCCGAACAAAGATGAGAGGTGAAAGATCAATTAGGGTCAATGACTAAGGGAAATACTGTAATGGCATTCATTAATGGATTATAACTAGATGGTATTCATAGAATACTTACTCTGCGCAGTCAACTTGGTGCGAACCAACTCTTCTGTTTTTGAACGTTTTTTTTCTTTGATCCAATATGGCTGAGATTTATATTTTCTAATATAATTGTTGCATAGATCACGCTCAATAAATTTCAAACTGATCAGACTAAGCGTTGTCCCTGTCGAATTATGACGTCATAATTATGGCACCACTGACGTCATCGTTAACAACACCTATTCCCCATATGGACTTCTTTACAATGAGCCATGTTTCAATTTTTTCAGAGGTAGCGTATTCAGAGGTAGCGGAGATATAGAGGTGCAACGTTTTCAGTTTTGGCTATCGGTTTTTCAAAGATGGCGCCTGTACCACATGACCTATGACGTCATGATTACCATTAAATATTCTAAAGGATGAGGCACTCCTATGGTGAAACTTTCGTGTCAATCGGACCAAGAATTGCAGAGAAAAAAAATCATACTGATCGAATCAAGCGTTGTACTTGTCGAATTATGACGTCATAATTAAGGCACCGATAACGTCATCATTAACATATCTTATTCACCAAGGGGAGTACTTGGCAATGAGCCATGTTTCAATTTTTGTCCATGGAGCAGTTTCAGAGATATGGAGGTGCAACTTTTTTCCTTTTTTCCAAGATGGCGCCTGTACCACGTGACCTACGACGTCATAATTATTAAAATAAATTATACAAGAGGAGCCGCTCATATTCTGAAAATTTAATGTCCATTGGACTAACAGTTGCAGAAAATTTGTTTTTTTCATACTGATCAGATCAAGCGTTGTACTTGTCGAATTATGATGTCATAATGAAGGCACCGATGACATCATCATCAACATATCTTATTCCCCATGGTGAGTACTTGACAATGAGCCATGTTTCAATTTTTTCCATTGAGCAGGTTGGGAGATATAGAGGTGTAATGTTTTTCAAGATGGCGTCCGTACCACGTGACCTATGACGTCATAATTATGAATAAAAAATTTATACAGGCGGGGGCACTCCTGTGGTAGAATTTAGTGCCAATCGGACCAACGGTTGCCGAGAAAATGAATTTTAAAAATGCAGACACGTACCATGACGTACGCAACCGAATGCTTAACCCTGTTTTCGCTTCGCGAGCGCAGGATAATAACAGAAGAAAAGAGAGAGAACATGCAGTTAGTTAAGATGAAGAAGCATACGACCAGAAAGCAAGGAGAGCGGACAGACAATTATTTAGAAAAACAAAAACACAAAATAAACGAAAAAGGCACTCAGTAGAGCGCATACCCCCGCCAGGCTGAACAATTTACGTTTTGTATCCACGGATGGCTAGATCTGGATCCGGACTTGAACCAAAATCTAATCTGCTTGTTTTTGTCACTTACCCAATTGATCCACCACGTTTTGCCATAAGCTGTCCACAACTTTTTGAAATATCATGTTATATGCATCGTTTTTTACCTTATCACTCAAATGTGACAAATCACTTGTGAATTTTCAATTCACTCGTATCCGGATCCGTATTCAGATCTTCACCAAAATCGAATCAATTCGGCCTCGTCACACACCCATCCTGTCCACCAGGTTTCGTCAGAATCCATCCATAACTTTTTGAGATGTCGGGCTACATATTGGTTTTAGCCCAATCACTCAATGGTAAAGAATCACTTTTAAAAAATTCTCTGATCCGGATCCGGATTCGAATATTCACCAAAATTGAATGAATTGGTCCTTGTGATGCACCCAACCTGTCCATCAGGTTTTGTCCAAATGTGTCCATAATTTTTTGATTATGTCCAATTTTTGCCCTATCTCTCAATAGTGAAGAATCACTTAAAAAATTATCAGATCCATTCCCAGGTCAGGATCTTCAACGAAATCTAATCCTTTTGTCCTTGTCACACACGCAATCGCTCCAACACATTTTGTCCAAATCCGTCCACAACTTTCTGAGATGTCCTATTCACAATCAGACAGACAAACAGATAGAGGTGAAAACATAACCTCCATCCACCTTCGGTTGCAGAGGCAACAGTAAAGTCTGTCCCCAAATAATCTCAGAGTGTGTAGAGTACATCCTATTGCAATTGAAAGTTTGCAAAATTGATACCATGGTTATAGTTCAGTGTATGAACGAGCCAGAGACATTTTGGACTAAAATGTTGACAGAGGACAATTGGCCAATTGGCCATTTTTTTTCTTCTTTTTTTTGTATACTAGATCGAGGCTTGTGTAAGAGCTAACATTAATGACAAAAAACAAACGGACACACAAAACACACAATAAAGGGAGTGTGAGACAAGATGGGGAGAGAGAGGGAAGCATGCAAGTACAACAGCAGAGAACAGGGACATCGGAAGATCTGTGGGAGGGAGAGGGCTTGGGGGAGGAGTGGGGGGATTGGGAAGGCGGGGTTGGAGGATAATTCTTCTTTGTCGTAAACACAACCTGTCCAATAAGTTTCGTCCAAATCCATCCATAACCTTTTGAGATATCCCGCTATGTATCGTTTTTGGCCCGATCTCCCAATGGTGAAGAATCACTTAAACAATTAAATAATTATCATATTCGAATTCATATTCAGATCTTCACCAAAATCTAATCATTTCGACCTTATCAAATACGCTACCTCTCTGCCAAATTTCGTCCGAATCTGTCCACAAAGTTTTGAGATATCCTGTTCACAAACAAATGGACAAACGGACAAACACGGGTGAAAACATAACCTCCACCCACCTTTGGTGGTGGAGGTAATTAGATATTTCTGTATTTCATTTTTAATTATTTTGAAAACATTCCTAAAAAAAAAATTGCACTTTGACATTATGGGGCATTATGTGTCGATCAGTGACAAAAAAGATGTTCATTTTTTGACATTATAAATTCAGGCTCTAACACAACAAAATGTGAAAAAATTCAAGGGATGTGAATACTTTCTGAAGGCGCTGTAGCTTGTCAACCTCCCCAGCAGTCTGCCAGTTGTATTCACATGTTACCTCCTTCACAGAGCCTGACAACACTCCATGCCAGGTCTGGCCGAGCTGTGAAGATGCCATGTCGTCTTGATCTATAAACATTCTGGTTGTCTGATGTTAACTGTTTCAGCTTGCTATCTGGTGTTATAATGGTATTGCATAACATTTTTTTCTTTCTTTTTTGTTATATACAAGATCGAGGCTCGTGTAAGAGCTAACATGAATGACCAAAAAAAAAACGGACACATAAGACATAATAAAGGGAGCGGGAGACAAGATGGGGAGAGAGAGGGAAGCACACAAGTACAACATTTGAGAGCAGGGACATCGGGAGATCTGTGGGAGGGAGAGGGCTTGGGGGGAGGAGGCATCGGAAGGCGGGGGGTGGGGTGGGGGAGGTTGGGAGAAGTAAAAAACAAGTCGGTATTTCAAAAAAGGTGGATCTGGGGTGAATTAACGCGGGTAGAAAAGATCAAGGTTTGGATGGGGGAAGATAAGAGATGGTGGTGAACAGCTGTTTTAAAGACCTGGAGGGATGAGTGGGATTGAAGAGAGTGAGGGAGTTTGTTCCAGAGACGGAATAAACGATTAATGAAAGAGTGAAGGTGAGCAGAGAGTCTTGATTTTGGCAGTTTCACCAGAACCGATTTGGACTCAGAACCGATTTATCAGAACAAGATAAAACATCAGGAATAGTTAAAACTATATTACAAATTTCCATGGTTTGTCACGAACAAAGCGAGAACTGTTGAGCTGGGTTTTGTTTGACACGAAGTGTTGAAAAAGCTGAGAGTTCAGTTGTTGAATCCTAAGAAGGAGTGAGACAACTGAAATTACAGGGCAGTTCTTCTGGAGCTGGGAGCGGCAGCTGAGAATTTTGTGAAGTTCTTTCACTTCCCAGGCAGCTCAAACAGTGGATCTCACATTACTCCAAGAAAAGGTCACACAAACTTGCTCGACCTTCTCGGAATAACAATCACAAGAGCGAGAGAATATGTATGGATGAAAAGTATAGCGAAATCCCTCCAGGATAATTTTGGACTTTAGTAATGACCGATAAAGTTAATGAGGCCTAAAAACCTAGTCTTGTGAAAATAAGTACAGACAAAAGAAGTTCTAAATTACTATAATAAGAGGAAACAGTTGGAGGAAACTTTACATTTCATAAAGCAACTGCTTAGTGAGATTTTAAAGTTACAGCAACTGCGGTTGAAGTTACAACATAATACTCGTCTCTGTGGGATATTGAACTTAACAATTAACTAAAAAGTTGATGAGAGCACATTTACCAATGTGGTGAAGGAGGAGTAGTTGACTTGATATTGTATCACTTAATTCCCCTGTATAAGTAGAAGATCATGTGCCCGCAATCTTTATAGAGCCGAGGGGTGCCCATGGCAAGTTGTGAATATCACTGGATGAAAACCAAACCATCAACAGGGAACGAAAGGTTTGGGCAACAATTTGTGATTTGCCCACCGAGCCAGTACACTTGGAAAAGTTGGAAAATCTTGGAAAAGACACGAGGTGATCTTTAACATCACCAGCAAATACTTAGGAGATGGGACAACAAGTTTAAAGATGGCGCACTCACTGATTGCAACGTCTCACCTGTGATTTATAGTTTGGATGGCAATCAAACCTCGGCTAGACAGCTCAAAGGCGGGTATGCCATCACTCAGCTATCCCATCAGGCCTATCAACCCGCGCGTGCGAACTGAAAAGTGGGGTTAAGCAATTGGTTTATGTCCGTCCATCCGTCTTTCTGTCTGTAACTGATTGGTGAACAACTTATTTAAAATGATTGTTGTATTTTCAACATGAATCGAAAAACAAACCTGCCGTTTAACGGTGCTTTGTCTCTGATTTCGTCCTGATCGCACATGCGCAGGGAGGAGTGAGATAATTTTTTTGCTCCCTCTGCTTGTCTGGCAGTAAAACAAAATTGAAAATCTTTCAAAACAGGAAGCTGACTTTTTTTAAGGACGTCATAAAGGACACAAACAACAGGCACGTATTACGAATGTAACGTGTTAAAAAAATGTGGTGTAAAAGACACTGCGTCAACGGCAGTAAATTCCAGAATTAATTTATTTATACAACTTTTTTAATCATTATTTGATTTAAACTGAATTATATACTTGAACACTAGGACACAAATCACCTCCTTGTCACTTCCTTGAACCTCCAGTGTAGCAGAATTTGGACATCTTAGATAGGGTGGTGTATAAGTGTGATGTATAAGACTGCTTCAATAGAGCAAAACCTACCGAGTTTTTGTAACAATCTTTTATAATCATTATTTCATTTAAATTGAAGTACAGTATACACTGAAATCATGTTCTATGAACTCTCTCGTTTTCCTTGTATTTAATATAATTTATGTAAGTGTTTTAAATGCCTGGGACTGTTTCTCTGAATCTCATTCCCCTTTTCTCTCGATCTCCTCATTCCCCTTTTCCCTCGATCCCCTCATTCCCCTTTTCCCTCGATCCCCTCATTCCCCTTTTCCCTCGATCCCCTCCTCCACTGCCTTACCCTCTCATTTTGTTCTCATTTTTTCTCAATTCCACACCCCTCTACTCTCAGGCTCATGCTTTTCTGGGCACATGACATGTCCATTAATCTTTGAGGGTGGTTCAAGATTGACATAGAGTTTTAATCTAGGAAATGAAAAAGTACAAATAAGTTGAAAATTCAGCTATTCCAAAAGGGATACCTGTGCTACATGTACACACTTGTTTAATCATTGTGGTAATTCCATCTGCACAGAAATATTTCTGAGTGCGGACATTTTAGCACAGGTGCCTTGATGTCTTCACCAAATTTGTAAACTTAAAGCCACACAGGTGATGTTAGAGTGGTTTGAAAAATATTAAAATCCTGACATTAAATATCTAAAATCCCTTCTCTCCATCCACTCTCACATTGCAGACTTGTCAGTAGGATTACCTGGGCAAAGTCTGTACAGCTGTTGCTGCTTTTTGTTCTTCCTTTTTTGTGCTTTTCTCCTTGCATTCTTTTTTTTAATGATAGACTGATGTTTTCTTTGTGATAGACTTTTAGAATGATAGACTGATAGACTGAACAGATGCTCAGCAGTCAAGATATAAACAACAACAAACAACAACAACATGCATTTTAAGGCCATTTTCCCTGCTATAGCAGGGATTAGCCTTGCGGTCCCCATGACAATCTTCTCCATTTTGCCCTATGTTCTGCATCTCTCCTTGTTAACCCCCTTGCCCGCATTTCTTCTTCCACCATCTTTAGCCAAGTCTTTCTCGGTCTTCCCCGTCCTCTACTTCCTTCTACATTCATTTCCATCACTCTTCTCAACCAGTCACTTTCATCCTTCCTCAACACATGACCAAACCATCTCAACCTGTTCCTCTTCACAACATCAATCACAGGCTCTATTCCCATCATCTTTCGCAATTCATCATTTGTCTTCCTCTCTCTCAACGATACTCCGCACATCCACCGAACCATTCGCATTTCCACCCTTTCCAGCCTTCGTTGCTGCTCTACGTTCATTACCCATGTCTCGCTCCCATAAATCATAACACTTCTCACACATGCAGCATACACCTTTCCCTTCAGCTTCAACGACACTCCCCTCCTCATCAGCACGCCACTCAGTTCCCGAAACTTCTTCCATGCACATCTCACTCTAGCAACCGTTGCCGAGTCTGATCCACCTTCTCCATTCAGCATGTCTCCGAGGTAGCAAAATGTTTTCACACCTTCCAGCTTCACGCCGTCTCCAAGATCCAACTCAACATTTCCTCCATCTGCAGCTCCCTCTGTGCACACCTTACATTTGAATGTAGCTGCCACACTGGTTAATGACCCTCAGACCACTAGATTTTTGATGAACCCCACTCAGCGCACATTGTACATTGAATGGAGTACACTCCGACACCCTTCCTGCACACAGCACAGGGCCACTTCCCAGTTCTTTCCACCTCACCACATGCTTTACCACTTGCCATCACCTTCGTCTTTCCGATATTCACCTTCAGACCTTTTGTCTCCATACATTTCTTCCACTTGTTCATCTTTTCCTTCAGTCCATCCATACTTTCCGCAATCAACACCAGATCATCTGCATACAACAACTCAAGATATAAACAACAGCATTAATTTATTCCTGCCTGCTTGTCCAACCTGGCCTCCTGCGATGTTCGGATTGCAACAGCACCAGGTAGTTATCCATGTACATGATGAAGTACTCTTTAATTGTTTCTTATTTCTACTATCCTACCCTCATCTATCTATAATTCCAGTAATCTCTGTGTGTGTGTGTGTGTGTGTGTGTATGTGTGTGTGTCTGTGTGTCTGTGTGTTTGTTTGTCTGTGACCGCTGTTTCTCGACAACCACGGGTCCGATATACTTTAAACTTGCCAGGTATATTGCTGGGGACCTGAGGATGTGCCTTTTCAAGGTTTCATATTAATCGGAGAAGTAGTTACCGAGCTATGTCCAAAAAACGATTCAACCAATCAGAGAGCAGCGAGCTATCACGTGTGCCGAACGTGGCGAACAGACTCTGCCTCGGACAGCACATTTGAGAGCGTATTCATTTATTTCCCGTTGGCAAACTATGTTGGCGCTATGTTGGCGTTAAACTATGTTTTAAAACTAATTAAAACTAATTTGCGATTCTTTCGCTTTCCTGCGCGTTTGTGCACGCTATGGCGATTTCTTTACCAAACTCCGCAAGCCGTTCGCTTTGGACCAAACCATTTCATGTAAATAGAGGGGGGGGGGATTGTCACCGTACTCGCAAGCCGTTCGCTTTGGACCAAACCATTTCATGTAAATAGAGGGGGGGGATTGTCACCGTACTCGCAAGCCGTTCGCTTTGGACCAAACCATTTCATGTAAATAGAGGGGGGGGGATTGTCACCGTACTCGCAAGCCGTTCGCTTTGGCTTTGCGAATGGACCAAACCATTTCATGTAAATAGAGGGGGGGGGGGATATAATTTTAGATATATATATAGTACGGGCATGCCCTAGTTCTACCTAATAACGTTATCATAGTTTTTATCCTCCTTTCCACTGTCACTTCCCCCCTCAAATTGTACCTTTGCTTCGTCTTGCTACTTGTAAGTTTAAGAGTGTACTTGATTCCACTCTGAGCTGTTCATGAAATTTAGACATCCCAATGCTACGGTAATTGCATCTGCACAGTTTAGCTGAGAAGAATGTGAGCACAGTCACACTTGCATTCGCAAATGTATAAAATCCTGTAACTTTATGTGAGCAAAGCATGGAATGTATCAGCCTGGCCAGTCATTGAGCAGGGATGAGAGGGCTGGGGCACGGCTTTAGGTAATGGTGCCACGGCATTATACAACTTCGTAGATATTCAAGAAAGGTCAAATAATGATATGTCACAATTTAATAAGTGTTTTGTACAAGCGTAGTTCAACTTTTGACATTGCTGTCATTGTTGTTGTTTTTTTTTGTTTGTTTGTTTGTTAAGCTCGGGTAATTAATGTATGTACAGTGTCGTCAGAAAGTATTCACACCCCTTGACTTTTTCACATTTTGTTGTGTTACAGCCTGACTTTCAATTGGATTGCATTAAAATTTTTGTCACCGATCTACACAAAATACGTCATAATTGCAAAGCGAAAACATGTTTTTAAAATCTTTACACATTTATTGAAAATGACATACAAAAATATCTAATTTACATAAATATTCAACTGCCTGAGTCAATACTTCATCGAAGCGCCTTTGGCAGTGATTACATCTTCGAGACTTCTTTGGTATGTCTGTATCAGCTTTGCACATCTGGATTTGGGGAGCTTCTCCCATTCTTCCTTACAGATTTGCTCAAGCTCTGTCAAGTAGAATGGGGAGTGTCGATGAACAGCAATCTTCAAGTCTTTGCACAGATTCTCAATGGGATTCAAGTCTAGGCTTTGGCTAGGCCACTCAAGGACTTTCCTGTTCTTGTTCTGAAGCCATTCAGCGTTGCTTTGGCTGTATGCTTGGGATCATTGGCCTGTTGGAATATAACTCTTCACCACAATCTAAGGTCTTTTTCACTCTGAAGCAGGTTCTTGTATTTGGCTCCATTCATTGGTCCCTCTATCCTTACAAGTTTCCAGGTCCTGCCATTGAAAAGCATCCACAAAGCATGATGCTGCCACCACCATGCTTCATGGTAGGGATGGTTTGCGATGGGTGATGGATGAGCTGTGCTTGCTTTCTGCCAGATGCAACGCTTTGCATTCAGAGCAAAGAGTTCGATTTTCGTCTTATCAGACCACAGAATCTTTTGCTTCATACTCTGAGTCTTTCACGTGCCTTTTTGAAAACTCCAGGCATGCTGACATGTACCTTTTTCTCAGGAGTGGGTTCCGTCTGGCCACTCTCCCATAAAGCCTAGATTTGTAAAGTGCTGCAGAGACTGTTGTCCTTCCAGCATGTTTTCACATCTCCGCCAAGGAACTCTGTATGTAGTTCTGTCAGTAGTCAATGGGCTCTTGGTCACCTCCCTGACCAAGGTCCTTTTTGCCCACTTGCTCAGTTTGGTCAGATGGCCAGCTCTCGGAAGAATCTGGGTAGTTCCATGTTCTTTCCATTTCCTAATCATGGAGCTCACTGTGCTCATTGGAATTTTCAACACTCTAGAAATTGTTTTATTCCTTTTCTCAGATCTATGACTCCTCACAATTCTATCTCAGAGTTCTACAGACAGTTCCTTGGTCTTCATGGTGGAGTTTCTGCTCTGACCTGCACGGTCAACTGTGGGACCTTGTATAGAAAGGTGTGTTTCTTTCTAAATCGTATCCAATCAATTGAGTTAGCCACAGGTGGACTCCAATCCAGTTGTGGAGACATCTCAAGGATGATAAAATTAAATTACATGAACCTGGGCTCAATTTGGCATGTCATAGCAAAGGGGTTGAATACTTATTGACTCAAGACATTTCAGCTTTTCATTTTTAATTATTTTGATAAAATTTCTATTTAAAAATTGCACTTGGACATTATGGGGTATCATGTGTAGATCAGTGACAAAGAAAAATCTCAATTTAATCCATTTTAAATTCATTTTAATTTCATTTTACACAACAATATGTGAAAAAGTCAAGTGGTGTGAATACTTCCTGAAGGCACTGTAGACTAATAAGGAATTTGTCCTTTTATGTTTAGTAACCAATACCCATAACCACCTGTTATGGGTATTGGTTACTAAACACCTCACATTCTGCTTGAATGTAAATGTTGAAAATCAAGATTGCAGCAAGTAAGGTAATGATCGAGGCTGGAACAGCATGCAATTATGAGATTTTTGCTTAAAGAAAACATCCAGCCTTTTGAAAATTACAGATGATTGGTGGAAACAGTATGGTAATGCCATCCTGTCGAAGGCATCCATAACTTAGGAGTAATAATCTATCTACAAACTAGGCAATAAGACTGATGTTGTGTACTGGCATTGTATGCATCCTTAAAGGGAACCCACACGCTCAGAGCACCTCGACGCTAAACTATTCCTTGATACTCAACAAAATAGATATGGTGTGTCTTTTTACGATTTGCGATTTATAAAGTCGGTAATTTTTCGATTCAAAGTCGAAATTGTCTTCTTCTTCACGCTTAGCCAAGACATCACTCTCCAAAGTCATCCGCCATATTCGTGTTGTCTATGGGTTACATTGTGGTATGGTTTAACTCAAACGGCAAATCATTTTCGATTGATCACATTGATCACAAAAAGAAAAACTGGCACATAAAACATATGATAAAGAGAGCGGGAGAAAAAGATGGAGAGCAGGGACATCGGGAGATCTGTGGGAGGGAGAGGGCTTGGGGGGAGGAGGCATGGGAAGGGGGCGGGGGAGGAGGCATGGGAAGGGGGCGGGGGGGGATTTTGGCCGCAAAACCTGACATTACACACAAGGCCGGAAACCCCCTTGGCGAGGGGAGCATATAAAGTCGCTACAACCTCCACCATGTGACCGTTAGTCCTGTCAGATTTGGTTGAGGTTGGATAAGTAACGACCGAATGTATCGTGGTCAGACAGACAGACAGACACCAAATTGCGTATTGTCGCGCGCATCCCTCGGTTAATACCGTAGGATCGCGGATGGCTCAAACGGACTTAAATGGAGGCGATGATCAATGACAGATTCGACTATAAAAGCACGGGAGGAAGAATGAAGAGGAAGAAGCTGCAAGCTCTTACCTGACGCCCCGACGGCAGCCCTCGATCCTGCAGGGAATGAACTCAAAACGGACACGGGGGTAAAATGTACAAAAATATAGATTTATTACGGAACCTCTGATGGTTAAACTGCCGAAATCTCGGCTCTCTGCTCACCTTCACTCTTTCATTCCTCTTTTCTCCCGCCTCTGGAACAAACTCCCTCACTCCCTTCAATCCCACTCCTCCCTCCAGGTCTTTAAAACAGCTGTTCACCACCATCTCTTATCTTCCCCCATCCAAAACCTTGATCTTTTCTACCCCCGCTAATTCACCCCAGATCCACCTTGTTTGAAATTCCAACTTCTTTCCTGGAAGTCCAGGCAGTGTCCATATGTTTTATACCTCTCCCACCGCCCCCTTCCCACGCCCCCCCCCCCCCCCCAAAGCCCTCGCCCTCTCTCAGATCTCTCGATGTCTCCATGTCTCTCGGTCCCTGCTCTCAAATGTTGTGTTTGTGTCCTTCCCCCTCTCTCCCCATCTTGTCTACCGCTCCCTATGTTATATGTTTTTTGTGTCGGTTTGTCTTTCTGTGTGATTAATGTTCGCTCTTTCACGAGCCTCGACCTTGTATACAAAAAAAAAAAAAAAAAAAAAAAAAAAAACCCGATACAACGAAACACGATGGAAGAACTAATTCTAAATTGGGATCCCGCACACCTCACTTCGACAACAGCACAGGGGCATGAATTAAATAAAAGAATCGTCGTGTTGTGCGTTCGTGGGTGCAAGCTTATCTCAGTCTGGCTGGATGTGTCCGTCAGGAATCGCCCAGGCTCCGGCGCTCGCGCGAAGCAGGCCTCTGTCCACCTCGGTCCCGCTCTGCTAGGCGGCGAGAGGCTCACCCCGCTCGTCGGTCGCACGCGAGGTCCCGTGTTTTGTAGCACCAAGCCTCGCTCCAAGCACCATGGGCACCAAGAATAACCCAGGGAAGACGCCAATGACCACCAGGGAAGAACGCAGGGAAGAAGAACGAACCGAACACCAAGCAAGAACCAGGTAAGAACGCAGGGAAGACGACCAGGGAAGCCGATGACCGAACACACCGAAGCCCCCAGAAAGCCCGCGAATCAGTCGTTTTGTCCCCCATTGTCTGACGTCAATTCTCCCGCGTTACCAATCCGTCCCTCCCTTCTTTGTGGTCTTTCCCGCCTTCTGATGTCACCGGCCCTCTTTCTCTAATCAGCGACCTGCTTCTAATTAGTGTTTCCGCGCCTTCCGCATGATTGGTCGAGTGTTCGCGCATTCTGCACTGATTCGCCGAGGTGTCCACGGTCAGTGGCCAATCAGTGCGCCGCTCCCTTCCACCAATCAGTGGACAGCTCCTTACCCCAACCAATCACACGTTCCCTGGGTGTGGCTCTTGCTTTTTAGCACGATGTTTGATGCCCATGCCGGCGTTGTACGCGGCCACTTCCCGCTTGTCTTTCCGGTTTGTTTTATTGTAAGGGAGGGGATTTAATTAGCGTGGTGCACCAAGGGCCTGTCTAAGTGTCTATGGAAGTGCGTTGCCATAAGGGGGACACTGGGTTGCTCTCAGAGGGAATGACAAACGAGGGAATTTTACCCATAATCCCTGTACTAATTGGCATGCCCCGCCCCCTCGCGACGGGGACACAGATATGCACTTATTCCGACATTCGGGCTACAAACAGAACTTATTACAGGTAGATACCCTATCACGACAGTCGAGTACCTACCTATGCAGATCTACCTGGCTCTAGATATTCCTCTACCTCCCCCCTTACCTCCCACCTCCCCCAACATAACAGTATTTTAGTGTGATTCAAGCCAATGTTTTTCATTTACATGATGTTGTTTCAACACCTTTTCTAGAACAGATTATGTCAAGTACAGTTTTGGCTTTTGTTTATCTTATTGCTCATAGATAAACCTGGCACACCGATGAATACATCACATTCTCTCTGCCTTTTATAATGTTCCCATTTCTTTAAAGACACAAAGTTTGACTGTCTCATCACTCATTTTCTGCGATTTCCATATAAGTTATTCGAGGTTCGAGGTTCGAGGTTTTCATATAAGTCATTGAAACTAAATCATTAGAGGTTCAGTACGAGGACGATCCTAATGACATCCACCGAGCTTCAATAATGCTTGTATCCCAAGCTGGACGTACAGCACCAACACTACAAAGCAGGCCACAATGGATCCGACAACTCTTCAAGCAATTCCTGAAGGTCTTGTCATGAAAGAAGAAAATTTTATTCTTTGTAAAGCTGAGCATGTGCAATATAAAACCCCAAAAGTTGCAGATTGTTTCCAGAATTGGGCTATGCTTTCAGATCCTTTGGGAAAGGTTGTGAGCCCTCCACTGAGCAACGCTTCAGAAACATCACAAACTTGCTTGACTGGGGAGAATGAAGCTATTTATTGCCAGGAAAACAATGTACAGTCATGTGAAAAAGTAAGTACACCCCATGTAAAGTTTTGACTTTTTTAACATATTTCAACATACAGCTATTTGATCTTCATTTCAACAATATTGACAGATAAAGATGATATAATATAACAAATATTATGAAACATTTACATTTTGTTGTCCATTGTATAATTTAAATAAACATAAATGCAAATTTCGCATGTGGAAAAAGTAAGTACACCCCTACATTTATCACTACAAATACCTAAAATTAGAATCAGGTGCACCAGCTCAGGTGCAAATGATTAGAACATTGTTAGAGAAGATCTTGGAGGAACCTGTCTTATTTAAACCTCAGACATTTAGTTTGGTTTGCTCTTTGTTGTTGAAGTGTGCGGCGTCACCATGCCTAGATCAAAAGAGCTCGCTGAGGCCTTCAGAAAGAAGTTTATAGATGCCTACGAGTCTGGGAAGGGATTTAAAAAGATCTCCAAATAATTTGAAATCAATCATTCGACTGTCCGGAAGATCATCTACAAGTGGAGAAGATTCCAAACACCTGCCAACTTGTTCAGGCCAGGCCGCCCCAGCAAGTTCAGCCCGAGAGCAGACCGCAAGATGCTGAAAGAAGTCTCTAAGAACCCCAGAATGTCATCACGGGACCTACAGGTAGCTCTTGCCACTGTTGATGTCAAAGTGCACGAGTGTACCATTAGAAAGAGGCTGCACAAATTTGATCTCCATGGGAGGTGTGCCAGGAGGAAACCTTTGCTGTCCAGAAAGAACATCAGGGCAAGACTAAAGTTTGCCAATGAACACCTTGGCAAAGACCAGCACTTCTGGAACAATGTGCTCTGGACAGATGAGTCAAAGGTAGAGCTATTTGGCCACAGTAGCAGAAGACATGTTTGGCGAAAACCAAAGATCGCATTTGACCACAAGAAGCTGATACCAACTATAAAGCATGGTGGTGGAAATATTATGGTTTGGGGCAGCTTTGCTGCATCAGGGCCTGGGCAGTTCACCATAGTAGAATCCACTATGAATTCTTCATTGTACCAGAGGGTGCTTGAGGATAATGTGAGGCCATCTGTCGGAAAGTTGAAGCTCAACCGAAGGTGGGCCTTGCAACATGACAATGACCCTAAACATACCAGTAAATCCACCAAGGAATGGCTGAAAAGAAAGAAATGGAGGGTTCTGGAATGGCCAAGTGAAAGCCCGGATCTAAATCCCATCGAGATGTTGTGGGGGGATTTGAAACGAGCTGTGCATGCAAGAAACCCCTCGAACTTCGCACAGCTGAAAGAATTCTGCATGGAGGAGTGGGCAAAAATTTCTCCCAGTCGATGTCAGAGACTGGTAGACAGTTATAAGAAATGCCTACTTGAGGTTGTTTCTGCCAAAGGAGGCAATACCACCTATTAGAGCCAAGGGTGTACTTACTTTTTCCACATGCGAAATTTGCATTTATGTTTATTTAAATTATACAATGGACTACAAAATGTAAATGTTTCATGATATTTGTTATATTATATCACCTTTATCTATCAATATTGTTGAAATGAAGATCAAATAGCTGTATGTTGAAATATGTTGAAAAAGTCAAAACTTTACATGGGGTGTACTTACTTTTTCACGTGACTGTATGTAGTGTCGGGAGGATTAGATATGCGTCACAGCTGTGGCTGTACCCTAGCATATTTTCTGATATGGTCCTGGTCTTGCTGCCTGTCCCATCCTCCACAAACTTTGGCGATAACCAAAGATAACAAAAAACGAAGAATTCAGCTGGAAAAAAAACTGCTGTTCATTGTGTGATCTTTCATTATTTAACACCGAATGCTTTGGTGTGTTTATGTCGTTGCCTTAGGTCACCAAGAAACCCCGAGCAGAAGATGATCAAGCGAGTAATTGCCTTGGAAGGAGACATTGTAAGGTGGGTGTAAAAGCAAAATCCGTAATAACTGGTTCCTTTGAATCTTGCCAGCTTTTACCAAGTGGCGACTAGGAGTGCAGCTGTCATTTTGCTATGGCAATGGCTCCTTTTTAACCTTGATCATACCTTAAACTTTCTTTTTAATCTCATAACATGAGATCTGATCATCCTGAAACACCTTGATATTGGTAGAATGGAAGCTTTGGTCTTCAGTTTTAACGGATAATGATCAGTCAGGTAAGACATCCTTGTTGAAAGCCCTTTATGCATGTATGTCATTCTGAAATGCAGACACAAGGCCCATGAAGGTTTTTATTTTTGAACATAAATTGTTATTCACCATTGTATATTATTTAATATATGTAGCTTGGCCACAATGCTTTGTTGCAGCTCCAACCAATTACCATGAGTCCGCATGCATCTTCCTCAGTTTACCAATCGCGCTTATCCGTTCTGCCTGTCTACCTAGTTTAAGTGCCTCATGAGTCCTGTTGTTGCTTCAATGCTGTTACTGTCACCTTTGTACCTCATTCCCCATCGTCCTTTTCACATACGCTCGTACACAGTGTGCAGAAAGCATTATTTATTTATTTTATTTTATACTCTTTTGGAGGGCTTGCACCATCCCGCATAATCATCCTGGATTATTGTCACATTCCATCTCACATCATCCCTCACAGTTAGATATAACCCTGGAGCCAATGAATGATTTAACAATATGCTAAGGGGTTGACTGTTTCATACGCCGACATGTATAAGATGAAATGTCTCTCAGCCAATTACGCAATGACCACTTGATGTGCATGGATGAACCAAGCAGAAGACCAAACAGCTACCGAATGAGTCGTGGCTCAGTGAGGAGGAGACGCAAGATAAGTTGCGAGTGATGAAATTGTTTGGGAGAGCAGCAAGATCGAACAACGGGGGGCAGCGAGGTGGGTTAGCTGTTTAGCAAAAGCCTAAAAAGAGTGAATGTCTGGCAAAGAGTGAAAAAGAGTGAAAATTTTTTGTCTCATGTTGATCATGTGACAGGACTTTAGAGATAAATTGACTCCACCCATGCCCTTCTAACCAAAGAAAGCTGCATAAAGCAACCATGAAAAGCTACACAAAGTAAACCCTTTGTCATTTCAAACTCTTCCCAGAGTCCCTCCACAGATGTAAAGACATTCACACATAGTACACACATGAGAATCCCAATGCTACACACAGGTTTTCATCACTTATTGGTGAATCATCAGCGGCAGTGCAGACAGAAACACGCGCCATCGAGGCTCCGAATCATGTACCATGTGCACATGCCAAAAAGCAATCAACATATCAATTAAAAACAAAGACCTAATCACAAAAAAAATGACCTAGTCACAAAAAAACCAAAGGACTTACCTTCCTTGTATAGCTTTTCATGGTTCCTTTATGCAACTTCCTTCAGCTAGAAGAGCATCATGGGAGGAGTCCATTTATTTACAATCCTAGCCACCTGGGTTTGATTACGTGAGAGCAAATTGGTTATTCATTCCAGTCACAGGTGAGATATGTGATGTGAGTGGGACGAAGGAAAAAGTCCGGGTTTCCAAAGGGACAGAAAATTCTTTGGAACAAATCAATCATGTGACTGAGAAATGTGCAAAGAGCTTCGAGTCTTCTTGGAGATGTCTGTATCAGCTTTGCACATCTAGATTTGGGGAGTTTCTACCATTCCTCCTTGTAGATTTGCTCAAGCTCTGTCCGGTTGTATGGGGAGCATTAGTGAACAGCAATCTTCAAGTCTTTCAATTTTCAGATTTGAGATTCACAATTCACAGATTTTCAATGGAATTCAAGTCAGGACATTTTTTTTTTTTTGTATACAGGATCGAGGCTCGTGAAAGAGCTAACATTTATCGCACAAAAAATCAAACAGACACACAAAGTAGATAATAAGCGGAGCGGTAGACAAGATGGGGAGAGAAGGGGAAGCACACAAACACAACATTTGAGAGCAGGGACATCGGGAGATCTGTGGGAGGGAGGGGGCTTGGGAAGGGGTGAGGGGGGTTCGAGAAGTATAAAACACAAGGACACTGCAAGGACTTCCAGGAAAGAAGTTGGAATTTCAAAAAAGTGAATCTGGGGTGAAATAAGCGGGGGGTAGAAAAGATCAAGGTTTTGGATGGGGGAAGATAAGAGATGGTAGTGAACAGCTGTTCTAAAGACCTGGAGGGATGAGGGATTTTTTTTATTTTTTTATTTTTTTACTATTTTTTTGCATACAGAATCGAGGCTCGTGAAAGAGCTAACATTTATTTCACAAACAAATCAAACAGACAAACAAAATATATAAAAAGAGGGAGCGGAAGACAAGATGGGGAGAGAAGGGTAAGCGCACAAACACAACATTTGAGAGCAGGGAGATGTGTGGGAGGGAGAGGGCTTGGGGGGAGGAGGCGTGCGAAGGGGGGGGGGGGGGGGAGGGGAGAAGTGTAAAACACAAGGACACCAAGGACTTCCAGGACAGAAGTTGGTATTTCAAAAAAGTGGATTTGGGGTGAAATTAGCGGGGGTAGAAAAGATCAAGGTTTTCGATGGGGGGAAGATAAGAGATGGTGGTGAACAGCTCTTTTGAAGATCTGGAGGGAGGAGTGGGATTGAAGAGAGTGAAGGAGTTTGTTCCAGAGGCGGGAGAAAAGAGGAGTGAAGTTGAGCAGAGAGTCTTGATTTTGGCAGTTTAACCATAAGAGGGTTGCAGGCAGATCTTGTGCGACCTGAAGGAATATTTGGGGGACAGAGCCCAGAGAGAGAGCTGGGGGAGCAAGGCCAGAGAGGAGTCGGTAGAAGACAGAAAGACCACCAACCTGACTGCAGTGAGTAAGTGAAAGGCCCATGGAGTTAGCTTCATCGCGGGAGATTCCAATTATTCTGAAAGCTTTGGTTTCAACAGCGTGAAGACGAGCTAGGTGTGAGGCAGGAGCACCAGCCTTGAAAATGAAATGAAAAAAAACGGATGAAAGCCTTGTATGTGGTGAGGAGTTCAGGTGTGCCAAGGAAGGACTTCGCATGACGGAGGATTCCCAGTCGGCGACTGGCTTTGGAGACCAGATTTGAAATGTGGTTTTCCCAGGAAAGATCATGGCAGATAGTGAGACCCAAAAGCTTGAGTGACAGAACTTCTTGGAGAGGATTATTCAGAAAGTAGATGGGAGGGTTGTCCAGTCGGTCTTTTCGGAGAGACATAGTAAGAGTGTGGGATTTGTCAGGATTGAAAGAGATGTTCCACTTGTTTGATCAGTCTGTGATTTTGTCCAGGTCTACAGAGAGTGAGGAGGCTGCAGACTGCCGATCTGAGGGATGAGGAATGGAGCGGCAGAGAATGGAGTCATCAGCAAAGAGATAGAGAGGATTTTCAAGAGAGTCAGAGAGATCATTGATGAAGACCAGAAAAAGCACAGGGCCCAGAACTCTGCCTTGGGGAACTCCAGCCTGAAGAGGAAGGGGAGATGAGAGAAACCCATTCAGGGCCACACGTTGACTACGACTAGAGAGGAAGTCCGCAAGCCATGCGTGGAGATTTCCATGGATACCATAGGAGGAGAGTTTGGTGAGCAGAGCGGGGTGCCAGACCGTATCGAAGGCATGTGATATGTCAAGGGAGATGGCTCTAATTTCCTGTTTGGCATTGAGGACCTCCATCCATTGTTGAGACAGCAGAAGCAGCATGTCCAGAGTAGAGTGACCTGGTCTGAAACCAAATTGATGATCAGAGATCAAGCCATTTGAGAAGAGGAAATATTTGATATCCAAAGCAATGATGGATTCAAGGGCTTTGCTGATAATTGGGAGAAGGCTGATTGGTCTGTAGTTGCAAGGATCTGTTTTTGCACATTTTTTAAAAACTCAACTGGACTATGTCCAGCTGAGTTTTTTCGACACCCAGTGTCCGTCGTCCGTCTGTCGTCTGTCTGTCTGTCTGTCTGTCTGTCTGTCTGTCTGTCGTCTATAAACAATTCGACGTCCATGCTCTAAAAGTCACAAATATTGACAAAATTTGATGAAACTTGTTATGCAGCATCTGTAAGACATAAACTAGTTTGGGATTGCATTTGGGCGTTGCACGCCCAAAAATGGGCGCGGCAGGGTGGCCATATTGAAAATCAATTTTTGTCATATATTTTTAGCACATATAAACTATATAGTTTGTGGTTATATTATGCATATTCTAACCATATTGATATAGACCAGTTGAGTTCAGGTTCCCTGGAACCTCTCTAGTTGTGTCAAGCGGTGATGTTGGCTGATTTCCAAGCTGATGACAGATGACCTTGAGCAAAAGAGAGGGTGCAGAGAACAGAGAGAGGGAGTGAAAGAGCGGCAGAGCAGGATTTTAGGACCCGTGGGCTGATGCCATCAGGTCCAGTTGCAGAATCAGAGTCGAGGGTTGACAGAAACTTTTCCACCTTGTCAGGAGGAAAGGACACAGCGTCCAGGAGCAGCTGGGTACGACTGAGTACGGTGGGTACAGAGAGGGATGGGTTTGGGACACAAGATTTAGAGGCAAACACAGAGTTGAGGCATTCAGCTTTTTCACGTGCGGAGTCAGCTGTGTAGCCGTTTGAGGTAAGGGATGGGATGGAGGGGGAACAAACACCAGAAACGGATTTGACCAGATGCCACCAGGATTTGGAAGAGGGAGACAGGTTTGAGAGTTCGGTCTTGAGAGTGGAGAGATATTGTTTCCTGGCTCTACTGAGGGTGGACACACACTTGTTTCGGGCTTTGTGAAAGGAAATGAGATTTCCTTCCATTGGATTTGCTTTCCAGGAGGCGAAGGCAAGTTGTTTCTGGGGAACTGCCTCACCACAAGATTGCGTGTACCATGGACGGGAGGAAGGGTATGACAACTGAAGACGAGATGGGATAAATCTGTGCATGAGAGAGAGAGAGCAATTTACTTTGGAAGAATTCCCAGGATGAGTTGATGTCAGAGGCGGTAGAGATGGGAGACCAGTCCAGATGATTGATGGCTGTTTGAAGACCTTGCCAGTTGGCCTGAGTGAAATGCCAGACTCGTCGACGCTGAGGAGGCTCTCTGACAATGGTCAGAGAGATGTCCACTTTAACAAGCACATGATCAGATGAGCCGATTTGAGCAGAAGAAGAGCAGCAGACATTTGCACGGACGTTAGTCATACCCAAGTCTAGAAGAGAAGATGCTCCGTCGACTGAGATCCGGGTCGGGAAATTGACAGATTGTGTCAGTCCCAGTGAGTCGCAGAAGTCCTTTGCTGAGGAGCCATGGCTGGTGAGAGAGGTACCCACACCCAGCCAACTGGCATGGTGACAATTGAAATCACCACATATGAGGAAGAGAGAGTTGGGATGAGTCGATGGAAGTTGGTCCATATTATCAGGCAGTGAGATGTAGATGGAGTCATCACTGTTTGGTGGACGGTACAACACACATATGAACAAAAGGTAGGAGCGAAGGGGAACCCGTAGCCAGAGGTACTCCTGGGGGTGAGGTGGAGAGAGGGCAGTGCAGGGCGAGTGAGGAAGAGAGTTTTTGATAAATATAGCAACCCAACCTCCAGGATGAGGCTCAGGTCTATCATACCGGAGGAGGGAGTAACCCAGGAGAGATATTAAGGAATCAGAGACATCATGAAGGAGGAAAGTTTCTGTTGAGCAGATCAAGTCTGGTTTGTCAGAAGCAACCTGTATGGAGAGATCAGGGCCACTCATGGACATTGGCTGGGCCACTCATGGACTTTCACGGTCTTGTTCTGAAGCCATTGCAATGTTACTTTGTCTGTATGCTTGGGATTATTGTCCTGTTCTGTGGAACATAAATGTTGGAACGCAGGCGAAGGTCTTTTCCACTCTAAAGCAGATTCTCCTCAAGGATTTGACTCTTATGGCTCCATTTATTGTTCTCTCTATCCTGACAATTCTCCATTGCCGCTGCTGAAAAGCATTCCCCTAGCATGATGCTGCCACCACCATGCTTCCCGGTAGGGATGCTGTTAAATGGGTGATGAGCTGTGCTCTGTTTCTGCCAGATATGTCTACAGTGCCTATAGAAAGTCTACCCACCCTTTCAAAATTTTCACCTTTTGTTTCATTATTGCCTGGAATTAAAATGCATTAAATCAGACTTTTCCACCTTTATTTACACATTGTAACCCATAACTTCCAAGTGAAAAACGCAATCCTCCACGACTGACTCCAAAACTCCAAAACATAAAACTCCAAAAAATCCTGACTCCAAAAACTCCACGCAATCAGATATATATAAACAAAATAGTGAGTTGTTAGTTCACGGTAGCAGGGAAAGCAATAAGAAGAAAAACATAACAAATTTGTGATTGATGAGTCACTGTTAATACAGTATTGATGACTTGGAAAATATACAAAGGAGAGCTACAAGATTTATCCCATCCTTGAAAGGCTTCACTTATGAGGATAGACTTGGAAAACTGAATCTTCTAACTTTTGTCATCAACTAATCTTCTAACTTCTGTCATCAACGTGCATGCAGAGATATGATGGAGACCTTTAAGATGCTCAATAAATATGACAATAAAGTCACGTCTTATCTACAGCACAATGCTTCCATAACCAGTGGACACTTTCAAACTACTAAAGCTGAGAGCCAATAAGAATGTAGGAAATAACTTATTTAAGCTGGGATTTATAAACTAGTGGAATAGCCTCTCAGTGGCTGTATTTGAAGCAGTGTGCTGCAATTTGTGAAAAAGATTGGATTTGAGTTGGCACAATGCAGAGTTCATGTTCCAGTATTGAGTTTCTCCCCCTGAAAGTGCAGACATTGTGGGAAATATATCACTGAACCAGGATCTGAACATAGAGGACTAAACAGACCCGTGTCCAGAAAGATACCTTCAATAAATCCTTAAGACCAAGGGCTCACAATGTAGAAGCTCAAAAGAAAATGTCCTAATACAAGAGAACCAACAAATCTGCCACAAAGAAATGCACAAGGTAATTGACCAAACAATATCTGCATGGAACTTAGTTAATCCTGAAAACACACCTCACCTCAAGAAAGAAATAAAAAGCAATAAGCCAGCTCGCAGTGCCAATGTTTTAACATTGTTGTGATGTAATAAAGTTGGGATGAGGACAAATTTAAAAAAAGCCTGGTACGAAAATAAGGAAACTGCTTACTGTTCACAGAATGTTTGACCAAAACCTAAGACTTTACATGATGAGAATGGAAAACTAGTCTTAATCATGAAGACCTAGTGTCGTTCAGCATCGCCAGACAAGACAGGTAAAATTCTTACACCTCATGAGACATGAGGTAGGCATTGGCCTAATTGAGTTGAATAACACACACCAAACAACAACTGTTGAATCAACTTCGAATGTAAAAAGCTGAACAGATCATCAGATATAACATGTACACGAGCACACAGAAAGGGAGCCTGAAACTGTATTGCTAACTCACCTTGCTGTGCGATTAGACAATCTAACTTTGCCTGAATAATGATGAAAAAAGACACCTGGAAGAGAAACAGCACAAAATTAGGTGAGAGCAAATTGCAAAGATTGCAAAGCTCCAACAATTGCAAAGAACACAAAGAAAATGTACTAAACACAATACCCTTACTAACCAACCCCATCAATGATAAAATGGAAGAATGACAAAAGGACAGGGAAATTGAAAAATAGAATTGGTTGGACCAGAAGTGGATAAGAAAGCCTTGCTGAAATCTGAAATTGTCTTCTACCGACTCCTCTCCGGCCTTGCTCCTCCAGCTCTCTCTGGGCTCTGTCCCCCAAATATTCCTAAAGGTCGCACAAGATCTGCCTGCAACCCTCTTATGGTTAAACTACCAAAATCAAGACTCTCTGCTCACCTTCACTCTTTCATTCCTCTTTTCTCCCACCTCTGGAACAAACTCCCCCACTCCCTTCAATCCCACTCCTTTCCTTCAATCCCAATCCCACTCCTTCAATCCTCCCAGGTCTTTAAAACAGCTGTTCACCACCATCTCTTATCTTCCCCCATCCAAAACCTTGATCTTTTCTACCCCCGCTAATTTCACCCCAAATCCTCTTTTTTGAAATAACAACTTATTTCCTGGAAGTCCTTGGTGTCCTTGTGTTTATACTTCTCCCACGCCGCCTCCCCCCAAGCCCTCTCCCTCCCACACATTCCCGATGTCCCTCACAAATGTTGAGTTTATGTGCTTCCCCTTCTCTCCCCATCTTGTCTACCGCTCCCCTTTTGATATACTTTGGTTCTTTGTCTGTTTGATTTGTTTGTGTGATAAATGTTAGCTCTTTCACGAGCCTCGATTATGTATACAAAAAAAAAAAGAAAAAAAAAAAGACCTCATTCTTTCATGAACCTACACTTTTTTGTATGAAATGAAATGAAAAAAAAGGAGTACAGATACATTCAAAGTACACTGACCCCATGCCAAAAAATTAATATCCTCCAGCGCGATACCGCCGTGCAGCACATAGAGACGCCATTGGGAGGGAGAGATGCACAAGAATTGATTAATTAATGCATAATTAAAATCAATAAATGTAAATCGTAAAATAATTAAACAATTGGCTAATAGCATACCGCGATCACCAGTGTTTCATCCGAAGCTGTAACTTTAAAAAAATTAGTTAAACAAGCCATTATTCGAAAAAATTAAATAATTAATTGATGAATCAATACATAATAAATCGATTAATTGATTGATCAATAAATCAAAAATATCCTTTATAGCCACATCACTTGGTCACTGTCATGTCCAAATATCAGCTTCCCAGCTCAAAAGGTGCCTGAGATATTGCTCAGATGAGAAAGAAAATAAATAAATGATTAATAATGAAAATAAATAAATAATAATCATGAAATAATTAAATAATTAATCAATTGGCTAATAAAATACCTAAACCACCACCGTAACCGCTAATAAAATACCTAAACCACCACCGAATATTCCTACAGGTCGCACAAGATCTGCCTGCAACCCTCTTATGGTCAAACTGCCAAAATCAAGACTCTCTGCTCACCTTCACTCCTTCATTCCTCTTTTCTCTCGCCTCTGGAACAAACTCCCTCACTCCCTTCAATCCCACTCCACCCTCCAGGTCTTTAAAACAGCTGTTCACCACCATCTCTTATCTTCCCCCATCCAAAACCTTGATCTTTTCTACCCCCGCTAATTTCACCCCAATTCCACTTTTTTGAAATACCAACTTCTGTCCTGGAAGTCATTGGTGTCCTTGTGTTTTATACTTCTCCCTCCACCCCCCCCCCCCCCCCCTTCCCATGCCTCCTCCCCCCAAGCCCTCTCCCTTCCACACATCTCCCTGCTCTCAAATGTTGTGGTTGTGTGCTTCCCCTTCTCTCCCCATCTTGTTTTCCGCTCCCACTTTTTATATATTTTGTTTGTCTGGTTGATTTGTTTGTGAAGTAAATGTTAGCTCTTTCACGAGCCTCGATTCAGTATACAAAAAAACAAACAAAAAAAACAAACAAACAAAAAAAAAAAACCGTTTCATCCGAATCTGTGACTTAAAAAAATTAAATAATTAATTAAATAAATAAATAAATAATCGATTAATTGATCAATCAAAAATAGCCTTTTCAGCCAAATCACTTGGTCATTGGTATGTCCAAATATCAGCTTCCTAGCTCAAAAGGTGCCTGAGAGAATGCCCAGAAGAGAAAGGAAATAAATAAGTACTTAATTATAAATAAATAAATAAATAACCACCTTTAGAGGCCATTTTTCCCCGCAAAGCGGGGATTGATTAACTAATCAATCAATCAATCAATCAATCAACGCAAAGCGTCGACTTAATTAATCGACAATAATTAAGTAACTAATCAATCAATTGATTAATCAAAAAACAAAAAAATCTTTTTTGCCAAAGCACTTGCTCACTATTCTGCCAAAATTTCAGCCTCCTAGGTCAAAGGATGGCTGAGATATCGCCCGGACAAACAAACAAGAAAACAAACAGGAAAGAAAGGAAACAAACAACCAGAGTGAAAACTGAGTACTCCCTTTCAGCGTGCATCATTTCCGGGCCCCCTTCGGTGCCCGGCAATGACGTTATGCAGCGCCTGGAGATGGCATAGGAAAGGAGCAGTGTACAATTAACAGATGAGCATTAGTAACAGAGCATGTGGTCATCAATAGTTTAACAATAATACCCAGCATAAACTCAGGAGGGCTGTGAACAAGGGTTAATGATGTGTAAACTCCATAATATCGAAGGAATCCATTGGGTCCAGACTCACAATAGCAAAGAGTATTCCAGGCAGATTATGCACCATTTTTCAGGGAGAGGGATATTAAACTTTTTGCAGACATACCACGAGTGGATTACTCTGGGCACGTTGTTATGCCTTTGTGTGTACAGTGTTGCACACTACAGTTGCTCCGGTATTAGTGTTCTGCATCCCGAGAGAAGGTGATGGTGCTTTGTTGATTCAAAGTTGCAGAACCTGCACTTGTACATTTGACTCGGCCATGCCATTTTGATAATAAATAACACCTCTGTGTCTTGTCCTCGATATTGCCAGTTTATTATTGCTCATTGGGCTGGCAGGATGGTCTAGACTTTAGAGACCTGCCGACTCCCCTCTGAGCCATCTAGCCTGGGTTCAACTCTCGACCCAGCTACAAACTGTCATCCTGGAGTTTCACAGGCAGGGTGATTCATCAATGTGTGTGCCATCCCTCGGAGAGATGCTAAACTTGGCGTTCCGTCCGCTGGGCAATAGTTGGTGGACAATTTTAAAAATCCCCCAGGATGCTTCGTGAAAAGTAGGCAAGCTAACGCCGGCAACTTGCCCAAATTCCAAATTCCTGTGGCGGATTGAGGACACATCTGGGATTGTAATCCTAGGCATGAAACTGCTTCGGCATAACTGACAAGGACAGAACAGAAATGACGCCGACACAGGACCGAGCATGGTACTGTTATGTCGGTGGGGGTGGAGCAATATCTAGAGTCAGGTAGATCTGAATAGGTAACATGCTTCGTCTGTTGCGATAGGGAATCTACCTGTAATAAGTTCTATGTTAGTCCGGTTTGTCAGTTAAGGAGTATACCTGTGAACATACCAGGATGTTCGTGTGCTAGGTAGTGATAGGGATTAAAGATAACAGCCCTTGTGTGTCACACCTGGTAATCAAACCTTTGTCCCTTATGGCAACGCACACCTGTAGACACTTAGATAGGCCCTTTATTGCACACAGTAATTAAATTCCCTTCCCTGACAAGGACTTCGGAAGAAAACGGGCAGGGGGCTAGTTCGGGGCACCGCCGCATGGGCCGCAGCCGGCTACACCTCCAGCTGGGCTGGAATGGCCTCGTGGCAAGCCCGGGGGCCACGTGTGTGAGGACGGTTGGCTGGGCAGGGAGGGGGTCGAGCAGTACCGGTGCGGGGAGACTCGGCCAATCAGAGGGCGCGCCGAGACCGACGTCACAGGCCAGGCCATAAAAGGGGGCGCTGCACGACATTCGTACGCTTGGCTCGGAGCAGCAGCTCTCTGGGGTTTTCATAGCGTGCAGTCGCAATTGCTCTCCTTTGGCCTCTCTCCCCTTTTTGCCGTTCATCTTCGCTGGTCACTGGACGCTATACGACATCTGTCGGTCCCTGCGCTTCTCTTCATCGGGCCGACGGTTCGCTCGTGGTGCTTGGAGCGGTGCTCGGTGCTTCTGGAGCTTAGAGTGGTGCACGGACCTCGTGGGCGGTCGACGAGGAGCCTGGAGTGGGCGTTGGCTCGGGCCTTCGCGGTGCTGTGGTGCTGGAGCGAGGGACCTCGTGGTGTGCAGCGGAGCTTGGAGCCGCGTGGGGACAAGACGATGGACAGTTAAGACGCACCACATTTTACATTACATAACGAACGTTTTTCTTTTGGTTATTAATTTTCCTGTGTGGCGTATTTGAAGTCTGGTGTGTGGGATCCCAATTTAGAAATTAGAGTTATCGACGCGTTTCCCTGTCCCGATCCTTATTAAAATAAACCCTTGTATTATTTTCCATTCCCTGCAAATCTTGTGCCCGTTTGAGTTCGTTCCCCTTCCACAGTTACGCGCTCCCGCTTCTTCCTCTTCCCTTCTTCTCTTCCCGCGTTTGATAGCACAATCCGTGTTTGGTCGTCGCCTCAAGTAAGTCCGTTTTGGTCCATCCGCGGTCCCTGGTGTTAACCGGAAGGGTCCGCGCGACAGTACATAATATGATTATTGCTTCGTCGACATATAAATTCAGGTATTGTACACCGCTCCTTTCCTATGCCATCTCCAGATGCTGCATGACGTCATCAGCAGGCACCGAAGGGGGCGGGCCCGGCAATGGCGCGCACTGAAAGGGAGAACTCAGGTTTCACTTCGGTTGTTTTCTTGTTGTACACCGCTCCTTTCCTATGCCATCTCTAGTCACTGAATAACGTCATTGCCGAGCACCGAAGGGGGCCCGGCAATGACGCACGCTGAAAGCGAGTACTCCGTTTTCACTCCGGTTGTTTATTTGTTTGTTTGTTTTCTTGTTTTCTTGTTTGTTTGTTTTCTTGTTTTCTTGTTTGTTTGGTTGTTTGTCCGGGCGATATCTCAGCATCATTTGAGCTGGGAAGCTGAAATTTGGGCACAATAGTGAGTAAGTACTTTGCCAAAACAGTATTTTTTTGTTTTTTGATTAATCAATTTATTGTTCACTCACTTAATTATTGTCGATTAATTAAGTACTTATTTTAATAATGCAATTAAGCAATCAATTATTGTACACCTCTCCCTCCAAATACAGTCACTATGAGCTGCACAGCGGTGCCGCGCTGGAGGCGCCCTGGCAATACCGCACTGGAGGATATTTAATTATTTGGCATGGGGGAGGTGTACTTTGAATATGTCTGTGCAGGTTTCCTTTCTCTTCTGGGCATTATCTCAGGCACCTTTTGAGATAGAAAGCTGACATTTGGACATGACAATGACCAAGTGGTTTGGCTGTAAAGGCTATTTTTGATTTATTGATTAATCGATTAATTATTTGATTAATGACTTAATTAATTTTAAAAAATTAAGTTACAGATTCGGATGAAACTGTGGTGGTTTAGGAATTATATTAGCCAATTGATAAATTATTTAATTATTTAATGATTATTATTTATTTATTTTCATTATTAATCATTTATTTATCTTCTTTCTCATCTGAGCAATATCTCAGGCACCTTTTGAGCTTGGAAGCTAATATTTGGACACAATAGTGACTAAGTGATGTGGCTATTAAGGATATTTTTGATTTATTGATTAATCAATTAATCGATTTCTTATTTATTGATTAATAAATTGATTATTTGATTTTTTTGATTGTTGACTTATTTAATTAATTTTCAAATGTTACAGCTTTGGATGAAGCACTGGTGGTATAGGTATGCTATTAGCCAATTGATTAATTGTTTTATTATTTTATGATTATTATTTATTTATTTTCTTTTTCAACTGGGCAATATCTCAGGCACCTTTTGAGTTAGGAAGCTGATATTTGGACACGACAATGACCAAGTGATTTGACTGTAAAGGGTATTCTTGCTTTATTGATTTATCAATTAATCGATTAATTATTTGATTTATCCGATTAATGACGTAATTAATTCAATTTTTTAAAGTTACAGATTCGGCTGAAACGGTGGTGGTTTAGGTATTGTATAAGACAATTGATTCACAATCTAATTATCTTACCATTATTATTTATTTATTTTCATTCTTAATTACTTATTTATTTTCTTTCTCATCTGGGCACTATCTCGGGCACCTTTTGAGCGAGGAAGCTAATATTCGGACATGACAGTGACCAAGTGATGTGGCGATAAAGGATATTTTGGATTTATTGATTAATCAATAAATCGATCAATTTATTTATTGATTAGTCAATTAATCGATTAATTATTTAATTTTTGATTAATGAATTATTTAATGAGTTTTCAAAAAGTTACAAATTCGGATGAAACACTGGTGGTTTAGGTATGCTATTAGGCAATTGATTAAGAAAATATTTTATGAACATTATTTATTGATTTTAATTATGCAATTAACCAATCAATTATTGTGCACCTCTCCCTCCCAATACAGTCTCTATGAGCTGCACTGCGGTATTGCCGGGCGCCTTAGGCACTCTGGCAATGCCGCGTTGCAGGACATTTATTTATTTGGTATGGGGGCGGTGTCCTTTAAATGTATCTGTACTTGTTGATTAATCAATTAATCGATTAATTAATTATTTACTTATCAATTATTTTTAAAATTCTTTATTTATTGTTTATTTTATTTATTATCAAATTCTTTATTATCAAACTTTATTTATTTATTATTTATTTATAATGGCTTATTTAATTAATTTTCATAAAGTTAAAGCTTTGGATGAAGCACTGGTGGTTTAGATATGCTACTAGCCAATTGATTAAGAAAATATTTATGATCATTATTTATTGATTTTAATTATGGAATTAGTCAATCAATTATTGTACACTTCTCCCTCCCAATACAGTCTCTATGCGCTAGAGGATGTAATTTATTTATTTGGCATGGGGGTGGTGTACTTTGAATGCATCTGTGCTTGTTTTTAATTTATTCATTAATCAATTAATCAATTTATTATTTCTTGATTGAGCAATTAATTATTATTAATTTTTTAGATTAATGAATTATGTAATAAATTTTCCAAAAGTTACAGCTTTGGATGAAACACTGGTGGTTTTGGTATGCTATTATCCAATTGATTAAGAAATTATTTTAGGATTTTTGTTTATTGATTTTAATTACGCAAATAATCAATCAATCATTGTACACCTCTCCCTCCCAATACCATCTCTATGTGATGTCTCTGATTCCTTGGTATCTCTCCCAGGTTACTCCCTCCTCCGGTATGATAGACCTGAGCCTCGTCCTCTCTTACTATGTCTCTCCGAAAAGATCGACTGGACAACCCTCCCATCTACTTTCTCAACAATCCTCTCCAAGAAGTTCTGTCGCTCAAGCTTTTGGGTCTCACTATCTGCCATGATCTTTCTTGGGAAAACCACATTTCCAAGCTGGCCTCCAAAGCCAGTCGCCGACTGGGCATCCTCCGTCGTGCGAAGTCCTTCCTAGGCACACCTGAGCTCCTCACCACATACAAGGCTTTCATCCGCAGCTCAATGGAATACTGTTCTCCCCTATGGGCTGGTGCTCCTGCCTCACACCTGGCTCGGCTTCACGCTGTTGAATCCAAAGCTTTCAGAATCATTGGAATCTCCCGCGATGAAGCTATCTCTGAGGGCCTTTCACTCACTCACCGCAGGCAGGTAGGTGGTCTTTCTGTCTTCTACCGACTCCTCTCCGGCCTTGCTCCCCCAGCTCTCTCTGTGCTCTGTCCCCCAAATATTCCTACAGGTCGCACAAGATCTGCCAGCCACCCTCTGATGGTTAAACTGCCGAAATCTCGGCTCTCTGCTCACCTTCACTCTTTCATTCCTCTTTTCTCCCGCCTCTGGAACAAACTCCCACACTCACTTCAATCACACTCCTCCCTCCAGG
Source organism: Myxine glutinosa (assembly GCF_964187855.1). Taxonomy (NCBI): domain Eukaryota; kingdom Metazoa; phylum Chordata; class Myxini; order Myxiniformes; family Myxinidae; genus Myxine; species Myxine glutinosa. The sequence goes on along the minus strand of NC_136271.1, from coordinate 109,007,078 downwards.
TCTTTAAAACAGCTGTTCACCACCATCTCTTATCTTCCCCCATCCAAAACCTTGATCTTTTCTACCCCCACTAATTCACCCCAGATCCACCTTGTTTGAAATTCCAACTTCTTTCCTGGAAGTCCTGGCAGTGTCCATATGTTTTATACCTCTCCCACCACCCCCCCCCCCTTCCCATGCCTCCCCCCCAAAGCCCTCTCCCTCCCACAGTTCTCTCGATGTCTCCATGTCTCTCGGTCCCTGCTCTCAAATGTTGTGTTTGTGTCCTTCCCCCTCTCTCCCCATCTTGTCTACCGCTCCCGATGTTATTTGTTTTATGTGTCTGTTTGTCTTTCTGTGTGATTAATGTTCGCTCTTTCACGAGCCTCGATCTTGTATACAAAAAAAAAAAAAAAAAAATGTGTGTTCTACCGTCCACCAAACAGTGATGACTCCAAATACACCTCGCTGTCTGATAATATGGACCAACTTCTATCTACCCATCCCAACTCTCTTCCTCATATGTGGTGATTTCAATTGTCACCATGCCAGTTGGCTGGGTGTGGGTACATCTCTCACCAGCCATGGCTCTTCAGCAAAGGACTTCTGCGACTCACTGGGACTGACACAATCTGTCAATTTCCGGACCCGGATCTCAGTCAACGGAGCATCTTCTCTTCTGGACTTGGTTATGACTAACTTCCCTGAAAATGTCTGCTGCTCTTCTTCTGCTCCAATCTGCTCATCTGATCATGTGCTTCTTAAAGTGGACATCTCTCTGACCATTCTCAGAGAGCCTCCTCAGCGTCGACGAGTTTGGCATTTCACTCAGGCCAACTGGCACGGTCTTCAAGCAGCCATCAATCATCTGGACTGGTCTCCCATCTCTACCGCCTCTGACATCAACTCATCCTGGGAATTCTTCCAAAGTAAATTGCTCTCTCTCATGCACAGATTTATCCCATCTCGTCTTCAGTTGTCATACCCTTCCTCCCGTCCATGGTACACGGATTCTTGTGGTGAGGCTGTTGCCCAGAAACAACTTGCTTTCATCTCCTGGAAAGCAAATCCAACGGAAGGAAATCTCATTTCCTTTCACAAAGCCCGAAACAAGTGTGTGTCCACCCTCAGGAAAGACAGGAAACAATATCTCTCTGTTCTCAAGACCGAACTCTCTTATCTGTCTCCCTCTTCCAAATCCTGGTGGCGTCTTGTCAAATCTGTTTCTGGTGTTTGTTCCCCCTCCATCCCCTCCCTCACCTCAAATGCCTACACGGGTGACTCCGCACGTGAAAAAGCTGAATGCCTCAACTCTGTGTTTGCCTCTAAATCTTGTGTCCCAAACCCATCCCTCTCTGTACCCACCGTACCCAGTCGTACCCAGCTGCTCCTGGACTCTGTGTCCTTTCCTCCTGACAAGATGGAAAAGTTTCTGTCAACCCTCGACTCTGATTCTGCAACTGGACCTGACGGCATCAGCCCACGGGTCCTAAAATCCTGTTCTTCCGCTCTTTCACTCCCTCTCTCTGTTCTCTTCACCCTCTCTTTTGCTCAAGGTCATCTGCCATCTGCTTGGAAATCAGCCAACATCACCGCTTTGCACAAAAAAGGTGCAAAAACAGATCCTAGCAACTACAGACCAATTAGCCTTCTCCCAATTATCAGCAAAGTCATGGAATCCATCATTGCTTCGGATATGAAATCTTTCCTCTTCTCCAATGGCTTGATCTCTGATCATCAATTTGGTTTCAGACCTGGTCACTCTACTCTGGACATGCTGCTTCTGCTTTCTCAACAATGGATGGAGGTCCTCAATGCCAAACATGAAATTAGAGCTGTCTCCCTTGACATATCACGTGCCTTCGATACGGTCTGGCACCCTGCTCTGCTCACCATACTCTCCTCCTTTGGTATCCATGGAAATCTCCACGCATGGCTGGCGGACTTCCTCTCTAGTCGTAGTCAACGTGTGGCCCTGAATGGGTTTCTCTCATCTCCTCTTCCTGTTCAGGCTGGAGTTCCCCAAGGCAGTGTTCTGGGCCCTGTGCTTTTTCTGGTCTTCATCAATTATCTCTCTGACTCTCTTGAAAATCCTCTCCATCTCTTTGCTGATGACTCCACTCTCTGCCGCTCCATTCCTCATCCCTCAGATCGGCAGTCTGCAGCCTCCTCACTCTCTGCAGACCTGGACAAAATCACAGACTGGGCAAACAAGTGGAACATGTCTTTCAATCCTGACAAATCTCACACTCACGATGTCTCTCCGAAAAGAGCGACTGGACAACCCTCCCATCCACTTTCTGAATAATCCTCTCCAAGAAGTTCTGTCACTCAAGCTTTTGGGTCTCACTATCTGCCATGATCTTTCCTGGGAAAACCACATTTCAAATCTGGCCTCCAAAGCCAGTCCCTGACTGGGCTGTGGGCATCCTCCGCCGTGCGAAGTCCTTCCTAGGCACACCTGAGCTCCTCACCACATACAAGGCTTTCATCCACAGCTCAATGGAATACTGTTCTCCCCTATGGGCTGGTGCTCCTGCCTCACACCTGGCTCGGCTTCACGCTGTTGAATCCAAAGCTTTCAGAATCATTGGAATCTCCCGCGATGAAGCTATCTCTGAGGGCCTTTCACTCACTCACCGCAGGCAGGTTGGTGGTCTTTCCGTCTTCTACCGACTCCTCTCTGGCCTTGCCCCCCCCCCCCCCCCAGCTCTCTCTGGGCTCCAGCTCTCTCTGGGCTCTGTCCCCCAAATATTCCTACAGGTCGCACAAGATCTGCCTGCAACCCTCTTATAGTTAAACTGCCAAAATCAAGACTCTCTGCTCACCTTCACTCCTTCATGCCTCTTTTCTCCCGCCTCTGGAACAAACTCCCTCACTCTCTTCAATCCCACTCCACCCTCCAGGTCTTTAAAACAGCTGTTCACCACCATCTCTTATCTTCCCCCATCCAAAACCTTGATCTTTTTTACCCCCGCTAATTTCACCCCAAATCCACTTTTTTGAAATACCAACTTCTGTCCTGGAAGCCCTTGGTATCCTTTTGTTTTATACTTCTCCCACCCCCCCCCCTTCCCACGCCTCCTCCCCCCAAGCCCTCTCCCTCCCACACATCTCCTTGCTCTCAAATGTTATGTTTGTGTGCTTCCCCTTCTCTCCCCATCTTGTCTTCCGCTCCCTCTTTTTGTATATTTTGTTTGGTTGATTTGTTTGTGAAATAAATGTTAGCTCTTTCACGAGCTCCCTCTTTCACGAGCTCCCTCTCGATTCAGTATACAAAAAAGGAAAAAAAAAAAAAAAGTGCTGCACTGCGGTGCCGCGCTGGAGGATGTTATTTATTTATTTGGCATGGGGGCGGTGTACTTTGAATGTATCTGCACTTGTTGTTGTTCTGTTATCCCATCTGATTGTTCAGCCTTGGGTACTTTCTCTTGAGTACTTGCATTGCCACAGCCCTTTCGCCATCACTTATTCACTATTGATCCTTGTTGATGTCAAGTTGCTGGAAATGCATTTTGAAGTTTTTTTTTTTTTTTTTTTAATTTTTTTTTTTTTTTTTGTTGTATACTGAATCGAGGCTCGTGAAAGAGCTAACATTTATTTCACAAACAAATCAACCAGACAAACAAAATATACAAAAAGAGGGAGCGGAAGACAAGATGGGGAGAGAAGGGGAAGCGCACAACCACAACATTTGAGAGCAGGGAGAAGTGTGGGAAGGAGAGGGCTTGGGGGGAGGAGGCGTGGGAAGGGGGGGAGGGGCGGGAGGTATAAAACACAAGGGGACCGAAATTAGCGGGGGTAGAAAAGATCAAGGTTTTGGATGGGCGAGGATAAGAGATGGTGGTGAACAGCTGTTTTAAAGACCTGGAGGGTGGAGTGGGATTGAAGAGAGTGAGGGAGTTTGTTCCAGAGGCGGGAGAAAAGAGGAATGAAGGAGTGAAGGTGAGCAGAAAGTCTTGATTTTGGCAGTTTAACCATAAGAGGGTTGCAGGCAGATCTTGTGTGACCTGTAGGAATATTTGGGGGACAGAGCCCAGAGAGAGCTGGGGGGGCAAGGCCAGAGAGGAGTCGGTAGAAGACGGAAAGACCACCAACCTGCCTGCGGTGAGTGAGTGAAAGGCCCTTGGAGTTAGCTTCATCGCGGGAGATTCCAATGATTCTGAACGCTTTGGTTTCAACAGCGTGAAGACGAGCTAGGTGTGAGGCAGGAGCACCAGACCAGAGGGGAGAGCAGTATTCCATAGAGCTGCGGATGAAAGCCTTGTATGTGGTGAGGAGCTCAGGTGTGCCAAGGAAGGACTTCGCACGACGGAGGATGCCCAGTCGGCGACTGGCTTTGGGGGCCAGATTTGAAATGTGGTTTTCCCAGGAAAGATCATGGCAAATAGTGAGACCCAAAAGCTTGAGTGACAGAACTTCTTGGAGAGGATTATTCAGAAAGTGGATGGGAGGGTTGTCCAGTCGGTCTTTTCGGAGAGACATCGTAAGAGTGTGAGATTTATCAGGATTGAAAGACATGTTCCATTTGTTTGCCCAGTCTGTGATTTTGTCCAGGTCTGCAGAGAGTGAGGAGGCTGCAGATTGCCGATCTGAGGGATGAGGAATGGAGCGACAGAGAGTAGAGTCGTCAGCAAAGAGATAGAGAGGATTTTCAAGAGAGTCAGAGAGATCATTGATGAAGACCAGAAAAACCACAGGGCCCAGAACACTACCTTGGGGAACTCCAGCCTGAACAGGAAGAGGAGATGAGAGAAACCCATTCAGGGCCACACGTTGACTACGACCAGAGAGGAAGTCCGCCAGCCATGCGTGGAGATTTCCATGGATTCCAAAGGAGGAGAGTTTGGTGAGCAGAGCGGGGTGCCAGACCGTATCGAAGGCACGTGAAATGTCAAGGGAGACAGCTCTAATTTCCTGTTTGGCATTGAGGACCTCCATCCATTGTTGAGAAAGCAGAAGCAGCATGTCCAGAGTAGAGTGACCAGGTCTGAAACCAAATTGATGATCAGAGATCAAGCCATTGGAGAAGAGGAAAGATTTCATATCTGAAGCAATGATGGATTCCATGACTTTGCTGATAATTGGGAGAAGACTGATTTGTCTGTAGTTGCTCGGATCTGTTTTTGCACCTTTTTGTGCAAAGCGGTGATGTTGGCTGATTTCCACGCAGATGACCTTGAGCAAAGAGAGGGTGAAGAGAACAGAAAGAGGGAGTGAAAGAGCGGAAGAACATGATTTTAGGACCCGTGGGCTGATGCCGTCAGGACCAGTTGCAGAATCAGAGTCGAGGGTTGACAGAAACTTTTCCACCTTGTCAGGAGGAAAGGACACGGAGTCCAGGAGCAGCTGGGTACGACTGGGTACGGTGGGTACAGAGAGGGATGGGTTTGGGACACAAGATTTAGAGGCAAACACAGAGTTGAGGCATTCAGCTTTTTCACGTGCGGAGTCAGCCGTTAAGCCGTTTGAGGTGAGGGAGGGGATGGAGGGGGAACAAACACCAGAAACAGATTTGACCAGACGCCACCAGGATTTGGAAGAGGGAGACAGATAAGAGAGTTCGGTCTTGAGAACGGTGAGATATTGTTTCCTGGCTCTCCTGAGGGTGGACACACACTTGTTTCGGGCTTTGTGAAAGGAAATGAGATTTCCTTTCGTTGGATTTGCTTTCCAGGAGACGAAAGCAAGTTGTTTCAGGGCAACAGCCTCACCACAAGATTCCGTGTACCATGGACGGGAGGAAGGGTATGACAACTGAAGACGAGATGGGATAAATCTGTGCATGAGAGAGAGCAATTTACTTTGAAAGAATTCCCAGGATGAGTTGATGTCAGAGGCGGTAGAGATGGGAGACCAGTCCAGATGATTGATGGCTGCTTGTTGGCCTGAGTGAAATGCCAGACTCGTCGATGCTGAGGAGGCTCTCTGAGAATGGTCAGAGAGATGTCCACTTTGACAAGCACATGATCAGATGAGCCGATTGGAGCAGAAGAAGAGCAGCAGACATTTTCAGGGAAGTTAGTCATAACCAAGTCCAGAAGAGAAGATGCTCCGTTGACTGAGATCCGGGTCGGGAAATTGACAGATTGTGTCAGTCCCAGTGAGTCGCAGAAGTCCTTTGCTGAAGAGCCATGGCTGGTGAGAGAGGTACCCACACCCAGCCAACTGGCATGGTGACAATTGAAATCACCACATATGAGGAAGAGAGAGTTGGGATGGGTAGATAGAAGTTGGTCCATATTATCAGACAGCGAGATGTAGATGGAGTCATTGCTGTTTGGTGGACGGTACAACACACATATGAACAAAAGGTGGGAGCGAAGGGGAAGCCGTAGCCAAAGGTATTCCTGGGGGTGAGGTGGAGAGAGGGCAGTGGAGGGCGAGTGAGGAAGAGAGTTTTTTATAAAGATAGCAACCCCCCCTCCAGGACGAGGCTCAGGTCTGTCATACCGGAGGAGGGAGTAACCTGGGAGAGATACCAAGGCATCAGAGACATCATCATCTTGTTGGAATGTCATCCTGTATGGATACTCTTGTTATTTGGATACTCCTGGATACTTGTGCACTGATGAAACCAATGTTGAAGAGTCTTTTTAGAGTTTAATGACAGGCCCACTCTTGTTCTTCATTCCCGTTGATTTAATAAGGAGCATTTTTATGCCTAACTCCATAAGAATAAGTTGCCAAAATGGAACACAACTCTTAACTCCTTTACATTAACTTTACTTTTCTTTGTGCCTGGACTACCTTTTATTTTATGCCTCCACTGATGAAGTCACCAGAAGGATTATGTTTTCGGGTTGTCTGTCCGTCAGTGCCTCCGTGATAAGTTTTCGTTACCACGATAACTTAAGAACGGCTGAAGGGATCAAAGTCAAATTTGGTACAAGTATGTATAATGATGTAAAGATAAAACGATTAGATTTTGTGGTCAACAAGTCAAAGGTCAGAGGTCCTGTTAGGTAATAATTCTGTTACTCCACTAACTTGTGAACCAGCAATGGGATTTTGACCATCTTGGTACAAGTATATATTATGATGCAAAGATGAACTGATTTGATTTCAGCATCAAGAGGTCAAAGGTCAGAGGTCATGTCAGGTAAAAATGTGATACGTTAGAACAGATGAAGGGATTGGTATTAAAATAAAACTTAAAAAAAAATAAAACTACTAAAGCTGAGTATGTAATAATGATGTTAAAATGAACTGATTACATTTTTGGGTCAAGAGGTCAAAGGTCAGAGGTTATGTTAGGTACAATCCTGTTACTGCAACAACTTGTGAACCAATGATGGAATTTTGACCAAAGTTGATATCAGTATATAATATATATTATGATGCAAAGATGAACTGATTAAATTTTAGCAATTAGCATCTACATCTAGAGATCAAATGTCAGAGGTCATGTCATTTAAAAATGTTGTTTTAGATGTTGGGATTTGAACTAAACTAAATACATGTACCATGATACGTATGTACAGATTAGATATTGATGTGAAATGGTCTTGATGTTGTAGGTCAAAGTTAGAGTAAGCAATGACTTGATGTGGGCGTAGGCATATTGGTCGACGTCGTGACGTCTAATTATGTCTAGTTTATTTTGGCCTCAGAGCCTTGATTAGAGCTCTTCAACACTCACTCTTTATGGAATCCATATTCGTTTCCATAATACAGTATTGATGACGAAGAAAATATACAAAGGGGAGTTACAAGATTTATCCCATCCCTGAAAGGCCTCACTTATGAGGAAAGACTTGGAAAACTGAATCTTCCAACTTCAGTCATCGACGTGCATGCAGAGATATGATGGAGACCTTTAAGATGCTCAATAAATATGGCAATAAAGTCACGCCTTATCTACAGCATAATGCTTCCATAACCAGTGGACACTTTCAAACTACTAAAGCTGAGAGCCAATAAGAATGTAAGAATGTAGTTCATTTCAATGAACTAAGACAAGAATTGATAAACATAGACAACTCTTGTTTAACTTGATAACGTTTATCACTTGATAAAGTGATAAAGTTATGTACACACACACACACACACACACACACACACACACACACACACACACACACACACACACACACACACACACACACCTCTCTCTCTCTCTCCTTTCACTCTTTCATTCCTCTTTTCTCCCGCCTCTGGAACAAACTCCCCCACTCCCTTCAATCCCACTCCTCCCTCCAGGTCTTTAAAACAGCTGTTCACCACCATCTCGTATCTTCCCCCATCCAAAACCTTGATATTTTCTACCCCCGTTAATTCACCCCAGATCCACTTTTCTAAAATACCAACTTCTTTCCTGGAAGTCCTAGCAGTGTCCATGTGTTTTTTTTCTTTTACCTCTCCCATCGCCCCCCCCCCCCCTTTCCCATGCCTCTTCCCCCCAAGCCCTCCCCCTCCCACAGATCTCCCGATGTCCCTGCTCTCCATCTTGTTCTCCCGCTCTCTTTATCATATGTTTTATGTGTCAGTTTGTCTTTTTGTGATCAATGTTAGCTCTTACACGAGCCTCGATCTTGTATATTAAAAAAAAAAAAAAAAAAAACTTGGATCCAGATTTTTTCGATAAAGATAAGGAGCCAATCTTAAATCTAGACTTGAGACTTTTGCCTTAAGACCCACGTGTACCAAATTAAACATGTCTAAGCTCCTATGTAGAATGCCCTTCTGCAACTGCTCTTTAAAATATTCATGCCTATCTGTCACATCAGTGTTTATAATGTGATTGGCTGCTTGATTGAGATTTAACAGCCCATCTCAAAGGCAAGAGAAAGTCAAACTTCTTGCACAGATGATGGCGCATGTGCTGAAGACAGATGGGAGAAGGTTAACAGACTGATAATGGGATAGTGGGGGAGTAGGTGGACATGGGATGTTCAAATGAACAAAATTAATGGGATTAGTAAAGATGTTTGGTACATGTTGGGTGTGGGTGGAGGTGCTCTGACATGGCGGTAAACCATCATGCTATAAAACTGGAGATAGGATAAGTTACACAAACACGGGGTGGGAAACTCCGATTTGGTAATGCGTACAAGTTTCCAGTTAGCAAGTAAATTTGTGGCATTAGATGAGTGAACGGCACACCCAAACGAAGATGTTAGAAGACGAAGAAACGACTCATCTATCTATGGTAATAAAGTACCAAAGCATGCACTGTTGGGAGGTACCGATATTTCATCGACTTTAATACGACTGTATCCAAATTTGTGGAGTACTGCACAGTGGAAATAGGAAAAATAGGCCATTTTTGCTGAGCTTGCCTTTCCTGTACCCACACATCATTATCATCTCATCATTTCGCTTATCGTCGATGTAACCACGCTCGGTGGCGCAATGGTTAGAGCGTCCACTCCGAATCTGGAAAGAAAGATTTAAAATTCATTCGAAAGATTTAAATTGATACATCCTACTTCCTTCCACTTAGCCTGGTGTTGGCTTAGCGGTTAGGGTGCCGGCTTGGGATCCTAGGATCCTGGGTTCTTAGCGGTTAGGGTGCCGGCTTGGGATCCTGGGTTCGAATCCCGGTCGATCGCTGAATTAACGTCAAGGGTGTTGACTCAGCCTGTCATCCTTCCAAGGTCGGCAAATTGAGTACCAGTTCACTGGTAATTCCCTGTGTGTCGTAGGAGGCGACTAACAGTGATGGCGGCAGGAAGGGCATCCGGCCGTAAAACATTGCTTCAAAAAAGGGGGCAATGCTGCCTGAAAAAGGCCAACCTCTGCTCTACGGGGGAAAAATGGCCTCAAAAGGTGTTTTCTTTTTTCAATTTAATCTTCAATCTCCTGAGTAAAGGAATTTGGCTGGGGTGCCAGCACACAATGACCTCTTCTTCTCAAAAAGGTACCGTGAGGTATTTTTAGGACTACATCCTAAATGCAGATGGGAGGACCAACTTTCTGTCCACTAGTGAAGTGCAGTGTGCTCTGAAATGAAGCACTCCCTATTGGCAATGCCACAAGATGGTGGTTTGAGGCGACTCCACAGGGAAGCAAATCTTAGACCAGACAGCTATTATGAGCTAGGGCAGGGACATTGTCTTGTTGTGTGTATATCGTGAGTCATGTGGCATTGAATTTATACACAATGTGTCAACGCAGATTTCCCATTACAGAATTTACTCGATGTATCTGCTACGTTATATTGGAGCGTACTATCATGTTTACACCATAACTGCTAATAAATGAGAGGGCGAGGAGCTGCTGGTGGGCTTAATGCCAATTTATAGGTGATAGCACGCCAGAGCAGAGGCGACTGATCCTATTCTGAGTGTGGGCCAACCCGCAGCAGTTATCGCAATTTTTACCGAATTTAGATCCCCACGGAATGCCAATGTCGCTGAAATAAGCGACCTGCGGGAGGCAGATCTTAAGAAATATGGATTTATTAAATAAAAGGACATGAGACACAAAAACCGATGGACCCAACAGATGAGGGACCAGACCATATGATCAAGGATGAAATCATCTATTATATTACAATAAACGACCCCTTCATGGACCTGACCATACATTCACTCACACACACAAACCAGACAATGATTGTTAATGAGCCCAAAGGGCCTCTAGGAAACAGTATGAGAGCAAAGTAGAGCAGAACAGGGCCCATACTGGGGCAGAGATTGTGGAAAGCGAAGCATTCTCACCAAAAAACAAATGAGCATCCTGCTCCACGGATGGTCCAACTCAAGCGAGGGAGGAAATCGCTTCTCAGATGCTCATATAGTCCACATTTACCATCTTCCAACTCCTCTTGGCCCTCACTCAATGCAGTGCGGCCATTCAAACGATGCCCTCCCGCTGTCAGCCCAATCAGGAACAGCCCATGGCTCCGGCCATTTGTGGGGCTTCTTGCCAGCCGGTCCAGCCAGTAGCACGGCATTTCGTTGCAGCATCGGGAGGGTCCTTACTAGGGGTTGCACCAGGTGTCAACATTGACTGCACTGGCAGTGACCTTCCGTCCTCAGGCCCGAACCGACGCCGGAGCGAGGGCGGTGAAGGGAGCGAACTTTGTGCCGCGTGCTGGGTGACCTCATTTTACTTACCCTCTTGGGGGTCCCTTCACCTCTCCTTGCCTGGCCCTTGCCAGTTCAGACAGGAATGACTGATCACATGACACTCTTAACCTAGCTATCACCACCACACACAACACCATCTTCCAAAACAGGACAACTTAGCCTAACCGTGACGTTCTTGTTCCAGGTAAAATGACCTATCCTACATGAGCACATCGTCCATGCTAAGGTCTCACTTTTTACTAACACCCTGCACCTTACGCACGTAAATACACTTTTGTCTTCTCTGTGAATTGCCTTTTGTCTGGGTCTTGCTGTGCAGAAACGAAAAGTTAAGTAAACGTAAAATCCAGGGAATTACATTTATTTTATTACTTATAAAATGGGTAATAAATAATAAAATAAAAACCTATAAAATTTTCCTATAAAAGAGGATCCTCGTACTGTAGTCAAGGAGTCAGGCAATGGGGAAGAAGTTGTCTGATGTCACATGATGCCATTGTTCTTCATGTAAAAGTGTGTTGATACAGCATGTATATCCTCATTGCCCACATTGGTTTCTCATAATGCCCTTGTTTACCCGTGCCACAATAATAATGGTTTGTGTGTTCTTTTAATGAGACTTTGCAGCTTGGCATGCCCATAGCCGAGGGTGAAACCACTTATGGTGGGCCGTGTAGGTCCATGCTCGAAGTAACGGCTGAAGGTCAAATTTTTGTGCATTGCAATTTATTTGGCAAAGAGTGAACTTAGTTCACTAAGAGTGAACAATTGTACATTGTACAGTTCTGGACTGAAACAGCGGACCATTTGTAACAATACTTGAGAGATGTTGTGAGTCTCTCAGTAAAGGAATTGTACAGTTCTGGTAGATTCCGTTCAAAGCTCAATCTCACAGCGGCCTGTCAAAGTTAATTTTAAAAGGCCATCAAAAAAAAAGCCCTGTAATGAATCTAGGCAAAGCGTTATGAATGTTTGTGCATGAAATAGATGTTAGTGGATTATTTTTTATGAATTTGGTTTAAATTATGGAATCTCAATTGTAGATGTATATGTACCATATATTTCAAAAATATTTAAAAAAACATATTTCCATATTTTTTTCTAAAAAATATTTTTTATTTTTCTAAAATATATTTTATTTCCAAAAAACATACATCATATTTCCATATTTCCCATATTTCAAAAAAGAAATCATGATGAGCAGTATAGTAGAGCGGATAGGGGGATGAATCATGCACTTTTTGATAAAAGCATCAAACTTGGTACATATCATCAGTAGGCCATTACAAGAAAAAATAGATATAGTGCTATCCCAGTTTTGGCCTATAACGGCTGTGGCGGCCATTTTTCAAAATGGCCACCATCTAATACTAAAATACCATATAACTCAACAACCAAGATGCCTAGAATCTTAATTCTGGTGCCTATATATAGGTTTTTGGGGTCACATAATTCAAAGAAGGCAATAATGAGTATGTGTGATCACGTCTTGTACCACTTTTGGAAAATAAGTGCCCTTTTCCAGTTTACAAAGACACAACATTTGGCGGTCTTTGTGTTGCTTTATTTTGTATTGATGAAATTTAAGATACCAGTACCGTAAATTAAACTTATCGTGCTATAAAAAAGTAACAGTCAAAACGAATATGAAGCCGAGTTACTTATTGTTGTAGATACCAATGTGCCATGAGTCAGTTAGGCTTACCATCAAATGTGAAATGCCAGCTATCACATGAACTAATCATGGCAAGAACCCCCACATTCGCACAAAGCTGTATACGGCAGAGCTGCTTTTGTGCATTTGCAGTTTGTTCGACAGCCTTTGGTACAACCGCATCGAATAAGATCTCTGCAAACTCTGCTGGCTTCAGGAAGACTGCTCCAAAGAACATTCCAGTTTCCATCACTACTACGAGTCCATCCCCATCCGTCCGGTTGTGGAGGCGTAGCCTTTGCTTCAAGCACCTGACTCCAGATGTGACCGGCCTGGTATACTGCTCGTCTAGTGTGCTGAAGTAGAGCACCCTTGGTCGGTGGAATGTTGCTCATGTCTCTGCCTTTCCGTGTGAATAGGTCGATCCTGAGCTCATCAACATGGTGTTTAGAACTTGTTCGGTCATAAAGAAGTACGACGAATCTCTCCAGAACCTCCATAGCAGCATCAACGTCTGACATTTGTGGTTGTTCCATCAGCTTCATTAACTCCATTGTAATCTCAGGGCACATGCTCCATGTGTATCCCAAGCAGTCTTCTTTCCTCTGCCAGCAAAGCAAGAGGTCGTATCCCACTCAGTAATGGCGTGAAACATTGGAAGTGCAATTGACTTCTCAGAACCAATTGCAGCTGAGATATCATGAGCTGGACCATGCGCATATGCTTGCCTGTACCGAACGCCACCCATAGAGCATCCAGTGTCACTTGTAGCTTTTGAAATACATACACTGCCAGAACAACTACATCACTGTCCACAGTACGGACGCGAACAGTGTTGTGTTGTTTAGCTGCATCAGCAACATGAAGCATCATATGGCTGTCTGCTTCCTTATGTGTACAAGGGGCTAAACCTCCCGTGTTTCTTGGCTGGCGACAAACAACATCCTCGTTTAGCGTACTGATTACTTGCTTTTCTGTTTGAATGTTGACAACTTCTCTGCTGAGGAATGAGAACAGTTCCTTCTTATTGTCAGAGAGCTGCAAGAACTCTTGCCAATTATTCGGTACTGCAGTCTTTGACTCAACCCTTCAACGGATTCCTTTCCCTGTCTTCTCTCTGGTCTGTGCCTTAATGAATCTGGCCTGTAATCATCCCAGCCAACATCAAACCTCTGAGGTCTTTGGAGCTTAAAATTTACATATGGCAGAAAGACATCGTGTGTATATTCCTGAAATATTTTTGCTGCTCCAGTCTTCAACATCTATCTATAATTCCATTAATCTCTGTGTGTATGTGTGTATGTGTGTATGTGTGTATGTGTGTTTGTATGTTTGTCTGTGACCGCTGTTTCTCGACAACCACGGGTCCGATATACTTGAAACTTGCCAGGTATATTGCTGGGGACCCGAGGATGTGCCTTTTCAAGGTTTCATATTAATCGGACAAGTACTTACCGAGCTATGGCGATTTCTTTACCAAACACCGCAAGCCGTTCGCTTTGGACCAAACCATTTCATGTAAATAGAGGGGGGGGTTCTGTGGTCGTTGCGAATGGACCAAACCATTCATGTAAATAGAGGGGGGGGGTTCTGTGGTCGTTACTGCCACGTGGTTTCAAAGTTTTTTTTTGTTGTTGTTGTTTGCACGCATGTTTTTTTGCACCCACGTACGGGCACGCCCTAGGATGTTTACACACACACACCCCTACACAAATTTTTTTTTTTTTTTTTTTTTTGGCAAGGAACGGGCACCCACGTACGGGCACGTCCTAGCTTATATATAGTACGGGCATGCCCTAGTCTATCTATAATTCCAGTAATCTCTGTGTGTATGTTTGTTTGTCTGTGACCGCTGTTTCTCGACAACCACGGGTCCGATATACTTGAAACTTGCCAGGTATATTGCTGGGGACCCGAGGATGTGCCTTTTCAAGGTTTCATATTAATCGGACAAGTAGTTACCGAGCTATGTCCAAAAAACGATTCAACCAATCAGAGAGCAGCGAGCTATCACGTGTGCCGAACGTGCCGAACAGACTCTGCCTCGGACGGCACATTTGAGAGCGTATTCATTTATTTCACGTTGGCAAACTATGTTGGCGTTAAACTATGTTTTAAAACTAATTAAAACTAATTTGCGATTCTTTCGCTTTCCTGCGCGTTTGTGCACGCTATGGCGATTTCTTTACCAAATCCGCAAGCCGTTCGCTTTGGACCAAACCATTTCATGTAAATAGAGGGGGGGGGATTGTCACCGTACTCGCAAGCCGTTCGCTTTGGACCAAACCATTTCATGTAAATAGAGGGGGGGGGGTATAATTTTAGATATATATATAGTACGGGCATGCCCTAGTATTTACAATGGCAGGTCCATCTAGCACAACAACTTCAGCATCGAGAGTGTTGTCCTCCTTTTCCGTGACTGTATCCTCAAGGCACTGAACAATGTTAGATTTGGTACCCTATCTCAACTTTCCCCTGTCTGACAATGACAGAGGGCATGGTTGATTCTCGTGATGGAAAAACTCTTCCAAATTTCCATCACGAACTTGACAAACAACATAGAGCCTAGGTTGCAGTCACTTTTAGTGCCACCAAATGTTCCTGTGATTTTGTCTTCTGGCGTGTTGGTGGAGTACTGAATAGAGGGAGCTTGTTCTTCATGATAACATCAAACAGTGGTTTGGTACATTCTACGAGTCGTTCATGAACAAAGGTGTTGTACTTCTCGCGTCCAAGTTTCTCTATCCGATACAGAGCATCGACAATTGACCTATCTGCGATATCGTGTGTATCCAGAATGAGCAGGTCACTGTGTGTTTCAAGGAAAGGATTGCCATAATCATCTATGACAGACTTTAATGCCTGGACATCTTGTACGAATGCTTTCTGCACCCCCGGTCGCTATTCGTGGTGGCGCACCTCAGGAGTTCTCAATGCTTGATCCACCGATGCTTCAAAGTCTGTGATGAGGCACGCCATTTCTGGACCACTGACCATCCACCTTTGGAGAGCAGCAGGGGACTCAGTCAAGCCAACAGCTCCACCATCATCCTTCACCACAGCATTATTTTGTTCATGTGCCTGATCAAGTGCCATTTTCGAAAACGCATGGCTGGTCTTTTTGACTGTGAAGTGTCTCTTCATGAACTCATGATAGACCAGAGGATGCCGCTGAGGTAGAGCCAACATGTCACGGAGGTGAACTGGTATCCAACGTGCGTAGTTGAAGTGGTCGAGAGCAAAGAACCAGTGCACAAGTTTTGTCAACGACTGGACATACAACTGGAAATCAGCACTCCGGATAGATCTTACAAACAGGAGGATG
The DNA here is from genome assembly GCF_964187855.1 of Myxine glutinosa. Classification (NCBI taxonomy): domain Eukaryota; kingdom Metazoa; phylum Chordata; class Myxini; order Myxiniformes; family Myxinidae; genus Myxine; species Myxine glutinosa. Next base: position 108,991,081 of record NC_136271.1, on the reverse strand, counting down.
GTGAGCTGTAGCTGCAGCACCATATTATACCAAAATTTTAACGTAGGCTGACTTCCCATCTGGACAGTACACCATTCCTCAAGATTTTTTTATTTCACTGGATCCAGCAGATTTCGCATAGGCCTGGTATGCCTCTTCCAGAGCTCGGTAGATGGCACATGCTGTTATCTGGTGGGCCCGCCGTGTGCGGGTGATATTGGCTGCTTTAAGGAACAAGTCTGCTGTACCAGCTGTTACAAACCTTGCTTGTACAAGTGCTGATGTCCAACCACTGCCTTGAAGAAGATCTCCAACTGTCTTCAAAGCAGCAGCCTCGATGTGGAGTCCTCCAAACATGACAACTAACTTTGACTCTCCATAGACCAAGGGCCACTTCCACTGAATGTTCTTAACTATTGCAAAAAGTGGCTGGCCTACTGCAACAATAGGGGTTTGTCCAGGGTTGACGTATTATGTGAGCCTTTTAATGATGTCCAATGAGTGACGCATCATGGCAACTGTTGCAGCGTCGTCTTGGAACAATAGTAAGGAGACAAGATGTTGAACTAGGTATCTCTATTACTCTTTGTGGATCCTCCAGACTGGCATGGAAAGCAGACCATGATACATTAGCAGCAGCAGATTCTGTTTGCATCGATAAGCTCACATGCTGCAACCATCTGAAAGATATAAGGAGTAATGCACACTTAGCATCAGGGTAAAAACAGGATAGATGAATACATTTGTGCACCCCACTGCCCAATTTACTATTATTGAAGTCACCATTTCCTCAGCCAATGAAACTTGAATGGTTTAATTTGAATAAAGTTGATTGAAATTTGATTTATTTAATATTGAAAACTGAAATAAATTAACAACTGCTTTCTCACCTGTATTCAAGTTGCAGTGATGGAGACACAAGGAGGAAATCCGATTTCAAAGGTCCATCTGTCTTGGGAACGGGCAGGAGAAGAGTTCTTCTGCCACAGGTGGAACCTGGGTGTAGGATAGTGGAAGTCTTGGTAGTCGCTTCCTGGATTGGCCTGGAGGTACAATGTGGCCATTAGCATCATGATCATCAAGCATGATGGCTGGTTCGTGCATTGTTGCCTGGTCAGTGTTCTCAAAATGCTGGAAAATTGATATCCCTGTCCCGTTAAATGAACTCTTTGATGATGTAGCACTTGTTTGATGGTTGATGTTGTCAGCTCCAGACGTGGTGAAAACACCCTTCTTGAGTTGCGGTGTGCACACAATGTCAAACATGTTATATATATTTGCATATTTTTGTACCAGTTTCAGTTGAGATTTCAAGCACGCGATCATACGACACAGAAAGACACAGTTGTACAACTTCTCAACTAATTTTCGTTTCCGTGTTTTGTTGTGTAGGAGCACACCTAAGTATACTGGAAGAGGGGGCTCACGGACTTTATTGTGTCGTATTACTTGACCTTCTTTCCTTCTACGAGAAAAACTGTTAAAGACTACCAGCTGACAAATGCTCATCCAGGATTGCTTCTGAGTTACAAGTGATTGTTCAGTAATATTTGGCACGTACAGCAGCATGGCCATAAGATTCATCAAAGACTGTGGAATAGATCCTTCTTGACAGTTTTCAGAAAAAGTTCCATCTAATTGTGCTGATGCATCCATCATTTCTTTGCGTACAAGTTTTGCAGCACCGGCAAGCGTGAAAGCATCATCATCTGCATCACTTTCAAAAGTTTTCCACAGGGCATTTCCAACATCCTCATTGCATATTAAGAGAATTTGAAGGCCTCCTTGAAGGCCTTTAGCGCAGGTAAAGAAGCTAGTATGCGCTCTTTTATTCTCGTAGAATGTGTACAGATGGTGATGTCACCCCAAGTTGTTTAAGCCGTTCCCTATACAGCTGAACCAGGTCCGAGAGCTTGAACACAGGGGAAGTGCTTTGCTCTTCACTATCCACAAGGGTGTCTTCTATGAAAGCTAGAAGTTCTGCAAAAGCTCGTGCATGATGGCCTTGTATCGTTTGACCTTTTTCGTCTTCTTGTGAAGTTCCTACTTTCCTTGCTGCTTTGTAAAGCCCAACCAAGCACTTGGTGTGATATTTCCCTTCACTTGCAACAAGGTCACCTGATGACACCTTTGCTAAGAGTTTTGCATCTTGCAGTTTGGTTGCACACCTCTTGACTCTCTCACCCAACTGCTTAGTCATTGCTTCATGTAATGGTTCGGCTAGACTTGCAGGTTTTTCACAGAATAAACACACAAGACTTTCTGATGAGCTACGTTGTCGGGGATTCCGTCCACTACGTGCTTGCTTTTCGCAATGCTCCATACTTGATTCCTCATCCAAACTTTTCCTTTTGACAGCTCGCTGAAGCCTTGTTTTGCTGGACCTGAGTCTACATGATGAGTGAAATTTTGCTGTGTTCTGTCGCAATGTAGCTTCCACGCCATTTCCGTTATCAAGCCTTGTGAGGGAAAGGGTGTTGGGCAAGCAACCAGCAGAGTAGAAGGCCATGAAATCATTCGCAAGGCTTGCATAACCTGCTCCAATGTCAATGCGCTTTGAGTTGGCTGGGCAACAGAGCTTTTCATTAGTGTCTTCCTGACAAATGATACATTTCAACCAATCCGTTTGTGTGATGAGAGGAGGAGGTCGCATCTTTGGGTCAACAAGCTTCACTGTCGATGCCATATTATTATCTGCAAAGAAGTCACACTTGAGTTAGTTCATTTTTACAAATAAGTCAAACAGGAGTTTCATGGAAAAAGTTGGCCACCTTAGTCAATCCAAACACGAACTGCAAGTTTAAATGCAATCTGTTAAATTTCCTGTTGAGATGAAAATTGCTGAAGTTACCCCACTTATTAGAAAAGCAAAGATAATACTAGTATTATACTAGTGAGCATATTATGAAATATGTAGTCTGTCAGTACAGTGGTTTTTTGTGTATTATGATTCCATATATTTCTTGGTAATTAATCAATACATTTGTGCTAAAAGACCATGAATGTGTCTTCATAAACTGTAAAATTGTACTTACGTTTAAAAGGTGGTACCGTAAGTGACCACACATACTCGATATTGCCTTCTTTGATTTCTATGACCCCCAAAACCAATATATAGACACCAGAATTAAGATCCTAGGCCTCATGGTTGCTGAGTTATGTGGTATTTTAGTGTCATGTGGTGGCCATTTTGAAAGATGGCCGCCATAGCAATCACAGGCCAAAACTGGGATGGCGCTATATCTAATTTTGTTTCTAATGGCCTACTGAATATGTGTACCAAGTTTGATGCTTTTATCAAAAAGTGCACGATTTGTCTCTAGATTGCACCTATCCGCTGGACTAGTAATTGTTGTTTGTTTAGGATTCAAACCATGGTTTTGGCAGTATGGAGTTTGGGGTTTTTAGGTTTGTGAGAACTTTTATAACATCATTCACATTATGTACAGTATGCTTATTAGCGCGTCCCGTGCACAGCAGGAAGATGGGCTTTTGTAATCACTTGTTTGTGTCTGTCTGTCTGTATGTGTCTGTGTGTGTGTGTGTGTGTGTCTATCTGGGCCGTAACGTTTTTACCATTTGACTTTTGTCATCAAATTTTCAACAAAGCATTATTATAATAATGTGAATAAGGCAAATTAATAATTTTGTCAAAAGGTCAAAGGTCAGCGTCATATAAAATCATCAGTTTTCATCCAATTGACCTGAAATTTCAGTTTACCATTTGAGTTTTGTCATCAAATTTTCACGAAAGGTTTATTATGAAAATGCAGAAAAGGCAAATTAATAATTTTGTCAAAAGGTTAAAAGGTCAAAAGTCAGCGTCACCTAAAATCATCAATTTTCATCCAATTGACCTGAAATTTCAATTTACCATTTGAGTTTTGTCATCAAATTTCCAACAAAGCAAGTATTATGATATGGAGAGACAAATTAATAATTTTGTCCAAGGGTTAAAGGTCAGCGTCACCTAAAATCATAAATTTTCATCCAATTGACCTGAAATTTCAGTTTACCATTTGAGTTTTGTCATCAAATTCTCACCAAAGGTTTATTATGAAAATGCAGAGAAGGCAAATTAATAATTTTGTCAAAAGCTTAAAAGGTCAAAGGTCAGGGTCACCTAAAATCATCAATTTTCATCCAATTGACCTGAAATTTCAATTTACCATTTGAGTTTTATCATTAAATTTCCAACAAAGCTTTATTATGAGAATATGGAGAGAAATAAATAATTTGGTCAAAAGGTCAAAGGTCAAGGCTGCATAAAATCATCAATTTTCATTTTGTATTTTTTTTTTAACTGTTTTTGTTATTTTGAGCACACAGAAGAAGACTGAATACAAACTGATGTGGACGTGATTTTTATTTTCACACGCTTTCTAGTCTATATATATATCTCTGTTTATCAGTTTTAACAAGATACTTAACAATAGTGTCCAGATCTGCAAAGTGTAGGGTTTTGTGCTCTAATGAGCACCTCTCTAGATATTCATGTAAAAATATATTAATATCTCCTAATGACCTCGGCATTGATGTTATAATGCATTGATAGATGCTAATTACCTTTGTTGTTCATTTCACACGTACAAGTCTTTGACGCCATATTAAAAATAAGATATCATGAGTCATGAATAATAATAAGGAACGATGAGCGCGATACAACTGATGACTGATTGGATAGTAAAAGGCCTTAGGGGATCCACAACCTGCTCCTTGGTATAAAAGTCAAGATACCGAACCAGCTTGGTTGCTGGGCCTGCACACATTAATAGAAGAAAAGGAAGCAGAGTTTTATGTCTTACTAACGAGTCTGGATAGGCCATGGGAAAAAAGGCCTTATGGGGCTTCCTTTGTTATTTCCTATGCAATATACTCCTTGCGCCGATAACCCTTGTATCCTATCGTTCTTCGCAGGACCATGGGCTACAAAAACCAGTACGTGAAGGTCCCTTCGGGCCACTGCTGGATTGAGGGTGACCACAGGGGGCACAGCCTGGACAGCAATGCCTTCGGGCCTGTGAGTTAAATTGTACTGATCTCGACCCTTTGTTGAGGTCGTGTTGTCGAGGCAACCTGATTTTTCTGCCTTGTTTGCACGCACTGTTTTGTGTTTTTCTTTTGTACTCACCAAGGGGGAAGCGATGCTGTTTGTTTACAGTTACCTTTTGCCATCTTCATTTGTATAACACAGCTGGAGCACCTATCCGGTGGTTTGGTGGATTATCTTTGGGGAACAGGAGTGCCAGGGAATGCTGGGTCATCGCAGGTGGCAGTAAAGTTGTCATGTAATGTTTGAGCACCATGTGATCGTTTAAAAATCTCAACATATCTCACGCACAAGTAGGCTATGAGCCAGACCCCCCAAATTGACCGTAGATGGAGTAAGGCTCATTGTGATTTTTAGCAAGATATATGTCCCTAGATATGAAAAAAAAGTGATAGCGGTGTATAACTCTCGGCCATCTCTGTGTTATCACCCGAAATATTATTATACGCCCGCTTCGCTTCGCCAAAAAATGTGATATTTGCTAAAATTGGAATAAATATGTTTTTAAGGACCACAGAGTGCCGAGATCGAGATCGAGATCGTATTTGTTCGAGAGATCATGATAAACCTAGAGTGTGGAGCAAGTTTGCATGCATTGTGAAATATAATGTAGCTGATGTTACAAACCTACTTTAGGATACTAGCTAATACCAAAAATTACACTGAGATACCAAAAGTAGTAGACGAATAAACCTAAAATGTTCAAAAGCTATGTTTCGTTCCAAAATATCAAAATTAGGGGGTATGGTTGAACATATTTTGAAACTTTGCCAAAATATGTGCCCCAAACAACCACCATATTACAAAGTAATGATATATTCCAATGCAGTGGTTCCTTGCGAAGATTTTGAGGGGTCAAATGTTACTCTGGGAGTTTTCATTTTTGAAATATTGACAAAAATGTACAATGTGAATTCTGAACTCGAAGCGATTTCGACCACTTTTTCACTAAATTTAACATATTTTTTGTCATTATATCAAAAATTTGATAAATAACCCCCACAAATGTTCTATATTTCTATTACTATATTAGTTGGCATCCAGTATGCAAATTATTGGCACTCTGTGGTCCTTAAAAACATATTTATTCCAATTTTAGCAAATATCACATTTTTTGGCGAAGCGAAGCGGGCGTATAATAATATTTCGGGTGATAACACAGAGATGGCCGAGAGTTATACACTGCTATCACTTTTTTTTCATATCTTGGGACATATATCTTGCTAAAAATCACAATGAGCCTTACTCCATCTGTATGGTACCGACCAACCCCCTTGGCTCATAGCCTAAAGAGGACAAATCACATAAATAGGATATAGCTGTATTCAGCTTGAGGGATTTGCACCTCCTCCAATCCCCCATGCACCATCTTGTGTCCTGGGTGTACACTTTGTACATTGATAGCTGGTTAAAGTATAGCTGACGTCGAAAAAAAAGTGATCCCCTCCGCATTATATATATACCGTACTGTTATTTCTCGAAAGTCGAGATGTAGCGAAGTATAGTAAATGATTTCTCAAAATTTTTTTATTGTTGTTGTATACAAGATCGAGGCTCGTGTAAGAGCTAACATCAATCACAAAAAAAACAATCAGACAAACAAAACATACAATAAAGGGAGCGGGAGACAAGATGGGGAGAGAGAGGGAAGCACAGAAGTACAACAGCAGAGAACAGGGTCATCGGGAGATCTGTGGGAGGGAGAGGTCTTGGGGGGGGGGGGGGGGAGGCATGGGAAAGCGGGGGTGGGGAAGGGAAGGTATAAAACACATGGACACTGCTATAATTTCCAGGAAAGGAATAATTAACGGGGGTAGAAGAGGTCAAGGTATTAAAAGGTCTTAACTCAAAGGTCTCACCATTCTCAGAAGTCCACCACCTATTTCCCTCCCCCACCGATGCCACCTCCACCCACCACCCAAAGCACTCTCTTGGCTCCTGCCCTCAAAGCTTTGTCCTTGAGTCTATAATGGGCTTTTCATCATTTAGTTGATTGAAAACCATTTACATATTATCTATATGAGGGAGAATGAGAGAGGGGGATAGGGAATACTAGTTGAAGTGGGAAAATGATGAGAGGTGAGGAAATGATGGGGGAGTGAATGGGGTAATGTGTAAAGAGGATGTACAAAAAATATGTACAATACAATAAATACATAAATATGTACAATTGTACAATATGTACAATATGTACAATATGTACAATTGTACAATATGTACAGTAAATATGTACAATATGTATGTAGAAGGGGAAGATTCTGCTTTCCTTGCACATGTAATATGTACATGGCTGCTAGTCGGAAGGAACAAACTAAATTTGATGTATACCTTAGCCTCATGAGTGCTATTTTGACTTTCGGTGTAAAGCTTCAATCATCGGATTTCACAAAATGTGCAATGAGTAATGGCAGGCCTTTGACTTTCCAAAACTATCGACTCATTTGCGCAAGTCAAGGAAACCATTCTGGAAATATCTCCCGGGGCCTGGGAGTGCAAAGTGAAGCGGCAGGGCCAAGGGCAGGGTGATGGAGGTGAGCTTTTGTGTTGTAGCCGAGTAAAGAGTGCTCACTTATGGACACGCTGCTCGACGTCGCCGACGACCTCAGCTCAGTCAGGTGACTTCCTTGGTTGCCAAGGCAGCATCGTCATCCATTGGACAGAAATTTGTCTGAGACGTCTGAAATACCCCGGGAATGGCCAAGGCTGGCGTGTGTCACGACCCTCGTGTTATTTCGTTCACACCGGAATGGATGGTCACAGGGAGGAGAGCAAATTGGAAACAAGAATGCACGAGTTGTTGCAGAAACATTTGCTTTGACCAAGGTGGCCTGTTATTACAAATGGCGCTGCAGCGTTTATAAAGCTTTCGTATGGCACGAATGGACCGCTGGTTCCACGACCCGCTATGAGTGGCGGCATGGCGTGTGACCACCTTGCTGCGAAGGAGTGTTCAGGCCTACCTTAACTCTTAGATTCAGGCGTCAAAAATCCTACATAAACGCAGCCATTGGGCCTCGGAGGCCCAACGGATGTATTCGTGTAATGTTTTTTTTGTTTTTTTATCGATTTTTTTTCTTTCATATCCTTTTTCAATCCTAGTCGATGCTCATTGATGTGTATTTGCTCAGAAAATGTGAATCATTGATCCTATTAGTTGGAAGAATCCCATGCAAGTAATGAATCTTTTTTCTTTTTTTTGCAAAAAAAAATTTTGTTCTTGGTTTTTCAACTTTTTTTTCTCTAAAAGGTTGAGGCTCATGGAGGAGTATTTGCTCAAAAAATATGATTCACTGATCCTTTTATTTAGAATGTATTTGTCCACAACTGTCAAAAATCCTACACCTATGCAGCCATTGGGCCTCGGAGGCCCCACGAATATATTCGTGTAAAGTTTTTAAATTTTCATATTTTTGTCACTGAATTATTTGTAACCAAGTTATAGGAGCATATAATGAGGCTCATATCAAGAAAATAATGATATAACATGGTAGTACAACAGCATTTATGCGGGGCCTCGAAGGCCCCAGGCCTGCATTTGTGTCGGATTTTCGGGTTATAAGTGAAGAATGAAGATTTTTCCCACTAACCTTAATGATTTTTTTTAATGTCACTGAATTTTGTGTAACAACATGAAAGTCGGTGAAAATGAGGCTCATTCCAAAAAAAAATTGTACAGCATAGTTTTTGCAACAAAAAAAAAACCCTTGTGGGTCTCCGAGGCCCAATCACTGCATCCAAGGGTTAAACATTGAGGTTCAAACCACAAGTGTACACTGTACGCGCCATTTTTAAGGCATCATTCCTCCTTGAGGTTTAAAGGAAACGATGGTGCTTTTCAAACCTCTCCCGAAACCGAAAAATGCATTTCGCAGCCAGGGCGATTCATCGATATGTGTGTCACCCCATGCTTTCCCAACCTGCATGTGGCACCACAACGTTGGCACTGCAAAAACCGATGCTAACCCACAGCCACGTGCTGCATACGAACGATGAAGATGACTGTAGACTGCGTACGAGGGATATTGGACAAGACGCTGACATTGCGGTAACAGGTAAGGCAATAAATAAAGTGTGCCTCATTAATTCCCTTCTCAAACACCTGTCCGCTGCATTCCATGCACTGACTACATCAAAAGGATCTTGCTTCCCTACCCCCAGTTTTTATGGCAGAATTATCTTGTTGGGTTCTACTTCCTTCACTTTGACTGAATTATTCACCTTTTCCTTATGTTTTACCGGTTTCTGCTTTTGAAAGGCCGTTTTTTTTTTTAATCAAATATGTTTTCATGGGAAAGACTTCCCCAATTATTATGTGCCGTTTCTTGGTGTCATATTTTAGAAAATCTAATGCTGCCTCGTTATTTTGTACTCATAAATCACTTGGTTTAGAGATTGGAAATGAAATAGGAATTGACTTAGTTTTCAGGAGTGGAATTGAGGGGTTGTGGTGTTATGGTGTTGTAACCCCCAATTGAGGTGGAGGCGCCCTGTGTGGCTGACATCATCGATGGTCCATGGGAAATAATAAGCAAAATTGCTAATAATACTGATTGTGGAACACAAACACACAAGGAACTCGGAGTTTGGTCAAAAATAGGCAAATGCTCTGAAAGGCCAGAGTTTATGCCACCGCCTTCATCAGGGACTGGCACATGCCATGCGTGCTTTAGATATTAAATGCCCACCCATAGGGACAAAGTAACACAGGTCTGCAATAGACTTTGGGACCTAGCGAGAATCCTGGTGTATTGCATGCCAGTTGAGTATCACTCCCAGCCAATCTTCCCCACTCTGAGAGGGCATTTCCGTCCATAACAGTAACATGTGTCAGTCCAAGATGAAGACCATTCTGTGGCTGAAACACGAGACTCCATGAGCCTTGTCCTTATGATCAAACCAATTGAGCTGTTTGTGTGTTTGTTTTCAACCTAGAGGGACATTCATGAATCTTACACCGCTTTTCAAGATAGTCCCTGAATAAATCCATGCATTTGTTCCATCGGTTGGTTAGAGCTTAATGCCAGAAGCATGGGAATCTTTGTAAAGACTACGCAGACATTTCAGGAAATCTCACTTTCACATCTTAATCAGAAAAGCCTAGATGCTCCTTGAGTGGTCCAAAGAGATTGAAATCACGTGATCACATTTCTGGACTGTAGTGCTCGGAGTGGGTTGCTTTAAGGACTTCCAATCCCAACTGCCTTCCGATCAAACAAGAGTTCTTTTGACCCAGCTGCTGCTTTCTTTCGAGGATTTCATGTGCAAATGAACGATTGGTTCCACACGGGCCAGCAGGGTGGCATTAGAGGTACGCACACCCACCTCCAAGCCGTCTAGCCTGGGTTTGTAGCTTGGCCCAGCTAAAAGTGTTTCACAGGCAGGGTGATTCATCAATGCTTCTGTCAATGGACCATAAACTGGGTGTTCCATCTGCCAACATTAGTTGGTGGACGTTAAAGATCCCACAATGCCCTCCGTGAAGAGTAGGTGAGTTATCACTCCAAATGTCTTACAAATTCCTGCCCTAACCAGCAGAGGGCATTGCATTAGCCTTCAGCCAATGATGCTCCCCCACAGCCATGTCCTGCATACAAAAGCAGCAGAAGAAGAAGAACATTCCACACTTCCTTTTACTGATACACAGTTCTGCTGTAATATCACACACTTGATGTGCAGCGGTTCTCCAAAATCCACTTCCTCATTTGGGGAATGTTTACAGGAATCACAAGCCTTCACATAAAAGTCACAGGTCACAAGACTTTCACAAGAAAGCAGAACTTTAGAATTTGTTTAGGGTACCTGGCACAACGTTATCTTCTCTTTTTTGATTGTTGCCCTGGAGTCTTAACCACCCATACGTGAACACTATCAACTGAGATAATCTCTTCCCAAGTATAATACTCAATGTTGCAACACCCCTCCTGGAAACCATCAGTTAATATTCAGGACGAGAATCGAACCTATACACCTCAAGAGGAGCACGCTACCTCTGCACTATCCTGTCGGCCCACATTCTCCTCCAGATATATTGGCAAACCTTTTTACACCTGCTAATCCTGACTGTGTGTGCCATGACCATTGTATTCCACCACCACTCTATTATGTGTATCTAAGCCTTCCGCCCTGTCACTGAACTCATATTGGCCTCAAGGATGGAAAATTTTCACTTCACTTTCATATATTGCTTTCGTTTCATCATGTCCGACAGGATAGTGCAGAAGTAGCGCACTTACCTTCGAACCATCTAGCTCGGGTTCCATTCTCAGCCCGACTATAACCTGTTGGATCGGTGCTTGGCAGACAGGGCAGTTCATCATATAATGATCGGAGGGACATTATGCTTGGGATCTGTCTGCCGGAATGAATTTGTGGACGTTCAAGACCGCACGGCAACTCACGAGTCGAAGTTGAGTTATCCCCCGCACCCTGAACATATTACCAATTCCTAAGGCAAACCCCCGAATGTACTCCTGCAGCACTGACCTGCCTTCGGGCAGAACATCAAAGGGAACATCAACACAGGGTTTGTGAAAACATCATGAACATTCATAAAGGATGCTCGTTCGATGGCATCGAAATCAAGACCATATAGTGCCTCTGATGTGTATGGCTTGAGGCATAGCCGTCAGCACTCGAGGTGTGCTTTTGTGAAATGCGATGTCCCAGCAAAAAAATAACATAATTTATAGTGTTGGTATCGCCAGAGAGGCAGTATTCGACAATCTGCTTCTGATCTAATGGAGAACTCGGTAGAGCGCATATCTCCGGCAGGCTGAGCAGTTTACATTTTGCATCCCACCGATAGGCCAGATCTGGATTCGGAACTGAACCAAAATCGAATCGGCTTGTTCTCGTCACCTACCCAACTCGTCCACCAAGTTTCGTCTGAATCCGTCCGCAACTTGTTGAGATATCGTGCTATACTGTATATCATTTTTTGCCCTATCTCTCAATGGTGAAGAATCGCTGAAATATTCTCGGATCTGGAAACAGGATCTTCACCAAAAATGGATCAATTGCTCCCTGTCACTCACCCAACCTGTCCACCAAATACCGGCAGAATCGATCCACAACTTTTTTGAGACATCCTGATCACAGACAGGGGTGAAAACATAACCTCTGTCCACCTACGGTGGTGGAGGTAAAGATTTAAAGTCAGCCTGCGGTTCCAAATGTTGTACACTAAAATAGAGAGCTGGCTTCTGCTTTTTTTTTAACAGTCCTGTCATTTCTTAGAAAGCTTTCATATGTTCCTAAAGCGGAATTGTGGTTAAAGCCTCCGCTCTGAGTTGGGGATGTCGGCGATTCAGTCCCGACCATAGCTGATTCATACCAAAGACCTTAATAATGGTATGTGGTGCTTTTTTGATGCTTAGCATTTATGGGATAGAGCATGGACAAACCCTCTGAGGTTGGAATCCCACGGGATGCAAGAGGTGGGATCGGGATGGGAGCTGAGAGGGGTTCTCTCCATACCGTGCTGAATGCATTGACTTCACGAGATCGCAACGTTGACACTCAGAATGCACCAGGCGTTTCCATCACTTCCCCAAAAGTCACTGGCTGTTTTTGTCTTTTAAGTGAAGACCGGTTTTGTCTTGCATCTCTGTCTGCACGCAACAGCTCCTCCATGAGCCTCGGAACCTGCAAATGGAAAAGTGGACATGAAAACCTTGCCATGTGTTGTTTGCAGGGAGGAAATGCGCAGTGTTGTCACTTTTTTGTCCTTCTTTCGGCATGAATTCATCCATGGCTGTTAACTGCATTTATTTATTGCTTCGGTGGATGAAAATAGAATGAATAACTAAAAGGAAATTTGCTCAAGATGGCGTCGTGCCACACACAAGGAATAATTGTTTCCCTCGGCAACACTGAATGCCATCAAAATGCACAGATTTTTTTTTACTGCTATTCCTAGGAGACGTATCCTTGAGAAAACAGTGAAATGTAATGGCTTTTGGCGACTCATCCGCTCCACTGAACCCTATGCATTGCCTTTCCTTCAATTATTTCCTTATTCTTCTGAGCAGCATTTGATTAGTGACAGTGCAAAGCACCACTCAATCTTTCGCTTAGAGACTCCCTTTTTGTAAGGCTTATATCTAAATCACAATAAATGGGAGGTAGACATGCATGAACACTTATCCTCACTCCAAATGTTTTCCCACCTTTTATCACCAGCTTCCAAAGAACCTGGGGAAAGAGGCTTCCTGCGTACTCTTATCGCCCTGTGACTGCTGAAGGATGTGACAGCCCCCCACCCCCACCCCTACCCCCACTCCATCTATTGATTGTCTTGACACAGGATAAGCATATTAAGGGGTCGCTTACCGAGGCTCAAGCTCAAAGGGTGTTGGATCATTGTATTGAATAAACATGGGCTTTGCTCAAGTAAACATCTAACTATTTAAAGTCTGATGGTGAAAATCTATGGAATATAAAAGGGTGAGTTTGGAATTGATAGATAAACCCCTTTAGTTTTATAATCCTCACCAGTCCTCTACAACACAAATAATGTTCACTTTACCAATACCCACATCCCAACTGAATTCCTTCTCCCATGTCTCTTTCCCTTCCCAGTACTGACACTTTGATCCCGTCCTAACAGCTCCTCTTCTCAATTGCCCCTTACCGAAACCCCATTTCTTCTGCTAATTAACGTGCAATTGATGGTGGCTTGATACAACCTGGCTTTGACTGTAGATGAGCAGTAAGGTGTGTATTTGTGTGTGAGTGTGTGTGTTAGATGATAATTTATATGTATATATATTTAATTGACATATGTGCGAAAATTACACACCTAGACCGGGACTCAAACCCAGGTACTTTGGTGAACCGTACCAGTGCTCTGCCACTTGAGCTGTCTGGGCGAGCCTGACTGAGCAGCCATTTTCCCACACATATGATGGCCACTCTCTTTCCGTCACTACTTCCGGGGCACTCACCGCCAACCATAGGAGCGCCAATGGCCTGCTCACGAGAGGGTCTTTCTCCAATGGACGGACAAATCCATATCCGCTATTATAAACACCACTGGGGGCATAGTAACAAAATTCTATAAATGTACAGGATTATAAATATATAATTAAATGACATATGTGGGAAAAAAATCAGGGTCGCCCAGACGTTTTAAAGGCCAATCTTTCAACATGAATGTGTGTTCACTACCGTTTATTTGTTGAGGATAAAACAAACTCGAAAAACATTTTCCATAAAAGAGTAATTATGGCTCTTCTATTGGAATTGTAGATGGTGACTTGCAAAGTAAGCCTCAAGGGCGGTGTACAGACGCGTTTTTTTATTTTAAATAATAATAAATACAAGACGAGGGAGGTGAAATTTGCTGCACATGATGTGCAATGTGTGCAGAGTAAAAACGAGTGTTCATTTACATCCGTATGACGTCTAATAAATAAAGACGATATAAGCACACCTGACACTAGGCCGAGCCTTCAGACTTTGGCATGCTCACTAGGCTGCACCGTCGAATAAACAATTCCAACCCATCATTTTTGATGGGCTTTTATAAAAGTAAAATATAATACCGAACAAACAAAAAAATAAGTAGAAACATAATATAAATAACAAAAATTAACATGTTATGTCATGTGTAGTACTGTACTGTATTCACCGTGGTAGTGGATGGAGCTTATGGAGGTGGAGTCATAGAGAAAATTGAGGGGAGTGGCCTAAGACGAATGGTGTGACAAAAAATGAATCTGCAAAGCTCAAAGGAGAGTGAAAGAAGGAATGCGAGCAAGCAAAGCAAAGCAAAAGGAATGACAGACAGAAGGACTCAGAGCGAAAGACAAGTGGAGAGAAGGACGAGATGAGACTCGCGTTCATGCGAATACTGCACTGTAATTTAATAATCGATTGAGCCCTGAACAGAATCCGTAACCCTTTGAAGCTGCGAACATTTGAATCTCTCAGTCTTTATCTGCCCTTCTCCTTCAGAGTTGTAACAGCTTGTTGTACATCAACAAGACTGTTGATTGACGTGTATTTCGTTTGTTTGGTCTGCTTTACATCTTCGACGCCATCTTAAACTTAAAGCAATGGCGGCTCGACACCAATACTGTAAACCTTTTCTTCTTCACCAACCACGGAACTTCATTTACACGTCATTGTATTTTAAATGTGAGTGAGATTTCGTTTGTCCTGGTTTAAACATCATCATCATAACCAGCACAATGAAAGAAATAATCACCGCAAATACCAGCGACATTACATGGAAACGTCATGACGTTTTATCGTGATCCCCTATTGGTTATGTTATGTCCACGGGGTTTATTGTGTTCGATAATGTTCAGTAATATTGTGGAAGCTATCGCAATAAGGTCGAGACGTGAGCACACGACCCGAGAGAGCGAGGAAGGTGGTGAAGGCGCCATCTTTGGAAGACATCCCAAACAGGCTTGGATTCTTTTCTCTCATTCTCTCTCCATACTATCTCGTTTTCAACTTTTATTTTATACTCTGACAAATATTACTTTGTTATTTTGCTATCGCTGATTTGGGGTATCGCTGATTTTGGGGGTGTAAGGTTGCATAAGCAGGTGGATAATCTCGCTTTGTCATAACTGCCTGCTTAACGGCGCGACCCATTAACGGGGAATGTATTGACCTCCCAAAGGACCTCCGGAGCAATAAGGCTGGTCTCCGAGCCCTCTACCCCATAGATAGGTCGTAAAAGTTAGCAACATTGTAGGAAGCGACGTTGTAGGAGAATATATATATATATATATTGTTACAGATACGACTTTGATGGTATGGTGGGCCGAGCGGGATGGCCGCCGTATCCGTACAAGTTACCCCGATTGCACCCGGGGTTGACTAATCGCGCTATGCTGGCTCAATAAGAAAAAGAAGACACCCGGCTGGATTATAATGACACAATACGACACCAGGGGTTCAGTTCTCAAGTATATTCGTACGGAAAAAGGTTAGATTACAACTACAAGAGGGACAGCATAGGAAGACAGGCACTTAGACACACTCTTATATTAACCCTAGACAGACCACAGATAAACGGGACAACGCTGACTCACACGGGATTTGATGGCAAGGAAAGCGGCAGTCGATGGCTCAGGTGCACCTGGCTCAGGGACAGAATCACGTACGGTGGTGTCCAGCAGATGCGGGGAGGTCGCTCAGCGCTCGTGGGTCGCGACTTTGGTGGAGATGCCGGGGAGGTCGCTCAGCGCTCGGGAGGGTCGCGACTTTGGTGGAGATGCCGGGGAGGTCGCTCAGCGCTCGGGAGGGTGGCGTCTTGTCCTTCCAAGCTCGGGGCGCATCTGACGTCACGTCCGGCGCGGGGCCGCGTATATCCGGCGGGGAGTGACACGCCCTCGGCTCGTTAGCGCCGCCCCAGATGGCATCGGCCCATGGCTTCTCATTGGGTGCGGGGGTTACCGGCTCCGCCCTTGACGAGGGGCCGACAGGGAGCCCCTTCGTGGTAACCCCGTGGAGCGCGTGGTCAATGGCGGCTAACCGAGCCGGAAGGAGGACGCCCACTCCCCATGCCGTCACCGCGCCGCCCCCCTCTTTTGTTGTTGTTGTTGTAGTTGGCGCTTCTTCATGGGGAAGAGATGCGGAGAGGTATGGGGAGGTCCTAAACTTCCTAACAGGTGCCATATAATCACATTCTGGTGCAACGAAGAGTCATAATTAATGGAAACAAGTCCTTAACTGACATAGATTAAGAATAACTAGCAAGATGTCCTATAATTGTCTACGTGTGGTGCGGGGGACCTGGGCACGACATTTAATGGGGGGATGAAGGGGAAGATCGGCTCTAATGGGTGTTGTTTACAGACAATGGGACTAGGGAATGGGGGACTGGGGAAAGTTGGGGAGTATTGGAAAAAATAGGGGAATATTTACAAGCGGATATGGAGGCCAAATTCCATATTCGCAACATTGCACCCTTCTCTACCCTCGGGGCGTCCCGACCCGATAAATTTTTACCTACTTTAGTGTGGCACGCAATGTAGTTCCCTCTACTATTAACTCTACCCTGAGTGCGACAGTTTTACAGATATTCACAAATGAGTAAATATGTCCCCCTGCGACGTTGCACCCTTCTCCTCACAGAACCACACCCACAGGATAACCGAATCCGGAAAGAATTCTCAAACTAAACATACAGCCGGTAGGGAGCATTATTTACAAGACTATGCTGCTATTTACACTACGATCCAGGACCTGTTTTTGGAGGAACACATGCAGATGTTATGCATAGAGAGAGCGCGCTTGCCAGCATCGATACACCAACCCACGAGTGCTCTGTGGCCGACGGCCTTTAATAACGTGCAGAGCACCCTTCCCGAGCATCAAAAGCACCACCCCACCACCAATCGGTGCAGTCACCATTGTTCAATGATTAAAAATAAATGCGACAACCCCTAACCCTGCAGGTGTCTCTTGCTCTTCTTGTGGTGCACTTGGTGTTACTTAAAAGTGGTTCACCTGTATGGCATAGGTGCCACGTTGACCCATAGGTCCATCCCCGGGTGGTGCTTGGCCGCAAACGAACTGCGGTCCATCGTGGGTGGCCACAAACATTGCGGTCCATATGGTGTATCGATCCCGGCAGCAAGCAGCGAAAGTGCAGGCCCACAACTGCGTCGCCAGCACCTCTCTCTCCTCTCTCTCTACCCCAAAGCCAGATCCTCGGAGGTGGGAGACAAAAACAAGACAAGTGAGCAAGGTGGTAAGGGCGCAAAAGTGCACGCAATGCAAGGTGATGCACACTGGGGGCACATGGGAACCAGGTGAGACAGGTACGTTCCTACCGTACGCCCCCCCCACCAGGTAACCTACATGGCCCCTCCCTTACCCCTTACTGTATCAACAAAACACAACACTACCCATAAACATCTACTTTACAAATCCACAAACATCCCTACTGTCTTCCCCGTTCCTCCCATATACCAAATTCGTCTTCTCTCCCTCCTAACCAATCAAATTTGCCATTTTCAACTCTCATCAAAATTTGCCATTTTCAATTCATCATCAGTCCCTCCTAGGGAGGGAGAGATGGAATCACCCCAATGTCTCATCCACGTCGTGATGCGTCTCACAAATCCAACAGCAATTCTCATTTCTGCAACACAAACAAAGAAAACACAGGTGTGGAGTCATCATCATCACCACAGGTAAGTGGCTGCGTATGGTGCGACAGGTTCATCAATCCTAACTATTTCCTAAATGACTTTAACAACTTTACACTACCCGGGGTCTTTCTCCGGCCAACCCATTGGCCCTCTTACACTATGGGTTCTAAAAACCAATTCCCATTGGCCAACTGTGGTGCTCTTCAATTTGGGGTCTCACTCCCCCGATTCATCTCCCGGTGCCCTCGTACAATTTCTGGGCTGTGGCGTGTACCTCTCCCAGTGGGTCTACCCACCTGCACCCCTCCACCACTGCAGTTGCCTCCGAGCTTACCTGCTCCTTACCCTAACCTAACTACCAGGGGAAGGCCCTCTGGCTCTCTCCCCACTCCGTGCCCTCTCTGGCACTGGGCTGCCCGATCCACACCCGGGATCCTCAGGCACCCACTCACAACTACTGGCTCCCAGAGCCCACCTGCGGCCTCACCTGGCCGACATCCTCACAGTGGTGGAGTGCCCAACCAACTACACACACTAACAGGCTACACGCCCAGCCATTTCCACAACACTAATGCACCCATTCACAACACCATTCTGCAACCGCACCACAAATGCCAATATCCAACCATAATTTACCTGCTCCCTCTACCTAACACTTACACTACCCGCCCCGGGTACTCGTGAAAGGGGGTCCACTCTTCCCCCATCCACACCTTCGCACCATGCACACCACTCCGTACCACTTACTCCAACTCTCTCCACACACCTGTACCTGCACACCTGTGCTCTCACACCTGGTGCCACCTGCACCCTTCTCTCCCCAAGCGCATTCGCGCTGATCCACACACTCACTACTCATACACTGCTCCACACACCTGTCCAATTGCACACCTGTGCAATCACACCTGTTCAATTCTCACAAACACGGCATCATCTCAGCTAACTACTCCCTTCTGAAACTTGCGCTTCCCAGTCGTCCCTTTAAACTATTACGCTCCCTCGTCATTATCATCCACACTAATCTACCTGCGTCCCCACTACAGGTATCAGTCACTACCTAACCTTATCGTCACCTAATGTCAATCCTCGCTAGATCCCTACACACCATATCCTAACCCACCCGGGCTAGTTTTCACTGCCATACACCCCATAAGCTATTGCTCCTTTGCCCCCCATCAGGGGAAGGGATGGTGGATTTGCCATCCCACCACATCGGGGGTCTCTCACTACCAATTTTGCACATCAAATTTCAACAAATTAAAAATTTGCCAATCACTGCCCATCATCTGCCAATCACTACTGCCAATCCCTTGCCAATCATCAAATTTTGTTTTTCTCTAATTTTGGGTCCAAAACACTAACCTCATCACCCGTCTACTCACTAATACCTCTCGGTGCGCCAATTCCCGTCCAAAGCCCGGCTTCGTAAAGCCAAGCAATGGATGCTGGTTGTTCTGTGCCAGTGGCTGGCTGCATCCTGCCTTCGGTGCAGGGAAGGAGGTTTACCCGGCCCGAGATCCCACGCACCTTCTCGGCACGGAGCCATCCAATGCCCCGATCTCGACCTGCCGGCACGTCTCACCAAAAAGTGGTCGCCATGACGACCCTTTCTATCGGGCTGCCAGCTCCGCCTAGTGGAGCCTGGACGCGGCCGTTCAAAGCGAGGCCCGGCACGCACCGAGGGCCTGCTTCGGCTAAAAGTCGCTCTAACCTCTAACCCGTGTAACGTCGATGCTTCACCTGGACGCTTACACCCCGCAGCCCGTTCCTTGCTCACACATCCAGCCGTGCCCATGCTCCTCGTACCTTTCCTTACACACCCAGGTACCCTCATTCCACTCACAGCCTTGGTCACACACCTGACCACCGAACACTTTGGCACACATTCGTTGGTCGCACACCTCACCAATACACCGCTTCGCGCCCCCTCCTCGGTCACCTCCTCTGTGACAATCACAGGTGTGCCCTCATTCGCACACCCAACCACGTGCCTCACCACCAACTCCAGCGTGCATTCCCACTCACGCTCTACCATTCCAGGTGTGCATCCTTCCATCCCAGGTGTACATCCTCGCTCACCTGTCACAACTAACTCACGCTCCATGTCACTCTCACTACTTTCACCTCCATTCCTGACAGCGCACTCACCCTTACTCTTGACAGCACACTCTTTCCCCATGCACCTGTCCGTTACACACCTTTCTCGCGCACACTCTCCCGTTACACCCTCTGTAACACTCACCACAGGTGGACACTCTTCCTTACTTCTGACAGCGCACTCTTTCCTCATGCACCTGTCCGTCACACACCTTCCTCGCGCACACTCTCCCGTTACACCCTCTGTAACACTCACCACAGGTGGACACTCTTCCTTACTTCTGACAGCGCACTCTTTCCTCATGCACCTGTCCGTCACA
Organism: Myxine glutinosa; assembly: GCF_964187855.1. Classification (NCBI taxonomy): domain Eukaryota; kingdom Metazoa; phylum Chordata; class Myxini; order Myxiniformes; family Myxinidae; genus Myxine; species Myxine glutinosa. The sequence continues at coordinate 108,970,517 of NC_136271.1, read as the reverse complement.
CACCTTCCTCGCGCACACTCTCCCGTTACACCCTCTGTAACACTCACCACAGGTGGACACTCTTCCTTACTTCTGACAGCGCACTCTTTCCTCATGCACCTGTCCGTCACACACCTTTCTCGCGCACACTCTTGCGCACACTCTCCCGTCACACCCTCTGTAACACTCACCACCCCGCGCTTCCACGTGCTCCCTCGCACACGCGCTACGACCGACTCACTCTCGCCAGCACACTCACTCCTTGGCACGCACTTTTTCCTCACACACCCCAGAGTCGGACTTTCTTGCACACCTCCATTTTCGCACACCAGACCTGTCGCACACTTCACCCACGGCCTCTCACGAACACCCGGGTCTATCTCGACCCCCAAGCCTCTTAAATCACCTGGCGCATCATACGCACGACCATATTGGTCACCACTTACACCGGGTCCTCTTCCTCTTCGCTTCTCCTCCATCACCTGCGAATCCCTCATCCGGTTAATGAGCACATCACGATCCAAACACAGACTTTGGACCAATTCTTTTATCTCCTCTTTTATCTCTTTGTTATCCCCTCTCCGTCGCTTCTTAATTTCGCTCACCCCTTCTTCCACTTCTTCTAATTTGTGCCTCACCTCTTTTATTCCCCGGTACGTCTCCTCAAGCTCGTCCTCCAAGGCTACCTTGACCGTTTCCATGTGCGTCCTCACCTGCCGGTCCTTCGTCTCCATTACCTCTATCACCTCGTCCAACCTCGTTGTCAGTCCCTCACGTACCATCTGACATTCCCTCTTCGTCGCTACCAAGTCATCTTTTAGTTCTTTCTGTGTCGCCTTTAAACCTCCTAATACCGCAGTGTTCCTTTGAACCTGCTCCACTAACTCCGTCTGTCCCACCGTCAGCTGCTCCACCTCCTGCGTCAGGTCCTCTATGCCCCCTTGTAACTTTACAGTCCCCTTTCTCACCTCCTTCTCCATGTGCTCCTCACAGTGCCTCACCTCCTCGCGCACTCCTCCGACTTCCTCACTCACTCCTCTTCTGATCTCCTCTCCCATCACTTGCATCTCCTGCCCAGATGCCATCCTCATCTGCTCCATTTCCTCCCTGTGAGCATCCAGTTTGGTTTCTACCCCCATTCTGACCCCCTCTATCTGCTGCTCCATTTGTTTAACTTCCCTTTCCGCTTGGTCCCTCATGTCCCTCAATTTGCCTTCCATACTGTTTTCTAACCCCTCTAACCCATTTTTCACTCCCTCTATCTGATTCTCCTGGGCAGCCATTCTATTTTCTACCCCCGTTAACCCATGTTTCACCTCTTTTATCCCGTTGTCTAACCCCTCAAAATTATTGTCTAACTTCCCAATTTTCTTGTCTAACTCCTCAAAATTATTGTCTAACTTCCCAATTTTCTTGTCTAACTCCTCAAAATTATTGTCTAACTTCTCACCGGTACCCCTCATTTGGCCCTCTAATCGCCCACTATCAACCCTCATTTGCTCACTCTGAGCATCCATCCGGTTCCCCATTACCCCCATTTGGTCCTCCAATCGCTCACCCAATCGCTTACTATCAGCCCTCATTTGCTCACTATTAGCCCTCATATCGTCCTTCTGCAGGTTGAGGGACGCCTGCATTTGCGCCATAAATTGCTCCATGAGGGCCTGCATTTGGGCCATCCCTCCCACTTGTGCAGCGGGTGCGGCCGCCGTAGCTACTTGCGAGGCGTCATTTCGCGCGCCCGTTACCTCGTGCGTGACGACGCTATTTTGCGAATCTGCTACCCCCGCTGTTTCGCTCTCCTCATGTCCCTCATGTCCCTCAATTTGGTCCTGGACCGACCCTGCTTCACTCTCCCTAACCGGACCCCAGCCGTCTTGATCCGCCATAGCGCGACTTTCAAAATTCGGGTTTTGTAAAACAAAACGAATTTCGGCCGCTCCAAATTTTGACCAAATTTTTTTTCTTCCTCTATTCGTTTTTTTTTTTTTTTCCAAAATTTGGTCGGGCCTCGAATCTCACTCCCGACACCAATTGTTACAGATACGACTTTGATGGTATGGTGGGCCGAGCGGGATGGCCGCCGTATCCGTACAAGTTACCCCGATTGCACCCGGGGTTGACTAATCGCGCTATGCTGGCTCAATAAGAAAAAGAAGACACCCGGCTGGATTATAATGACACAATACGACACCAGGGGTTCAGTTCTCAAGTATATTCGTACGGAAAAAGGTTAGATTACAACTACAAGAGGGACAGCATAGGAAGACAGGCACTTAGACACACTCTTATATTAACCCTAGACAGACCACAGATAAACGGGACAACGCTGACTCACACGGGATTTGATGGCAAGGAAAGCGGCAGTCGATGGCTCAGGTGCACCTGGCTCAGGGACAGAATCACGTACGGTGGTGTCCAGCAGATGCGGGGAGGTCGCTCAGCGCTCGTGGGTCGCGACTTTGGTGGAGATGCCGGGGAGGTCGCTCAGCGCTCGGGAGGGTCGCGACTTTGGTGGAGATGCCGGGGAGGTCGCTCAGCGCTCGGGAGGGTGGCGTCTTGTCCTTCCAAGCTCGGGGCGCATCTGACGTCACGTCCGGCGCGGGGCCGCGTATATCCGGCGGGGAGTGACACGCCCTCGGCTCGTTAGCGCCGCCCCAGATGGCATCGGCCCATGGCTTCTCATTGGGTGCGGGGGTTACCGGCTCCGCCCTTGACGAGGGGCCGACAGGGAGCCCCTTCGTGGTAACCCCGTGGAGCGCGTGGTCAATGGCGGCTAACCGAGCCGGAAGGAGGACGCCCACTCCCCATGCCGTCACCGCGCCGCCCCCCTCTTTTGTTGTTGTTGTTGTAGTTGGCGCTTCTTCATGGGGAAGAGATGCGGAGAGGTATGGGGAGGTCCTAAACTTCCTAACAGGTGCCATATAATCACATTCTGGTGCAACGAAGAGTCATAATTAATGGAAACAAGTCCTTAACTGACATAGATTAAGAATAACTAGCAAGATGTCCTATAATTGTCTACGTGTGGTGCGGGGGACCTGGGCACGACATTTAATGGGGGGATGAAGGGGAAGATCGGCTCTAATGGGTGTTGTTTACAGACAATGGGACTAGGGAATGGGGGACTGGGGAAAGTTGGGGAGTATTGGAAAAAATAGGGGAATATTTACAAGCGGATATGGAGGCCAAATTCCATATTCGCAACAATATATATATATATACTAATGGGGTATGCTTACACATTTTTAGCAACAACAAACCGTGCTTCGTACATAGTTACAGTGCCTTCAGAAAGTATTCATACCCCTTGACTTTTTCACATTTTGTTGTGTTACAGCCTGAATAAAAAATGGATTTAATTGAGATTTTTAAAAATTGTAACTGATCTGCACATAATACCCCATACTGTCAAAGTGCAAATGGTTTTTAAAATTTTTTGCAAAAATAATTAAAAATGAAATACAGAAATGTCTCGAGTCAATAAGTATTTCACCCCTTTCCAATGACCCCCAAATTGAGCTCAGGTGCATCCAATTTCCTTTGATCATCCTGGAGATGTCTCTACAACTTAATTGGAGTCCACCTGTGGCCAATTCAATTGCTTGGACATGATTTAGAAAAGGAACACACCTTTCTATATAAGGTACCACAGGTGACAATACATGTCAGAGCAGAAACTCTACCATGAAGTCCAAGGAACTGTACGTAGAACTCCGAGATATAATTGTGAGGAAGCATAGATCTGAGGAAGGGTATAAAACAATTTCTACAGTGTTGAAAGTTCTCAAGAGCACAGTTATCTCCATCATCACGAAATGGAAAGAATATGGAAATACCCAGACTCTTCCTAGGTCTGGCCGTCCGATTAAACTGAGCAACCGGGCAAGAAGGACCTTGGTCAGGGAGGTGACCAATAACCCAATGACCACTCTGGCAGAATTCCAGAGTTCCTGGGTTGAAATGGGAGAACCTGCCAGAGGGACAACCGTCTCTGCAGCACTTTGCAGATATAGGTTTTATGGGAGAGTGGCCAGACGGGAGCCACTCCTGAGAAAAAGGCACACCACAGCACGCCTGGAGTTTGCAAAAAGGCAAGTGAAAGACTAAGAGCATGAGGCAAAAGATTATGTGGTCTGATGAGATGAAAACTGAACTCTTTGGCCTGAATGTATAGCGCTACATCTGGTGGAAACAGAACACAACTCATCACACATCTAACACCATACCTACCATGAAGTATGGTGGTGGCTGTAATGAAATTGTTTCTAAGTTGAACCCAGGTGTTATGCCGACTCTGTCCACTGAGAGGCTCCTCTAAGAATTCGGACTGTACAGCGCTCCGATGATTCCTGTGACATTTATTCTGTGTGATGTAGTGCATACTCAGATGGTGCGTGTTACTCTTGGTTCTAAGCTAAGCTTATACTGATTGCAGATCCATTACTTACTTCTATGATTACTGTATACTGATGTGTGGCTTGCTGGTTTCTTACAGGTATTGCTGGAGATCGATTCTGAATTAAACCTACTCTTGGGACAATGTTGTAGGACTGATTCTTACAACAGCGGCAGCATCATGCTATTGGGATGCTTTTCAGCGACAGGGAGTGACTTGTAGGGATAGAGGGAACAATGAATGGAGCCAAATGCAGGCAAATCCTTGAGGAGAACCTGCTTCGGAGTGCAAAAGACCTCAGACTGTGGCAAGGATTTTCATTCCAACAAGACAATGACCCCAAACATACAGTCAAAGCAACACTGGAATGGCTTTAGAACAAGAATGTGAAAGTCCTTGAGTGGCCCAGCCAAAGGCCAGACTTGAATCCCATTGAAAATCTGTGGATGACTTGAAGATTGGTGTTCGCTGACGCTCCCCATCTAACTTTCCAGTGCTCGAGAAAATCTGCAAGGAAGAATGGGAGAAACTCCCAAAATGCAGATGTGCAAAGGTGACACACACACACAATACCCAAGAAGGCTTGAAGCTGCAATCGCTGCCAAAGACTCTTCTACGAAGTATTGACTCGGGGGTTGCATATTGTAAATTAGATGTTTTTGTGTTTAATTTTAAATTATTTTGTAGAAATTTCAAAAATATATTCCACTTTCACATTATGGGGTATTCTGTGTAGACCGGTGACAAAAAATCTCAATTTAATCCATTTTAAATTCAGGCTGTAACAACAAAATGTGAAAAATGTCAAGGGGTGTGAATACTTTCTGAAAGCACTGTATGTACAGATATATATATATAAAGTGTATCCGTTCGGCTGGATGTCACGTAAGGTTGTATAATTGTCTACATGAGAGGGGTGGAGCTATGTTAATTATGTAGGGTATAATAATTAATTCCCTGTATGTAAATTGCCTATGTGGTTTTTCCCTTGTTCCTTATGACACACACCACACCAGCCGTGCACTCCACACCTAAAATAAAACCCCATAAAAGCCACCAGGATTCAGACATTTGAACGCTGCCGCTGGAGCAACCAGCCGAGTCATCACAACACCAAGCAGGCATGGCCGTGGGGCCCCGCCCCGAGAGGTGATTATTGGTCAGGGCGATGGACTGCTGTGGTGGCACTCGCTGATTGGAGTGCGCGAGTGACGACAAATGGAAGGTTCCATGGCCAGGAACGAAAAGGCAGAGCATCACCATTCTCTCTCTCACTCTCTCTTGATGTCCCGAGTTGACGACGAGCAGTCACAGTTTTATCCTCTTGGTCCGGGGTTTGACGACGAGCAGTCACAGTTTATTCCTCTTTGTGTTCCGCGTTGATAGTGAGCAGTCACAGTTTTCTCTCTCCGGGCTGGCCTTCAAAGCTAACAGTCGTATTTTTTTTCTCTTGGTACTGGCTGTGTGGTGGGCGGTTGCAGTTTGTGCTCCTCTTCTCTTCCTCACTCTTGGTCCTGACATTGGCGGTCGCAGCTCGTGGACTCTGATGCTCTTGGTTCATGGCTTTGTGACGGCTGTGTGCCGTGCCGAGTGAGCTGGAGAGACCGTGGTGCTTTGTGGTGCGGATGACGAGAGGGGAGCTTGGGCCTGAGCGCTGCATGTCGGTGGCTGGGGTGAACGCAGCTGCGCGCCCAAGACCTGTTTTCCCGCGCACGGACCCGTGACCCGTGCGGCGGCCGACGGGGTTGGGGACCGCTGGAAGAGACGGCAGAGTGCAGGCAAATGCACCACACAAACACATTTATTTTTCATTTATTTATCGCCTTGTGCTGTTTTACGAGTCCGTGTGGGGGCGCCCCAAATAGGAATTTTAGATTACCGTGCATTTCTTGTCCCTGGCATTTATTTTTATTAAACCCAGAATTTATTTGTTGCATTTTAATTCCGTGTCGGTCTTGTTTGATTATCGTGGTTCGAGGACGCTCCAGTGGAATCTGTGCAGGTAAGTGCTCGCTGCCCTCCACTACACCCTCGCGCTTATAAATACCACCTCCATAGATGGACTGAACGCCTTGGAGTGTAAAGCTCCTATGAGGGAGCCGGGGACGCCGGGAACAGATCCGATGGGCATCCAGGCCCTGCTAAAAGAACTAATGACAAATGGAAAAAATTAATGCCAATAATGAACAATTGAAGGGAGATATGAAGGGAGAAATGAAGAGAATGAGTGAACGGTTGGAGAAAAAATTGAGGGAATGAAATTGCAAATGAATAACAACAGTGAACAAATGAAGGGATTGAGTGAATTGTTGGAGGGAAAAATTGAGGGAATAAATGAATGAAATGAGGATGAACAAGGGAATGAAATGAGGGAAATGAACCAACAATTGGAAGGAAAAATTGGGGCACAGGAGAGGGAAAACTCAAATTTAAATGGGGAATGTTTGGCTGTGAAGGACCTGGAAGGCTGTCCGGCTTGTGTGGATGTCGGAATGAACCAACAGGGGGTTGAATTGGCTGAGGAGAAGATATTGGAGGCCCATGTAATGGAACCGGGGCGGGTATTTGTTGATAAAGACGTGTTGGGGCCACAATTGACTGTGAATGAGATTAATGATTTGACACAGGAGCGACCGAGCACTTTGGACAGTATCATTGGGGAGGAGATTGCTCGGGTCCAACAGAGTCTTGGAGATTAGGTGAGTTGGTCTGTTGAATACCCCCAGGACAAGAATAAAGTGACCGAGGGGACCCTCACCACGAAAAAAAAATTTGGCACCAGAGGCTCCGAAACTGGATACCCAGCTTATGTGTTTTGGCCCCTAGCTGAAATCGGACATGGGGGAGTCGGGAAATAGAGCCTCAGAAAAGGCAATTGCCATAGCAAATTTGGAACAGCTGCAGGGAGGGCAGAAGAACCCAAGGGGTTGTGACCTGCAGCTGTGGTTGAGCACACGGGGCCAAAACCTGTAATGGGAAATTGAAAATGAAATTTAAATGGGAAATTAATTTGGAACAGCCTGGACGGGAGTTGGTCCCCGGGCTGCGGAATTTGGACCAGGAGAGGTCACTGGGGCCGGCCTCGTGGAAAATTGCCCCTCTTGTAAATTGGTTTATGCCAGCTAGCTGGGGGGTTGCGCTGGCAATATTTGGACATGGGGTCTGACCATAGGTGTCATGGTACGACCTGGGTCCCACGGGGGGTCTGGTGGAGTGTGGCGTCCCTTGTCCATCGGGACGCCATCCGAGCGAGTGTCTCATGGTCGCCGGACCCTGGTGTGGGTTAAGACCTCCGGGGGTCTGAGGTGGTTTCTCACAGGCATCTGGTATGGTGTATCACGAGGACCACTAGGGGGAGGTGTTGCAGGTCGCGCTTTGGTGGCGGAACCACGGACAGCCAACAAGGGCCTGATGTGGTGACCGCCCGGGCATGCGCCCTGGCAGCCTCTCCCTGAGACTCTGGGACAGCCAGCATGTAGTGACATGCTGGTCTATGGACGCGGGTCGAACCGCATGGACAGGGATGGATTATAGCCGACCGGACAACCATTGGGGCATCTGTGGAACGTGATGGTGTGAGCATGATCTTCCACAGATATTCTGTTGTGATTTGTGGACTCTCGACTTGGGAAGAGAGCCATGGGATTGAATTAGGAAATTGGAACGAGCCGAGAATACATGCTAGACTATACATTCATATCTCCACTATGGTATTTCATCGCTACCCCCACAAACGTCACAATATATATACAGTATATATATATATTGTTACGGTTTTCGTGCGACCCTCCTGCCCTTACCAAGGGGAGATTAAGCCCCTTGTTCTTTTTGGGTCGGCGCAACCGAGAGACTTGAATCGCCCCTCCCGGGCAAACGCAAGGTAGGGTTTCGGGACAATTCTCGCACGTACCTAAATACCTGTGCTGCCGCGGAAGCGGGGATCAAGCCTCGCACGAGCCACGCGTAATCTGAGTACACTGAGTGGATTGCGTACCACGTGGTCCGTGCAGTTACCTTTGGTATTGGAACCCGATTTGAGCGGTTTTATTCGTACCACGCTAAGTCAATGATGGAAAACACAACAGCGGTCGAATAAAAGGAAGAACACAGGTTTAATTATTATTCACACTATTATGTACAAGGATCGGTAGAAAGCAGAGACACAGAGCAGCCTTATACACTCCTAACTGATCCCCAGACACGGGCTATATATATATATATATATATATATATATACTGTATATATATATATATATATATATATACTGTATATATATATATATATATATATATATATATATACTGTATATATATATATATATATATATATACTGTATATATATATATATATATATATATACTGTATATATATATATATATATATATATATATATATACACACAGTCACGTGAAAAAGTAAGTACACCCCATGTAAAGTTTTGACTTTTTCAACATATTTCAACATACAGCTATTTGATCTTCATTTCAACAATATTGATAGATAAAGGTGATATAATATCACAAATATCATGAAACATTTACATTTTGTAGTCCATTGTATAATTTAAATAAACATAAATGCAAATTTGACATGTGGAAAAAGTAAGTACACCCTTGGCTCTATTAGGTGGTATTGCCCCCTTTGGCAGAAACAACCTCAACGAGGCGTTTCTTATAACTGTCTACCAGTCTCTGACATCGACTGGGAGAAATTTTTGCCCACTCCTCCATGCAGAATTCTTTCAGCTGTGCGACGTTTGAGGGGTTTCTTGCATGCCCAGCTCGTTTCAAATCCCCCCACAACATCTCGATGGGATTTAGATCCGGGCTTTGACTTGGCCATTCCAGAACCCTCCATTTCTTTCTTTTCAGCCATTCCTTGGTGGATTTACTGGTATGTCTAGGGTCATTGTCATGTTGCAAGGTCCACCTTCGGTTGAACTTCAACTTTCCGACAGATGGCCTCACATTATCCTCAAGCACCCTCTGGTACAATGAAGAATTCATAGTGGATTATATGATGGTGAGCTGCCCAGGCCCTGATGCAGCAAAGCGGCCCCAAACCATAATATTTCCACCACCATGCTTTGCAGTTGGTATCAGGTTCTTGTGGTCAAATGATGTCTTTGGTTTTCGCCAAACATGTCTTCTGCTACTGTGGCCAAATAGCTCTACCTTTGACTCATATGTCCAGACCACATTGTTCCAGAAGTGCTGGTCTTTGCCTAGGTGTTCATTGGCAAACTTTAGTCTTGCCCTGATGTTCTTTCTGGACAGCAAAGGTGTCCTCCTGGCACACCTCCCATGTAGATCAAATTTGTGCAGCCTCTTTCTAATGGTAGACTCGTGCACTTTGACATCAACAGTGGCAAGAGCTACCTGTAGGTCCCGTGATGACATTCTGGGGTTCTTAGAGATTTCTTTCAGCATCTTGCGGTCTGCTCTCCGGCTGAACTTGCTGGGGCGGCCTGGCCTGAACAACTTGGCAGTTGTTTGGAATCTTCTCCACTTGTAGATGATCTTCCGGACAGTCGAATGATTGATTTCAAATTGTTTGGAGATCTTTTTAAATCCCTTCCCAGACTCGTAGGCATCTATAACCTTCTTTCTGAAGGCCTCAGAGAGCTCTTTTGATCTAGGCATGTTGAAGCCACACACTTCAACAACAAAGTGCAAACCAAACTAAATGTCTGAGGTTTAAATAAGACAGGTTCCTCCAAGATCCTCTCTAACGATGTTCTAATCATTTGCACCTGAGCTGGTGCACCTGATTCTAATTTTAGGTATTTGAAGTAGTGATAAATGTAGGGGTGTACTTACCTTTTCCACATGCGAAATTTGCATTTATGTTTATTTAAATTATATAATGGACGACAAAATGGAAACGTTTCATGATATTTGTTATATTATATCACCTTTATCTATCAATATTGTTGAAATGAAGATCAAATAGCTGTATGTTGAAATATGTTGAAAAAGTCAAAACTTAACATGAGGTGTACTTACTTTTTCACATGACTGTATGTGTGTGTGTGTGTGTATGTGTGTGTGTGTATATATATATATATATATATATATATACATCCACACACATACATGTGTCTGTGTGTGTGTGTACGTGCACGCATGTGCATGCTTTTTCTTTTGGATGGAGTGCAGGTGGGACATTCTCTATTTCCTGCTAAAATGCTGTCTATGCAGCAACTTGCTGTAATGTTCGTCTTGGCCATATTTTTCCTCATGGTTCTGAACAGCATCAATAAATAATTCTTAACTTGGTGATTGTGGTTTTGGGTTAAAAAAAAATAGATCCACAGTCACACTTGTTTGCTCAGTAGACGGTTGGACAGAAGATGTTGTTCTGATCGCTACAGCATGGCTTATTATGATACATGAACATCCTTAGCAACCAGGTTGTGGAACGTGTATTGATCCAAGTGCAGGGTTATAACTGAATACTTTCTACAATAATGAAGATTATGCTTACTTATATAATATTTCCCCCTCAGGTATCCCTTGGATTGATGCACGCCCGTGCTTCCCACATTGTGTGGCCCCCGAGCCGCTGGCAGCGGCTGCAAAGTTTTCTGCCATCCGACCGCCAACCATTGCATGGCGCAGAGCACATGGACCCCAAGACCACACTGAGTCTCTGACTTCGAACTATGCACACCCCAAAGGTGATATCATTCTCTCTCTCAATCCACCAGACAATTTATGGATTTTCATTCTTCACCTTCGTTCATTTCTGTCCGCCTACTTTTCATAATGTACTGGTTTACATAGGTGGAAATGCACCTATTGATCTTCCCCTAAGTTGATGCAGTGTGTGTGATGAGTCCATGACAAGACTTTACTCTGCATGCAATTTGAAAATGGGAAGATTCCCTCTTTCAGTAATGAGTGTACAGATAATGAAAATTTATTCAGGTGTTGAAGACGAGATCACCCTTACTTGAAGTATAAGGACTACGAAAAATCCCATCAGCATCCAAGCGCCTCCTCACTAGACCCGCTGCAGCTTGCTTGCTTGCCACCCCTGTCGTCCAATGATTAAACGCTGCTCATGAATCCTGCAATGGATCCTCATGATGGGCAGGTGTTTTTCTTTTTTTCACACCATTTGCCTGAAGATCATTTCCAAGTGCTTCGTTTGGGTCATTAAGTTGCCATAGACATGCCCATTTCTGCCATGATGAGAATACTGATTGACTGGGTTTTCAAAGTGAAATACGCGGTGCAGGCCTCAAGCTCCGTGGTGCTGTGTGGGCATATCTGCTGACAGCATCTACTTCAAGCCAGGGGCTGTTGCCAGATTCGACCGTTCCATTGCCATTTTGCAGGCCAGGGCGGCCCGGCATGGCACGAAGTGATCAAAATGACGAATAGATGGTTTGGGGTGGGGGGAGGTGGGAGGGAAGGAATAAAAAAGCATCAGTATTCTGGATGTCAATTTTTCACTGTGGACGAGTTTCAAACACATCATTGGCATAATTTGCATAGACACGAGCATTGGGCACGTTGAGTTCATTTTCACTGAGAATCTGTAATGAGATTTTCTTTCTTTTTCTCTTGTGCCCGTGATGTGTGGAGGCAAAGGGCGATCGATATATTACATGACTACCATCTCGGTTTTAAACAGAAAATGCCATTTGTCAGTTAGTAGATATTTCTTGTACATCTTGGAAGCTTGTGGATAAAATATGAAATGCATTTCGCGATTTATTTATTTTTAAGTGATCTCATTCTCGTCAGAACCCAATAGAGTTTGTTATAGAATAAGGTCAAAAAACATAAAGATTGATAAATCTCACTTTGAAAAAAGCTGTAAAAGTCAATTGAAGGTATATCTCTAAACCTCGGTAAATAAACAGCAATGCGCTGTGAAGCTGTGAATCTGTTGAGGATGAACCTCGGCCTAAATGACACATTATCAGAAGAATAGGACATTTAAAAAATGAATAAAACAAAACAACTGCAATTATAGATGCTCATGGCAGAGCAGTTCATAAATGAAGAATTTCTTTTCTTTAATGGGTGAGGTGGGTAAAATGAAACATCATTAAGCTTCTGCGCTCACTTCGCCAATCTGGTGAAATGTGGGGCGCAAACGCGTCGTTCACTTCTGCTCTACCGACACATCTCCTTCCTGGAATTGGAAAAGGCAGTGTTTCTTGTTTTCATGGCAGGCATTTTGGTTCCCGTTGTGAATTGAATAACAGACTGAACATAAAGCTGAAGATAGTGAACTGAACAACAACAATGGGCTCATTAACTAAACACCAATCAGACAATTGACCCTGAACAACAATCAGACAATGCACCCGAACAACAATCAGACAATGCACCCGAACAACAATCAGACAATGCACCCGAACAAGTCAGACAATGCATCTGAACAACAATCAGACAATGCACCCAAACAACAATCAGACAATGCACCCGAACAACAATCAGACAATGCACCCGAACAACAATCAAGCAATGGACCTGAACAATAATCAGACAATGGACATGTACAAGAAAATGCCTCCAAACTCATTGGGTGGAACTTCACCATGCAGCAAGACAATGACCCAAAACACACTGCCGACGCAAACAAGGAGTTCATCAGGGGGAAACAGTGGAAGGTTTTAGACTGACCAAGTCAATCTCCTGATTTAAATCAAATGGAGCTTTTCACTTGCTGAAGAGGAGACTAACGTCAGAAATCCCCCAAACCAAACAACAACTGAAAATGGCTGCAGTAAAGGCTTGGCAAATCATCTCAAAGGAAGATACCAAGAGATTGATGATGTTGACGGGTCACATGCTCAATGCAGTTATTGCATGCAAGGGATATGGAACCAAATACAAACTATTATATTACTTTAATTACTCCCGCTAGGGAGTAATGCATTCGATCGTGTCCATCCGTGTATGTGTGTGTTCGTATGTTCGTGTGTTTGTGAACAAGATATCTGGAAAAGTTCTGAATGGATTTGGATGAAAGTTGGTGGGATGATTGCCCTTGGGATAAGGAAGAATTGATTAGTTTTTGGTGAAGCTCAGGATATTATTCCGGATCCAGAAAAAAAATTTGGGAAAGATTTTTTCTGTTTTACTTCATCAAAGCTTTTGTTCTTTTCTTAAATGATGTTTTTCTCCTCTAATTCCGAGATATATCAAAATTAATTCTCTGACAGTTAGGGCCTACTTTCTTTTTCATTTATTGTTTTGGGGGGAGGGGATGTTAAACAAAACGTATTATTCCAACTAAACCCATGGTGGGAGTATGCGCTCTACTGAGTGGCGTTCTAGTTTACTTTAAGTTAGTCTGTTCCAATACTTAAGCTCTCCTAAAATGGGGAGACTCAACATACAAAGTGTTATTGTTCTACAATGGTAAAACATATACGTATACTGTTATGAATTTTGGGGTAGGCATATATAGATTTAGGTAGATCTGCACAGGTATCATGCTTCGTCTGTCGGATAGGAAATCTCACCTGTAATAGGTTTGTTTGGCCCGGTTTGTTCGGATTAAGGTGTGTCTTCGTCCCCATTACGAGGAATGGGGCATGATAAATAGTTCTAGGAAATAAGGATAAGACTCCACTGTGTGCCGTTCCCTCTGTGAACATCCTGGTGTCCCTTATGGCAATAAATCCCATAGACATTAGCTAGACCCATTAGCGCACCACACATTAAATAATTCCCCCGCCGCCACAATGACTTTGGAAGAGCAAACGGAAGCGGCCGTGCAGTACGCCACCATGGCGATGGAACATCGAGCAGGCAGGCTGAGGCCACGCCCACCTCACGATTTATGGACACCAATGGTTTGATGGGCAGACGACATCACTGGAAGGAAGCGGCAGAACTCATTGGCGAACGACCGATGGCATGAGACAGAAGTGACGCAGCCATTGGTGGAGAGAGCGCTGACGTCACACGGCGAGTGACAAAACGACTCGCTCGCCGGCATTTTCTTCTTGTTGTTTTGGCCTCCTTTCTGCCCGGACCCCTTTTCCCTTTGCTGCTTCGTGATTCCGCTCCCTCGACCGCTTACCATTTTTCACCACCTTCGCCCTCGACTCTCTCTCTCTCTCTCTCTCTTCCCTGTTGAAAACGTTGGGTGCATCGCGGTTCCGGGCCAAGTCCCTGAAGGCGTGGACGGATCCATGCACGGCCGGAGGAGCGAGCTGACATGACCCATTTGAGTCACACGGAAGGCTTGTGGCGCGCTGGCGGGCAGGACCGGGGCGAACGGGTGACTCATTAGGGCCTGGCAGCGCGCAAACGAGGTGGACTGAGGCCTCCTTCCCACCACGCACAGAGCCGCGTCCGGACGGCGATTTTGGGGCCTGGACGACTGCAGGCAGAGATAAGCTCACATCCACAAACACGGCATTTTATTTATCCTTTCCATTCGTTCTGTATATGAAGTCTGTGTGTGGGGACGTCCCAATTTAGGATTTAGTTTTTACCGTCGCGTTCCTTGTCCGAATAGTTCTTGTAAATAAACCTTTTTATTATTTTCCCTTTCTATTTCGAAATCCGTGATCGGTTTGAATTATTTCCCTCAGTTTGAAGACGCGCGCGGACCGTCAGGTAAATCTCGCCGTTTCTTCCTCTTTCCTTCTTCCTCCCACGCGTGTATAGCAAATCCGCCATTGAACGTCGCCTCATTAAGCTCGTTTCCATCCGCGATTTCCCCGGTCTTAACCAAGAGGGGAATCGCATGACAAATGGTAGGCAGAAGTGGGATTGAACCCTATAGTAAATTTGGTGTCAAGAGTAGTCGTGCCAGTGCCAGTGTGGAGAATTTGGAAGAAAATATTTTTTAGTCAGAGGCGATAAATTCGTATAGTCGATTGGGCTTGCGCGGCGTGAGCGGAGCGTCGTTAAATTTAAATTTTATTCCTGAGGTAAAATGCGCGCGGGGAAGCGACCTTCTCTCGATGGAGGAGGGGGTGAGCGATATGGAAGAAAGAATGGAAGATGCGGGGAGCCTTGGAAGTGAGTCAGAGGTGGATGGGGTTGGGGGGGTGGAGTGTAGTAGTGGAACTTCCCCCGCAGCAGTGACGGTCCCGATAGATTTCCAGACCATATTAAATTTATTAAAGGCTCAGAATAAGCAGCGGATTGAAAATCTGAGGGAATTAATAAAGGAAAAGATGGGATAAATAAATAATACAATTGATGCATGGACGAGTAAATTGAGGGAAGGATGAAATCCGTGTTCGGTTTGAATTATTTCCCTCAGGTTGAAGATACGCACGGACCATCAGGTAAATCTCGCCGCTTCTTCCTCTTTCCTTCTTCCTCCCGCGCGTGTATAGCAAATCCGCCATTGAACGTCGCCTCATTAAGCTCGTTTCCATCTGCGATTTCCCCGGTCGTAACCAAGAGGGGAATCGTACAACAATACATAGAAATACCAGGAAATCAGAGCTGTACCATTCTGTACTCAGTCGCCATTCTGAAATAAGTGAAATCAGTCACCATTCTGTACTCTTGCCTCATATTCATATTTTGGTCTCAAATCCAAGTTTCTTGAGTATATTGGCAAAGCAGATGTGTATAGTGATAATAAATTTGACTTTACTGTTCCAACACTTATGGAGGGCAATGTATGTTCTTTTACAAGAGCTTCGATGTAGGAGGAGGCCATTAGGCCCATCAAGTCTGTGCTATGGTTGTTTATCTGTGCTCCATCCTTTTTAAATGCTGAACGTCAAGCTAAGAAGCCTTTCTTTTTAAAGTCTCCTGGATTCAAACCGCCGCCCTTCCAGACTCGATCAGAGTGGACGCTCTAACCATCACACCAATGAGTCTGATTAAATGTACCGATAACAACAATCAAACAATGTACCTAGAACAACAATCAGGCAATGGACCGAGAACAACAATCAAACAATGTACCTAGAACACCAATCAGGCATTGGACCTACAACAACAATCAGACAATGGACGTAGAACAACAATCAGACAATGGACCGAGAACAACAATCAGACAATGGACCGAGAACAACAATCAAACAATGGACCCAGAGCAACAATCAAACAATGGACCTAGAACAACAATCAGACAATGGACCTAGAACAACAATCAGACAATGGACCTAGAGCAACAATCAAACAATGGACCTAGAACAACAATCAGACAATGGACCTAGAACAACAATCAAACAATGGACCTAGAACAACAACCAGACAATTTACCTAGAACAACAATCAGACAATGGACCAAGAACAACAATCAGACAATGGACCTAGAACAACAATCAGACAAGGGACCTAGAACAATAATCAAACAATGTACCTAGAACAACAATCAGACAATGGACCTAGAACAACAATCAAACAATGGACCTAGAACAACAATCAAACAATGTACCTAGAACAACAGCAGCCTCTGATGTACCTCAGACAACGTACCTCTGAAACATAGACTTACAAGGAGCTTGTTTGTATCACTGTAAAATATTTGTGTCACATTTGAGTTTCTGCATTTTGATTCCTCTTTTAAAACAATCGTTATAACGGTCTTTCTCTCATCTCGCCACGGTTTACATTGCGACCGATCGAGTACTTTGCAAAAACGAAATATGCTCTAACCCAGGGTATAACCGGCTTAACCGCATGACGCACCAAGTATAAAATGCCATCATAACTCGGCCTCTGAAAATACAACAAGACAAGTGTTTACATTTTTCTTTCAATTCTAGTGCCACTTTTAGTATGAAAATGGAAATTTGATTCACCATGAAAAACGGCACTCCATGAACTTTAAAACCACAATTACTGTGCATTTCAGTGCAGCAATGTGCATATGCCAATTGAGCACACGTGGCAAAGCAGATGTTTCTGGTAGCTGGAGGGACAGGATTTGCTGATGTAAAATCCCACGGGAGTCGTCTTTCACCTCGGGCTCGGTGTGTCACAATGAACACGTAGCGTTACTTTTTTTTCTGGAATGCAAATATGTCCGACAAGGATGTAAATGCGTCTCCTCGCGCTCATTACATTATTTATATCGCTCCATCGCTCCATCGCCATCATCCTGCCTCGGCGGAAGAACACAATAGAGCCGGCCACTTCGCAGGAAGGCCTTCTGGCCGGCTCTTTATCGGCCGCACAGGCCACGGCTCTGGGAAAGCTGCCCACTGTGGCATGAAGGGGTGAACATTTGAAATGCCGATGAAATCGTGTGAGAGACGGCGTTTTGAGGCATGACACGCATTACAATTAAGCATGAACACGGTGCCTGGCAAGCCCACCGGCGCTGTGTGTTGCTTAGAAAGGCGAAGCTGTCACCGTAGCCGATTTATCCACGTCTTATTGGAGAGATAAAGTGAGAAGGTCAGGCGTGTGGTTCCTCACCATTAGGTCTCGATCGGGATTATAACGATAATTAGCTATTCCAAGTCTGTGACCCAGGACGCCAGTGACACTGTTTAAAGGGAGCGACTCGATGATCCGGGCCTAGCAATCTGCCCTTTTGCCTCACTCGTCCTGTTCAGTACATAAGGAAAGCAATGAGTCAGGACCAGAGAAAATGAGAAAATGGCGACAATAGAACCCGGACATGGTTATTGTCACTGCACTGAAAATCTGAGGGCCTCCTGATTTGCTGAAGCATTTGAGTGTCGTCTTGATGATTAATTAGGTCCGGAATTGCTCTATGGATATCTCATCTTGAGCTGCTTCCATATCGGCCTCAGATCTTCAATGTGAGATCCATGAGCCCAGACCCAAAACTTTACTTGTCCGTGCCATTCATGCTGAATCAACACAACTCGATCATCTTCAAAGTCGTCCAGTCCAATGGAAAGGTCAGGATTCAATTATAATTACCTCCGCCACCGAAGGTGGATGGAGGTTATGTTTTCACCCCTTTCTGTCTGTATGTTTGGTACTTGCAAAAATCGAAGATTTTTCAAGTATATTGGTTTGTCTTGTGCGTTATTCTGTCTGTTTGTTACTTGGCAAAACCAAAAAGCATTGGACAAATGTGTTGATCACTCCGATTAGTTTGTGTGTTTGTTTGTTTGTCCGCTCACTTATACTTGTCTACAGGTCACAAGTTTAAACCGATCTTCACGAAACTTCACCAAATATTAGAGTTCGTGATCCGACAAAATCATATATATTTTTGAGGTCAAAAGGTCAACATAGGCCAAACGTCACCTTTTTTCTGAATTTCTAAAATCCTCAATTTTCATCCAATTAACTTGAAATTTGAAGAGGACTTGCATACCAGGTCACTGAATTCAAACACCAAGTGTTTTTAGAGGTCAACATAGGCCAAAAGGTCAACATCGGCCAAGTTTCTAAAATCCTCAATTTTCATCCAATTAACTTGAAATTTGAAGCGGACTTGCATACCAGGTCACTGAATTCAACCACCAAGTATATTTGAGGTCAACATAGGCCAAATGGTCAACATCGGCCAAGTTTCTAAAATCCTCAATTTTCATCCAATTAACTTGAAATTTGAAGAAGACTTGCATACCAGGTCACTGAATTAAACCACAAAGTGTTTTTAGAGGTTAACATAGGCCAAACGGTCAACATCGGCCAAGTTTCTAAAATCCTCAATTTTCATCCGATTAACTTGAAATTTGAAGAGGACTTGCATACCAGGTCACTGAATTCAAACACCAAGTGTTTTTAGAGGTCAACATAGGCCAAAAGGTCAACATCGGCCAAGTTTCTAAAATCCTCAATTTTCATCCAATTAACTTGAAATTTGAAGAGGAGTTGCATACCAGGTCACTGAATTCAACCACCAAGTATATTTGAGGTCAACATAGGCCAAATGGTCAACATCAGCCAAGTTTCTAAAATCCTCAATTTTCATCCAATTAACTTGAAATTTGAAGAGGACTTGCATACCAGGTCACTGAATTCAACCACCAAGTATATTTGAGGTCAACATAGGCCAAATGGTCAACATCGGCCAAGTTTCTAAAATCCTCAATTTTCATCCAATTAACTTGAAATTTGAAGAGGACTTGCATACCAGGTCACTGAATTAAACCACAAAGTGTTTTTAGAGGTTAACATAGACCAAAAGGTCAACATCGGCCAAGTTTCTAAAATCCTCAATTTTCATCCAATTAACTTGAAATTTGAAGAGGACTTGCATACCAGGTGTTATGGATTCGTCACTTCCGCTGTTGTGGTTTTCACCCACTTGACATGTTTCTGATATTATGTATTATTATTATTCTCAAAAGGTTTATTACTCAGGAACAGCTATCTAAAGTTTAAAAGGTTAACGTAAAATGATACAGGAAACCGAACCGGAAGAAAAAGAAGGGGAAGAGGAAGAAGCGGCACGAGCAAAGTCGGAGAAGACACATGACGTCAGCTCTCCGTAATGAGCAAGGTCTACCGACAGTCGCGAGGGAATTTTGAGTTCCTTGAAAGGACATCCGGCGATAGGAAGTATCGCTGGAGGGGGAGAAATCTGCGTAGTCAGATTTGGGTGCTGTGATTCCGACGAATTCTCACCTCGTCGCATCGGCTCAAGCAGGAGCCGTCGGCCATTTTGAACCCTGCGCTTTGGATACCAACGAAGGTTTTGCCTCGCGTCATCTTCACACCAACATCCTACCGTCTGTCGGGGATGTGTGTGTGCGACCGCTTCGTCTCCAATTACGTTGCTGGTTGCTGAGTGAGCGGTGAAGGTGCGCCTCTGGAGTGCGCCATTGTACAGTTTGGCGGGGCGATCTCCAAGGCCAACTGTACGCGCTTCGGATATCGACTGGAGAGCGAGATTCGGGCTTCGACCGGATTTCGTTCTATCGACCGCTGGAGCGAATCACATTCGCCTTGGGAAAAGATATAGAGACATTGAGGAGTGTCCTTTCACTCGCTGGCAGCGCAGTGAGTTACCTGACTTTATATAAGATATATATATAGAGTGCACTCTTAATGGCCATCTGTTATACCGTTATTCCTGTGTGTGATTTCTAATACAATTTTGTTCATTTATAATCATTGGTGTGGTTTCACTATTGATTTTCAACACAGGGTAACATATTCTTTCTTCCGGGGCTCCTCTCGGGGTTCGGAGGTTACCGAGACCAGGAGATTGTAGAGGACTCCGTAACAGAAATTGGGGGCTCGTCCAATTGACAATTGGGTCTTCGTCCGGGATATAAAATTCCCTAAATTTAGTCCGGGATAGAATTCCCTAGCATTCCCAAATTTGGAACTTTTTCCAACATTCCCAAATTTTTCCCAAAAAAAACAAAAACATTTTTGTTTAAAAAAAATAATTATTGTGTGAAGGTTAACTGGTGCTAACGGATAGTCACCATGGAGTTTGACGCAGAGAAGTTTGCAGCGACCCCTAGTGAGGCACAGTTCTGAGCGTTACTAAAATCGGATCTCTTTATATTGGGCAAACATTTTAGCTTGGAGGTCCGAGCTAAAATGAAGAAAACAGAGATGCAGACAGTGGTGATAGAATCTATGGTGGAACGAGGAACATGGAGAGAGGGAGCCTTGGATTGGTTACCAGAAGAAGAAGAAAGTGTGGAGCTCCAAAAAACGGAGATGCAATTGAAGAGCCAGGAAAGGTTAGAAGAGAAAAAAGCAGAGGAAAGGAGAGTGGAAAGAGAACTCCAGGAAAGGTTAAAAGTACAGGAAAGAGAACTCCAGGAAAGGTTAGAAGAGAAAAAAGCAGAGGAAAGGAGAGTTGAAAGAGAACTCCAGGAAAGGTTAGAAGAGAAAAAAGCAGAGGAAAGGAGAGTGGAAAGAGAACTCCAGGAAAGGTTAAAAGTACAGGAAAGAGAACTCCAGGAAAGGTTAGAAGAGAAAAAAGCAGAGGAAAGGAGAGTTGAAAGAGAACTCCAGGAAAGGTTAGAAGACAAAAAAGCAGAGGAAAGGAGAGCTGCAAGAGAACTCGAAGCAGAGGAGAGAAAAGCCGAAAGGGAGTTAAAGGACCGTGAATTGGCGCGTCAGCAGGAAATTAAAGTCAAGGAGCTGGAGTTAATGAGAGAACGGGGAGAGGTACCATCCATGCTGACTGGTTCGACACCTAGCCAGGACACCTGGGATGTTGGCTGGCATGTTAGGATGGTTCCACTCTTCAATGAAAAGGAGGTAGCCAAGTTTTTTTTACACTTTGAGAAAGTGGCTCGAATGCTAAAATGGCCGGAGGAGTCCTGTACCATGTTAGTGCAAAGTGTTCTGGTGGGTAAAGCTCGATATTTATTCGGCTTTACCGATTGACCAATGTGCAGATTATGAGAAAGTGAAGAAAACCATTCTCAAAGCCTATGAATTGGTCCCTGAAGCTTACCGGCAAAAATTCCGGAATGCCAGGAAGAGGGAGAGTAAGACCCATGTGGAGTTTGCCAGAATGCAAGAAACCATGTTTGATCGGTGGTGTGATTCAAAAGGAGTTGGGAAAGACTTCGAACTACTGCGACAATTGATCCTGGTGGAGGAATTCCAACAGTGTGTCCACGAGGACATTAAAGTTCATCTGGAGGAAAGGAAAGTACCAAAGCTGTATGAGGCAGCAGCCATGGCTGATGACTATGCCTTAACCCACAGGATGGGGTTCCACAAACCTAACTTCTCGCCTAAACCTAGCCAGGGGATCTATGGTACATCAGGGGATCTATGGTACATCAGGGGCGGAGAACGAAAATTCACGGGGGTGGCCTCGAGATGAATATGAGGACCACTCTGATACCACGACTTCTAGGAATCCGAAGACAACAGTTCCAAGGCAGACTTACCCTCCGGGGGGCTCGAGACAAACCACGAGGTTCTCCTCCGGGCCTACTTGCGCTTTTTGCCATAAACCTGGACATTTGATGTCCCACTGTTATGCTCTGGGAAAGGAAAATCAGGAGCGGAGTTCGACTAGTACCACTCCGAATGCAATGGCAAATGTGAGTAATCGCCCTCAAAAGGGTTACCAACCATTTATTTCAGAGGGGTTTGTGTCACTGGATGGAGCCTCGACTAACCGGAGACCTGTTAGGGTATTGAGGGACACCGGAGCACATCAATCTTTAATGCTTGAAGGCATCTTGCCATTGTCAGAAGAGACGGAAACTGGTGATAGTGTTCGTTTACAGGGGATTGGTGGCTGTGTTAGAGCTCCACTTCATGCCATCCATTTGGAGTCCGATGTGGTGTCAGGACCGGTCACCGTAGGTTTACAAGCCACTCTTCCTGTAGAGGGAGTATCTGTTGTTACCGGGAACGATTTGGCCGGTGGTCAAGTTTATGGTAACCCGATGGTTGTTAAAAAGCCCAGTAGGGAAAATAACACCACCCCAGTTAAGGATGGCGACAAATTTAGCAAGTTATTTGTAGGTGGACTGAACTTTAAAACAAAGGAAGATGTTCTGGAGTCTGCCTTCAGCAAATATGGACCGCTTTTGGAAGTGCTGCTGATAAAAGACAGGGAGACACAAAAGTCAAGAGGGTTTGGCTTTGTCACGTTTGAAAACTCAAAGGACACCAGAAATGCAGAAAAGGATCTGAATAGCAAGGAGTTGGAGGGTCGGACCATAACAGTAGGGAAGGCATTTCATAGGTGTCGTGGGGGCTACAGAAGAGGACAACGGAGTAGTAGTTTTGGTGGTGGCCGCAATCGATATTATTATGGAGGCTCCCAGAGTTACGGCAGCTCCCGAAGGAAGGATTGTCAGAGTAGTGGCCGAGAAGGAGACCGCTATTCATGTGACTACAGTGACAAGCGGTCCCATAGTAATTATTATGAAAGTTCGGAAAAGTTGAAGCACTGAATGCTGCGGAGCCGCCGAGCCAAGATTCCTACATGGATTAACCGTGAACGCCACGTTCCTAAAGGCGTCCATGTAGTGAACTTTCCTGCACGGACTAACCGTGAACTCCACATTCCTAAAGGCGTCCATGTAGTGAATACTTCCAGGCCTCACCACCATGGAACCTGGCTTTCAGCTCGGCCTCCCGGGAAAATGTTGTTTTGCTTGACTTGGGATTTTGATTACTACCCCTTAACCTTCATTCAAAAGAAACGAAAAGTAAAATCAGAGGGGGATGAGATGGAGTTTGGCTTTGCAGGAGTCCAACTGGGAAATTCAACATGTAAAGGGCAGGGACAATGTCGTTGCTGATGCTTTGTCCAGAGTGAATTAACTTTGGAAATCTCTGTGGGTTGTGCGAAATTTTGTTGCTTTATTTTTGAGATGTGATCATTGTTGCTCACGGGAATTGGTGATTTGGGTTGTGAGTTTATTTTTGTTTGTTCAAAGAGTTTGCATACAAAGAAAGTTTCGCTGTGTTCAAACTTTCTTTCTTGAGGGGGGGAAGTGTTACGGATTCGTCACTTCCGCTGTTGTGGTTTTCACCCACTTGACATGTTTCTGATATTATGTATTATTATTATTCTGCAAAGGCTTATTACTCAGGAACAGCTATCTAAAGTTAAAAAGGTTAACGTAAAATGATACAGGAAACCGAACCGGAAGAAAAAGGAGGTGAAGAGGAAGAGGCGGCGCGAGCAAAGTCGGAGAAGATGCATGACGTCAGCGCTCCGTAATGAGCAAGGTCTACCGACAGTCGCGAAGGAATTTTGAGTTCCTTGAAAGGACATCCGGCGATAGGAATTATCGCTGGAGGGGGAGAAATCTGCGTATTCAGATTTGGGCACTGTGATTCCGACGAATCCTCACCTCGTCGCATCGGCTCAAGCAGGAGCCGTCGGCCATTTTGAACCCCGCGCTTCGGATACCAACAAAGGTTTTGCCTCGCGTCATCTTCACACCAACATCCTACCGTCTGTCGGGGATGTGTGTGTGCGACCGCTTCGTCTCCAATTACGTTGCGGGTTGCTGAGTGAGCGGTGAAGGTGCGCCTCTGGAGGGCGCCCTTGTACAGTTTGGCGGGGCGATCTCCAAGGCCAACTGTATGTGCTTCGGATATCGACTGGAGAGTGAGATTCGGGCTTCGACCGGATTTCGTTCTATCGACCGCTGGAGCGAATCACATTCGCCTTGGGAAAAGATATAGAGACATTGAGGAGTGTCCTTTCACTCGCTGGCAGCGCAGTGAGTTACCTGACTTTATATAAGATATATATAGGGTGCACTCTTAATGGCCATCTGTTATACCGTTATTCCTGTGTGTGATTTCTAATACAATTTTGTTCATTTATAATTAATCATTGGTGTGGTTTCACTCTTGATTTTCAACACAGGGTAACATATTCTTTCTGCCGGGGCTCCTCTCGGGGTTCGGAGGTTACCGAGACCAGGAGATTGGAGAGGACTCCGTAACACAGGTCACTGAATTCAACCACCAAGTATATTTGAGGTCAACATAGGCCAAAAGGTCAACATCGGCCAAGTTTCTGAAATCCTCAATTTTCATCCAATTAACTTGAAATTTGAAGAGGACTTGCATACCAGGTCACTGAATTAAACCACCAAGTGTCTTTAGAGGTTAACATCGGCCAAAAGGTCAACATCGGACAAGTTTCTAAAATCCTCAATTTTCATCCAATTAACTTGAAATTTGAAGAGGACTTGCATACCAGGTCACTGAATGAAACCACCAAGTGTTTTTAGAGGTTAACATAGGCCAAAAGGTCAACATCGGCCAAGTTTCTAAAATCCTCAATTTTCATCCATTTCCTTTCAATTAACTTGAAATTTGAAGACGATTGAATTCGATTGGTAAAATTTGAAAATTTATAAAATCCTCATTTTTCATAATTGACTTGAAATTTTAAAAGGATTTACATATCAGGTCACTGAATTCAACCACCAATTGTTTTTGAGGTCAAAATGATGCTCTACTGAGTGTCATTCTAATTTGTTCTCTTTTGCCAAGTGTCACTCAATGCGTGAATTTTTAACCTATCTGTCTGTATGTCAGTCGCCTACAGGTCACAATTTTCAACCGATCTTCACAAAACCTCACCAAATGGTAAAGTTGGTCATAAGCAAAAAGCCCATTGTTTTTGGGGTCAATAGGTCAACATAGGCCAAAGGTCACCAACTTTGTCAAATTTCTAAAATCCTCAATTTTCATCCGATTGACTTGAAATTTTAAGAGGATTTGCATATCTGGTCACTGAATTCACCAGCAAGTATTTTTAGATCAACATAGGCAAAATTTCTAAAATCCTCAATTTTCATCCGATTAACTTGAACTTTGAAGAGGATTTGCATACCAGGTCACTGAATTCAACCACCAAGTAGTTTTTGAGGTCAACAAAGGCCAAGTTTCTAAAATCCACAATTTTAATCCAATTAACTTGAATTTTGAAGAGGATTTGCATATCTGGTCACTAAATTCAACAACCAAGTATTTTTGAGGTCAACATAGGCCAAATTTATAAAATCCTCATTTTTCATGATTGACTTTAAATTTTAAAAGGATTTGCATAACAGGTCACTGAATTCAACCACCAATTGTTTTTGAGGTCATCATAGGCCAACATGTTATTTTAGGGATTTCCCAAGTATCATGCTATGCACGACATGTTTCTTGTTTGTCTGTTTGTTTGTGAACAACATTTTTTCAGTGATTCTTCACCATTGAGAGATCGAGCGAAAAGCGATAAATAACATGATATTTGAAAAAGTTGTTGACGAGTTATGACCAAACTTGGGAGATGAGTTGGTTAGGTGACAAGCAATTCGATTTTGGTTCAGGTCCGAATCCAGATTGAGCCTATCAGTGGGATACAAAACGTAAACCGTTCAGCCTGGTGGAGGTGCCGTTCTAGTTTATAGCTGTTATTTTTAGAAACGTCAGCAGTTATAATGACAATTTCTAGCTGGATCGGGATTCAAACCCAAGCTATTGAAACAGAAAACCAAATACTGCATTGGAGTCATCAGAAGGAACCAAAAAAAAGGTAAAAAGAGCAAAGATGGAGTCATCAGGAGGAACCTGGATAGGATTCGGGTTTCAGCCGCTACTCTTCTACCCTCAAACCCACCCAAGCGCAGCTAAGTGAGCCTTCCAGAAAAAAAAAATTCTGCAAGAATTCACTTCTCCGAAGACAGATAGATAAAGAAAGAGGGAGATAAAGAAGAAGCAAGAATTATAAATGAATAAAGAGAAATATGAAAAAGTAGAAAGAAATGTGAAAGGAACAAAGATCCCTAACTCCTAGTCCTAGCTCCTTCCCTTAACTCCTAGCTCTAACTCCTAAGTAGCTCAGAGGCGATTATGCATACCTATGCACTATCCTGCCAGCCTACCATCACTTTAGGTATGCAAAATCTGAGTCTGCTTGAAAGTACACACTTGCAGGTGAGGAGTTGAGGTATAGCTTCAGCAGCTGGTGCACTTCCTATCCAGTCAATAACCAAATCCCCATCACTGTTCTTTCTCCAATCATGTTCAATTGTGCAGGGGATCTGAGAAAAAAAAATTCAAGAGATTGCCTCCACATGCCCACTTGGTAATTGGCTTCTTGAATATGCTTTGCAAGGCAATCTTCAAAAGTTGGAAGGTGGTTCAAATTAAGTTTGCCTCGTTTGGTGCAGATTAGCTGCTAACAAAGCTCAATGAATTCAACTGTATTTGAGGTTGAAGAATGCATTCAACAAGTGAATTCCTCGACAATGCAGCTCGCAACTTAGTGCACCTTGATAGGATTCATTGATCTTCAAGAGTCTTTGGCGTTTCAGTTTAACCTTTGCAACACTTGCCACGTCGCATCCATGCCACAAAGAGATGGCGGTCAAAAAAGGATTGGCAATCACCATTTTCAACAGCTGCGGCAAGTTTGTGCATGTCCACAAATCGTGTTGGGATTTAAAAACCGCTGTAATGACAATTGCCTCGTACCCAATCTTTAATGCAATGGGCAGCATGCATATTATCAGCCTGTTGTGCAGAGGCGAGATCAATAATGTCCTCGCAGACATCTCCACTTATCCTATAACAGATAGCACCACATAATGAGCAGAATACCATAATCCTAGGTTTACTCTATTATTGCACATGTCTTTTGTCCATGGAGCTGAACAAAGGCTTTTGTGAGTTCGAACTAACTTCTTGAAATGAACAGCAGTATTTTAACCAATCTTCCTGCATTTTTGATCAAAGTCTCTCGATGAACATCAAGGACGATGTCTATTCTCCTATCAATTCCTTATCAAGCTGAAAGAATGTCTTGTCACTTCCATTCATTCCTGTACCAAGCTCGTCCTATTAATGCATGCTGATGGTTTGGGTAAAACTTCTCCAAAATAATATTTTTCTCCAAAAAATTTTTGCATGCAGTGTCGAGGCTCGTGGAGGAGCTAGAACACAGAACAGATCAGTATGTACCAGAACAAAAAGAACAGTAGCAAAGAGGGGAAACACAAACAGCAGGGTTGAGGGACAAAATAGAGGAAGACTTAGAGAAACAAGGGTGGCGACGAATGAAAGCAAGGGGAAGAACATAGGGGGTGAAAAAGATGGAGACAGCCGCAAACTCCCAATCACAAGTGGAAGGAAAAAGTGGAAACCGAGAAAGAAGTGGGCTCAAGGAGGGTTCTTGGGGGTAGAAAGGATCATGGTTGTGAATGCGGGATGATCTGAGATGGTGGTGAACAGCTGTCCCGAAGCCCTGGGCACTTCCCAGGTGAAAGAGATTGAAGAGAATGGAAGTTGGTTCCACATGTGGGGAAAAGAGGAGCAAATGTGGGGAGGTGACCAAGGATTCTGGATTTTGGGAGTTTCACCAGAAGGGAGTTACTGGTGGCCCACGTGCGCCCTGCAAAATGTGGCCACCCCTGGGATTCAGGGAGGGGGACAGAGCATGGAAAGGGCAGAGGGTGCCAGACCAGAAAGGAGGTGGTCGAGGCTCGCTTTGTTTGTTGGTTTCTCAGTTAAATTTTCAAGCTTACATCAAAGGTGCTTCTTGGTGGAGGCTTTGACTTCCTGTATGCCAAAATATTTCATGCATCTACCAGGTTGCCCGGAAATCATTTGAGAGTTTACCAGGAGATTATTTCCACAAAGATAAAAATGTCCCTATAAGCCGTATACTCGGTTTCAGAATAAACCGTTTCTGGGCCACTTTGATTCCATTTTCTCCTCTTTCGTGTATAAATTATAGCGTGACCTCTGGTAGTGTGCTTCAGTAGCAACCAGTTTTTTGTTGTTGACGGTGGATAATGTAGTCATCCATTTAACTTGAGATTGCATCTTCTCACATTCATCTGGACCAAGTTTCCGGCATTGAACTAAAAGTTCGCAAATGCTCTGGCTTTTAAGACCTTTACTTTGTTCTCCTCATTAAAGATACATTCTACTTCATATAAGGTATGGGTGGCCTATTGACAATGACACTGGACTGAATGCTAATCTTCAGGAAGTTAAACTAGTCTCAGGAGAATTGCGACGTTACTATTGGTTTGTTGGTAAAAACCCATCTGGCTCATAACTGAACTCCAAGGTGGGATAACCCACCTGCCACCACCATATCTAGTCAACATATGACGCTAATTCTCTCACTGTGGTACACTTTTCCTGTACTTAATAAAAACTGCCTGGGACCCATTGTGTCCTTTGTTAATGCTCCGTCATACTGACTTTGTAGTTTATTCGCACGTATAATTGACAGGCTTGCAGGCACGATTGATAAAACAGTTAAGAACAAGGAAGAGCAATCAGAGATTGCAAACCCTCGCCAGGATGTATTTCCAGTGGTTTTAAAGGCTTTTGTGTTAAAACAAATATGGTGGCCGAACCACGTGACCGATGACGTCATCATTTTTTTTTTTTGTAAACTAATTTATTCCCAGATTATGCTCAAGAAATTTCATCTTGATCGGGTGAGGTTTTGTACTTGTCGAATTAAGACGTCATAATGGAGGCACCTATGACATCATCATTAACATATTTTATTCCTCAAGGAGAATTCTTTACAATGAGCCATGTCTCAGTATTTTCTATTCAGCACTTTCGGAGATATAGAGGTGCAACGTTTTACGGTTTATCCAATATGGCGGCCGAAACACGTGACCTATGACGTCATAATTATCATTTAAAAATTATACAGGTGGAGTTGAACCTATGGTGAACATTTCCTGCCAATCGGACCAACGGTTGCAGAGAAAATCTTTTTTATTCTGTGTGGACAAACAGACAAACGGACTCAAATGCAATATCCTCTCCTCAGCCGAGGGTAATCATGGTGAATTTGTCGCGTAAAGAAAGATTCAAATCCCGGAAGATGAGAGTACGGTATCTTTTGATGTGGTTTTGAACAATGTACCATTCTATCTGGTGTTGAGTATCACGCTCGATCAGTTGAGACATTCTAACGACTGGAACATGGCTTCAAAGAACAGCCAATTAAAACCTGAGGACGTTGCTAGCCTGATGGAGATGTTGAAATAGCACGACCTTAATTTACGACAGAACACCATCAACAGATATTTGGCGCAGTTATAGGTCCACCAGTCTCTACTGTTGTGGCTAACTTGGTGATAGAGGAACTCGAGCAAAAGATATTCAAGTCTCACGAGCATTGGCTCCCACGATAATGGAACTGGTACATGGATGACACTTTCGCCATTGTACATGGAGATATGGAAGACCGCCTTCTTGGACAATTTGGCCAAGTATTTCCTAGCTTCAGCTTCACAAAGGAAATTGCAAAAGAAAGGAAATTGGCTTTTTTGGATGTGGAGGTTTACTGGAAGCCTGATGCCTACCGAAATACATCGGTATACAGGAAACCAACCAACACGAACAGGTTAGTCTACTTTAACTCCTGCAACCCAATCACCCACAATTGCAGTGAGCACAGATCTTGTCAGCTTGAGCATGGACTATGTCATCTTCCAAAGTCGATGCAATTAAATAAATTTGATTAGGTAGAGTCCTGCTCAGTAATGGGTAGAGTAAAGAGATACTTCCCACCCTAAAATAAGAAAAAAATAGGGACAATGCCCCTAGGTCCACCTGATAGAATCAGGGAACCAGGTTGGCATGGATGACGCACAAAATATGTAACGGAGAAGAATAAATACCGTCTAATCTTCAGGTATTTTTACCTGTTTTTTTACCCCTGGTTTTTTTTAAATGTCGTAAACAAACTTTAGTCCATGACAGGTGATAAAGGTTGTGGTCAAGTTTCATAAAAACAGTGTGTAGTTTTGAAGAAGGAAGCAAATACCTATTTTGGGGGGTAAACCCCCCTGTAGACTCCTTTGGACCCTGGTTTTTGAATGCTGTGAACAAACCTTACCACATCACAGGTGATGAAGGTTGTGGTCAAGTTTCATCAAAATTGTGTGTAGTTTCAGAGAAAAAAGGAAATACTTATTTTGGAGGGGTCAAACCTGGACCCACTTTGACCCCTTAGACCCCGATTTTTTAAATGCCATAAACAAATTTTTGTACATCATGAGTGATGAAGGTTGTGGTCAAGTTTCATCAAAATCTTTTGTAGTTTTGTAAAAGTTTGGAGTGTTTACATACAGCCTGACTGACGGATACCGCACGATGCTGATACCTCCACTGCACAATTGTTGTTCCGGGTTAGCTTGAAATGGCAGAACGGAAGGAGCCAGACACAATTGGGCAGTGTGCTCTCGTACTAATCGATACTTTATGAAAGGATTGGCAAAATAATAAGCAGTGTACGGATTGGTGTAGCCCACAAGTCTCTCTGCACCATCCATAATGTAATTTCTGTGTAAAAAGGACAACATATCAACTGGTGACAAATCAGGGATAGTTTACCATGTTTCATGCAGAGACTGTGACCAATTATACATTGGTGAAACTAGAAGGAATTTGAAACAAAGGCAAGATGAATATGATAGAGCAATTAGGCTTGGAATGGTGACATCGTCAGCCATAGTGCACCGCTCCCTGCAAGCTGCCCACAAATTTGAAATGGATGGGAACCGTATCGTCGACACGGCATCAAACAAACAACACAGATCGATACTGGAGGCATGGCACTTCAAGGGCAGACAGTGTGATATAACCGGGGTGACTGTGGACATAACCCACACAATACCCTCCACTGATACGAATGGCAAAAACTGGATGGTTAAAACAGCTGGACAAGGTTAGCAAAAAACAATAACACTCGATCCCAAACAGCACGCCCATAACATAACATGCAACAGAAACTCCACCAATCACGCAACCCCCACATCACCATGTCCAACACAGACAAGAGCCCAGCCATGTTCCTTACCAAAACACAAAAATAGAGGACCAATGGTCCTATTACGACAGTATACCTGGCTGCCAGAAATTGGAATGATTGATGGATGCTGGTTTTATAATACAGTACACATTTTAGCTCAGGTAGTTTTAACATGATGTTCACAGTAGTGCAACTCCCTGCTGTCTATGAGCCTTAATTTTCGAGACATTGCCACTTCCAGTGTGATGATATCACATCCTGTTGGGTCAACATTAACCCTATTTGATAAGGTGCAACTTCAAGGTGTCTATAATTCATATTTTTCAAGGTATTGCCCGCTTTCTGTATTATGATGTTACTGTTGACCATATTGTGTTTCGGAACAACTTCCCATAGGAGGTGGATCATATTTAATCAAATGTTCCCATAGGTAGTCGATCATATATTTTAAGTTTGCATTAATCAGTTAAGCGGTTTCAGAGAAGATGATTTTTAAAGGTTTTCCTTTTATTCAATATGGCTACTAGACCACATGACCAATGTCATTGTTGTCAAATTATAGTTCCCACGTGTAGTCAATCACATATGTAAAGTTTTGCATTGATCAGTTAAGCAGTTTCAGCGAAGGTGATTTTTAAAGGTTTTCGTATGACCCAATATGGCTGCCATACCACATGACTGATGGCGTCATTGTTAACCAACTATATTGCCCTTGGGTAGTTGGTCACAGTTTCGCATTAAAGTTTTGCATTGATCGGTTAAGCAGTTTGAGAGAAGATTGTTAAAGGTTTTAGTGTAATCCAAAACAATGGCCAAACTAGATCGAAATTAAAGTACTTTTGGGATCTTTAAACCTGACCTACTTATAGGTGAAGCAGGAGAATGGCATGAACAAACTAGAGTAATACCACACCAAATATCATTTTAGTCAGGTTTGGTCACAATCCCATCAGCAGCTTCAGAGGAGAAGATGCAAGTGTTGACGGACTGACGGACTGACGGACTGACGGACAGACGACGTGCCATCCCATAAGCTCACCTTAAGGTTGCACTAATATTACATTATTCCTTTTATTGCTAAAGGTTGCACTATTATGATAAGAACTAACACACACACATTTACTCACCCCATACATTCAATATCAGATTACTAGTTAATAAAAAGACCATTGATTATGTGATTGCCATTTTTGCTCACTTGGACTTCAGTCCAGTGAACTTATGTGAATGAGCAGTGTCCGTGGGTCAGTGAATGAGTGAGTGAGTCCGTAAACATTTAAGTCATTATCATTTGAACCAAACACATGATATCAATGAAACTTGGCCACAAGCTTCATATCTGATGCCTAACAAAGGTGTATTGACCTCATCAAAATCGCCACTCATTCTGTTTACACTCACAATAATGAAATTATGACAAATGGGAATAAAGTTTAAGCATTTTGCAACTTGAACACAACATCCGATGTATATTCTCCTCCATATATGTTACTAAAGTGTATTGCTGTAAAAGTATCGCAAATCCAAGCAGAATGACACCATATCCTATGGAGGTGTGAATCAAGATGAGAGTGCAGAAGGAGGGATGAAAGCCTTGCTTGCATAAATACACATTGTTATGAGAATCGCTAATTTCTTTTATATTTTTCAGATTTCACTCTAAATTTTGATACGTATTTAGTCTACAGCATCTGATCCTCAAATCTGAATCCAGATTTCAATTATATGCTTTAATTAGTCCATGAGAGGTCATCGTAATTCCAAGGCAATGCACAATTGAATAGGCCTAAACAAAATGGCAGCTTAAAAACCCAGCGATGTGGCAGAGGGCTGACCAAGATGCCACACCACTATTTTGGTAATGCATATTTTGTTTTTTTGTGATGAGCATCACCTAACTTATCTTCAAAAATGGTGTTTTAACACACCCAAACACCCAGTTTTCATTCATGCACTCCCTTGGAGTTCGACATACAGTCGTGGCCATAAATATTGGCCCCCTTGTACTTTTTTCAAATAACTCACAATTTTCTCGAAAAAAAAGTTGAAATTGACAAAAGTATTTGGTCTCCCCAATTCTTTATTTCACTGTTAATATTACAGAACCTTTGTTTTTTATTCAGAAAATAAAATGAAATGCCATTGACAAAATTATTGACACCCTTGAGTTAATATTTGATAGCACAGCCTTCGGACAAAATAATTGCAGTCAAGCGCTTCCTATAGC
This sequence comes from Myxine glutinosa, assembly GCF_964187855.1. Classification (NCBI taxonomy): domain Eukaryota; kingdom Metazoa; phylum Chordata; class Myxini; order Myxiniformes; family Myxinidae; genus Myxine; species Myxine glutinosa. Next base: position 108,936,788 of record NC_136271.1, on the reverse strand, counting down.
GAGGAATGAGCTTCCGAAACCTCTCTACTAGCAGTTTGGCCCACTCTTCTTGTGCAAACTGCTCCAATTCTCCCAGATTTGAAGGATGCCTTCTCCCAACTGCTGTTTTCAGATCTCCCCACAGGTGTTCAATAGAATTTAGATCTGGAATCATTGCTGACCACTTCAGAACAGTCCAGTGTTTTGCCTTGAACAAAGACCCAGCTTTCTGACACTGGGTTGAACATTGCACTCCAAAATGCCTTGGCAATCTCTTGATTTCATGATGCCATGCACACATTCAAGGCATTCAGTGCCAGAGGCAAGGCACCCAGAGCCAAGCCCAAAACGTCACTGAACCTCCTCCATGTTTGACTGTAGGGAAGTTGTTCTTTTGAATGCTTCATTTTGTTTTCTGTAAACATAGAGATGATGTGCTTTACCAATAAGCTCTAATTTGGTCTCATCAGTCCACAGGACATTCTCTCAGAAGGATTTTGGCTTGTTCAGGTGTGTTTTGGCAAACTCCAGTTGGGCTTTCTTATGTCTTTCTCTCAGCAGTTGGGTCTTCCTGGGTCTCCTTCCATAGAACCCCCTTTCATTGAGTTGGCGACAGATGGTGCGAGTTGAAACTGTCGTACCTTGTGTCTGAAGGTCAGCTTGAATCTGTTTGGCAGTTGATCGAGGTGCTGTCTCCACCATTCGAACAACCCTTCGTTACAATCTTTGATCAAGTTTTCTCTTGCGCCCATGTCCAGGGAGGTTGGCTGCAGTGCCAATGGCCTTAAACTTCCTGATAACACACAGGAACATCAAGGTATCTGGAGCTGGACTTGTAGCCTTGAGATTTTCCATGCTTGGCTACAATCTTGTGCCTGACCTCCTCAGACAATTCTCTGGTTTTCTTTCTTTTCTCCAAGTTCATTGTGGTACACACAGTGACGCAAAACAGCAGAATGAATCCTTTTCTCTCTTCAAACTGGTTGAATGAGTAATTTTTTTTATATTGCAGGCACCTGCAACTCACCACGGGTGAGTTCAATTCCAAAGTAAAGGAGAATCACCTGCTTGAAATATAATTATTTCTGACAACTTCTAAAAGGTGCTAATAATATTGTCCGGGCCATTTTAGGATTTCTGTGTGGAATATGCTAAGATTTAGTAATTCTTTCAGCTTTTTTTGTTTTGTTGCACTGCAACCCAAAGAAATACATATGTGGATACAAAAAGATTTTTTAATTTCAACAATTTTCTGGAAGAAATGGTGCATTATTTGAAAAAAGTGCAAGGGTGCCAATATTTTTGGCCACGACTGTGTTTGCATGCAAAGTTTGGGCTGCTAGGTTTCATGGTTTTGGAGTTATGGAGGAGACATGCATGCGTGCACACACACAGCCTTTTATCGTTATAGAGTCGTGTCAAATTCCAAAATCATCATATTTCTTAACAGCAAAGATTTCACGGCATATTTCTTAACAGAAAAGAAAAATGATTTTGGGAGCGATCAAAGCTATTATCTATACACCGGAGGTTTAAATTTCCATCTTATTACAACAAAAAAAAGCCAAAAAATCCCCGTGGGTTTGGATTTATTTCAAGTAACTTTTACGTCATATTTTTTTCTCTTCAAGGAGCATTTCCATGTTTCAGTGTTTGCCTAACAAAAATACAGAAATAGTGTCTCTCGTTTACGGCGGCCATTCCCACGCTGCGTTTGAAAAGCTGCACATGCAGGCAAAGCTCAACATTCACTTTTATATTGTCACTTCCAGTCATTTTTTAAATCAACATGAACATCTGGATTTAAGTAGATTTCATACAGACCTTCATGGGGTAACACACAATTTAAAATAGCTATAATTTGCTCTCTTTTTAGACAAATTCAACCTACACCGCCTGATGTTGCACCACCATTTCACGGTTGGTGGTATAGGTATCTCAGAGCTTTGACACGGGGGACGGCTCCATGTGTGTGTGTGTGTTTTGTTTTATATGCAGCTGCCACTTTATAATGGGGATCACATGTAAAAACGCTTCTAAAGAGGAGTTAAACTACATTTTAACAGTTTTACCACCACTGATGATGCAAATATCTTGTATGGCTAATGGACTATTTAGCCTGATGGAAGTATGGCTCAGGGAACTTTTTGTCTCTAAGAATCTCAGCACATGCATCTCAGCTCTTTCCCCAAAGGAACACACTAAATTGAAACTTCAAGGACATTTCTTCCATTAATACTGTACAGTATATTTATTCAAATAAAAATTAAGTCTACTGTGGCCTCTTGGCCTTTTGTTGATGAGAAAAGCTCAGTTGAATTTGTTGGTGAATAGTCACTTGTGTTCACAAGTTAAAGCACAGTTAACTGGTACACTATGATTATTAAGAGATATGAATGTTATTGTCAGTAAGCCAAACGTTATGGCTCAGTCTCCAGCAGAGCTCTGGAACTCACCGTTGGAGCTGTGAAAGGGAAGAGGGTGCTAAGGATCGCTGGGTTAGATCAAGCTGTTAAATAGATTCCATGGGGCTACCTACCTACAATGTTAGATCACTTGCCTGAGACCCTCGTCTCCAAAAACTCTAAGGAGCAACAAAAATAAAATTGGACATTAAGGTTCATGCATTGTGCAAAGAAAAGGTGAAAACTGTCTTGAGTTGAGAAGCAGATACACTTTTTATGCCTCCGCCCGTGAAAGTGGCATTGTGTTTTCAGGTTGTCTGTCCATCCGTCCGTCCGTCCGTCTGTAGAGGCTAAACCTCGTTTTTCTCAGCAACCACATGTCCGATTGAGACAAAACTTTCAGGGTCGGAGTGACACCCACGCAGAATGTTTTTATCATAATAATGACGGCATAGGCCATGTGTTATGGCAGCCATCTTGGCTTAAACGCAAATAATTGAAAAAGTATTTATCAGAAACTGCTGAATGGAAATACTTGAAACTTGGCACATTGTCAAGTACTCCCAATGGGGAACAAAAGGATGATCATGATGACATCATCGGTGAAGTGGTATACCAACCAAAAATGTTTTAATCGAATTCCTTATCCTAAAAATCTGAAATTGCATGCACATGATCTCTGACCCATTTGTATTGAAATATTAAATTTATGACATCATAGGTCACATGGTTTGGCAGCCATATTGGATTTAACCTAAAACCTTTTTTTAAATCTTCTCCCAAACCACCAAATCGATTGAGTCAAAACTTTAAGTGTGTGATTACTAGGCATGGCGATGAAAAGATGACCATGAAAACGTCCTTGGTTACATGGTTTGGCAGCCATCTAGGACAGAAAAATGAACCTTATCCGATCAACACGAAACTTCACACACATGATCCCCTGCCCATACATATGCAGAGTGTACATTTGTTAAGGTCATATGTCACGTGGTGTGGCTGAACCTTATCCGAACAACACGAAACTTCACACACATGATCCCCTGCCCATACATATGCAGAGTGTACATTTGTTAAGGTCATATGTCACGTAGTGTGGCAGCCATTTAAGCTTGAAAGCCGATAATTTTTTAAAATCCCTTCTCTGAAACCGCTTCACCGATCGATGTGAAACCTGTCATGGCTGATGAAAATGTGATACTTGAAAACAGCTGAAGGGGTTAAATCAAACTTCTTTATTTCTAATCATCGACAAACGTGATGAAATAGCTAATTATCGCATCGACGAAAAAAAAATTATAAGCAATAAGATAACTGGAAATAATGTAGAAATATAAAATATATCACCAATAATTACCCACAGGTCATCATTTGGGTTTCTAAAAGATACTCAATATGATTAATACAAGTGCATGCTTCGACATCGAGTCAAGCGCAACGTGAAGATATGAGCAAATTAATGGACAGAAAAAAAGATAACATTGTGTGAGTGATATGAGCATAAACAGGCATTTGCCCATGCCAACCCTCCGTATGGATTACTTTTTTTCAATTACAATTTTTCAATAACAATTATTTTCAAATTTCAATTACAAAGAGTACAATTTTCTAACGTATTGCATCACACTCCATGATACAGCACTTGAGAAAATTGAGAGCTCGGCTCAGAAATGAACCTGAGACACCTTGAATTCCAAGAAAAACTAAAACCATTATACCATGAACACTTTATTTAAAAAAAAAAATAAAGATTCATGAAAATGGACGCGGAGAAATAAAACGAAATTGCTTTTATAATAAAAGACATAAATAAATACACCGTGGTTCTCAATTTCTAACATGTCAGTTCTACGTCAGTTCAAAACAAGTGGTAATAATGGAATGGTAATTAGATCATCAGTTATATCCTAAACACGAAAATTGAAAGATTCAAACTCTAAGAGCAAAATCCACATAGACAAGGAAAAGCACAAACATTAAAAAGACGAACACACTCGAGCTCCAGAATTGATCCGAGTTCCCATGCGATGAACCAACAGGAAGACTGACTCAATTATCGTTGACAATAAAATAGGAACTTTAATGAAAACTGCAGGAAAAGTGGCTGGAAACACAAGAAGAAACCGAATATCAGCAGAAACTAAAAATTGTCAACCAATAAGAGAAGCTGGCTGGTGGGCACCGGTGGGTGAAGACGGTACAAAGAACTGGGAAAAGTATTCAGAAATCAACAGAATCAGAGAAAATGGTGAGGCAAGACATCAGGCAGTACAATACGATTGTGTAATGGATATCTTTAATCATTACAGGTGGAATATAATGTGGAGCCATGGAAGAAAACATGAAGTTGTACAAATGGTGTTGGGCTAGCGTCTAGGGTGCCGGCTTAGGATCCCAGGATCCTGGGTTCGCAATCCCGGTCGATCGCTGAATTAACGCCAGGGGGGTTGACTCAGCCTGTCATCCTTCCGAGGTCGGTTAATTGAGTACCAGTTCACTGGTAATTCCCTGTTTGTCGCTAAAGGTGTGGTCTTTCTGGTGTGGTTTTGGTCTTTCTGTCTTCTACCGACTCCTCTCTGGCCTTGCTCCCCCAGCTCTCTCTGTGCTCTGTCCCCCCAATATTCCTTCAGGTCGCACAAGATCTGCCTGCAACCCTCTTCTGGTTAAACTGCCAAAGTCTAGGCTCTCTGCTCACCTTCACTCTTTCATTCCCCTTTTCTCCCGCCTCTGGAACAAACTCCCCCACTCCCTTCAATCCCACTCCTCCCTCCAGGTCTTTAAAACAGCTGTTCACCACCATCTCTTATCTTCCCCCATCGAAAACCTTGATCTTTTCTACCCCCGGTAATTCACCCCAGAGTCCTTGCAGTGTTCATATGTTTTAATCCTCTCCCACCTCCCCCCAAGTCCTCCCGATGTCCCTGCTCTCAAATGTTGTGTTTGTGTCCTTCCCCCTCTCTTTTGTGTCCTTCCCCCTCTCTCCCCATCTTGTCTACCGCTCCCCTTGTTTTTTGTGTTTTGTGTGTCGGTTTGTCTTTTTGTGTGATTAATGTTAGCTCTTTCACGAGCCTCGATCTTGTATACAAAAATTTTTTTTTTTTTAAAGGTGGCAAAAAGGGTTGGCGTCAGGAAGGGCATCTGGCCGTAAAACATTGCTTCAAAAAGGGGACCAAAAAACAACAACAACCACGGTTCCCGAAAAAGGCCAACCCCCGCTTGCGGGGAAAAATGGCCTCTAAAGGTGGTTATTTATAATGGATATCTTGGACAAAAGTAAAAGCATCAACTTGGGCAGAAGAATTATGATAGAAGGCAGACAGGTCAAAATGTCTATGATAAGATTCGTCACAGACAGGGCCTGTATATGGGAAAGCACAATAAAAAAAATTATAAGCAATAAACCAACGATTGATAAAACTCATCAAGATAATGCAAATAAAATAAATGGCTGACAAATACAGAGCAACTCCCAAGAGTGCCAACAGCAGAAATTTCATTTACCTTTGTGAGGATAACAGGAAGGGAAGGCCTCTGGCTTGGACAATGTAAATCATGACATTATTAAAGGAGGAGATGAATTATTGTAGAATCATTTACATGATGCTTATAAAAATCCATTTCAGAAAACGATTCAAGCACCGAAGTACCAGTCATGAGCAAATGTCCAGAAACATGTCCTTTGCCAACGTGGCTCCAAGAACATCCCGCTCTGCCATGACAATGTGGACGCTCGGTATCATGATAAAAGGAGGAAAAAGTAATGGATAAGAAGAAAGACAAAGGTGATCGATACCACGGAAAGTCATGAATTCAACAAATGGCAGTGGGGCAGAACACATCACATGAACATGAGACGTGAAGAAGACAAAGTGATAACAGAATGGAGTTCAAACCACATACAGGAGCAAAGGCAGACAAAATATGGAGAGATGAAACACAGTACAAAATGAAAACAACATGAACTCAATGAGAGGTGGTCCGGTCGTCGGGGATAGGTCTTTGTTTAACCGTGAACTTCTCTAAGCTGATGATGAATGTTACGTGTATATAATGATATATACATACTAGCTTGGCTCGGCTCGCTGCGCTCGCCTCACCAAGCGTCGATACTGAGGAACGGGCTTATTTTGGCTGAGGCTAATGACTGTACCTGAGTTGCTGTGTTGTCATGATTTACACCAATCATAATACAAACAATTACTTTTGCACAAATGTATTTATTGTGTTTGTGATATTACATTTTTATAGGCAGTTTAGGTTGAAGATTTAGGTTGAATGTATTTTTTTCAAGAAAGAACCCCTCAGCACATACATAGGGGAGGGGTAGGTGCAGACTGGAAGTTTGGGACGATTAAACCTCACCACCACGTAATTCAAAACACCTCACCACCACGTAATTCAAAACACCTCACCACCACGTAATTCAAAACACCTCACCACCACGTCATTCAAAACACCTCACCACCACGTAATTCAAAACACCGCACCACCACGTAATTATAAATACCTCACCACCACGTAATTCAAAACACCTCACCACCACGTAATTCAAAACACCTCACCACCACGTCATTCAAAACACCTCACCACCACGTAATTCAAAACACCGCACCACCACGTAATTATAAATACCTCACCACCACGTAATTCAAAACACCTCACCACCACGTAATTCAAAACACCGCACCACCACGTAATTATAAATACCTCACCACCACGTAATTCAAAACACCTCACCACCAAGTAATTCAAAACACCTCACCACCACGTAATTCAAAACACCTCACCACCACGTAATTCAAAACACCTCACCACCACGTAATTCAAAACACCTCACCACCAAGTAATTCAAAACACCTCACCACCACGTAATTCAAAACACCTCACCACCACGTAATTCAAAACACCTCACCACCACGTAATTCAAAACACCTCACCACAAAGTAATTCAAAACACCTCACCACCACGTAATTCAAAACACCTCACCACCACGTAATTCAAAACACCTCACCACCAAGTAATTCAAAACACCTCACCACAAAGTAATTCAAAACACCTCACCACCACGTAATTCAAAACACCTCACCACCACATAATTCAAAACACCTCACCACCAAGTAATTCAAAACACCTCACCACCAAGTAATTCAAAACACCTCACCACCAAGTAATTCAAAACACCTCACAGCCATAAAACACGTAATAAAAACACCTCACCACCACAAAATAGAAAACACCTCACAGCCTTAAAACACGTAATAAAAACACCTCACAGCCATAAAACACGTAATAAAAACACCTCACAGCCATAAAACACGTAATAAAAACACCTCACAGCCATAAACACGTAATAAAAACACCTCACAGCCATAAAACACGTAATAAAAACACCTCACCACCACTAAAGTAAAAACACCTCACAGCCTTAAAACACGTAATAAAAACACCTCACAGCCACGAAATTAAAAACACCTCACCACCAAGTAATTCAAAACACCTCACCACCACATCATTCAAAACACCTCATCACCAACTAATTCTAAACACCTCACCACCACATAATTAAAACACCTCACCACCACGTAATTATAAATACCTCACCACCAATTAATTCAAAACACCTCACCACCACATAATTAAAACACCTCACCACCACGTAATTATAAATACCTCACCACCAATTAATTCAAAACACCTCACCACCACATAATTAAAACACCTCACCACCACGTAATTATAAATACCTCACCACCAATTAATTCAAAACACCTCACCACCATGTGATTTAAAAACACCTCACCACCATGTGATTTAAAAACACCTCACCACCATGTGATTTAAAAACACCTCACCACCATGTGATTTAAAAACACCTCACCACCATGTGATTTAAAAACACCTCACCACCATGTGATTTAAAAACACCTCACCACCATGTGATTTAAAAACACCTCACCACCATGTGATTTAAAAACACCTCACCACCATGTGATATTAAAACACCTCACCACCACGTCATTTAAAAACACCACCACCACCACATAATTCAAAATACCTCACCACCACATGATTCAAAACCACCACAGCGTTATTAAAAACACTTCACAACCACGGAAACAAAAGTTTGAGGGAGTCGTTAAGTGAGAACACAGACACTGCCCAGATGTGTCGATATCTATCTATAATTCCAGTAATCTCTGTGTGTATGTTTGTATGTTTGTATGTTTGTATGTTTGTCTGTGACCGCTGTTTCTCGACAACCACGGGTCCGATATACTTGAAACTTGCCAGGTATATTGCTGGGGACCTGAGGATGTGCCTTTTCAAGGTTTCATATTAATCGGACAAGTAGTTACCGAGCTATGGCGATTTCTTTACCAAACTCCGCAAGCCGTTCGCTTTGGACCAAACCATTTCATGTAAATAGAGGGGGGGGATTGTCACCGTACTCGCAAGCCGTTCGCTTTGGACCAAACCATTTCATGTAAATAGAGGGGGGGATTGTCACCGTACTCGCAAGCCGTTTGCTTTGGACCAAACCATTTCATGTAAATAGAGGGGGGGGATTGTCACCGTACTCGCAAGCCGTTCGCTTTGGACCAAACCATTTCATGTAAATAGAGGGGGGGGATATAATTTTAGATATATATATAGTACGGGCATGCCCTAGTATAGATAAATGACTGTACCCGAGTTGCCGTTTTGTCATGGTTTAAACCAATCATAATTCAAACAATTATTTTGCACAAATGTATTTGTAATATACGTGACTAGCAGAAGTACCCGGCATTGCCGGGCGGGGGAGGGGACGGGGGAGGGGAGGGGAGGGGAACGTGGGGGAGGGGAGGAGAGGGGGGGGAGGGGAGAAGAGGGGGGGGAGGGGAGAAGAGGGGGGAGGGGGAGGGATGGGAGGGGGAGAGGGGTGGGAGGGGGAGGGGAGGGTGTGGGGAGGGTGGTGGGAGGGGGGCAGGGGAGGAGGGGTGGGGGGAGTGGGAGGGGGGAGGGGGGGTGGGAGGGGGGAGGGGGGGTGGGAGGGGGGAGGGAAGGGGATGGCCAGTCAACAATGACGTTGCAGTTGTCATGGTCGGAGAGCAGCACAACAATCGCGACATCGTCCTGCATCTTCGCAACAGCACGAAGCGGATTTTGGAGACTCACCGATCCTGTGACGTCCTCCAGTACCGGCGTTGCCGGGCGGGGGAAGGGAGACCCGTACATTCCCAACCCGTACATTCGCCCTCTCGACTCAAGCTCACTCGGACAAAAGCCTCGCACAAATTACACCGTGAAGGCCCAATGGCCATGTCTATGCCACAAATCAAGTACGTGAGCGAGTCGGCCGCACTGAATTGAAAATACATAGAACGCTCATACTCCGTGAAAAGTGAAGCCGCCGCGTCGCCATCTTGGTTAGCACGACTCGACCAACTCGCTTCGTGGATCTCGTTTGTTTTGAACGTGTGAATTATGTGCGAACGCGTAATTGTGAGTTTATGGTGGCAAGGAGCATCACGTGATCCTTCTGAGCGAATCAGCGCGCTGCTCTGCCACCTGATCAGATTCCGTGTATAATATTCCTCGCTGAAATGCGCTGAGGTAAATATGAATAAAAAATATGGATCTCGTATAGATGAAAGAAAAAAAAACCTATGTGGTGTGAATGGCAATGTTCCTCGCTGAAATGTGAAAAAACGCAATCGCTTTTCGCTCTGAAATACGTGCGAATGCGTAACTGAGTTAATGGCGGCAAGGAACATCACGTGATCGCTCTGAGCGAATCAGCGTGCTGCTCTGCCACCGGTCAGATTCCGTGCATAATATTCCTTGCTGAAATGCGCTGAGGTAAAAATATGGTAAAAAATATTATGAAATAATTTTTTTTAGGTCGGCCATGTTCTTCCCAGGCTCAATGGCCATGTCTATGCCAAATATCAAGCACGTGAGCCTCTCCGTTTATGAGTCTATCAGTAACATTACACACACACAAACGGTGTTTTATATATATAGATATCACATTTTATAAACAATTGAAGTTGAAAAAAAAAATTCCCCAAAAAAAAAAAAAAATTGGAAATTTTTTCAAAAAAATACCCTTAGGACATACCGACGGGAGAGATATGTGCATTCCAGAAGTTTGGTACGATTTCACAAAAGTTTGAGAAAGTAGTTCAGTGACAACACAGGACAACACAACACAACACAGGACACGACAGACGCTGCACAGATATATATATATAGATAAATATATTATATATATAATAATTTCAAAACACACCTGCTCACAAGTGTGCCTCACTGACCGGTCCTCAGTCGAGGTCCTCAGCATCATCCCGTTTTGGCCATTCAACTCCAATACCGCCAGCTAAGGTGGGCCAGGAGGGGCACATACACATCCACATGCAGCAGCTACACCTGGATGCGTACATACCCCCACCCCCAGCCAGTTAGAACATAGACTACAACAACAAAACCACATCCACTCCCAGAATCCACAGCCCCTTACCCACTCACTCACTCACTCACACACCAAAAAAACAAACAAAAAAAAAAAACGACCACCTACACTTACAACATGCACCACTCACACAAAAACACATTCATGCAAAACCACACCCACTCCTGCAACACACACACACACACACACACACACACACACACACACACACACACACACACACACACACACACTATTCACACATCTCCATTTCTCTTCCACACTCAGTCACTAACCCTTTTGGCTGAAATGAACCACCACCAACAATCCCCAACCAACACCGTTCGACATGCCTCCATAAATTTCCTCCAAATCCAAAATGAGCCTTTCAAGGCAACCTGGGCCACTTTGTCACACATCCTCCTTCTTTCTGTCCCAAATACTCCAAGCCAAGCCAGAAATGCAGAAAAGGAATTGCCAATATACCCTCCACACCCCACCTCAACTGGCTGACAAGAAACTCTTCAACCCTTCTCCCGACACTCTGCCTCAAGCTCACTGTACTTTCCTCTCTTCCTCTCGTGCACCTCCTCCATGTTCTCTTCCCAAGGTACAGACAATTCCCCTAAGATGACCTGCCTTGTTGCACCTGACCAGATGACAATGTCAGGCCGCAACCTTGTCACACAGATCTCCCCTGGGAATACCAATTGTGGCTTTAGGTCTGCCACCACCTGCCAATCACAAGCATCTGACAGCCCTCTTGCTTTCCACCTCCTCCTCTTTCCATCTCTTACCACTTGGCCCTCTTGACAAACAACACCTCTCCCCCATCGGTCTCCTTCTCCACTCTTCTCTCTCTCGATCTCAGCACCTCTTGTTGCACCATCTGCACTACCACCGCCAGCACCTGATCATGTCGCCACCTGTATCTTCCTGCTGCCAATGCTACTGAGCTTGCACTCAGTACATGCTGCACCGTACCCAAACCTCCACACAAATAACATCTCTTCTCGTGCAACAACCCCCACAATCTCAACTTTACTGGTGATGGAAGCACATCATATGCTGCCCGCAACACGAAACTCAACAATATTGGCTCCATCCTCCAAATCTCTTGCCACTTCAATGTCCTCACCTGCACACTTTCCGACCTAGTCCAAGCACCTTGCTGTTGCTTTCACATATCTCCCCTCCTCCTCCTTTCTTCTCACCTCTCTCTCAACCATCTTCCTCCTCTCTTTCACACATGCCTTTCCCCATCGCTCATGTTTCATCCACCCCAATCCATGTTTCCCGTGCTGTACCATCCCCACGACATCCTCCTGTTGCAACCACTCCTCCATCTCATCCACCTCTGCTCTTGCATTCCACTTCCGACTTCCCTTCTTCTCTGGGAGAGCATTCTTTAACATTGAATCACTCGAATCCCGCAACATCATGAACTCCCGTACTCTCACCACCTTAAACTCCTCTGTTAATGATGTCAAGGGAAACCAGAGTTTTCCACCCTGACCATAAAAGGCAATGTTCGCCAAACAGTGTGGCACTCCCAACCACCTCCTCACAAACCCAATAAAATAAAATCAATAAAAATCACATTAAAAAAAAAAAATGTATACAGTCACGTGAAAAAGTAAGTACACCCCATGTAAAATTTTGACTTTTTCAACATCTATCTATAATTCCAGTAATCTCTGTGTGTATGTTTGTATGTTTGTATGTTTGTATGTTTGTATGTTTGTCTGTGACCGCTGTTTCTCGACAACCACGGGTCCGATATACTTGAAACTTGCCAGGTATATTGCTGGGGACCTGAGGATGTGCCTTTTCAAGGTTTCATATTAATCGGACAAGTAGTTACCGAGCTATGGCGATTTCTTTACCAAACTCCGCAAGCCGTTCGCTTTGGACCAAACCATTTCATGTAAATAGAGGGGGGGGATTGTCACCGTACTCGCAAGCCGTTCGCTTTGGACCAAACCATTTCATGTAAATATAGGGGGGGGGATTGTCACCGTACTCACAAGCCGTTCGCTTTGGACCAATCCATTTCATGTAAATAGAGGGGGGGGATTGTCACCGTACTCGCAAGCCGTTCGCTTTGGACCAAACCATTTCATGTAAATAGAGGGGGGGGGATATAATTTTAGATATATATATAGTACGGGCATGCCCTAGTATTTCAACATACAGCTATTTGATCTTCATTTCAACAATATTGATAAAGGTGATATATAACAAATATCATGAAACATTTACATTTTGTAGTCCATTGTATAATTTAAATAGACATAAATGCAAATTTAGCATGTGGAAAAAGTAAGTACACCCCTACATTTATCACTACTTCAAATACCTAAAATTAGAATCAGGTGCACCAGCTCAGGTGCAACTGATTAGAACATCGTTAGAGAGGTTCTTGGAGGAACCTGTCTTATTTAAACCTCAGACATTTAGTTTGGTTTGCTCTTTGTTGTTGAAGTGTGTGGCGTCACCATGCCTCGATTAAAAAGAGCTATCTGAGGCCTTCAGAAAGAAGGTTATAGATGCCTACGAGTCTGGGAAGGCATTTAAAAAGATCTCCAAACAATTTGAAATCAATCATTTGACTGTCCGGAAAATCATCTGCAAGTGGAGAAGATTCCAAACAACTGCCAACTTGTTCAGGCCAGGCCGCCCCAGCAAGTTCAGCCCGAGAGCAGCCCGCAAGATGCTGAAAGAAATCTCGAAGAACCCCAGAATGTCATCACGGGACCTACAGGTAGCTCTTGCCACTGTTGATGTCAAACTGCACGAGTGTACCATTAGAAAGAGGCTGCACAAATTTGATCTACATGGGAGGTGTGCCAGGAGGAAACCTTTGCTGTCCAGAAAGAACATCAGGGCAAGACTAAAGTTTGCCAATGAACACCAAGGCAAAGACCAGCACTTCTGGAGCAATGTGCTCTGGACAGATGAGTCAATGGTAGAGCTATTTGGCCACAGTACCAGAAGACATGTTTGGCGAAAACCAAAGACAGCATTTCACCACAAGAACCTGATACCAACTGTAAGGCATGGTGGTGGAAATATTATGGTTTGGGGCAGCTTTGCTGCATCAGGGTCTGGGAAGCTCACCATCATAGAATCCACTATGAATTCTTCATTGTACCAGAGGGTGCTTGAGGATAATGTGAGGCCATCTGTCGGAAAGTTGAAGCTCAACCGAAAGTGGACCTTGCAACATGACAATGACCCTAAACATACCAGTAAATCAACCAAGGAATGGCTGAAAAGAAAGAAATGGATGGTTCTGGAATGGCCAAGTCAAAGCCCGGATCTAAATCCCATCGAGATGATGTGGGGGGATTTGAAACGAGCTGTGCATGCAAGAATCCCCTCAAACATCGCACAGCTGAAAGAATTCTGCATGGAGGAGTGGGCAAAAATTTATCCCAGTCGATGTCAGAGACTGGTAGACAGTTATAAGAAACGCCTACTTGAGGTTGTTTCTGCCAAAGGGGGCAATACCACCTATTAGAGCCAAGGGTGTACTTACTTTTTCCACATGCGAAATTTGCATTTATGTTTATTTAAATTATACAATGGACTACAAAATGTAAATGTTTCATGATATTTGTTACATTATATCACCTTTATCTGTCAATATTGTTGAAATGAAGATCAAATAGCTGTATGTTGAAATATGTTGAAAAAGTCAAAACTTTACATTGGGTGTACTTACTTTTTCATGTGACTATATATATATATATATACAGAGGGCTGCTAAAGTAGGTATACAGTAATGAAAAACAAAACGTGTGCACAAAACGTATTTTATTGATTATACAAGCATATCAATAATAACATATCAATAATAAACATATCAATAATAAACATATTAATCCCTAAATTACATATTACAAATAATTACATTTACCTAAATTACAAATTACAAATAATTACATAAACGTAATACTGGTATAATCCTTCCTGTATACCTACTTTTACAGCACCCTGTATATATATATATATATATATATATATATATATATATATACATATATACATACATATATATATATATACATACATATATATATATATATATACATATATATATATATATATATATATATATATATATATATATACATATATATATATATATATACATATATATACATATATATATATATATATACATATATATACATATAAATTGTTACAGACACGACTTTGATGTTAAAGTGGGCCGAGCGGAATGGCCGTCGTGTCCGCACAAATTACCCGACTATACTCGACGTTGACGAAGTCGCGCGATGCTGGCTCAATAAGAAAAAGAAGACACCCGGCTGGATTACAATAACACAATACGACACCAGGGGTTCAGTTCTCAAGACCTCCGGAGGAGGTTATATTAAGGCGGAAGGTTAGATTACAACTACAAGAGGGACAGCATAGAAAGACAAGCACTTAGACACAATCTTATATTATTCCCAACAGACGACAGATAAACGGGACAAAGCTGACTCACACGGGGATTGATGGAAAGGACAGGCGGGTAGCGATGGCTCCAGGTGCACCTGGGCTCAAAGGTCAGAATCGACTCGGTCCGGTCCAGAGATGCGGGGAGGTCGCAGCGCTCGGATGGCGTCTTGTCTGCTCAAGCTGGGGGCGCATCTGACGTCACATCCGGCGCGGGGCCGCGTATATCCGGCGGGGAGTGACACGCCCTCGGCTCGTTAGCTCCGCCTCGTGGAATCGGCACGTTGCTTCTCATTGGGTGCGTGCGGGGGGTTTACCAGGCTCCGCCCTTGACGAGGAGCTGACAAGGAGCCCCTTCGTGGTAACCCCGTGGAGCGCATGGTCTATGGCGCTAATCGAGCCGGTGTGAGGACGCATCCTCCCCCGCTCCGCCGCCATCTCCTCTGTTGTTGTTGTAATTGTTGGGGAAGAAGATGGAAGGAGGTATGGGAAAGGTCCTAAACTCACTACTGATGCCATATAATCACATTCTGGTGCAACGAAGAGTCATAATTAATGGAGACGAGGCCTTAACTGACATAGAATAAGAATAACTAGGAAGATGTCCGAAAGTTGTCTACGTGTGGTGCGGTGGACCTGGGCACGACATTTAATGGGGGAATAAGGGGAAGGTCGGCTCTACTGATTGTTATTTACATGCAATGGGACTAGGGAATGGGGGATTGGGGAAAGTTGGGGAGTATTGGAGAAAATAGGGGAATATTTACAAGCGGATATGGAGGCCAAATTCCATATTCGCAACATTGCACCCTTCTCTACCCTCGGGGCGTCCCGACCCGATAAATTTTTACCTACTTTAGTGTGGCACGCAATGTAGTTCCCTCTGCTATTAACTCTACCCTGAGTGCGACAGTTTTACAGATATTCACAAATGAGTAAATATGTCCCCCTGCGACGTTGCACCCTTCTCCTCACAGAAACACACCCACAGGATAACCGAATCCGGAAAGAATTCTCAAACTAAACATACAGCCGGTAGGGAGCATTATTTACAAGACTACGCTGCTATTTACACTACGATCCAGGACCTGTTTTTGGAGGAACACATGCAGATGTTATGCATAGAGAGAGCGCGCTTGCCAACATCGATACACCAACCCACGAGTGCTCTGTGGCCGACGGCCTTTAATAACGTGCAGAGCACCCTTCCCGAGCATCAACAGCACCACCCCACCACCAATCGGTGCAGTCACCATTGTTCATTGGAATAAAAATAAATTCGACAACCCCTAACCCTGCAGGTGTCTCTTGCTCTTCTTGTGGTGCACTTGGTGGTGTTAACTATTAGTGGTTCACCTGTATGGCATAGGTGCCCCGTTGACCCATAGGTCCATCCCCGGGTGGTGCTTGGCCGCAAACGAACTGCGGTCCATTGTGGGTGGCCACAAACATTGCGGTCCATATGGTGTATCGATCCCGGCAGCAAACAGCGAAAGTGCAGGCCCACAACTGCGCAGCCAGCACCTCTCTCTCCTCTCTCTCTACCCCAAAGCCAGATCCTCGGAGGTGGGAGACAAAAGAAGCAGACAAGTGAGTAAGGTGGTAAGGGCGCAAAAGTGCACGCAATGTAAGGTGATGCACACTGGGGGCACATGGGAACCAGGTGAGACAGGTACGTTCCTATCGTACGCCCCCCCCCCCCACCAGGTAACCTACATGGCCCCTCCCTTACCCCTTACTGTATCCACAAAACACAACACTACCCATAAACATCTACTTTACAAATCAACAAACATCCCTACTGTCTTCCCCGTTCCTCCCATAAACCAAATTCGTCTTCTCTCCCTCCTAACCAATCAAATTTGCCATTTTCAACTCTCCTCAAAATTTGCCATTTTCAACTCAACATCAAAATTTGCCATTACCAATTCATCATCAGTCCCTCCTAGGGAGGGAGAGATGGAATCACCCCAATGTCTCATCCACGTCGTGATGCGTCTCACAAATCCTCACAGCAATCTCATTTCCTGCACAAAACAAAGAAAACACAGGTGTGGAGTCATCATCATCACCACAGGTAAGTGGCTGCGTATGGTGCGACAGGTTCATCAATCCTAACTATTTCCTAAATGACTTTAACAACTTTACACTACCCGGGGTCTTTCTCCGGCCAAACCATTGGCCCTCTTACACTATGGGTTCTAAAAACCAATTCCCATTGGCCAACTGTGGTGCTTTTCAATTTGGGGTCTCACTCCCCCGATTCATCTCCCGGTGCCCTCGTACAATTTCTGGGCTGCGACGTGTACCTCTCCCAGTGGGTCTACCCACCTGCACACCTCCACCACTGCAGTTGCCTCCGAGCTTACCTGCTCCTTACCCTAACCTAACTACCAGGGGAAGGCCCTCTGGCTCTCTCCCCACTCCGTGCCCTCTCTGGCACTGGGCTACCCGGGTCCGTCCTCCGGATCCTCGGGCCCCATCCACAACTCTACCGGCTCCCAGAGCCCACCTGCGGCCTCACCTGGCCGACATCCTCACAGTGGTGGAGTGCCCAACCAACTACACACACTAACAGGCTACACGCCCAGCCATTTCCACGACACTAATGCACCCATCCACAATACCATTCTGTCACCCGCACCACAGATGCCAATATCCAACCACAATTTACCTATACCCTCTACCTAACACTTACACTACCCGCCCCGGGTGCTCGTGAAAGGGGTCCACTCTTCCCCCATCCACACCTTCGCACCATGCACACCACTCCGTACCACTCACTCCAACTCTCTCCACACACCTGTACCTGCACACCTGTGCTCTCACACCTGGTGCCACCTGCACCCTTCTCTCCCCAAGCGCATTCGCGCTGATCCACACACTCACTACTCATACACTGCTCCACACACCTGTCCAGTTGCACACCTGTGCAATCACACCTGTTCAATTCTCACAAACACGGCATCATCTCAGCTAACTACTCCCTTCTGAAACTTGCGCTTCCCAGTCGTCCCTTTAACTATTGCGCTCCCTCGTCATTATAATCCACACTAATCTACCTGCGTCCCCACTACAGGTATCAGTCACTAACTAACCTTAACGTTACCTACTGTCATCTTCGCTAGATCCCTACACACAATATCCTAACCCACCCGGGCTAGTTTTCACTGCCATACACCCCATAAGCTATTGCTCCTTTGCCCCACCTCATGGGAAGGATGGTGGATTTACCATCCCACCACATCGGGGCTCTCACTACCAATTTTGCACATCAAATTTCAACAAATTAAAAATTTGCCAATCACTGCCCATCATCTGCCAATCACTACTGCCAATCCCTTGCCAATCATCAAATTTTGTTTTTCTCTAATTTTGGGTCCAAAACACTAACCTCATCACCCAGTCTACTCACTGCTGCCTCTCGGTGCGCCAATTCCTGTCCAAAGCCCGGCTTCGTAAAGCCAAGCAATGGATGCTGGTTGTTTTGTGCCAGCGGCTGGATGCGTCCGGCACTCGGTGCAGGGACGGGGGCTTACCCGGGCCGAGATCCCACGCATCACCTCGGCGTGGAGCCATCCAATGTCCCGATCTCGACCTGCCGGAATGCCTCAACAAAAAGTGGTCGCCATGACGACCCTTTCTATCGGGCCGCCCGCTCCGCCTAGTGGAGCAAGGACGCGGCCGTTCAAAGCGAGGCCCAGCACGCACCGAGGGCCCGATTCGGCTAAAAGTCGACCTAACCTCTAACCCGTTTAATGTCGATGCTTCACCTGCATGCTTACACCCCGCAGCCCGTTCCTTGCTCACACATCCAGCCGTGCCCATGCTCCTCGTACCTTTCCTTACACACCCAGGTGCACCCATCCCACTCACAGCCTTGGTCACACACCTGACCACCGAACACTTTGGCACACATTCGTTGCTCGCACACCTCACCAATACACCGCT
Source organism: Myxine glutinosa (assembly GCF_964187855.1). Taxonomy (NCBI): domain Eukaryota; kingdom Metazoa; phylum Chordata; class Myxini; order Myxiniformes; family Myxinidae; genus Myxine; species Myxine glutinosa. Next base: position 108,917,548 of record NC_136271.1, on the reverse strand, counting down.
TCGCGCCCCCTCCTCGGTCACCTCCTCTGTGACAATCACAGGTGTGCCCTCATGCGCACACCCAACCACGTGCCTCACCACCAACTCCAGCGTGCATTCCCACTCACGCTCTACCATTCCAGGTGTGCATCCTTCCATCCCAGGTGTACATCCTCGCTCACCTGTCACAACTAACTCACGCTCCATGTCACTCTCACTACTTCCACCTCCATTCCTGACAGCGCACTCACCCTTACTCTTGACAGCGCACTCTTTCCCCATGCACCTGTCCGTTACACACCTTCCTCGCGCACACTCTCCCGTCACACCCTCTGTAACACTCACCACAGGCATGCATTCTTCCTTGCCTTTGACAGCGCACTCTCTCCCCATGCACCTGTCCGTTACACACCTTTCTCGCGCACACTCTCCCGTTACACCCTCTGTAACACTCACCACAGGTGGACACTCTTCCTTACTTCTGACAGCGCACTCTTTCCTCATGCACCTGTCCGTCACACACCTTTCTCGCGCACACTCCTGTGCACACTCTCCCGTCACACCCTCTGTAACACCCACCACACCGCGCTCCCATGTGCTCCCTCGCACACACGCTACGACCGACTCACTCTCGCCAGCACACTCACTCCTTGGCACGCACTTTTTCCTCACACACCCCAGAGTCGGACTGTCTCGCACACCTCCTCTTTCGCACACCAGACCTGTCGCACACTTCACCCACGGCCTCTCACGAACACCCGGGTCTATCTCGACCCCCAAGCTTCTTAAATCCCCTGGCGCATCATACGCACGACCATATTGGTCACCACTTACACCGGGTCCTCTTTCTCTTCGCTTCTCCTCCATCACCTGCGAATCCCTCATCCGGTTAATGAGCACATCATCACGATCCGAACACAGACTCTGGACCAATTCTTTTACCTCCTCTTTTATCTCTTTCTTATCCTCTCTCCGTCGCTTTTTAATTTCGCTCACCCCTTCTTCCACTTCTTCTAATTTGTGCTTCACCTCTTTTATTCCCCGGTACGTCTCCTCAAGCTCATCCTCTAAGGCTACCTTGACCGTTTCCAGGTGCGTCCTCACCTGCCGGTCCTTCGTCTCCATTACCTCTATCACCTCGTCCAACCTCGTTGTCAGTCCCTCACGTACCATCTGACATTCCCTCTTTGTCGCTATCAAGTCGTTTTTTATGTCGTTTTGTGTCGCTTTTAAACCTCCTAATACCGCAGTGTTCCTTTGAACCTGCTCCACTAACTCCGTTTGTCCCACTGTCAGTTGTTCTACTCCCAGCGTCAACTCCTCTATACCACCTTGCAATTTTACAGTCCCCTTTCTCACCTCTTTCTCCATGCACTCCTTACAGTGCCTCACCTCCTCGCGCACTCCTCCGACCTCCTCACTCACTCCTCTTCTGATCTCCTCTCCCATCACTTGCATCTCCTGCCCAGATGCCACCCTCATCTGCTGCATTTCCTCCCTGTGAGCATCCAGTTTGGTTTCTACCCCCATTCTGACCCCCTCTATCTGCTGCTCCATTTGTTTAACTTCCCTTTCCGCTTGGTCCCTCATGTCCCTCAATTTGCCTTCCATACTGTTTTCTAACCCCTCTACCCCACTTTTCACTCCCTCTATCTGATTCTCCTGGGCAGCCATTCTATTTTCTACCCCCTCTAACCCATGTTTCACCTCTTTTATCCCGTTGTCTAACCCCTCAAATTTCTTTTCTAATCCCTCACCGGTACCCCTCATTTGGCCCTCTAATCGCCCACTATCAACCCTCATTTGGCCCTCCAATCGCTCACCCTGAGCATCCATCCGGTTCCCCAATTGGTTACTCTGCAGTTTGAGGGACGCCTGCATTTGCGCCATAAATTGCTCCATGAGGACCTGCATCTGGGCCATCCCTCCCACTTGTGCAGCGGGTGCGGCCGCCGTAGCTATGTGCGAGGCGCCATTTCGCGCGTCTGCTACCCCCGCTGTTTCGCTCTCCTCATGTCCCTCATGTCCCTCAATTTGGTCCTGGACCGACCCTGCTTCACTCTCCCTAACCGGACCCCAGCCGTCTTGATCCGCCATAGCGCGACTTTCAAAATTCGGGTTTTGTAAAACAAAACGAATTTCGGCCGCTCCAAATTTTGACCAAATTTTTTTTTTTTTTTTCTATTCGTTTTTTTTTTCAAAATTTGGTCGGGCCTCGAATCTCACTCCCGACACCAATTGTTACAGACACGACTTTGATGTTAAAGTGGGCCGAGCGGAATGGCCGTCGTGTCCGCACAAATTACCCGACTATACTCGACGTTGACGAAGTCGCGCGATGCTGGCTCAATAAGAAAAAGAAGACACCCGGCTGGATTACAATAACACAATACGACACCAGGGGTTCAGTTCTCAAGACCTCCGGAGGAGGTTATATTAAGGCGGAAGGTTAGATTACAACTACAAGAGGGACAGCATAGAAAGACAAGCACTTAGACACAATCTTATATTATTCCCAACAGACGACAGATAAACGGGACAAAGCTGACTCACACGGGGATTGATGGAAAGGACAGGCGGGTAGCGATGGCTCCAGGTGCACCTGGGCTCAAAGGTCAGAATCGACTCGGTCCGGTCCAGAGATGCGGGGAGGTCGCAGCGCTCGGATGGCGTCTTGTCTGCTCAAGCTGGGGGCGCATCTGACGTCACATCCGGCGCGGGGCCGCGTATATCCGGCGGGGAGTGACACGCCCTCGGCTCGTTAGCTCCGCCTCGTGGAATCGGCACGTTGCTTCTCATTGGGTGCGTGCGGGGGGTTTACCAGGCTCCGCCCTTGACGAGGAGCTGACAAGGAGCCCCTTCGTGGTAACCCCGTGGAGCGCATGGTCTATGGCGCTAATCGAGCCGGTGTGAGGACGCATCCTCCCCCGCTCCGCCGCCATCTCCTCTGTTGTTGTTGTAATTGTTGGGGAAGAAGATGGAAGGAGGTATGGGAAAGGTCCTAAACTCACTACTGATGCCATATAATCACATTCTGGTGCAACGAAGAGTCATAATTAATGGAGACGAGGCCTTAACTGACATAGAATAAGAATAACTAGGAAGATGTCCGAAAGTTGTCTACGTGTGGTGCGGTGGACCTGGGCACGACATTTAATGGGGGAATAAGGGGAAGGTCGGCTCTACTGATTGTTATTTACATGCAATGGGACTAGGGAATGGGGGATTGGGGAAAGTTGGGGAGTATTGGAGAAAATAGGGGAATATTTACAAGCGGATATGGAGGCCAAATTCCATATTCGCAACAATATATATACATATATATATATATATATACATATATATACATATATATATATATATATACATATATATACATATATATATATATATATATATATACATATATATACATATATATACATATATATATATATATATACATATATATACATATATATATATACATATATATACATATATATATATATACATATATATACATATATATATATATATACATATATATTCATATATATATATATACATATATATATATATATATATATATATATATATATATATATATATATATATATATATATATATATATATATGCATACATATATATACATATATATATATATACATATATATTCATATATATATATATATATATATATATATATATATATATATATATATATATATATATATGCATACATATATATATATATATATATATTATATATGTATATATATATATATATATATATATATATATATATATGTATATATGTATGTATATATATATATATATATATATATATATATATATATATATATACATACATACATACATACATACATACATACATACATACATACATATATATATGTTGATCAAGGCACCTCCTAGCTTTAATGGTGAGCACCAGCCATGGATTATGTTTCACACAGTAAAAACTGCATAACCCGCAAGGAACCAACAGCCTGTCTGCCACACAGACCATCGTTCCCGCCAGTGCAAACCAAAACCAGGGGGTGCGGTGCGATCGGCGGAGATAATAATCAACGACATAACAGCGTGACGAGTGCTGTCCCAATCTCCTGTGGACCGAAGTCCTAGAACAAAGCGTCACCTCCGTCCCGGAGGCCTCAGCCCGGCCTCTCTGTCAACAGACAGAGATTTATTCCTTGGTCCCCATTGGCTAAACATCAAGCAGAGCCACTAATCCAGATTTCAGGCTAATTAACCTCTTGTGAGGCTGCCTTTTTTTAGAAAAAAAAGGTAAAAAATCAAACATTTAAACAGCCTTGGACGTGCACCTTGACCGCATGGCCAAGGCACACCATCTATCAAGGCTGTCCCATTAGCATGCACATGCACCTCAACCCAAAGGCTGAAGCACATGGTCAATCAAAACACATGCATCCTGACCCCGAAGGGCCAGAATGCATGGTCATACAATTGGACCCCTCCTCCATAGGAGCCAGTCCCCATGACTTCAACACCATGCCGTTCTGCTTTTGAGGCCAGCAGTTAAGGCCTGCCTTTTTTATAGAAAAAAAGGTTTTAAAAAACAAAACATTTGAACAGCCTTGGACGTGCACCTTGACCCCACGGCCAAGGCACACAGTCTATCAAGGCTGTCCCATTAGCATACACATGCACCTCAACCCAAGGGCTGAAGCACATGGTCATTCAAAACACATGCATCCTGACCCCGAAGGGCCACAATGCATGGTCATACAATTGGACCGCTCCTCCATAGGAGTGAGTCCCCATGACTTCAACACCATGCCGTTCTGCTTTTGAGGCCAGCAGTTAAGGCCTGCCTTTTTTATAATAAAAAAGGTAAAAAATCAAACATTTGAACAGCCTTGAACATGCACCTTGACCCCATGGCCAAGGCACACTGTCTATCAAGTCTGTCCCATTAACATACACATGCACCTCAACCCAAAGGCTGAAGCACATGGTCATTCAAACACATGCATCCTGACCCCGAAGGGCCAGAATGCATGGTCATACAATTGGACCCCTCCTCCATAGGAGTGAGTCCCCATGATTTCAACACCATGCCTTTCTGTTATGAGGCCACAGCAAAAGGCCTGCCTTTTTTACACTGAAAAAAGGTAAAAAGTCAAACATTTGAACAGCCTCGGACGTGCACCTTGACCCCATGGCCAAGGCACAACGTCAACAAGGCTGTCCCAATAACAATACACATGCGCCTCAACCCCAAGGGGGAGGCACATGGTCATTCAAACGCATGCATCATGCCCCCGAGGGGCCACAATGCATGGTCATACAATTGGGACCACTCCTCTTAATAGGAGTAAGACCCCTTAATCCACCGACAGGGCATTACTCCTGCCAGGTACAATTTTGCAGGCTTATTTACACGTGCTTATGAGGCCAGCACTAAGGCCTGCCTTTTTTACTTGAAAAAAGGTAAAAAGTCAAACATTTGAACAGCCTCGGACGTGCACCTTGACCCCATGGCCAAGGCACAACGTCAACAAGGCTGTCCCAATAACAATACACATGCGCCTCAACCCCAAGGGGGAAGCACATGGTCATTCAAACGCATGCATCATGCCCCCGAGGGGCCACAATGCATGGTCATACAATTGGGACCACTCCTCTTAATAGGAGTAAGACCCCTTAATCCACCGACAGGGCATTACTCCTGCCAGCTACGATTTTGCAGGCTTGTTTACACGTGCTTATGAGGCCAGCACTAAGGCCTGCCTTTTTTACTTGAAAAAAGGTAAAAAGTCAAACATTTGAACAGCCTCGGACGTGCACCTTGACCCCATGGCCAAGGCGCAACGTCAACAAGGCTGTCCAAATAACAATACACATGCGCCTCAACCCCAAAGGGGAAGCACATGGTCATTGAAACGCATGCATCATGCCCCCGAGGGGCCACAATGCATGGTCATACAATTGGGACCACTCCTCTTAATAGGAGTAAGACCCCTTGATCCACCGACAGGGCATTACTCCTGCCAGGTCCGATTTGCATGCAGGTCTACCAGCCTGTTTTGGGGCCACAGGGAAGCCCTGCCTTTTTTGCTATGAAAAAAGGTAAAAGGTCAAACATTTGAACAGCCTTGGACGTGCACCTTGACCCCATGGCCAAGGCACAACGTCAACAAGGCTGTCCCAATAACAATACACATGCGCCTCAACCCCAAGGGGGAAGCACATGGTCATTCAAACGCATGCATCATGCCCCCGAGGGGCCACAATGCATGGTCATACAATTGGGACCACTCCTCTTAATAGGAGTAAGACCCCTTGATCCACCGACAGGGCATTACTCCTGCCAGGTCCGATTTGCATGCAAATCTACCAGCGTTTTGGGCCCACTGGGAAGGCCTGCCTTTTTTACAATGAAAAAAGGTAAAAAGTCAAACATTCGAACAGCCTCGGACGTGCACCTTGACCCCATGGCCAAGGCACAACGTCAACAAGGCTGTCCCCATAACAATACACATGCGCCTCAACCCCGAGGGGGAAGCACATGGTCATTCAAACACATGCATCATGCCCCCGAAGGGCCACAATGCATGGTCATACAATTGGGACCACTCCTCTTAATAGGAGTGAGACCCCTTAATCCACCAGCAGGGCATTACTCCTGCCAGGTCCGATTTGCATGCAGGCTTGAGAACGTTTAGGGCCCACTCGAAGGCCTGCCTTTTTTACAATGAAAAAAGGTAAAAAGTCAAACATTCGAACAGCCTTGGACGTGCACCTTGACCCCATGGTCAAGGCACATCGTCAACAAGGCTGTCCCCATAACAATACACATGCGCCTCAACCCCGAGGGGGAAGCGCATGGTCATTCAAACGCATGCATCATGCCCCCGAAGGGCCACAATGCATGGTCATACAATTGGGACCACTCCTCTTAATAGGAGTGAGACCCCTTAATCCACCAGCAGGGCATTACTCCTGCCAGGTCCGATTTGCATGCAGGTCTAAGAACTGGTTTAGGGCCCCAGTCAAGGCCTGCCTTTTTTACAATGAAAAAAGGTAAAAAGTCAAACATTCGAACAGCCTCGGACGTGCACCTTGACCCCATGGCCAAGGCACAACGTCAACGAGGCTGTCCCCATAACAATACACATGCGCCTCAACCCCGAGGGGGAAGCGCATGGTCATTCAAACGCATGCATCATGCCCCCGAAGGGCCACAATGCATGGTCATACAATTGGGACCACTCCTCTTAATAGGAGTAAGACCCCTTAATCCACCAGCAGGGCATTACTCCTGCCAGGTCCGATTTGCATGCAGTTCTTTGCACGTTTAGGGCCCGCACAGAAGGCCTGCCTTTTTTACAATGAAAAAAGGTAAAAAGTCAAACATTCGAACAGCCTCGGACGTGCACCTTGACCCCATGGCCAAGGCACAACGTCAACAAGGCTGTCCCCATAACAATACACATGCGCCTCAACCCCGAGGGGGAAGCGCATGGTCATTCAAACGCATGCATCATGCCCCCGAAGGGCCACAATGCATGGTCATACAATTGGGACCACTCCTCTTAATAGGAGTAAGACCCCTTAATCCACCAGCAGGGCATTACTCCTGCCAGGTCCGATTTGCATGCAGGTCTTTAAACCGTTTTAGGGCCCCGGACAGGGCCTGCCTTTTTTACAAAGAAAAAAGGTAAAAAGTCAAACATTTGAACAGCCTTGGACGTGCACCTTGACCCCATGGTCAAGGCACATCGTCAACAAGGCTGTCCCCATAACAATACACATGCGCCTCAACCCCGAGGGGGAAGCACATGGTCATTCAAACGCATGCATCATGCCCCCGAAGGGCCACAATGCATGGTCATACAGGTGGGACCACTCCTCTTAATAGGAGTGAGACCCCTTAATCCACCGGCAGGGAATTACTCCTGCCAGGTCCGATTTCCATGCAGTTTTTCGCGTCCGTTTTAGGGCCCCGGACAGGGCCTGCCTTTTTTACAAAGAAAAAAGGTAAAAAGTCAAACATTTGAACAGCCTTGGACGTGCACCTTGACCCCATGGTCAAGGCACATCGTCAACAAGGCTGTCCCCATAACAATACACATGCGCCTCAACCCCGAGGGGGAAGCACATGGTCATTCAAACGCATGCATCATGCCCCCGAAGGGCCACAATGCATGGTTATACAGGTGGGACCACTCCTCTTAATAGGAGTGAGACCCCTTAATCCACCGGCAGGGAATTACTCCTGCCAGGTCCGATTTCCATGCAGTTTTTCGCGTCCGTTTTAGGGCCCCGGACAGGGCCTGCCTTTTTTACAAAGAAAAAAGGTAAAAAGTCAAACATTTGAACAGCCTTGGACGTGCACCTTGACCCCATGGTCAAGGCACATCGTCAACAAGGCTGTCCCCATAACAATACACATGCGCCTCAACCCCGAGGGGGAAGCGCATGGTCATTCAAACGCATGCATCATGCCCCCCGAAGGGCCACAATGCATGGTCATACAGGTGGGACCACTCCTCTTAATAGGAGTGAGACCCCTTAATCCACCGGCAGGGAATTACTCCTGCCAGGTCCGATTTCCATGCAGTTTTTCGCGTCGCCACAGGGCGGCACACTGCGAAAAATCTAACCAATGAGGACCAAACTCGTCTGTTAAGTTGATCAAGGCACCTCTTAGCTTTAATGGTGAGCACCAGCCACGGATTATGTCTCACACGGTAAAAACCGCATAACCCGCAAGGAACCAACAGCCTGTCTGCCACACAGACCATCGTTCCCGCCAGTGCAAACCAAACCCAGGGGGTGAGGTGCGATCGGCGGAGATAATAATCAACGACATAACAGCGTGACGAGCGCTGTCCCGAACTCCTGTGGACTGAAGTCCTAGACCAAAGCGTCACCTCCGTCCCGGAGGCCTCAGCCCGGCCACTCTGTCAACAGACAGAGAGATTGGCGGCTCTGCTTGATGTTTAGCCAATGGGGACCAAAGAATAAATCTCTGTCTGTTGACGGAGTGGCCGGGCTGAGGCCTCCGGGACGGAGGTAACGCTTTGGTCTAGGACTTCGGTCCACAGGTGATCGGGACAGCGCTCGTCACGCTGTTATGTCGTTGATTATATATATATATATATATATATATATATATTGCGGATTGCGGTTCTGTCGACGTACTAAGGGGGGGGGGGGGGAGGTGAAGACCCGTTTCCCCCACAGACACCAGTACCACGGGGTCGTCGGCCACGACTAAACTCGCGGTCGGCGGGTTGCTCAGCAACTTCAACTGCCAATCCCCCAACCACAGGTGAAGGGTTATTGGTCACTATCCAAATACCTTCGAGTCCAAGTGACTAGAAAGACCAGGAATTGAACCCCCCACGATTCCACACCTTATTCCAATCAAGCGCGCCGAGCGGTTCGCGCGGTGTGAATCACGGTTTTACCCTGCGTGATTTATGGACCTAATTGAAGAGTCTAAATCGGTTCGAACTATGCTGGGCCAATGGGGGAAAGGACGTACGAACAGGTTGAAAGGAACAAAAATATACACGTCTTTTATTTATTATTCACAGAACAAGGACGAGAGGCAGGCTTATCAATTCTTCGCTATCTAAATCCCAACAGCCGCCTTGCACACACACACACGGGGGATGAATCACACAGGTTAACTCGTACCGATAGACGTGCTGACGTCTTGGGTTCGCCAGCTTCCACGCACAGCTCCTGGGCCGTTCAGGACACGCAGCTTGAAGAAGGTCCACAGGACAAGCCGCCGCGTCAAAGTCAGCACGAACGACGGTCCAGATCGAGGAACAATTCAGCGCAGTAAGGACGAACCAGCACGTCGGACAGTCAGCTTGAAGGATGACGACGGGAGAGGGCAGTGAGAGAGAGAGAAAGAGGACCCAAAGTGCGATGGGCACCGGTTTATATCGGGTCGAAAGGCTTTCTAGCATGTTCCACAGCCTCCCTTTGGCCGAGGTTGGTCACTTTTCCAACCTAACATCAGTAGTTTGCTGGTGAAGTGTCCACGACCTGATTGGTTGCTTATGTGTCCACGATCTCTCATTGGTCGTTTGCTGGTGACGTGTCCACACCCTCTCATTGGTCACCTGCTGGTAACGTGAGCGGTTCTTTTAGCCACGCCTACCACAGCCGCGGTTGATCACGTGGACTGTGCTTGCAGCCACACCTAATTGCACATGAACCAACGTCTTTGTACAACCACACGGACGTTTGAAATCCTGCCGAAACTCAACGCATATCTGCTTTAATTACTACACAATGGGAAGGGAGCTAATCTTTACATTTAATAAGAAATAACTGACTACTGCAGGCTACATGTTGTTGTGTAATTAACTAGAGGGGGTGTTCTTTATTGCAAAACTACAACAATATAAATATATTGTAGCGGCTACCGCTGGGTTTTCACAATCGCCTTGCACCTATCAAGGATGCGGAGCGATCACCATGCCGGGCTCGTCCAGGACGCCCGGGCAGGCCCGCGCTCAACTTGCCAGGCCGCAGCCAGGACGCTGGGCCACGCCCCCTCTCGCCTTTCCTGGGCAAACGCTCCTGGATAATATGTATATATATTGCTGCCCAATAAACGGGCTTTTCAGAGTGCCTGAGTGTTTGGTTTGAATAAAGCAACTCGGATGAATTCCAGCTTTTTGTCGCGTCCATTCTTCCGATCGACGTGGGAGCCCCAGCTCCTTCATTGGTGACCTACCGACATGGACACGGCAGTCGCCCTTAAACTGCCTACCTTCTGGGAGGCTCACGCGGCGGTTTGGTTCGCACAGGCGGATTCCCTGTTCGCCCTGCGAGGCATCACGGCCGACGACATCCGCTTCCACCATGTGGTAGCAGCGCTCGGTTCGGCCACCGCGGCCCGCGCCCTGAGCCTCCTCGAGAGCCCGCCAGCCGCTGACAAATACGGCGCGATTAAGAAGCTTCTCCTCGACGCTTTCGTCCTCCCATCGGCGGAACGCGCACGGCGCCTGCTCGACCTGCCCGAGCTCGGCGACACGCGCCCTTCCGAGCGAATGGACTACATGCTTTCACTGCTCGGCGAGCACTCTCCGGCATTCCTGTTCCGGGAGCTGTTCCTCCGTCAGCTGCCTAACCGGTACGCCTCGCCCTGGCAAGCACGACGATCACAGATCCCCGGGCCCTTGCCAGAGAAGCCGACAAGATCTCCGCCGCAGGTCAGCGCATCGCAGCGGCGACATGGGACCCACCGCCGTCCGACGCAACACCCATGGCGCCCGAGCGCCCGGCACGGTCGACGACCGAACTGCCGACGCAATTGGCGGCCGCTACACCGAGCCGACCACCTCCAGCATGACGACCGGGGCCTCCACCTGACCAAGCGTGGTGTTACTATCATGCCAGGTTCGGACAGAAGGCCCGGACGTGCCGACCCCCGTGCACCTTCGGCAGGCCGGGAAACGGCCGGGCCGGCGTTCATTACCAGCCATGAGCGCCGGCCACACGGGCAACTTACTGTTCATCACGGATAAAGCGTCCGGACGGCGCTTCCTGTGCGACACCGGCGCCCAACTGAGCGTCATACCCGCCTCTGACCAGCACAGGCAATCCGCGGTTTGCGGCCCCTCCTTGGTTGCGGCCAACGGATCGACCATCCGCACCTTCGGCCCGCGCAACGTCACCCTCTGCTTCGGCGGCCAACGCTTTGCTTGGACGTTTGTAACCGCAAACGTGCCCATGGCTCTGCTAGGCGCCGACTTCCTCTGCGCACACGGACTGCTGGTGGATGTCCAACGGCGTCGTTTAATCAACGCCGAAACCTTCAGCTCCCTGGTATGCACATTGAGCAGCTCCGCGCCGACCGAGCTGGCATGCGCCGTCCCGGCGGCGAACGAGTTTGCTCGCCTGCTCACGGAGTTCCCGGCCCTCACGCGGCCGACGTTTTCGGCCGTCGCAGTACGGCATGGGATCGAGCACCACATACCAACCACGGGCCCGCTGGTCTACGCCAGGGCCCGCCGCCTCGACCCAGCCAAGCTCGCCGTGGCGAAGGCCGAATTTGACGCGTTGGAGCACCTCGGCATCGTGCGGCGCTCCGATAGCACGTGGGCCTCGCCACTGCACATCGTGCCAAAGCCGGGGGGTGGATGGCGCCCGTGTGGCGACTACCGCCGTCTCAATGACGCTACCACCCCCGACAGGTACCCGATCCCGCATATCCAAGACCTCTCCGCCCGTCTGGCGGGACGGGTCATTTTTTCGAAAATTGATCTCATACGGGGATATCACCAGGTACCTGTCAGGGCGGCCGACGTCCCTAAAACGGCAGTCATCACGCCGTTCGGCTTATTCGAATTCTTGCGGATGCCGTTTGGTCTCAAGAACGCGGCTCAGGCGTTCCAGCGCCTGATGGACGGCGTGCTGCGTGACCTGCCGTTCCTTTTCGTTTACCTGGACGACATCCTCGTCGCCAGCACGTCCCGGGCCGAGCACCTCCTCCACCTCCGAACACTGTTCGGGCGCCTCAGCGAGCACGGCCTCATTGTCAACCCGGCCAAATGCCACTTCGGCACGACGGCCGTTGATTTTTTGGGCCACCACATCACCAAGAACGGGGCCGTGCCGCTGCCAACCAAGGTCGAGGCCATCACCACGTTCCCGCATCCCCGCACCATAAAGGCCCTGCAGGAATTCCTGGGAATGGTGAATTTTTATCACTGCTTCGTGCCCCGCGCTGCTCAACTCATGCGGCCCCTCTAGGAAGCCCTCCGGGGCAAGCCGGCCAAGCACGACATCGCCTGGTCCGCAGCAATGGATGCGGCCTTCCAAAGCTCAAAGCGGGCCCTCGCCGACGCAACACTGCTCGCTCACCCGGTGCTCAACGCTCCCATCGCCCTCACCACGGATGCCTCCGACTACGCGGTGGGCGCCGTACATGAGCAATGGGTGAACGGGGTTTGGCAGCCACTCGCTTTTTTCAGCCGGCAGCTCCGGCCGAACGAGCTCAAATACAGCACGTTTGACCGGGAGCTCCTCGGTCTACACCTGGCCGTCCGCCATTTCCGCCACCTCCTGGAGGGCCGACCTTTCACGGCGTTCGTCGACCACAAGCCGTTGGTTTACGCCATGGCCAAGGTCACGGAGCCGTGGTCGGCCCGCCAACAGCGCCTCCTCTCCGCCGTGTCGGAGTTTACCACGGACATCCGGCACGTCGCCGGCAAAAACAACGCCGTGGCCGACTGTCTTTCCCGGGCCAGCGCGAACGCGGTCCACCTGGGCGTGGACTTTGCGCTTATGGCGGCGGACCAAACCACCGACACCACGGTGCAAGCCCTCCGGGCGGCGGACACGGGCCTCCGCCTGGCCGACATCCCCTTCGCGGACACTGTCCTGCTCTGCGACGTCTCCCAAGGCCAGCCTCGCCCCATCGTGCCCGTCACCTGGCAACGCCGCATCTTCGCCTCCCTCCACGGCCTTTCCCACCCGGGCCGGAAAGCTTCCCAGAAGCTGGTGTCGGCGCGATTCGTCTGGCACGGCCTTCGTCGGGACGTCCGCGATTGGACCAGCACCTGCACGGCCTGCCAACGGGCCAAGGTCCACCGACACACCCAGGCCCCGCTGGCACCTTTCACCGTGCCCGAACGACGTTTCGACCACGTCAACGTGGATCTGGTGGGCCCCCTCCCCCCGTCACGGGGGTTCACACACCTGCTCACCATGGTGGACAGGACCACCAGGTGGCCGGAGGCCATTCCCCTCGTCTCCACCACCACCGCCGACGTGGCGCAGGCTTTCATCGCCACCTGGGTCGCCCGCTTCGGCGCACCTGCGGACATCTCGTCAGACCGCGGACCACAGTTCACCTCCGAGCTGTGGGGCGCGGTCGCCCGCAACCTGGGGGTCAAGCTCCACCGTACTACGGCCTACCACCCCCAAGCAAACGGGTTGTGCGAGCGATTCCACCGCTCCATGAAGGCCGCGCTCATGGCCGGCCTTCAAGACGGCGGTTGGGCCGACCGGCTGCCGTGGGTCCTTTTGGGCCTCCGCACGGCCCCCAAGGAGGACCTCCAGGCATCCACCGCCGAGCTTGTCTATGGCCAGGCGCTACGCGTCCCGGGCGAATTCGTGCCCGACGCTACCAGTCCCTGGTCTGCAGCTCACCAGCGCTCGGACCTCCAGGAGGCCGCCCGACGGTTTGCCCCCGTGCCAACATTCCACCACGGTGACCCCCAGTCCTACGTCCCCCCAGCACTTCGCACAGCGGAGTATGTTTTTGTGCGTCACGACGCACATCGGGGGCCACTCCGGCCGCCGTACGACGGGCCCTTCCGGGTGCTGCGACGGGACGACAAGTCATTCGTCATCGACATCGGCGGCAGGTCGGACCGGATTGCGGTGGACCGCCTCAAGCCGGCGCACGTGGACGTCGACCACCCACCACGGGTGGCCCTTCCGCCGCGGCGAGGCCGCCCCCCGTCCACGGTGCCCCCCACTCGACCGCCCACCACCACACCGGACCCCCTCCCACGACCCGCCAGGGGTCGCTTCGGCCGGGTCATCAGGACCCCCCTCAAATTGACCCTGCCGGTGCAAGTCGATTCTGGGGGGACGTGTGTAGCGGCTACCGCTGGGTTTTCACAATCGCCTTGCACCTATCAAGGACGCGGAGCGATCACCATGCCGGGCTCGTCCAGGACGCCCGGGCAGGCCCGCGCTCAACTTGCCAGGCCTCGGTCGGGACGCCCGGGCATGCCCGGGCATGCCCGGGTAGGCTCGCCCTCAACTTGCCAGGCCGCAGCCAGGACGCTGGGCCACGCCCCCTCTCGCCTTTCCTGGGCAAACGCTCCTGGATAATATGTATATATATTGCTGCCCGATAAACGGGCTTTTCAGAGTGCCTGAGTGTTTGGTTTGAATAAAGCAACTCGGATGAATTCCAGCTTTTTGTCGCGTCCATTCTTCCGATCGACGTGGGAGCCCCAGCTCCTTCAATATAATAAAATATATATAATGGTATCTATATATAATATATAATGATATATTACATAATACATTATATAAAAACATGGGGATGTTTTAGGGACTAAGAAGAATAAATATCGAGTATCTAACTAGATTTAATTCTGCAAACGCACACTTTTCTTGTTATAATATTGACTGGACAACGATATATTCCATAATGCAGGCCACCTGCTGGCACGACAACAGCATGGCAGTTTTAAATTGGATTTGACTTCAACAGAAACTAAGCCGTGGATCAGAAAGCTCATAGAAAGGGATCCCCGATTTATCCGCTGACAAGCAATGCCCTTATTATTATATATCCCAAAGCGCACCGTTGTTAGCCAGATGTGCGAGCCACAGCAGCCCCCAAAACATTGCCTCTCAGATTTCAATGAAAGTCGGTACACCTGGAGAGGTTCCACGATGAGATTTTGAGCTAAAATTTCAGGCCAAACGGTTTCCCAGATGCAGGTCGCCAAAGTTTGACCTAGCCTGGCCCACCAGCCGTTGTTTAAAATCTCATAACTTCTCTCCGAATCAAGGCAGAAAAAGTGATTCAAAAGCCATTTTAAAGTTCTTGAAGAAACAAACACATTTGATTCTTCATTTATTTTTTTTGTATTACGAAACGAACAAGAGAAATCAATTTAAACTAATATTTGATGGAAAACAAGAGTATATCGTAAAAAAATAAATAAATAAATATTGTTTCTTCGCTGCAACCTTTCACATAAAATCTCAACATTTTTCATCCAGGAGTTTTTGTGCTTTCAAAAAATTGGCAACAACAACATTTGTTTCGAAAAGCTTCCATCCTTGAAATTTGTGTCCTGGGCACAGTTGTACTTCATGAAGCTATCAATTGTTGAAGCGGCTACTACACTCGTTCACGCTTGAATATTGATGAGGACAATAACTAATACCTATTATTGTGCAAGGAAGAATGGCTGGCAGGATAGCCCAGAGGTGCGCACACTCACCTGAGAGCTGTCCAGTCTGGCTTTGAATGCAGACACAGCTATAAACTTTCACAGGCAGGGCGAGGCATCAATGTGTGTACCATCCATTACATGGAAGTTAAAGCAGGTGTCTCGGCTACCTGCATTACTTTGCGGTTGTTACAGATCTCGCAGTGTGCTCCACGGAGAGTCGGCGAGTCATCTCCGGCACCCTGAACAAATTATAAATGCAAACTAGAACGGCACTCAGTGTTGGATACTGCAAAACCCTTTGGTATTACACATGACGTATTATGTAAACCTGTTTTCCGTTTCCGGGTAGGCGGAGTCAGTTGCTCGATGATGCCCTGCAGCCGAAGGCTAGCGTGTTCGGTCACGGTGTTGTTTGAATAAACTCAGATGTTCATCTCTGCCTCCTTGAACTTTTAACATGGCGTCGTCGGCAAAAGGAACATTCTGCGCAGCTCTGGGTGTGATCATAGGTTCCAATCCAAGCTGATAACGGTGGATGGCAGCGGATTGACTTTCGATTTCCGTCCGTCGTCATGGTTCGCGGGACGGGGATTTCTCACTTTGTGTCTGTTTCACTCCTCAGTGAGTACGTTTAACACACAGACATGCCTCCCAAAGAGAAACCTACGGAGCACTCTCAGGATGTGACCTCGTTGGTGGTTATTATGAAGGACATGATGGCTATGCAGCAACGTGCAATGTTGAACCAACACCAGGCCGCGGCCAATCAACAACAGGCCGCGGCCGATCAACAGCAGGCACACATGCAGGAAATGAAACTGCTACGTGAGGCCATAGCAGGCTGCCGGCCCACTGGGTCTGGTGACGTCGGTGACAATGGTGTTCCAGATCGTCAAAACACCCCTGAGACATCATCTTTATCTGCTCCGAAATTCTCGGTTAAACGACCACCAGTGTTATCCGAGTCTACGACCTTGCGGGATTTCAAGGCATGGAGAGAACAATGGGATGATTACTTCCGCATCAAACGTCTCGATCGTATGCAAGCTCGTGAGCAGTTAGCAACTCTTCGGAACTGTCTAACATTGGGCATGAAATCAGTCCTCAAGAATGCCATCGATATCGATTTCATATCGGACATACTTTCTGTCAGGGATGTGCTCGCCAGCATCGAAGCACATCTACGAGGACAGCGGCACATCATCCACGATCTTGTTGATTTTCATGAGCGGCACCAAGGGGATGGAGAGACCTTCGACTCATTTTTTTGTGCACTAAAGGAGATTGCTGCCAATTGTGATCTCTCAACCATGACTGTTGAACAACAGTTTGTTATTCGGATCATGACGGGCATATCTGATTCAGAGGTGCGTCATAAGCTTATGGCTGAGAGAGATCTCACACTACAACGTACTCTGGACATGTGCCGCAGCGAGGAAGCAAGCAGGAAGGCTGATGATATGATGGCCGGACGTCAGTCTCAGGCTGTCATTGCTACAAACTCTCGTCAACCATTTTATCGTCGCAGTCAGTCCCGACCCGAGACCACCAATTGTGGAAATTGCGGGGGCGATGCCCACAATAACTCGAAGAGCTGCCTGGTTCATGATAGGAAGTGCCAGAAGTGCGGCACCATGGGCCATTTTGCATGTGTATGTCGAAAATCGAAGGGGGACAAGCCTGTATGGAGAGCTAGACAGCACAATGACAACAAGCAACCACCAGCTGTTCGGCGGATTGTCTTGATCGCTAATGTGTTTCGCACATTGCAGAGGAAGCAACATTCACCGCGGATTCGTGTCAACATCGACGACTTCGAGGGTGATTATATCGGTACCCTGGAGGCGCTCCCGGACACAGGAGCTGAGGCAACTATAATCGGTCCTGGACACCTGCAGCAACTTGGCATGCATCCAAATAACTTGGATGATGGTGACGACCTCCGAGTGGTGAACGTTGATGGTGCTTCAATGAAGTGCAAGGGCACTCTCCACGTTTGTATCCGTCATGGAGGTAAAACTGTTTGTGAGGCTGTATACGTGTGTGATGGGGTCCGAACACCTTGTCTGGCATTTTATTTGTTGAACGATGGTGCAATTTGCAATTTGTTGAACGATGGTGCAATTATTTGGCGTGGTGCAATTGTGGCAGACCATTCGAACAGTCGAACAGTAAAACACAGCCTGTACAACATAACACGGTCAGTCGATCCGATGATGACTTGTATTCCGTGTCTTCAACGAACTCCAGCACATGGGATTTCGGCGATGAACCTAATCAGCAACAACGATCACAGGTTCGTGATCATCTGATAGCTGAATTTGCAGACGTTTTCAACACAGACGATAGCAATCGACCTATGGAGGGTGGGGCCATGCGTATTAACCTGAAGGATAACGCTGTACCTTTCCAGCTGAGGAAGGCACGTCCACTACCAGTGGCTTGGCGGGATCAGGTTAAGTCAGAACTTGACGACATGGTGAACAAGGGTGTAATTTCTCTGATGGGAAGCGAGCCTTCGGATTGGTGTCATCCACTTGTGGTTACTCCGAAACCTAATGGTCGTATTCGCATGTGCATGGATTTCCATATGTTGAGCCGCCACGTCAAACGCCCTGTATACCCTCTCATCACACCTGCTGAGGCAGTCTCGCGTGTGAAGAACACTTGCTTCTATACTGTATATGATGCGACCAAGGGATACGGGCAAATTCCTCTGGACGAGGCCAGCCAATCACTTACGGTATTCATCACACCGTGGGGTCGGTTCAAATACTTGCGAGCTCCAATGGGCCTCAACGCGAGTGGAGATGAATATTGTTACAGAGGTGACATCGCTCTTGAGGGAATCCAAAATACGGTCAGGGTTGTCGATGATATGCTAACCTATGGACCGACATTCAATGAGCATGTTCAACAGGTGCGGAATGTACTTCTCCGATGTCGGGAACATGGCATCACATTGAACCCACAAATTTCACTTCGCTCAGGACAGTGTCAAATTTTGCGGCTGCATCATTAATCGCGATGGCGTCGCATCGGATCCGGGCAAACTAAGTGCTTTTGCAGACTTTCCTACACCTACCAACATCACCGACTTACGGTTGTTCCTTGGTTTGGTTCATCAGTTGGATAGCTTTTCCACTGAGATTTCGACAGCTTCGGATCCTCTCCAGAGTTTACTGAAGAGGGGATCAGTCTTTGATTGGACTGCCAATCATGACAGCGCATTTCTTGCCACCAAGCGTGTTCTTACATCACCACCTGTCCTTGCGCACTTCGACCCTTCGTTACCTACGATGATACAGACCGATGCATCTCGTCTCAATGGACTAGGGTTTGCATTGCTCCAGCAACACGGCGATCTGTGGAAACTTGTTCAGTGTGGGTCTCGTTATCTCAGTGATGTCGAGTCTCGTTATGCGATGATTGAGCTCGAAGCCCTGGCTGTAGTTTGGGGCATGAAGAAATGCCGTCATTACCGACTGGGCCTACCCATATTTCAGCTAGTCATGGACCACAAACCGCTTGAACCCATATTGAACACCTACACTTTGGACGCTATCGAAAACACACGTCTGCAACGACTCGTGGAGAAATTGTCTCTCTTCACGTTTACAGCAACGTGGAGGAAGGGATGTGAGCATGCCATCCCAGACGCTCTATCACGCCACCCAGTGGATAGCCCATTGCCAGATGATGAGGAGGCGGAGATACACGTTCAACATCACGTAAACCAAGTCATCTTGGCGGCAGTAGCGAACGTCTATGATGGAAGTCAAGATCATCTACATGATCCTATACTCGATAAGCTCCGTGCGGAAGCACAACGCGATGAGGAATACTGCTTACTAGCTCAGGCAGTAAATACTGGCTTTTCAGCAAACCATAGCGAGTAGGACCATCGCCTCAAGGCTTACTTTGGGATACGTGATCAGCTATCAATTGACGATGACATCGTACTCTACAGTCACCGCATTGTCATACCTCGTGCAGCACGTACGGAGGTATTGAATCGACGACACGACTCACATCAGAGCATGGAACGTACAAAACGCCAAGCTCGGCAGACTGTGTACTGGCCAAATATCAACAACGATATTGCCAACGTGACTCGCTCGTGTCCTGTGTGTCAGGAGCGAATGGCCAGCCTTCAGAAGGAACCATTAATGAGCGACACACTACCACGGCGTGTGTTGGTATCTGCCGATTTGTTTTCCCACGCGGGAAAATCGTATCTGGTCTACGTCGACCAACTCTCTGGGTGGCCATGCATCTATTTTTTCACGTGTGACCCCACATCACGTGACCTCATCCGAGCTCTATGGTTAATCTTTGTGGATCTGGGTGTCCCAGTTCGTCTTCGAACCGATGGCGGCCCACAATTTGCATCCTATGAATTCCAAAAGTTAATGGACCGTTGGGGAGTTAACCATGGCTTCTCCACACCACACCTTCCACACTCTAATGGACATGCAGAAGCAGCGGTCAAAGCCATTAAGACACTGGTCGCTAAGACTACACACAACGGCAATCTTGACGATGATACATTTTGCCGCGGCTTGCTCGAATGGTGCAACACACCATGCACATCTGGAAGTTCACCAGCTCAAATCCTCTTCGGGCATCCAACACGTACTGCTGTTCCTGGACATCAGCGCACTTTCGCACCCGAGTGGCAGATGGCTGCTGCCGAGTGTGATGCTAAAGCCGCCGAGATACGGGCGAAAACCGGCACGCATTACGACGGATCGTCCAAACCTCTCACGCCATTTCGTGTCGGCACCGAGGTGTTGGTACAAGATCCACAGACGAGGCGTTGGGATAAGATCGGTGTGGTCATCGGTGTTGGACATCACCGTGACTATCATGTGAAACTGCCGTCGGGCAGAGTTTATTGGAGGAACCGGTGTTTCCTTCGTCGGTATGTCCCTCAATGCTCCGCTATGGATGGCGAGGGTCAAAAACCATCTCCTGTTGGGAGCAAGGACAGACCAGCTTCCGACCCACCGAAGCGAGTGAGATTTGACTTACCACTCCGTCGCAGCCCACACGATCGCCGGGCACCTACGTGACTCGATTTGTAAATTGTTATGCATGAACTGTTGCCCTATATTGCTTTGTGTTCTTGTTACCACACATATGGTTATGGGCAGAGATGGTAGTATGCACTCATGCTGATTGATTTTATTGATGGTCGTATGTACTCATGCATGTTGATCGATTTGGGGGACTGTCACTTCTTGAAAACCTCCTCCATATGTCGTCGGTTTGAAGGGAAGGGGAGATGTTGGATACTGCAATACCCTTTGGTATTACACATGACGTATTATATAAACCTGTTTCCGTTTCCGGGTAGGAGGAGTCAGTTGCTCCATGATACCCTGCAGCCAAAGGCTTGCGTGTTCGGTCACGGTGTTGTTTGAATAAACTCAGATGTTCATTTCTGCCTCCTTGAACTTTTAACAACTCAGTAGAGAGCATACCTCCGCCTGGTTGGCCATATCACTCAATGTTGAGGAATGACTTAAAAAATTATACGAGCCGGATCCGGATCCGGCTCTTCACCAAAATCGAATCGATTCTTCCTCGTCACACACACAACCTGTCCAACAAGTTTCGTCCAAATCCATCCACAACTTTTTGAGATATCTTGTTCACAAACAAACAAACGGACAAACGAACAGACAGGGGTGAAAACATAACCTCCATCCACCTTTGGTGGCAGAGGTAATTACAAGTGCATCCTCGCTCCCAGCAATGATGCAAACCCCGCAGCAAGGTGCTGTCAACAAAATAATATATTGTTATATTGTAACAAGTATGTTTGGATGCGGATTAACTGTGGCCCGATTAACACTTTCTGAGAAAAGATTGAAACGAGCTAGAACTTCTTGAGGTTTGAGCAACAAATAATTTTCAGGACCACGAAGCTTTGCACCGGCTCTGTTGGTGGAATATTTATCCTCATCAGGTTAACACCTCATACTTAGGCAGTTAAGACCGAAAAATAGGGCGTTTTTTCAGGAAAGCACCAAATTTGGCACAGATGTAGTATGGACCTATACAATTGTTTTCCTGAGGGGCGCCCAAAAATTCAGAACCCCTGGTGGCCGCCATATTGAATTTCAACATGACCGCCCTCTGTGACCTATTTCCCTCAATAACTTCTATACGATGAGTGGTCTTGGTCTTGTATTGTGGTCTTGGCAATAGCACACTACTTTACCTACCACTCACACGGTGTGGAGGAACTCTTGTTCACTCTGGTTCTTGTTCACCACCTCTGGTTCTGAACTTGTTCACCACCTCAGGAAAACAATTTTATAGGTCCATACTCTGGCACCCATGTTTTTCTTAATCAGTGATGTTTCTGGATGTGTTTAAACATGAATGCCATTGAGAATCTACACATAATTTTGCTTTTTTTACATAAGCCCACAAACTATTGTATCCCCTGCTCTATCAAGTCTATCTCCCATACCAATTATTGGTTCAATAATTCCTGCTCTGCAGCCGGCAAGGGATGTGGCATATCGGACATGGAAAAACTCTTCTTCCTCCGACACACATTCAGCTTTCATATCTGCCAGAAATCATTGGGTGAGGTGAAGTGAACGTTATTCGTGAGGCGAAGTATTCCATTCCATTATCCAAAATAAATGTGACAACCTCTCATCTTCTTCTGCGTGTATATGTGTATATGTATATATCATAATAAAATACACAATTTGGTGTCTGTTTGACGATTTTTGACCGCGATATTTTCGGTCGTTACTTATTCAATCTCAACCAAACTTGACAGGAGGACTAAGGATCAAACAATGAAGGTTGTAGCTAATTCATTAGCCCCCCTCCCCAAGGGGGTTTTCTCCACCAAGGGGGTTTTCTTCACCAAGGGGGTTTTCTCTACCAAGGGGGTTTTCCCTGCCAATGGGGTTGCGTGTTGATGTGTATATCCATGTTACGATAGCTTTTTCGTGGCGTTTTTCCAAGGACGCTTCAAATACCAAAACTAATGATAATAGCATAATATTCGTGTTATTACTAAACAATGTTAATTCTAATAATATTCCACCTCCCCAAGGGGTCTTTCCTCCTTGGCCAAACACCGTGTTAGCCTGTATAAAGAGCTTATCGTGCCGTTTTCGTGGGAGCACCCTGACCAGAAGTAAAATATTATAAACCACAAACACATATGATTACCTTTTGAAACAGTCACTAATGCTGTTTAACACGAAACTGAAAGAAATTTGGAGGAACCTGGACATCAGTCTATGCTTATCACATCGACGAACGCACCTGAAGAATGAAGATATACTGTAGTTTATATACCCCATGAAGGTGAATAACACGAACCTTGCTGGCACATCTGTGGAGTTATTCCAAGGCATTTTTCCAAAGCCACTTTTCATTACAAAAGTAATAACAACACTTATCATAATAGCATACTATTAATGATATAATGAAGCAATATCCCCACTCCCCAAGAGGGGACTTGTGCCCGACACCCTCACGAAAGTAAATTTTTTTGTTAGGGAATTTAGAATGGTGAGACATGGTATAATCTTTTCAATGACCTGGTGTAACATAAGTAACAGTAATAATAATTGGGAACTAGAACGACACTCAGTGGAGAGCATACCTCCACCTGGTTGGCCAAATCACTCAATGGTGAAGAATCACTTAAAAAATTTCTACTAGCTGGATCCGGATCCGGAACTACACCAAAATTGAATCGATTCTTCCTTGTCACACACACAACCTGTCCAACAAGTTTCGTCCACATCCATCCAAAACTTTTGAGCTATCCTGCGATGTGTCGTTTTTGGCCCTATATCTCCCAATGGTGAAAAATCACTTAAAAACAAAATAATTCTCATATCCGAATCCATATTCAGATCTTCACCAAAATCGAATCGAATCGTCCTTGTCAGACACCCAACTGGGCCACCAAGATTCGGCCAAATCGGTCCACAACGTTTTGAGATATCCTGTTATGTATCATTTTTGGCCCGACCTGCCAATGGTGAAGAATCACTTAAAAACATTCTCGTAGCCGGATCCGAATCCGGATCTTCACCAAAAATCTAATCATTTCGTCCTCGTCACATACGCTACATCTCTGCCACATTTCGTCCGAATCTGTCTACAACTTCTTGAGATATTTTGTTCACAAACGGACAGACAGACAGGGGTGAAAACATAACCGGGGTGAAAACATAACCTCCATCCACCTTTGGTGGCGTAGGTAATAATAATGATAATAACATCACACCCTGCCGCTCCTTTAGTAAGCGGGTATACCAGTATACAGTATATAATGGCAGGCATTTGAAGTCGGCATACCAATGGGGTCGTCTGTTTGTTATGTTTGTTGTGGCTATGGAAGCAATTATTCGTGGGATAAAAGGAGCAGCAACTGGCGTAGTTTGAGGTTTGGAGAAACAACAGCCACCAATAAGAGCCAATATGGATGACATCAGCATTCTGTCTCCTGAGTTGGAAGCAGCTAAAATGGTGTTGAAGCAACGAGAAGAGCTCATGACATGGAGCCGGATGGAATTTAAGCCAAAGAAGAGCAGGAGTCTATGAGGAAAGGTAAAGCGAAAGAGCATTTTTTTGTGGTGGCTGAGGATAGAATCCCCACATTGAATGAACAGCCAGTTAAGATGGTATGCACAACCATTAACAGATAGGCATCGATAATCCAGGTGCAGAGGCAACTTGTGCAAGGTCTGTCCACAATTGATGGTTGCGGCTTGCCAGGGAGGTAGCAGACATTAGTCAGGTTCACCATGTTTTTTCGTTCAAAATTTTTGGAGATTAGCAAAACGATACATTCTTGGAATATTCAGAGCATGAGGAATCCAAAAATTAATGTTGGCATTTGCGAAGACACCTTTGTGAAAATGACCCTCAGGACAGTGATGAAGATCTGTAAAAGCATATTCCTGAACGGTATAGACCTCGTAGATCCTGTGTATAGGACTTATAGTTCAATCTGATACTAACAAGGCTGCTTTCTTGCTTTATAAACCCATACCTATAACTTCAAAGGACTTGCAATATCATGTATTACGTAATACAGTGAAATCACAAATATAAAGACAATGGTTTTCAATTACCGTTGTTTGTTGCTTTCCTATAATCCTGAGCACTATTTTGAGGCCTTTATTGGATTCCTTGACCCAGAAAACATAGGATTAGCATATTTGATTAAGTTTCTAGGTTGACTAGAAGCCGAGATAGCGCAAAATATGTATTTTATGGCGGCCATTTTGAAAATCCAAAATGGCGGCCATGCAGGTGTCTGTGCAAATGCCAACATTGATTTTCGGATTCTCCATGCTCTGATGATTCCAAAAATGTATAGGTTTGCTAATCTCCCAAATTTTTGAACGAAATTATATTTGTTAACATAGTGAACCTGACTATATGGTGCTACCAATTTGGGTTGTTGCCTCACGTCTTATGGCTTCTCCAAATATATGAGATCGCTCTGACAAGAGTGGAGATGATGGAGAAGAAACCCTCAATTCATACATTCGGAAACCCTTGGGTTTGCCAAAAATGTTAGCTAGTCTGGTTTTATACAGCAGAAGTTCCAAGATAAAGCTGCTATTCAGGTCGCTAACTGAAGAATATAAGATTGGAAAAGCCAGATTCCAAATGATGCTTCCAGATTCAAAAGATCCAGTGATCAGTGAACTGGAGGCAAATATACGAACGGGAACCATGGGGGACGTTCTGAGGATAGTTGGAGATGTGGAGAGTGGATTGCAAATTAAGAAAATCATCGGGGCAATGCAGCAAAATAGGAAAGGATTTGATTGAAAAGAACAGAAATGGTGGCTACGAGTGAATGCAGGTGGGAGACGAGAGAGGGTATCGAAGAGATTAAATGTATGGAAGTGTAAACCTCAGCAAGGAGCATGGACAAGATTGGAAATGCCTGTGCTGAAGAATATCACCTGGGCATCGCTGTGGAGGATGGAGCCACAGCGACTGATCTTTGCAATTAAATCAATGTGTGACCACATGCCAACTGCGGTGATTCTGGCAAAAGGGGAATTGGCTGAATTGGCAGAATGTGCCACCAGGTGTGGTACAAGAAAGACCATTACCAAACAAAAGAGAAGACCATTTTCAATTCCATAAAGGAGGGTGAGAAACTGAAGTTAAGCAATGTCAAGGGCGCAGGATGCATTTTGAAGCTAGGTATGGGCTGTCAGATAGATGAAGATTTGGGCAGAGCGCTGCGATTCCCATCTTATATTGCAGTCATCATACTATAACTCACCAAATGTCCGTCCGTCTGTCTGTCTGCCTGTTCGAAGGTACCGTAAAAACTGCTGAACCGATCACAACGATATTTTGGGTGGATAATCCTGGGATTTCCAGGAGTAAAATAGGGTATTTCGTTTTCCCAATTTCAGCTTTAGTCTCCAGCATTCTCATGTTTGGACTCCCGCATAACAGTCGCGTTCGCATAATGTTCATTGTTCTCATTGTGACGATGTTGTTTTCCCGGGTGCCGCACAAACGGCTGCACCGATCGCTGCACGGCTGCACCAATCGGACTCGGTGACCTCGGACAAAGATCTTTTATAAGGACACGGGTTGAATCCCTGCTTGAGAGAATTCTAACCCATTTCAACTGAAGGAAACACGTATCGGGAGTACATACGACACAGCGATTGTGAACACGATTACGCTGTCTCCATCGATCTTGCCAAGGCCGTAACAGCTATCGGCTCAAAATCCTTTTGACTGTTGATTTGGAAGTTTTTACAATGAAGGAAACACATACGACATCGGGAGGACTAACTGCACGTGTCTTCAGTATCAAGCTTAAATCTGTCATGGCGGATCTGAAGAGCGGAATGCTTGGAGAAGTGGTGGGCTACTTCGGCATGAAGGAGGATCAGAAACGTGGACTCCCACACTGCCACATCCTGCTGATACTTGCTCCCGTATGACGTTATTTTCCCAGGTGCCGCACAAACGGCTGCACCAATCGAGATTTAACGGATGTTTATATAAATCGTTTAAAAGAAAAAAAGCCTTCAATTTCTGATATTTAGCCTTTTCATTTGGGCCTCCCAATTGAAGCCCCGCCCGTAGGGCGCGTACCGTTGCTAGTCCAACAAAGACATGATTAAATTATTTGTTCTGATGTGGGAAAGAGGGGTCATCATCCTTGAGCTGGCAGTACCATGGGAGGGAAATATTGAGTGGGCTTATAAAAGAAAGTCGTGTAGGTGTATGAAGATATATATATATATATTGTTGCGAATATGGAATTTGACCTCCATATCCGCTTGTAAATATTCCCCTATCTTCTCCGATACTCCCCAACTCTCCCCTTACCCCATTCCCTAGTCCCATTGTCTGTAAACAACACCCATTAGAGCCGATCTTCCCCTTCATTCCCCCATTAAATGTCGTGCCCAGGTCCCCCGCACCACACGTAGACAATTATAGGACATCTTGCTAGTTATTCTTAATCTATGTCAGTTAAGGACTTGTTTCCATTAATTATGACTCTTCGTTGCACCAGAATGTGATGATATGGCACCAGTAGGAGTTTAGGACCTTCCCATACCTCCCCGCATCTCTTCCCATCATCTCAAGCTCCAACAACAACCACAACAACAGCGGCTTTGCGTCCTCACTCCGGCTCGGTTGGCCGCCATTGAACATGTGCTCGACGGGGTTACCCAGAAGGGGGCTCCCTGTCGGCCCCTCGTCAAGGGCGGAGCCGGTAACCCCCGCACCCAATGAGAAGCCATGGGCCGATGCCATATGGGGCGGAGCTAACGAGCGAGGGCGTGACTCCCCGCCGGATATACGCGGCCCCGCGCCGGACGTGACGTCAGATGCGCCCCGAGCTTGGAAAGACAAGACGCCACCCTCCCGAGCGCTGAGCGACCTCCCCGGCATCTCCACCAAAGTCGCGACCCACGAGCGCTGAGCGACCACACCAGCATCTCTGGACCCCACCGTACGTGATCCTGCCCTGAGCACAGGTGCACCTGGAGCGATCGCTACCCGCTTTCCTGGCCATCAAACCCCGTGTGAGTCAGCGTTGTCCCGTTTATCTGTGGTCTGTCTAGGGTTAATATAAGGTTGTGTCTAAGTGCCCACCTTCCTATGTTTCCCTCTTGTCCCTGTAATCTAACCTTTTCCGCCTTAATATAACCTCCTCCGGAGGTCTTGAGAACTGAACCCCTGGTGTCGTATTGTGTGATTGTAACCCAGCCGGGTGTCTTCTCTTTTCTTATTGAGCCAGCATAGCGCGGCTCGTCAACGTCGAGTATAATCGGGTAACTTGTGCAGACGTGGTCATACCATAAAACCGCTCGGGAAATAACATCCAAGCCACGTCTGTAACAATTGGTGTCGAGGAGTGAGATTCGGACCCGGGACTAAATTAGTTAGGCCCAAATTTTGGGAGGGAAAATCGATCCGGAGCGCGTACTGCGCTCGACAAAATCGATCCGGAGCGCGTACGGCGCTCGACAAAATCGATCCGGAGCGCGGGTACTGCGCTCGACGAAGGTATAACGGCGAAATTTCGAATTTGTTTTACGAAACTCGAATTTTGAAAGTCGCGCTATGGCGGATCAAGACGGCTGGGGTCCGGTAGGGGAGAGTGAAGCAGGGTCGGTCCAGGACCAAATTGAGACACGTGAGGAGAGCGAAACAGCGGGGGTAGCAGACGCGCGAAATGGCGCCTCGCACATAGCTACGTGGGCCGCACCCGCTGCACAAGTGGGAGGGATGGCCCAGATGCAGGTCCTCATGGAGCAATTTATGGCGCAAATGCAGGCGTCCCTCAAACTGCAGAGTAACCAATTGGGGGTAATGGGGAACCGGATGGATGCTCAGGGTGAGCGATTGGAGGGCCAAATGGGGGTAATGGGAAACCAAATGGGGGTAATGAGGGACGAAGCGAGGGGTACCGGTGAGAAGTTAGACAATAATTTTGAGGAGTTAGACAAGAAAATTGGGAAATTAGACAATAATTTTAAGGGATTAGACAATAATTTTAAGGGATTAGACATGAAATTTGGGAAATTAGACGATAGATTAGGGGAAATACAGGAGGGGTTAACGGGGGTAGAAAACAGAATGGCCGCTCAAGAGAATCAAATGGAAGGGATGCAAAAAGGGTTAGAGGGGTTAGAAAACACCATGGAAGGCAAATTGAGGGACATGAGGGACCAAGCGGAAAGGGAAGTTAACCAAATGGGGCAGCAGATAGAGGGGGTCAGAATGGGGGTAGAAACCAAACTGGATGCTCACAGGGAGGAAATGGAGCAGATGAGGGTGGCATCTGGGCAGGAGATGCAAGTGATGGGAGAGGAGATCAGAAGAGGAGTGAGTGAGGAGGTCGGAGGAGTGCGCG
This sequence comes from Myxine glutinosa, assembly GCF_964187855.1. Classification (NCBI taxonomy): domain Eukaryota; kingdom Metazoa; phylum Chordata; class Myxini; order Myxiniformes; family Myxinidae; genus Myxine; species Myxine glutinosa. The sequence continues at coordinate 108,888,225 of NC_136271.1, read as the reverse complement.
AGGAGGTGAGGCACTGTAAGGAGCGCATGGAGAAAGAGGTGAGAAAGGGGACTGTAAAGTTACAAGGGGGCATAGAGGACCTGACGCAGGAGGTGGAGCAGCTGACGGTGGGACAGACGGAGTTAGTGGAGCAGGTTCAAAGGAACACTGCGGTATTAGGAGGTTTAAAAGTGACACAGAAAGAACTAAAAGACGACTTGATAGCGACGAAGAGGGAATGTCAGATGGTACGTGAGGGACTGACAACGAGGTTGGACGAGGTGATAGAGGTAATGGAGACGAAGGACCGGCAGGTGAGGACGCACATGGAAACGGTCAAGGTAGCCTTGGAGGATGAGCTTGAGGAGACGTACCGGGGAATAAAAGAGGTGAAGCACAAATTAGAAGAAGTGGAAGAAGGGATGAGTGAAATTAAGAAGCGACGGAGAGGGGATAAGAAAGAAATAAAAGAGGAGATAAAAGAATTGGTCCAAAGTCTGTGTTCAAATCGTGATGATGTGCTCATTAACCGGATGAGGGATTCGCAGGTGATGGAGGAGAAGCGAAGAGGAAGAGGACCCGGTGTAAGTGGTGACCAATATGGTCGTGCGTATGATGCGCCAGGGGATTTAAGGAGCTTGGGGGTCGAGATGGACCCGGGTGTTCGTGAGAGGCCGTGGGTGAAGTGTGCGACAGGTCTGGTGTGCGAAAATGGAGGTGTGCAAGAAAGTCCGACTCTGGGGTGTGTGAGGAAAAAGTGTGTACCAAGGAGTGAGTGTGCTGGCGAGAGTGAGTCGGTCGTAGCGCGTGTGCGAGGGGGCACATGGAAGCGCGGTGTGGTGAGTGTTACAGAGGATGTGACGGGAGAGTGTGCGCGAGGAAGGTGTGTGACGGACAGGTGCATGGGAAAAGAGTGCGCTGTCAAAGGCAAGGAAGAATGCACACCTGTGGTGAGTGTTACAGAGGGTGTGACGGGAGAGTGTGCGCGAGGAAGGTGTGTGACGGACAGGTGCATGGGGAAAGAGTGCGCTGTCAAAGGCAAGGAAGAATGCACAGCTGTGGTGAGTGTTACAGAGGGTGTAACGGGAGAGTGTGCGCGAGAAAGGTGTGTGACGGACAGGTGCATGAGGAAAGAGTGCGCTGTCAAGAGTAAGGGTGAGTGCGCTGTCAAGAATGGTGGTGAGAGTATTGAGAGTGACAAGGAGAGTGAGTTGGTTGTGACAGGTGAGCGAGGATGTACACCTGGGATGGAAGGATGCACACCTGGAATGGTAGAGCGTGAGTGGGAATGCACGCTGGAGTTGGTGGTGAGGCACATGGTTGGGTGTGCGAATGAGGGCACACCTGTGATTGTCACAGAGGGGGTGACCGAGGAGGGGGCGCGAAGCGGTGTATTGGTGAGGTGTGCGAGCAACGAATGTGTGCCAAAGTGTTCGGTGGTCAGGTGTGTGACCAAGGCTGTGAGTGGAATGGGTGTACCTGGGTGTGTAAGGAAAGGTACGAGGAGCATGGGCACAGCTGGATGTGTGAGCAAGGAACGGGCTGCGGGGTGTAAGCGTCCAGGTGAAGCATCGACGTTAGACGGGGTAGAGTGTAGAACGACTTATAGCCGAATCGGGCCCTCGGTGCGTGCCGGGCCTCGCTTTGAACGGTCGCGTCCGTGCTCCACTAGGCGGAGCTGGCAGCCCGATAGAAAGGGTCGTCATGGCGACCACTTTTTGGTGAGACGTGCCGGCAGGTCGAGAGCGGGACATTGGATGGCTCCGTGCCGAGATGGTGCGTGGGATCTCGGCACGGGTAAGCCCCCGTCCCTGCCCCGAATGCCGGACGCATCCAGCCGCCGGCACAAAACAACCAGTATCCATTGCTTGGCTTTACGAAGCCGGGCTTTGGACAGGAATTGGCGCACCGAGAGGCATTAGTGAGTAGACTGGGTGATGAGGTTAGTGTTTTGGCCCCAAAATTAGAGAAAAACAAAATTTGATGATTGGCAAAGGATTGGCAGAGTGATGATTGGTAATGGTACAGTGATTGGCAGATGATTGGCAAATTTTTAATTTGTTGAAATTTGATGTGCAAAATTGGTAGTGAGAGACCCCCGATGTGGTGGGATGGCATCCCTGCCACCCTTCCCATGTAGGGGGGCAAAGGAGCAATAGCTTATGGGGTGTATGGCAGTGAAAACTAGCCCGGGTGGGTTAGGTTATATTGATAGGGATCTAGCGAAGATGACAGTAGGTAACGTTAAGATTAGTTAGTGACTGATACCTGTAGTGGGGACGCAGGTAGATTAGTATGGATGATAATGACGTGGGAGCGCAATAGTTTAAAGGGACGACTGGGAAGCGCAAGTTTCAGAAGGGAGTAGTTAGCTGAGATGATGCTGTGTGTGTGAGAATTGAACAGGTGTGATTGCACAGGTGTGCAACTGGACAGGTGTGTGGAGCAGTGTATGAGTAGTGAGTGTTGTGGATCAGCGCGAATGCGCTTGGGGAGAGAAGGGTGCCGGTGGCACCAGGTGTGAGAGCACAGGTGTGCAGGTACAGGTGTGTGGAGAGAGTTGGAGTGAGTGGTACGGAGTGGTGTGCATGGTGCGAAGGTGTGGATGGGGGAAGAGTGGACCCCTTTCACGAGCACCCGGGGCGGGTAGTGTAAGTGTTAGGTAGAGGGTGCAGGTAAATTGTGGTTGGATATTGGCATTTGTGGTGCGGTTGCAGAATGGTGTTGTGAATGGGTGCATTAGTGTTGTGGAAATGGCTGGGCGTGTAGCCTGTTAGTGTGTGTAGTTGGTTGGGCACTCCACCACTGTGAGGATGTCGGCCAGGTGAGGCCGCAGGTGGGCTCTGGGAGCCGGTAGTTGTGAGTGGGTGCCTGAGGATCCCGGGTGTGGATCGGGTAGCCCAGTGCCAGAGAGGGCACGGAGTGGGGAGAGAGCCAGAGGGCCTTCCCCTGGTAGTTAGGTTAGGGTAAGGAGCAGGTAAGCTCGGAGGCAACTGCAGTGGTGGAGGGGTGCAGGTGGGTAGACCCACTGGGAGAGGTACACGCCACAGCCCAGAAATTGTACGAGGGCACCGGGAGATGAATCGGGGGAGTGAGACCCCAAATTGAAGAGCACCACAGTTTGGCCAATGGGAATTGGTTTTTAGAACCCATAGTGTAAGAGGGCCAATGGGTTGGCCGGAGAAAGACCCCGGGTAGTGTAAAGTTGTTAAAGTCATTTAGGAAATAGTTAGGATTGATGAACCTGTCGCACCATACGCAGCCACTTACCTGTGGTGATGATGATGACTCCACACCTGTGTTTTCTTTGTTTTGTTGCAGGAGATGAATCGCTGTGTGGATTTGTGAGACGCATCACGACGTGGATGAGACATTGGGGTGATTCCATCTCTCCCTCCTTAGGAGGGACTGATGATGAGTTGGAGATGGCAAATTATGATGTTGAGTTGGAGATGGCAAATTTTGATGAGAGTTGAAAATGGCAAATTTGATTGGTTAGGAGGGAGAGAAGACGAATTTGGTATATGGGAGGAACGGGGAAGACAGTAGGGATGTTTGTGGATTTGTAAAGTAGATGTTTATGGGTAGTGTTGTGTTTTGTTGATACAGTAAGGGGTAAGGGAGGGGCCATGTAGGTTACCTGGTGGGGGGGGCGTACGGTAGGAACGTACCTGTCTCACCTGGTTCCCATGTGCCCCCAGTGTGCATCACCTTGCATTGCGTGCACTTTTGCGCCCTTACCACCTTGCTCACTTGTCTTGTTTTTGTCTCCCACCTCCGAGGATCTGGCTTTGGGGTAGAGAGAGAGGAGAGAGAGGTGCTGGCGACGCAGTTGTGGGCCTGCACTTTCGCTGTTCGCTGCCTGGATCGGTACACCATATGGACCGCAATGTTTGTGGCCACCCACAATGGACCGCAGTTCGTTTGCGGCCAAGCACCACCCGGGGATGGACCTATGGGTCAACGTGGCACCTATGCCATACAGGTGAACCACTTTTAGTTAACCACCAAGTGCACCACAAGAAGAGCAAGAGACACCTGCAGGGTTAGGGGTTGTTGAAGTTATTTTTATTCCAATGAACAATGGTGACTGCACCGATTGGTGGTGGGGGGGTGCTTTTGATGCTGGGACAGGGTGCTCTGCACGTTATTAAAGGCCGTCGGCCACAGAGCACTCGTGGGTTGGTGTATCGATGTTGGCAAGCGCGCTCTCTCTATGCATAACATCTGCATGTGTTCCTCCAAAGACAGGTCCTGGATCGTAGTGTAAATATCAGCGTAGTCTTGTAAATAATGCTCCCTACCGGCTGTATGTTTAGTTTGAGAATTCTTTCCGGATTCGGTTATCCTGTGGGTGTGTTTCTGTGAGGAGAAGGGTGCAACGTCGCAGGGGGACATATTTACTCATTTGTGAATATCTGTAAAACTGTCGCACTCAGGGTAGAGTTAATAGTAGAGGGAACTACATTGCGTGCCACACTAAAGTAGGTAAAAATTTATCGGGTCGGGACGCCCCGAGGGTAGAGAAGGGTGCAATGTTGCGAATATGGAATTTGACCTCCATATCCGCTTGTAAATATTCCCCTATCTTCTCCGATACTCCCCAACTCTCCCCTTACCCCATTCCCTAGTCCCATTGTCTGTAAACAACACCCATTAGAGCCGATCTTCCCCTTCATTCCCCCATTAAATGTCGTGCCCAGGTCCCCCGCACCACACGTAGACAATTATAGGACATCTTGCTAGTTATTCTTAATCTATGTCAGTTAAGGACTTGTTTCCATTAATTATGACTCTTCGTTGCACCAGAATGTGATGATATGGCACCAGTAGGAGTTTAGGACCTTCCCATACCTCCCCGCATCTCTTCCCATCATCTCAAGCTCCAACAACAACCACAACAACAGCGGCTTTGCGTCCTCACTCCGGCTCGGTTGGCCGCCATTGAACATGTGCTCGACGGGGTTACCCAGAAGGGGGCTCCCTGTCGGCCCCTCGTCAAGGGCGGAGCCGGTAACCCCCGCACCCAATGAGAAGCCATGGGCCGATGCCATATGGGGCGGAGCTAACGAGCGAGGGCGTGACTCCCCGCCGGATATACGCGGCCCCGCGCCGGACGTGACGTCAGATGCGCCCCGAGCTTGGAAAGACAAGACGCCACCCTCCCGAGCGCTGAGCGACCTCCCCGGCATCTCCACCAAAGTCGCGACCCACGAGCGCTGAGCGACCACACCAGCATCTCTGGACCCCACCGTACGTGATCCTGCCCTGAGCACAGGTGCACCTGGAGCGATCGCTACCCGCTTTCCTGGCCATCAAACCCCGTGTGAGTCAGCGTTGTCCCGTTTATCTGTGGTCTGTCTAGGGTTAATATAAGGTTGTGTCTAAGTGCCCACCTTCCTATGTTTCCCTCTTGTCCCTGTAATCTAACCTTTTCCGCCTTAATATAACCTCCTCCGGAGGTCTTGAGAACTGAACCCCTGGTGTCGTATTGTGTGATTGTAACCCAGCCGGGTGTCTTCTCTTTTCTTATTGAGCCAGCATAGCGCGGCTCGTCAACGTCGAGTATAATCGGGTAACTTGTGCAGACGTGGTCATACCATAAAACCGCTCGGGAAATAACATCCAAGCCACGTCTGTAACAATATATATATATATATATATATATATATATATATATATATATATATATATATATATATGTAGCGGTTACCGCTGGATGTACATAATCGCCTTGCACCGGCCAGAACACGGCCAGACGCGCCTCTCCCGGGCATGCCCGGACTCACTGTTCCCGGGCACGCCCGAACCTCCCGGGCACGCCCGGTCTCGTCTTTCCCGGGCATGCCCGCTATCGCCTTTCCAGGGCTCGCCCAGAGCGTCCGGGCATGCCCGCTATCGCCTTTCCAGGGCTCGCCCAGAGCGTCCGGGCATGCCCGCTATCGCCTTTCCAGGGCTCGCCCAGAGCGTCCGGGCATGCCCGCTATCGCCTTTCCAGTGCTCGCCCAGAGCGCCCGGGCACGCCCAGCCTCGACTTGCCAGGCCGCAGCCAAACACGCCCGGGCAGGTCCAGACTCGCCTTTCCAAGGCTCGCCCTTGATACCCGGGCATGCCCGGTATAGCTTTTGCCGGGCAAACTTCCCGACATAAATGTGTATATATATTGTTGCCCGAAAAACGGGCTTGGGAGAATACCTGAGCTGTTTTGTTTCAATAAAGCAACTCGGACGAATTCCGTCTTTGGTCGCGTCAATTCTTTCGACTCGCGTTGGAGCGCAGTTCCTTCATATATATATATATATACACGTACACCGGGAGTCCTCACTTAACGCTCATGATGCGTTCTCACAAAGACGAGTGTTATGCGAAAAAGTGTAAATCGTATTTATTTTTCCCATAAGAACAATGCTACATCGGAGGTATGCGTTCCTGGCTAAAACTTTTAGGACATGATAACATTAAAAAACGAAAGTATGTATAAATAATACAGAGCATGAATAAAAACGAATAGAATAAATAATAAAGACCTTTAATAAATCTATTGTACATAAGACATCACCAAAGATTATTTAAATAAATAAAATTCACAAAAGGAAGCGGCAGCATTTGCGTGTCAAGGCCCGGAGACGTCTGGGTGGGAATGGGAGAGGATACAATAGGTACCGTATGGTACACTGTGATCAAGAGGCAGCACATCCACGGGGCGCTCCCCATGCTCAACACTTTTCACCACATCCATATTCACCTGTAAAGTGATCGATTTCGTGATTTTTTGGCTGGAGTAGCTGCTGTAGGTGTTGTCTGGTGTTTTCCAGTCAGGATAGATTTCGCCTTTCAACAAACACACGGTGCTCTGGTATAAATGGATACGAGTATCTTGTGAATAGAAGGACTGAGGTGGGAAGTAATGAAGGGGGAAAAACACGAACAAACGCCGTTGAACGAATAAATGGAAAGAGTTGGTGCACTTATACAGTACAGTACTGTAGACACGTGCTTCACAACTTCTTATGTGAAGCGCTGGGTCTGGGTGAGTACAATATACATTCTCCATTCGGCTGTTCGCTGCACTCTTTCGGCTCTCCACGGGCACGGAGAGAAGGAGCGTTACCACGAAAATGACGAAATGTTCACCAAAAACTGGTCTAAGTTCTTTGAAAGCGTTAATGTGAAAAAGTGTTGGTCGAATGAAAGTATAAGGAGGACTGCCTGTATATGTAGGCCTATGTGTATATATATATATATATATATATATTAAACAGGAATCAAATTCCTGCGAGGGGCTAAGTGTGGAAAAATTCTGACAATGCGGGGCTCGAACCATGGACCTCCATTGATAACGCGTCAACAGCCCGCTGCGCTATTGAGCCAGCCACAATCTCCTCAGAACTTTTCCACACTTAACACTGCGAGCTTTATCATGGCCGATGTCTTGCGTGCCTGCAAGGCAGACCCCGAATGTTAGCGTAAGTATATGCATGCGTATGTATGTGTGAATAAGTAGAAATGCATTGAAGATTAATTCAAATACAATTTTATAAACAGGAATCAAATTCCTGCGAGGGGCTAAGTGTGGAAAAACTCTGACTCAATGCGGGGCTCGAACCACGGACCTCTGTTGATAGCACGTCAACAGCCCACTGCGCTATTAAGCCAGCTGCAATCTCCTCAGAACTGGTCTAAGTTCTTTGAAAGCGTTAATGTGAAAAAGTGTTGGTCAAATGAAAGTATAAAGAGGACTGCCTGTATATGTAGGCCTATGTATGTGTGTGTATGTGTATATATATTGTTGCGGACACGGCTTATTAAGATGTTATGATGGGCCGAGCGGAATGGCCGCCGTGTTCGCACAGTTTACCCGATTCCACCCGACGTTGACTAAATCGCGCTATGCTAAATCAATGAAGGAAAGGACACAACGGCTGGGTTAAATGAAACGACACAAGGGGTACAGTTCTCAAGACCTCCGGAGGAGGATATAATTGGTGATGCAGAAAAGGGGTAGATTACAGGGTAAGAGGTAAAGCACAGAAAAGATGGGCACTTAGACACAGTCTTATCTATCCCCGACAGACCACAGACAAACGGGACAAGACTGACTTACACGGGGATTGATGGCAGGGAAGGACAGGCAGTCGATAGCACAAGGTGCACCTTGGCTCAGGGGCAGAATCAACCGCGGTCCGGTCCAGAGATGCGGGGAGGTATTGCAGCGCTCGGAGGTGGCGTCTTCTCTCTCCAAGCTGAGGGCGCATCTGACGTCACCTCCCTCTTCCTGCGGATGCTCAGCGGGGAGTGACACGCCCTCGGCTCGTTGGCTCCGCCCCAGATGGAATCGCTCCGCCGCTTCTATTGGGTGCGGGGGGGTTACCGGGCTCCGCCCTTGACGAGGAGCTGACAGCGAGCCCCTGCGTGGTAACCCCGTCGGAGCACATGTTCGATGGCGGCTAACCAAGCCGGAGTGAGGACGCGCACTCCCCGCGCCGCCGCCGCTGTTGTTGTTGTTGTTGTTGTACCATGAGGAAGAGCTGCGGGGAGGTATTGGGAGGTCCTAAACTTTCTAACGGTGCCATACAATCACATTCTGGTGCAACGAAGAGTCAGAATTAATGGAAACGAGTCCTTAACTGACATAGACTAAGAATAACTAGCAAGATGTCCTATAGTTGTCTACGTGAGATGCGGTGGACCTGGATGCGACATTTAATGGGGGAAATAGGGGAAGGTCGGGTCTACAGAGTGTTGTTTACAGAAAATGGGACTAGGGAATGGGGGATTGGGGATAGTTGGGAAGTATTGGGGAAATAGGGGAATATTTACAAGCGGATATGGATGGAGGCCAATCTCATATCCGCAACATTGCACCCTTCTCTACCTCGGGGCGTCCCGACCCGATAAATTTTTACTTACTTTAGTGTGGCACTCAGATGTAGTTCCCTCTACTATTAACTCAACCCTGAGTGCGACAGTTTTACAGATGTTCACAAATGAGTAAATATGTCCCCCTGCGACGTTGCACCCTTCTCCTCACAGAAACACACCCACAGGATAACCGAATCGCGGAAAGAATCCTCAAACTAAACATACAGCCGGTAGGGAGCATTATTTACACAAGACTGATATTTACACTACGATCCAGGACCTGTTCTTTGAGGAACACATGCAGATGTTATGCATAGAGAGAGCACGCATGCCAGCATCGATACACCAACCCACGAGTGCTCTGTGGGCCTACGGCCTTTAATAATGTGCAGAGCAGCCCGTTCAAGCACCAAAAGCACCACCCCATCATGTACAGTCAGCACCATCCAGTGCACCAATAAAGTGTTCAATAATCACCGGTGGTGTCGCAGCCGGCCGATGTTCTGCCGCTGGTCTTGCCTTCATGTGGTGTACTTGGCCTTCTGGCTTCTTTAAAAATAAAGAAAGGCGCCAACCGCGTCCATTTCTAAATTGTGGCCGTCAGGGGGGCCAACTATAAGTGGTTCACCTGTATGGCATAGGTGCCACGTTGACCCAGAGGTCCATCAACGGGTGGTGCTTGCCCGCAAAAGAACTGCGGTCCATGGTGGGCGGCCACAAAAATTGCGGTCCATATGGTGTATCGATCCAGGCAGCAAGCAGCGAAAGTACAGGCCCACAACTGCAGAGCCAGCACCTCTCTCTCCTCTCTCTCTGCCCCAAAGCCAGATCCTCGGAGGTGGGAGACAAAAGAAAACAAGTGAGTAAGGTGGTAAGGGCGCAAAAGTGCACGCAATGTAAGGTAATGCACACTGGGGGCACATGGGAACCAGGTGAGACAGGTACGTTCCTACCGTATGCCCCCCCCCCCCCACCAGGTAACCTACATTGCCCCTCCCTTACCCCTTACTGTATCCACAAAACACAACACTACCCATAAACATCTACTTTACACATTAACAAACGTCCCTACTGTCTTCCCCGTTCCTCCCATAAACCAAATTCGTCTTCTCTCCCTCCTAACCAATCAAATTTGCCATTTCCAACTCTCATCAAAATTTGCCATCTCCAACTCAACATCAAAATTTGCCATCACCAATTCATCATCAGTCCCTCCTAAGGAGGGAGAGATGGAATCACCCCAATGTCTCATCCACGTCGTGATGCGTCTCACAAATCCACACAGCAATTCTCATTTCCTGCAACACAAAACAAGGAAAACACAGGTGTGGAGTCATCATCATCACCTCAGGTAAGTGGCTGCGTATGGTGCGACAGGTTCATCAATCCTAACTATTTCCTAAATGACTTTAACAACTTTACATTACCCGGGGTCTTTCCCTGCCAATCCATTGGCCAACTTACACTATGGGTTCTAAAAACCAATTCCCATTGACGAAACTGTGGTGCTTCTCAATTTGGGGTCTCACTCCCACGATTCATCTCCCGGTGCCCTCGCACAATTTCTGGGCTGTGACGTGTAGCTCTCCCAGCAGGTCTACCCACCTGCACACCTCCACCACTGTAGTTGCCACCCGAGCTTACCTGCTCCTCACCCTAACCTAACTAACTGGGGAAGGCCCTCTCGCACTCTCACCCCCTCAGTGCCCTCTCTGGCACGGGCTGCCCGATCCACACCCGGGATCCTCAGGCACCCACTGACACTAACGGCTCCCAGAGCCCACCTGCGGCCTCACCTGGCCGACAGCCTCACAGTGGTGGAGTGCCCAAACCAACTATACACACACTAACAGGCTACACGCCCAGCCATTTCCACAACACTAATGCACCCATCCACAATACCATTCTGCAACCGCACCACAAATGCCAATATCCAACCACAATTTACCTATACCCTCTACCTAACACTTACACTACCCGCCCCGGGTACTCGTGAAAGGGGTCCACTCTTCCCCCATCCACACCTTCGCACCATGCACACCACTCCGTACCACTTACTCCAACTCTCTCCACACCACTCATTCCAATACTCCATGTATTCCACACACCTGTACTTGCACACCTGTGCTCTCATACTTGGTGCCGCCTGCACCCTTCTCTCCCCCAAGCGCATTCGCGCTGATCCACAACACTCACTACTCATACACTGCTCCACACACCTGTCCAGTTCTCACACAGCATCATCTCATCTAACTACTCCCCTCCGAAACTTGCGCTTCCCAGTCGTCCCTTTAAACTATTGCGCTCCCACGTCATTATCATCCACTCTACTCTACCTGCGTCCCCTCTACAGGTATCAGTCACTAACTAACCTTAACGTTACCTAATGTCATCTTCGCTAGATCCCTACACACGATATCCTAACCCACCCGGGCTAGTTTTCACTGCCATACACCCCATAAGCTATAGCGCATTTGCCCCACTCTTGTGAGGGATGACAGAGTTGCCATCCCACCACATCGGGCATCTCCCACTACCAATTTTGCACATCAAATTTCAACAAATCAAAAATTTGCCAATCACTACCCATCATCTGCCAATCATTACTGCCAATCCTTTGCCAATCATCAAATTTTGTTTTTCTCTAATTTTGGGTCCAAAACACTAACCTCATCACCCGTCTACTTATTAGATCCTCTCGGTGCGCCAATTCACGTCTACAGCCCGGCTTCGTACAGCCGAGCAATGAATACGGGTTGTTTTGTGCCAGCGGCTGGATACGTCCCGCATTCGTGGCAGGGACGGGGGCTTACCCGGGCCGAGATCCCACGCACCACCTCGGCGTGGAGCCATCCAATGTCCCGATCTCGACCTGCCGGCACGTCTCAATAGAAAGTGGTCGCCATGACGACCCTTCCTATCGGATCGGAACCCCGCTGGTCCTCGCGGCACGCGAAGCTGCCCGACGCGCACCGAGGGCCCGATTCGGCTATAAGTCGCTCTAACCGCTAACCCGGTTACCGTCGATGCTTCACCTGCATGCTTACATGCATACGCTACCCCTTTCTTGCTCATACATCCAGCCGTTTCCATGCTCCTCGTCGTACCTTCTCTAACACACCCAGGTACACTCATTCCACTCCCAGCCTTGGTCACACACCTGACCACCGAACACTTTGGCACACATTCGTTGGTCGCACACCTCACCAACACACCTCTTCGCGCCCCCTCCTCGGTCACCTCCTCTGTGACAATCACAGGTGTGCCCTCACTCGCACACCCAACCACGTGCCTCACGACCAATTCCAGCGTGCATTCCCACACACGCTCTACCATTCCAGGTGTGCATCCTTCCATTCCAGGTGTACATCCTTTCTCACCTGTCACAACCAACTCACGCTCCGTGTCACTCTTACTACTCTCACCTCCACTCTTGACAGCGCACTCACCCTTACTCTCGACAGCGCACTCTTTCCTCATGCACCCGTCCGTTACACACCTTTCTCGCGCACACTCTTGCGCACACTCTCCCGTCACACCCTCTGTAACACTCACCACAGGCGTGCATTCTCCCCTTACACCCTCCGTAACACTCCTCACTACGCGCTTCCATGTGCTCCCTCGCACACGCGCTACGACCGACTCACTCTCGACAGCACCCTCACTCCTTGGCACGCACTTTTTCCTCACACACCCCAGAGTCGGACTTTCTCGCACACCTCCTTTTTCGCACACCAGACCTGTCGCACACTTCACCAACGGCCTCTCACGAACACCCGGGTCCATCTCGACCCCCAAGCTCATTAAATCACCTGGCGCATCATACACACGACCATATTGGTCACCACTTACACCGGGTCCTCTTTCTCTTCGCTTCTCCTCCGTCACCTGCGAATCCCTCATCCGGTTAATGAGCACATCATCACGATCCGAACACAGACTTTGGACCAATTCTTTTACTTCCTCCTTTATCTCTTTCTTATCCCCTCTCCGTCGCTTCTTAATTTCGCTCACCCCTTCTTCCACTTCTTCTAATTTCTGCTTCACCTCTTTTATTTCCCGGTACGTCTCCTCAAGTTCGTCCTCTAAGGCTACCTTGACCGTTTCCATGTGCGTCCTCACCTGCCGGTCCTTCGTCTCCATTACCTCTGTCACCTCGTCCAACCTCGTTGTCAGTCCCTCACGTACCATCTGACATTCCCTCTTCGTCGCTATCAAGTCGTCTTTTAGTTCTTTCTGTGTCGCTTTTAACCCTCCTAGTACCGCAGTGTTCCTTTGTACCTGCTCCACTAACTCCGTCTGTCCCACCGTCAGCTGTTCCACCTCCTGCGTCAGGTCCTCTATGCCCCCTTGTAACTTTACAGTCCCCTTTCTCACCTCCTTCTCCATGCGCTCCTTACAGTGCCTCACCTCCTCGCGCACTCCTCCGACCTCCTCACTCACACCTCTTCTGATCTCTTCTCCCATCACTTGCATCTCCTGCCCAGATGCCACCCTCATCTGCTCCATTTCCTCCCTGTGAGCATCCAATTTAGTTTCTACCCCCATTCTGACCCCCTCTATCTGCTGCCCCATTTGTTTAACTTCCCTTTCCGCTTGGTCCCTCATGTCCCTCAATTTGCCTTCCATACTGTTTTCTAACCCCTCTAACCCCTTTTGCATCCCTTCCATTTGATTCTCTTGAGCGGCCATTCTGTTTTCTACCCCCATTAACCCCTCCTGTATTTCCCCTAATCTATCCCTCTATTCTACTCCCTAACCCTCCGATCTGGGCCCCCATCCTTTGTTCTAACCCCTCACCGGTACTCCTCGCTTCGTCCCTCATTACCCCCATTTGGCCCTCCAATCGCTCACCCTGAGCATCCATCCGGTTCCCCATTACCCCCATTTGCTCACTCTGAGCCTCTATACTGTTTTTCAAACCTCCAATTTGGTCTCCCATTTGTCCCATAAGGGCCCTCATTTGCAGGAAAAAAAAGGTTCGAATCCACCAACGGCGCTGCTGCGGGCGCGGTCGCCGTGGCCATGTGCGAGGCGCCATTTTGCGAACCTGCCGCCCTCACTGCTTCGCTCTCCTCATGTCCCTCCATTTGGTCCTGGATCGACCCTGCCTCACTCTCCTCTACCGGAACCCAGCCGTCTTGATCCGCCATAGCGCGACTTTCAAAATTCGGGTTTTTTTTTTTTTGTAAAACAAAATTATATTTCGCCGTTAATAATTTCGAGCGCGTGAAGCGCGCTTCGGGTCCGATCTCACTCCTCGACACCAATTGTTGCGGACACGGCTTATTAAGATGTTATGATGGGCCGAGCGGAATGGCCGCCGTGTTCGCACAGTTTACCCGATTCCACCCGACGTTGACTAAATCGCGCTATGCTAAATCAATGAAGGAAAGGACACAACGGCTGGGTTAAATGAAACGACACAAGGGGTACAGTTCTCAAGACCTCCGGAGGAGGATATAATTGGTGATGCAGAAAAGGGGTAGATTACAGGGTAAGAGGTAAAGCACAGAAAAGATGGGCACTTAGACACAGTCTTATCTATCCCCGACAGACCACAGACAAACGGGACAAGACTGACTTACACGGGGATTGATGGCAGGGAAGGACAGGCAGTCGATAGCACAAGGTGCACCTTGGCTCAGGGGCAGAATCAACCGCGGTCCGGTCCAGAGATGCGGGGAGGTATTGCAGCGCTCGGAGGTGGCGTCTTCTCTCTCCAAGCTGAGGGCGCATCTGACGTCACCTCCCTCTTCCTGCGCATGCTCAGCGGGGAGTGACACGCCCTCGGCTCATTGGCTCCGCCCCAGATGGAATCGGTCCGCCGCTTCTATTGGGTGCGGGGGGGGTTACCGGGCTCCGCCCTTGACGAGGAGCTGACAGCGAGCCCCTGCATGGTAACCCCGTCGGAGCACATGTTCGATGGCGGCTAACCAAGCTGGAGTGAGGACGCGCACTCCCCGTGCCGCCGCCGCTGTTGTTGTTGTTGTTGTTGTACCATGAGGAAGAGCTGCGGGGAGGTATTGGGAGGTCCTAAACTTTCTAACGGTGCCATACAATCACATTCTGGTGCAACGAAGAGTCAGAATTAATGGAAACGAGTCCTTAACTGACATAGACTAAGAATAACTAGCAAGATGTCCTATAGTTGTCTACGTGAGATGCGGTGGACCTGGATGCGACATTTAATGGGGGAAATAGGGGAAGGTCGGGTCTACAGAGTGTTGTTTACAGAAAATGGGACTAGGGAATGGGGGATTGGGGATAGTTGGGAAGTATTGGGGAAATAGGGGGATATTTACAAGCGGATATGGATGGAGGCCAATCTCATATCCGCAACAATATATATATATATATATTGTTGCGAATATGGAATTTGGCCTCCATATCCGCTTGTAAATATTCCCCTATTTCCCCAATACTCCCCAACTATCCCCAATCCCCCATTCCCTAGTCCCATTGTCTGTAAACAACAATCAGTAGAGCCGACCTTCCCCTTTTTCCCCCATTAAATGTCGTGCCCAGGTCCACCGCATCACACGTAGACAACTTTCGGACATCTTGCTAGTTATTCTTAGTCTATGTCAGTTAAGGACTCGTTTCCATTAATTATGACTCTTCGTTGCACCAGAATGTGATTATATGGCACCAGTAGTGAGTTTAGGACCTTTCCCATACCTCCTTCCATCTTCTTCCCCAAACAACAACAACAACAACAACTACAACTACAACTACAACTACAACAACAATTACAACAACAACGACGCTGCGCGGGGGGAGTGTGCGTCCTCCCACCAGCTCGGTTAGCCGCCATGACCATGTGCTCCACGGGGTTACCACGAAGGGGCTGGCTGTCAGCTCCTCGTCAAGGGCGGAGCCTGGTAAACCCCCCGCACGCACCCAATGAGAAGCAACGTGCCGATTCCACGAGGCGGAGCTAACGAGCCGAGGGCGTGTCACTCCCCGCCGGATATACGAAGCGACTCACCGGATGTGACGTCAGATGCGCCCCCAGCTTGAGACGACAAGACGCCACCTCGAGCGCTGTGAGACCTCCCGCATCTCTGGACCGGACCGAGTCGATTCTGTCCCTGAGCCCAGGTGCACCTGGAGCCATCGATCCTGCCTTTCCTAGCCATCAATCCCCGTGTGAGTCAGCCTTTTGTCCCGTTTATCTGTCGTCTGTTGGGGTTAATATAAGATTGTGTCTAAGTGCTTGTCTTTCTATGCTGTACCTCTCGTCCCTGTAATCTGACCTTCCGAACGAATATAATCTCCTCCGGAGGTCTTGAGAACCGTATCCCTGGTGTCGCGTCATTTTAATCCCAGCCGTGTGTCTTTTCCTTCATTGATCTAGCGTAGCGCGATTAGTCAACGTTCGGGTATAATCGGGTAACTTGTGCAGACGTGGTCATACCAAAACCGCTCGGTAAACTAACATCCACCACCGCGTCTGTAACAATTGGTGTCGAGGAGTGGAATTCGAACCCGGGACTAAATTTATTAGGCCCAAATTTGTAACAATTAGAATCGATTCGGAGCGCGTTTCCCGCGCGAAATTATAACGGCGAAATTTGATTTTGTTATACGAAAATAAAAACCCGAATTTTGAAAGTCGCGCTATGGCGGATCAAGACAGCTGGGGTCCGGTAGGGGAGAGTGAGGCAGGGTCGGTCCAGGACCAAATTGAGGGACGGGAGGAGAGCGAAGCAGTGAGGGCGGCAGGGTCGCAAAATAGCGTTGTCATGCACGAGGTGGCCACGGCGTCCACGCCCGCGACCGTAGTGGCGCCACCGGTGGATTTGAACTTGTTTTTCATACAAATGAAGGCCCTTATGGCCCAGAATAGGGAGGAAATGAGGGCTCAGAGTGAGCAAATGAGGGCTCAGAGTGAGCGATTGGAGGGCCAATTGGGGGTAATGGGAAACCAAATGGGGGTAATGGGAAACGAAATGGGGGTAATGGGAAACGAAATGGGGGTAATGAGGGACGAAGCGAGGGGTACCAGTGAGGGATTAGACAATAATTTTAAGGGATTAGACAATAATTTTAAGGGATTAGACATGAAATTTGGGAAATTAGACGATAGATTAGGGGAAATACAGGAGGGGTTAACGGGGGTAGAAAACAGAATGGCCGCTCAAGAGAATCAAATGGAAGGGATGCAAAAAGGGTTAGAGGGGTTAGAAAACACCATGGAAGGCAAATTGAGGGACATGAGGGACCAAGCGGAAAGGGAAGTTAACCAAATGGGGCAGCAGATAGAGGGGGTCAGAATGGGGGTAGAAACCAAACTGGATGCTCACAGGGAGGAAATGGAGCAGATGAGGGTGGCATCTGGGCAGGAGATGCAAGTGATGGGAGAGGAGATCAGAAGAGGAGTGAGTGAGGAGGTCGGAGGAGTGCGCGAGGAGGTGAGGCGAGGTGAGGCACTGTAAGGAGCACATGGAGAAGGAGGTGAGAAAGGGGACTGTAAAGTTACAAGGGGGCATAGAGGACCTGACGCAGGAGGTGGAGCAGCTGACGGTGGGACAAACGGAGTTAGTGGAGCAGGTTCAAAGGAACACTGCGGTATTAGGAGGTTTAAAAGCGACACAGAAAGAACTAAAAGATGACTTGGTAGCGACGAAGAGGGAATGTCAGATGGTACGTGAGGGACTGACAACGAGGTTGGACGAGGTGGTAGAGGTAATGGAGACGAAGGACCGGCAGGTGAGGACGCACATGGAAACGGTCAAGCTAGCCTTGGAGGACGAGCTTGAGGAGACGTACCGGGGAATGAAAGAGGTGAAGCAGAAACTAGAAGAAGTGGAATAAGGGGTGAGCGAAATTAAGAAGCGACGGAGAGAGGATAAGAAAGAGATAAAGGAGGAAGTAAAAGAATTGGTCCAAAGTCTGTGTTCGGATCGTGATGATGTGCTCATTAACCGGATGAGGGATTCGCAGGTGATGGAGGAGAAGCGAAGAGAAAGAGGACCCGGTGTAAGTGGTGACCAATATGGTCGTGCGTATGATGCGCCAGGGGATTTAAGAAGCTTGGGGGTCGAGATAGACCCGGGTGTTCGTGAGAGGCCGTTGGTGAAGTGTGCGACAGGTCTGGTGTGCGAAAGAGGAGGTGTGCGAGGAAGTCCGACTCTGGGGTGTGTGAGGAAAAAGTGCGTGCCAAGGAGTGAGGGTGCTGGCGAGAGTGAGTCGGTCGTAGCGTGTGTGCGAGGGAGCACATGGAAGCGCGGTGTGGTAAGTGTTACAGAGGGTGTGACGGGAGAGTGTGCGCGAGAAAGGTGTGTGACGGACGGGTGCATGAGGAAAGAGTGCGCTGTCAGAAGTAAGGAAGAGTGTCCACCTGTGGTGAGTGTTACAGAGGGGGTAACGGGAGAGTGTGCGCGAGAAAGGTGTGTGACGGACAAGTGCATGGGGAAAGAGTGCGCTGTCAAGAGTAAGGGTGAGTGCGCTGGCAAGAATGGAGGTGAGAGTAGTGAGAGTGACAAGGAGAGTGAGTTAGTTGTGACAGGTGAGCGAGGATGTACACCTGGGATGGAAGGATGCACACCTGGAATGGTAGAGCGTGAGTGGGAATGCACGCTGGAGTTGGTGGTGAGGCACGTGGTTGGGTGTGCGAATGAGAGCACACCTGTGATTGTCACAGAGGAGGTGACCGAGGAGGGGGCGCGAAGAGGTGTATTGGTGAGGTGTGCGAGCGACGAATGTGTGCCAAAGTGTTCGGTGGTCAGGTGTGTGACCAAGGCTGTGAGTGGAATGGGTGTACCTGGGTGTGTAAGGAAAGGTACGAGGAGCATGGGCACGGCTGGATGTACGAGCAAGGAACGGGCTGCGGGGTGTAAGCGTCCAGGTGAAGCATCGACGTTAGACGGGGTAGAGTTTAGAACGACTTATAGCCGAATCGGGCCCTCGGTGCGTGCTGGGCCTCGCTTTGAACGGCCGCGTCCGTGCTCCACTAGGCGGAGCGGGCAGCCCGATAGGAAGGGTCGTTATGGCGACCACGTTTTGTTGAGACGTGCCGGCAGGTCGAGATCGGGACATTGGATGGCTCCACGCCGAGGTGATGCGTGGGATCTCGGCCCGGGTAAGCCCCCGTCCCTGCACCGAGTGCCGGACGCATCCAGCCGCTGGCACAAAACAACCAGCATCCATTGCTTGGCTTTACGAAGCCGGGCTTTGGACGGGAATTGGCGCACCGAGAGGCAGTAGTGAGTAGACTGGGTGATGAGGTTAGTTTTTTTTGGCCCCAAAATTAGAGAAAAACAAAATTTGGTGATTGGCAAGGGATTGGCAGTAGTGATTGGCAGATGATGGGCAGTGATTGGCAAATTTTTAATTTGTTGAAATTTGATGTGCAAAATTGGTAGTGAGCGATGAGCCCAGTGGGTAAGGGTGGCATCCCTGCCACCCTTCCCATGTGGGGCAAATGCGCACTAGATTATGGGGTGTATGGCAGTGAAAACTAGCCCGGGTGGGTTAGGTTATATTGATAGGGCCCTAGAAGATGACATTAGGTGACGTTAAGTTTAGTTAGTGACTGATACCTGTAGTGGGGACGCAGGTAGATTAGTATGGATGATAATGACGTGGGAGCGCAATAGTTTAAAGGGACGACTGGGAAGCGCAAGTTTCAGAAGGGCGTAGTTAGCTGAGATGATGCTGTGTGTGTGAGAATTGAACAGGTGTGATTGCACAGGTGTGCAACTGGACAGGTGTGTGGAGTAGTGTGTGAGTAGTGAGTGTGTGGATCAGCGCGAATGCGCTTGGGGAGAGAAGGGTGCAGGCGGCACCAAGAGTGAGAGCACAGGTGTGCAAGTACAGGTGTGTGGAGAGAGTTGGAGTAAGTGGAACGGAGTGGTGTGCATGGTGCGAAGGTGTGAATGGGGGAAGAGTGGACCCCCATCACGGATACCCGGGGCGGGTAGTGTAAGTGTTAGGTAGAGGGTATAGGTAAATTGTGGTTGGAAATTGGCATTTGTGGTGCGGTTGCAGAATGGTGTTGTGAATGGGTGCATTCGTGTTGTGGAAATGGCTGGGCGTGTAGCCTGTTAGTGTGTGTAGTTGGTTGGGCACTCCACCACTGTGAGGATGTCGGCCAGGTGAGGCCGCAGGTGGGCTCTGGGAGCCGGTAGAGTTGTGGATGGGGCCCGAGGATCCGGAGGACGGACCCGGGTAGCCCAGTGCCAGAGAGGGCACCGAGTGGGGAGAGCGCCAGAGGGCCTTCCCCAGGTAGTTAGGTTAGGGTAAGGAGCAGGTAAGCTCGGAGGCAACCGCAGTGGTGGAGGTGTGCAGGTGGGTAGACCCGCTGGGAGAGGTACACGCCACAGCCCAGAAATTGTGCGAGGGCACCGGGAGATGAATCGGGGGAGTGAGACCCCAAATTGAAAAGCACCACAGTTTGGCCAATGGGAATTGGTTTTTAGAACCCATAGTGTAAGAGGGCCAATGGTTTGGCCGGAGAAAGACCCCGGGTAGTGTAAAGTTGTTAAAGTCATTTAGGAAATAGTTAGGATTGATGAACCTGTCGCACCATACGCAGCCACTTGCCTGTGGTGATGATGATGACTCCACACCTGTGTTTTCTTTGTTTGTGTTGCAGAAATGAGAATTGCTGTGTGGATTTGTGAGACGCATCACGACGTGGATGAGACATTGGGGTGATTCCATCTCTCCCTCCTTAGGAGGGACTGATGATGAATTGGTGATGGCAAATTATGATGTTGAGTTGGAGATGGCAAATTTTGATGAAAGTTGAAAATGGCAAATTTGATTGGTTAGGAGGGAGAGAAGACGAATTTGGTTTATGGGAGGAACGGGGAAGACAGTAGGGATGTTTGTTGATTTGTAAAGTAGATGTTTATGGGTAGTGTTGTGTTTTGTGGATACAGTAAGGGGTAAGGGAGGGGCCATGTAGGTTACCTGGTGGGGGGGGGGGGAGCGTACGGTAGGAACGTACCTGTCTCACCTGGTTCCCATGTGCCCCCAGTGTGCATCATCTTATATTGCGTGCACTTTTGCGCCCTTACCACCTTACTCACTTGTCTTTTCTTTTGTCTCCCACCTCCGAGGATCTGGCTTTGGGGTAGAGAGAGAGGAGAGAGAGGTGCTGGCTTCGCAGTTGTGGGCCTGCACTTTCGCTGCTTGCTGCTTGGATCGATACACCATATGGACCGCAATGTTTGTGGCCACCCACAATGGACCGCAGTTCTTTTGCGGCCAAGCACCACCCGTGGAAGGACCTATGGGTCAACGTGGCACCTATGCCAAACAGGTGAACCACTAATAGTTGGCCCCCTGACGGCCGCAATATAGAAATGGACGCGGTTGGCGCCTTTCTTTATTTTTTGAAAGAAGTAAGAAGGCCAAGTGCACCACACGAAGGCAAGACCAGCGGCAGAACATCGGCCGGCTGCGACACCACACAATGATTCATAAACACTTTATTGGTGCACCGGATGGTGCTCACTGTGTGATGGGGTGGTGCTTGATGCTTGGAAGGGGTGCTCTGCACATTATTAAAGGCCGTAGGCCACAGAGCACTCGTGGGTTGGTGTATCGATGCGAGCATGCGTGCTCTCTCTATGCATAACATCTGCATGTGTTCCTCCAAAAACAGGTCCTGGATCGTAGTGTAAATATCAGCGTAGTCTTGTGTAAATAATGCTCCCTACCGGCTGTATGTTTAGTTTGAGAATTCTTTCCGGATTCGGTTATCCTGTGGGTGTGTTTCTGTGAGGAGAAGGGTGCAACGTCGCAGGGGGACATATTTACTCATTTGTGAATATCTGTAAAACTGTCGCACTCAGGGTAGAGTTAATAGTAGAGGGAACTACATTGCGTGCCACACTAAAGTAGGTAAAAATTTATCGGGTCGGGACGCCCCGAGGGTAGAGAAGGGTGCAATGTTGCGAATATGGAATTTGGCCTCCATATCCGCTTGTAAATATTCCCCTATTTCCCCAATACTCCCCAACTATCCCCAATCCCCCATTCCCTAGTCCCATTGTCTGTAAACAACAATCAGTAGAGCCGACCTTCCCCTTTTTCCCCCATTAAATGTCGTGCCCAGGTCCACCGCATCACACGTAGACAACTTTCGGACATCTTGCTAGTTATTCTTAGTCTATGTCAGTTAAGGACTCGTTTCCATTAATTATGACTCTTCGTTGCACCAGAATGTGATTATATGGCACCAGTAGTGAGTTTAGGACCTTTCCCATAC
The DNA here is from genome assembly GCF_964187855.1 of Myxine glutinosa. Classification (NCBI taxonomy): domain Eukaryota; kingdom Metazoa; phylum Chordata; class Myxini; order Myxiniformes; family Myxinidae; genus Myxine; species Myxine glutinosa. The sequence goes on along the minus strand of NC_136271.1, from coordinate 108,866,159 downwards.
CTCCTTCCATCTTCTTCCCCAAACAACAACAACAACAACAACTACAACTACAACTACAACAACAATTACAACAACAACGACGCTGCGCGGGGGGAGTGTGCGTCCTCCCACCAGCTCGGTTAGCCGCCATGACCATGCGCTCCACGGGGTTACCACGAAGGGGCTGGCTGTCAGCTCCTCGTCAAGGGCGGAGCCTGGTAAACCCCCCGCACACACCCAATGAGAAGCAACGTGCCGATTCCACGAGGCGGAGCTAACGAGCCGAGGGCGTGTCACTCCCCGCCGGATATACGAAGCGACTCACCGGATGTGACGTCAGATGCGCCCCCAGCTTGAAGAAGAGCAAGTCACTACCTCGAGCGCTGTGAGACCTCCCGCATCTCTGGACCGGACCGAGTCGATTCTGTCCCTGAGCCCAGGTGCACCTGGAGCCATCGATCCTGCCTTTCCTAGCCATCAATCCCCGTGTGAGTCAGCCTTTTGTCCCGTTTATCTGTCGTCTGTTGGGGTTAATATAAGATTGTGTCTAAGTGCTTGTCTTTCTATGCTGTACCTCTCGTCCCTGTAATCTGACCTTCCGAACGAATATAATCTCCTCCGGAGGTCTTGAGAACCGTATCCCTGGTGTCGCGTCATTTTAATCCCAGCCGTGTGTCTTTTCCTTCATTGATCTAGCGTAGCGCGATTAGTCAACGTTCGGGTATAATCGGGTAACTTGTGCAGACGTGGTCATACCAAAACCGCTCGGTAAACTAACATCCACCACCGCGTCTGTAACAATATATATATACACATACTTGGCATTTAATATGGAATATTTTTTTTGTGGGGGTGAACTTACTATTCAAGATGTCTTAGAACCAAAAGTTCATTGGAATTATGTTGAAATTATTCTAGATTTTGTTAATGTGACCTTTAAAAGAAACAAAAACCACATTTGACATTTCGAAACAAATAAATTGATCCTTGAAAGTGATGTAAACTGATATCGAACTCAATTCATGGACAGTACTGTGTTAAACTTCTGTAAGTTTTCCAGAAGTATCTCTTTATTTTGCACATTAGGCAAAACATTTTTTAACAAAAACAAAAGTTAAATTACAACTGGGATTACGGACAGTAAAATTACAGTTCAGTACTTCGTGTAACCCCCACGAGCATTCAGGAGAGCACGTACACGTTGAGGCATGCTGTTCACGAGATTTGCCAAGGTTTGGACAGGAATCGCTTGCCATGCAGTGACAATAGCCTGCTGCAATTCACGCACAGAGGTCGGCTGCTGGTCCAAGTGGTCGATTTGACGCGTTAATTCTGCCCACAAGTTCTCTATCGGATTCATATCCGGGGACATGGCAGGCCACTCCATATGCTCTACACCACGGTCAGCAAGAAAGTGTTGGATCATGCGAGCACGATGAGGCCGTGCATTGTCATCTTGGAAGACAAAGTTTCCTGGAAAGGCTGCACGAGCAAATGGAAGCAATGTTTCTTCCAGAAAGGCCCTGCACTTGAACTGGTTCAGGTTTCCATTCAGAACAACCAGGTCAGTTTTGCCCCCTGCATGAAAAGCAGCCCAAACGGTCACCCCACCACCTCCAGCTTGGACTCTTGGCACTATACAATCTTTGTTGTAGGCTTCATGCACTTGTCTGTGCACTCGGACGTGGCCATCTTGATGATAGACAAGAAATCTAGACTCGTCACTGAAGATCACGTGATTCCAGTGTCCTGGCTGCCATTGACGGTGCTCTCTGGCCCACTGCAATCGGCGCTGGCGGTGTTGTCTGGTCAGGCGTGGCTTTCTCAGGGGACGCCTGGCACGATAGCCTGCTTGAACCAGTCGTTGGTTGACTAGCCTTCTGGATACAGGCACATTTGTCAGTTGCTGCCACTCAGCCCTAAGCCAATTAGCTGACTTGGTACGGCCATTGCGGACTAACCGGTGCAGCTGGCGATCATCCCTCCTTGTGGTTCTGTGGGGATGTCCTGGCCTCGGTATTGGAGTAGGGACACCCCTCTGAGCATTTCGTTTCAGGATCTTTGACACCTGACCTTGAGTGATGCCATACTGCCGAGCAATAGCACGCTGTTTCATGCCGTAATTTCGTAAAGCCACCACTCCATGACAAACAGCATTGTCGAGTTGACGGACCATCTCCAGGGGAAGCGGCAATAACTTTTGTAGACGTGCAGCAGTTGTTTTCCACTAATACAGAACGCAACAACCCTTATATACCCGATTGTGAAGCCAATCGTCAAATGTACCTGTCCGTATTGGCAACACAGTCCCATTGTTCTAGTTTCAAATAACTCACAATTTTCTCTAAAAATAAGTTGAAATTGACAAAAGTATTTTGTCCCCACAATTCTTTATTTCACTGTTAATAATTACAGAACCTTTGTTTTTGATTCAGAACTTAATATATTGTTTTAAATCACAAAATAAAAAGAAATGGCATTGACAAAATTATTGACACCCTCAACTTAATATTTGGTAGCCTTTGGCCTTTGGCCTTTGGACAAAATAACTATAGTCAAGCGCTTCCTATAGCCATGAATGAGCTTCGTACACCTCTCTACTGGCAGTCTGACCCACTCTTCTTGTACAAACTGCTCTAGTTCTCCTAGATTTGAAGGGTGCCTTCTCCCAACTGCTGTTTTCAAATCTCCCCACAGGTGTTCAATGGGATTTAGATCTGGACTCATTGCTGGACACTTCAGAACAGTCCAGCATTTTGTGATGAACCATTCCTTGGTGCTTTTTGAAGTGTTTGGGGTCATTGTCCTGCTGCAAGACCAATGACCTTTGACAGAGACCCAGCTTTCTGACACTGGGTTGAACATTGCGCTCCAAAATGCCTTGATAATCTCCTGATCTAATGATGCCATGCACACATTCAAGGCACCCAGTGCCAGAGGTAGCACAGCAACCCCAAAACATCACTGAACCTCCTCCACGTTTGACTGCAGGGAAGGTGTTCTTTTCTTTGAAGGCTTCATTTTGTTTTATGTAAACATAGAGATGATGTGCTTTACCAAAAAGCTCTAATTTGGTCTCATCTGTCCACAGGACATTCTCCCAGAAGGATTTTGGCTTGTTACACCCACATTTTATCATCCATGACTGTGGAACACCATCAAAATATTTTTTCTGGTTTATTCATGTGTAGATAATGTTGTTACTCCCGCGAGGGAGTAATGCATTCGATCGTGTCAGTGTGTGTGTGTGCGTGTTCGTGTGTTTGTGAACAAGAAATCTGGAAAAGTTCTGAACGGATTTGGTTGAACGTTGGTGGGATGATTGCCTTTGGGATAAGGAAGAATTGATTAGTTTTTGGTGAAGCTCAGGATATTATTCCGGATCCAGGAATTTTTTGAAGGATCGTTTACCATTGGAAGATAGGGCTCTTTTTTTTTTTAACATTATCTTCTATATATTCTATATTTAACATTGTGATATGAAAATAGTTTTCATATTTGTTGTAAATGTAGTTTAAACTCGTGGTTATGCGTTAGAGTGGTGTATTTTGTTAGCAGCGTCGTCTTCAAGGTTATTTTTTAAATTTTAATAAAGACATATTCTGTCATTTTAAAACCACTAAAGTGTGTATTCGGTTTCCCCGTTTCATAAAATGTATCGTTTGATACGTATAATGCTTTAACTGTTTTTTTGTTGTTTTGTTTTGTTTTACCTCAGAAGAGATATCAACATTTACCTCAGCGAATGTCAATCGCGGTGTCAGTATTTGATGAACTTATAAAGACTTAGGTGAGTTACATGTGTGACAAGCATGTGCACGGGATTCTTCCCAGAAGAATGAGTTGTCGCATTCGCTTGTCCGACTTAAAATGAGCGAGTTTTGTTTTGACGTTTGGGCCAGTTTTACATGTTGTATCCCTAAGGAATGAAACGCACGTTTTCCTGGCCTACAATTTTATTTGAAGTCACACATGCCTCAAAATACACTCACTTATATAGAATTGAACGCTGAATCCGAAAATGTACGTGAAATTGCCTTGTTTGTTTTTAACATTATCTTCTATATATTCTAAATACTAGGGCATTGCCCGTACGTGGGTGCCCGTTCCTTGCCAAAAAAAAAAAAAAACGCTACCCGTACGCCTCACCCCGCCCGTACGCCCGTAAACAAAAAAAACAACGCTCTTCGCTTCCGCCCTTCGCTCTGACTGAATTGGGAGAAATAATGCGCATAAGAAATCGAATTACGTACCGTAATGGCGGTCAGCTCGTAACGCGCTCAGCTCCGCTCGTCTCACATCGGCCACGCCTACGCAACAAAGCGTTCTGTGATTGGCTGCCGGAAGTGAAGTCTTCACTGTCCGGAAGTTCGCAAATCGCAGTTACGATGAATCGTTTTAATTTAATCGCAGTTTGAATTCGTTTTAAAACATAGTTTAACGGCAACATAGTTTTCCAACGTGAAATAAATGAATACGCTGTCAAATGTGCCGTCCGAGGCAGAGTCTGATCGCCACGTTCGGCACACGTGATAGCTCGCTGCTCTCTGATTGGTTGAAGCGTTTTTTGGACATAGCTCGGTAAGTACTTCTCCGATTAATATGAAACCTTGAAAAGGCACATCCTCGGGTCCCCAGCAATATACCTGGCAAGTTTCAAGTATATCGGACCCGTGGTTGTCGAGAAACAGCGGTCACAGACACACAGACACACAGACACACAGACACACAGAGATTGCTGGAATTATAGATAGATATATCTGTGCAGTGTCTGTCTTGTGTTGTCTTGTCTTGTGTTGTCACTGAACTACTCCCTCAAACTTTTGTGAAATCGTACTATTCCAACTTGACCCACGGCGGGAGTATGCGCTCTACTGAGTGGCGTTCTAGTTCAGGTGTGTTTTGGCAAACTCCAGCAGGCTTTCTTATGTCTCCCTCTCAGCAGTGGGGTCCTCCTTCGTCTCCGACCATAGAACCCCCTTTCATTGAGTTGGCGACGGATGGTGCGAGTTGAAACTGTCATACCTTGTGCCTGAAGGTCAGATTGAATCTGTTTGCAGTTGATCAAGGTGCTTTCTCCACCATTCCAACAATCCTTCACTACAAATTATCGATCAAGTTTTCTCTTGCGGCCACGTCCAGGGAGATTGGCTACAGTGCCATGGGCCTTAAACTTCCTGATAACATTGCGTACGCTGGACAAAGGAACATCAAGATCTCTGGAGATGGACTTGTACCCTTGAGATTGTCCATGCTTGGCTACAATCTTGTATCTGATCTCCTCAGACAATTCTGTGGTTTTCTTTCTTTTCTCTATGCTCATTGCGGTACACACAGTGACGCAAAACAGCAGAATGACTCCTTTTCTCTATTCAAACTGGTTGAATGAGTGAGTGGGACGCTGGGGAAATGGAGAGGTGGTGGGAAGCTGGAGAAACGGAGAGGTGGTGGGACGCTGGGGAAATGGAGAGGTGGTGGGAAGCTGGAGAAACGGAGAGGTGGTGGGACGCTGGGGAAATGGAGAGGTGGTGGGAAGCTGGGGAAATGGAGAGGTGGCGGGACGCTGGAGAAATGGTGAGGTGGCGGGCAGCTGGGGAAACGGAGAGGTGGTGGGAAGCTGGGGAAACGGAGAGGTGGTGGGAAGCTGGGGAAACGGAGAGGTGGTGGGAAGCTGGGGAAACGGAGAGGTGGTGGGACGTTGGGGAAATGGAGAGGTGGTGGGAAGCTGGGGAAATGGAGAGGTGGTGGGAAGCTGGGGAAACGGAGAGGTGGTGGGACGCTGGGGAAATGGAGAGGTGGTGGGACGCTGGGGAAATGGAGAGGTGGTGGGAAGCTGGGGAAACGGTGAGGTGGCGGGACGCTGGGGAAATGGAGAGGTGGTGTGAAGCTGGGGAAACGGTGAGGTGGCGGGACGCTGGGGAAAAGGAGAGGTGGCGGGAAGCTGGGGAAAAGGAGAGGTGGTGGGAAGCTGGGGAAACGGAGAGGTGGTGGGACGCTGGGGAAATGGAGAGGTGGTGGGAAGCTGGGGAAATGGAGAGGTGGTGGGACGCTGGGGAAAAGGAGAGGTGGCGGGAAGCTGGGGAAATGGAGAGGTGGCGGGAAGCTGGGGAAACGGAGAGGTGGTGGGACGCTGGGGAAATGGAGAGGTGGTGGGAAGCTGGGGAAACGGAGAGGTGGTGGGACGCTGGGGAAATGGAGAGGTGGCGGGAAGCTGGGGAAACGGAGAGGTTGTGGGACGCTGGGGAAATGGAGAGGTGGCGCGAAGCTGGGGAAACGGAGAGGTGGTGGGAAGCTGGGGAAACGGAGAGGTGGTGGGACGCTGGGGAAATGGAGAGGTGGTGGGAAGCTGGGGAAACGGAGAGGTGGTGGGAAGCTGGGGAAACGGAGAGGTGGTGGGACGCTGGGGAAATGGAGAGGTGGTGGGAAGCTGGAGAAACGGAGAGGTGGTGGGAAGCTGGGGAAACGTAGAGGTGGTGGGAAGCTGGGGAAATGGAAAGGTAGTGGGAAGCTGGAGAAACGGAGAGGTGGTGGGAAGCTGGGGAAACGGAGAGGTGGTGGGACGCTGGGGAAATGGAGAGGTGGTGGGAAGCTGGGGAAACGGAGAGGTAGCGGGACGCTGCATAAATGGAGAGGTGGCGGGACGCTGGATAAATGGAGAGGTGGCGGGACGCTGGATAAATGGAGAGGTGGCGGGATGCTGGGGAAATGGAGAGGTGGCGGGACGCTGGAGAAATGGAGAGGTGGCGGGACGCTGGAGAAATGGAGAGGTGGCGGGACGCTGGAGAAATGGAGAGGTGGCGGGACGCTGGAGAAATGGAGAGGTGGCGGGACGCTGGAGAAATGGAGAGGTGGCGGGACGCTGGGAAATGGAGAGGTGGCGGGACGCTGGAGAAATGGAGAGGTGGCGGGACGCTGGGAAATGGAGAGGTGGCGGGACGCTGGAGAAATGGAGAGGTGGCGGGACGCTGGGAAATGGAGAGGTGGCGGGACGCTGGGAAATGGAGAGGTGGTGGGAAGCTGGGGAAACGGAGAGGTGGTGGAACGCTGGGGAAACGGAGAGGTGGCGGACGCTGGGGAAACGGAGAGGTGGCGGGACGCTGGATAAATGGAGAGGTGGCGGGACGCTGGGGAAACGGAGAGGTGGCGGACACTGGGGAAACGGAGAGGTGGCGGGACGCTGGATAAATGGAGAGGGGGCGGGACGCTGGGGAAACGGAGAGGTGGCGGACGCTGGGGAAACGGAGAGGTGGCGGGACGCTGGATAAATGGAGAGGGGGCGGGACGCTGGGGAAACGGAGAGGTGGCGGACGCTGGGGAAAGGGAGAGGTGGCGGGATGCTGGATAAATGGAGAGGTGGCGGGACGCTGGATAAATGGAGAGGGGGCGGGACGCTGGGGAAACGGAGAGGTGGCGGACGCTGGGGAAACGGAGAGGTGGCGGGACGCTGGATAAATGGAGAGGGGGCGGGACGCTGGGGAAACGGAGAGGTGGCGGACGCTGGGGAAACGGAGAGGTGGCGGACGCTGGGGAAACGGAGACGTGGCGGACGCTGGGGGAAAGGAGAGGTGGCGGGACGCTGGGGAAATGGAGAGGTGGTTGGAAGCTGGGAAACGGAGAGGTGGCGGGATGCTGGGGAAACGGAGAGGGGCCGGGATGCAGGGGGAGAAGAGAGGTGCCGGGATGCAGGGGGAGAAGAGAGGGGCCGGGATGCAGGGGGAGAAGATAGGGGCAAGGATGCAGGGGGAGAAGATAGGGGCCGGGATGCAGGGGAGAAGATAGGGGCCGGGATGCAGGGGGAGAAGATAGGGGCCGGGATGCAGGGTGAGAAGAGGAGCCGGGATGCAGGGGGAGAAGAGAGTTGGGATGCATGGGGAGAAGAGAGTTGGGATGCAGGGGGAGAAGAGAGGGGCCGGGAAGCAGGAGGAGAAAAGATGGGCTGGGATGCAGAGGGAGAAGAGAGTTGGGATGCATGGGGAGAAGAGAGTTGGGATGCAGGGGGAGAAGAGAGGGGCCGGGAAGCAGGAGGAGAAGAGAGGGGCCGGGATGCAGGGGATTAAGAGAGTTGGGATGCAGGAGGAAAAGAGAGGGGCCGGGATGCAGGGGGAGAAGAGAGTAGCCAGGATGCAGGGGGAGAAGAGAGGGGCCGGGATGCAGGGGGAGAAGAGAGGGGCCGGGATGCAGGGTGAGAAGAGAGTTGGGATGCAGGGTGAGAAGAGAGTTGGGATGCAGGGTGAGAAGAGAATTGGGATGCAGGGTGAGAAGAGAGTTGGGATGCAGGGTGAGAAGAGAGTTGGGATGCAGGGTGAGAAGAGAGTTGGGATGCAGGGTGAGAAGAGAGTTGGGATGCAGGGTGAGAAGAGAGTTGGGATGCAGGGTGAGAAGAGAGTTGGGATGCAGGGGGAGAAGAGAGTTGGGAATCAGGGGGAGAAAAGAGTTGGGATGGGTGAGAAGAGAGTTGGGATGCAGGGTGAGAAGAGAGTTGGGATGCAGGGTGAGAAGAGAGTTGGGATGCAGGGGGAGAAGAGAGTTGGGATGCAGGGGGAGAAAAGAGTTGGGATGGGTGAGAAGAGAGTTGGGATGCAGGGTGAGAAGAGAGTTGGGATGCAGGGTGAGAAGAGAGTTGGGATGGGTGAGAAGAGAGTTGGGATGTAGGGTGAGAAGAGAGTTGGGATGGGTGAGGAAAGAGTTGGGATGGGTGAGAAGAGAGTTGGGATGCAGGGGGAGAAGAGAGTTGGGATGCAGGGTGAGAAGAGAGTTGGGATGCAGGGGGAGAACTATATTTATAAAGTGCTTGAAAATGGAAATAATGCCCTGAAGCACGCGGTGCTACGCGCGCGACTTGCTACCAAGGAGGAAGCGGACAACGCGGTAAGTTTATAGTTCTTTATTCCAAAGAGGTCATTGTTAGTCCAGTCATTCTAGCGAACTTTTACCCCTAACCCACCACTAATTGCAAGAGAAAAAAAATGATATTTTTCTGAAACCTGTCGATCCTCTGAACAAATACATAAAATTATACTCAATTATAATGAGTGGATCATACTTTATTTTCAGATTGAACGAGAGCCGTGAACGAGAGGTGGAGTGAGATATGGTGTAACCCCGATACTGACATTTGATCAGCCACTTTGGTGGAAAGCTCTCACCATAGTCAAGAGCGAGCCAGCGGACAGTAAACTTCACTCGATTGTTCTAAGACTAGGAGGATTCCATACACTCATGAGTTTTCTTGGGTGTATTGGCCACCTGATGTCTGGTACTGGACTCAAAGAGCTTCTGGAAGTTGCATATGCCAACAACACTACAACCCACATGATGAGTGGCAAAGCCGTGTCTAGAGCTATACGTGGACATCTACTCGTTGATGCAGAACTCAATGCAAAACTTGCTTCGAAGGTATTTCAGATGAACCTCCCAAGTGATGGAGACAGCGAGCGTACAGTTCCAGCAGAGCTCAATGATGCAGGCGTCTTGTTTGACGGTCTGATGTCGGGTGACCAAGCAGTGTCAGACATCGAGTCATCGAAGGTGATGGAGGTCATGGGAGACAAAATCAATCAGGTGATTGATACAATAAGGCATCAACGGACAGCGAGACTGTGGTTACAATACATGGAAATGGTGGACATTATCCGTTTTTTTCTGAAATCTGAAAGAACAGGGGATTGGATGCTTCACTTGCATATCCTGCGCGCCATGCTTCCATATCTTGCAGCTTCCGGACACAGACACTACACAAAGTGCCTGCACATATATCTGCAACTGATGACCGAGTTACCAAAGGACCATCCAGAAGTACATCAGAAATTTCTCCAAGGATTCCAAGTTGTCCGACGGAGCGACAGATACTGGGCTGGTCTGTCTACAGATTTAGTCATCGAACAAGTACTTATGAGAAGTCTGAAGACATCAGGTGGTCTGACCAGGGGACGAGGGATGACAGAGACACAACGCTCAGTCTGGGTCATGGCTAGTCCTTTCTTTGCAGAGGTGAACAATGCCCTCCAACACCTCACTGATGTGATGTATGTGACAAGTGAACAGCACAAGGATCTATCAAAGTCTAGACAGAAGAATGATGTAGCTGATACCCAGAAAATGCTTGAGTTTCTTCATGAGAGGGATCCCTTTCAAGACGACGATACTCTTCACAACATTTTCACTGGTATAGTTGCCCAGACAACGGTGAATGTTGATGAGGCAAAAACTGTGGGAGAAAGGCTCTTGGGCCAGATGAGTGGTAAACGTGTGCTTGAATACAGCTTCAAGAAGAAGGGTCAAGCCATAACTATGGACTCAGAGTCTGCAATGAAGACACCAGACGGAGACATCAATATCGACCCTCAGTTACTCTTCCAGAGGCTTGTGATCGCTGGCATTGAAGTAGGAGACTTATCCAAAGCACTCCTTTGTGAGTTATGCACCTATCCTCCATCTTTGTTCGAGACCAAATATGCCTTGCTGTCTCTCTCTCTCTCTCTTCCAGAGACCTTGCTGTACTCTCTCTTCCAGAGAACCCAGAGCCAATAAGCCAGCGTTAGCCTCAGCAATCAAATCCTTGGCACCTGCCGATACTGCACAACCGTCCGATATACAATACGTACTCGATGGCGGTGCCCTATTGCAGCGCATACCGTGGCAGTCAGGTGAACAGTACAAGGATATTCTTGACCGCTACCTGAAATATGTTAGTAGGCATTACGGGCATGCTATCGTCGTGTTTGATGGCTATCGTGAAGGTCCCTCAACGAAAGACTGTGCCCATCAGAAAAGGGGTGAGCGACCATCAGTGAAGGTATCTTTTCTCAAACCATGACGCTTTCTGTCAAGAAGGAAGAGTTTCTTCGGAACAAGGAGAACAAGCACCAATTCATGGACATTCTTGGTAAGAAACTGGAAGAATCTCATTGTGAAGTGCTTCATGCGAGTGGGGATGCGGACCTACTCATAGCAACAACTGCAGTTTGTAGCTCTTCAAAATCCAACACTGTTCTTGTTGGCGAAGGCACTGACTTGTTGATACTACTGTGCTACTATTTTCGCAAGAATACTGCGCACACTCTCTACTTAATGTCGGAGCCGAAAAAGGGTTTATTGAATCCAAGACAATACATTGGACATTGGCAAAGTCAGAGAGGCTCTGGGTGATACTGTCTGTGAAAACATTCTCTTCATCCATGCGTACCTGGGATGCGACACGACATCAAGGGTCTTTGGGATCGGCAAAGGCACTGGACTCAAACTGTTCAAGGACAATGAAATGTTCCAGCAAGAGGCCCTAATTTTCGGCAATAAAGAGTCAACACAGGATGAGGTCATTGCTGCAGGAGACAGAGCAATGGTTTGTGTGTACGGAGGCAAACCATCAGACAATTTGAACGAATTGAGGGTAGCAAAATCTCATGCTAAGGTGACAACAAACAAAACATCGTTGCACCCACGGGTACTTCCGCCCACGAGCTCAGCTTCCAAATATCACAGCCTACGGGTATTCCAACAGGTTCAGGAGTGGAAAGGACACAAACTCAACCCGCTTGACTGGGGATGGAGGATCATGGACACCAGGATGATCCCTATGCATTCTGACCTCGCTGCAGCACCAGACTATCTCCTAAAGCCGGTTAGGTGTTCTTGCAAGGGTGGTTGCAGTGATAAACGTTGTGGTTGTCGGAAACTTGGGCTGCCTTGCACATTTGCATGTAGGGAGTGCAGAGGTATTTGTGCAAATGCAGACGAATCAGTGGACGTTTTCGAGGATGCTGATGATAGTGACCATGGAAGAGACGATGTGACGTGTTAAATATTGTGAACGGACAGAAGGACATTGGGTACAAATAGTTGTGGTAGTGTATTCAAACATGGTTAAATAAATAATTTAGAGTTGATTTGGTGTATTATTAAGAGTGATATTGTCATATAATTAATTTCCAAACATTGCGGTAGTCCGAAAAGTTCCCAAATCGGAAAGGACCTGAAAAACCACGTTCCACTCAATATATTTAAGTATAATTTTGGGCAGATATTTAGTAGACATCAAGGTCTCAGAAAAGCATTACTTCGTTTCTCTTGCAATTAGTGGCGGGTCCATTCACATTTTGACTGGACTATGTAGCACTGGCGCGCTCCGGGCTGCGCGCCCGGTGTATATCCTGAGGCCACGCCTACCCCTCGGGCGTGGCCGCCGCCCACTTGGTGCGCGGAATGATGTCACCACGCCAGTGGGCTTTCGTGTACGCCACAGCCCCTCATTTAAAAAAACTAGAATCCAGTATAAATAAATTCACAAAAAGAGAGAAGTAGGCTACAATAAACCTGAGGAATTATTATCAAATTAGTCTGCTCCCCGATATTTATAAATTGCTCACAAAAATTATCAACTAGACAAGGGACTTGTGAATTAATTGGATGACCAATCAGAGCAGGCAGCTTCTATCAGTGGAGTCTGGACTCGTGAGAATTTGGATTACCTTAAAACAACAAATCAGCTTCGGAAAAAAAGGACAAAGAAGATAAATTGTCCTCGTGCCAAACATTTATCGATTTTGAAAAAGCATTCGACAGTGTGGAAACAAATGCGGCCATATAACTTCGAGATCACGTAAACGTCAACTGCAGGTATGGCAATAGGTAAAGTCTACATTGGTGGAACAATGACCTCAAAACGTCACCAAAGTAGTGTCCAGATCAGGATCGAGAGAGTTATGCGACAAGGTGACACAATCCCACCATTGTTCACGGCCTGCCGACAAGGAGAAGAAAGAGGGGGTTGATATCATGGTTTTGGAGAACACTGAGAATGTGGTGTGGGGTCTCTCCCCCTTCTGACCAAACTGGCATAATGACTATCTCTAAACAACGGAGTAAGTAGAGGCTTGAGGGGTGTGAGTCAACAGCACTGGGGCAACAGCACTGGGGCAACAGCACTGGGTGCACTGAGGTAACAGCACTGGGGTAACAGCACTGGGTGCACTGGGGCAACAGCACTGGGTGCACTGACGTAACAGCACTGGGTGCACTGGGGCAACAGCCACTGGTTGCACTGGGGTAACAGCACTGGGTGCACTGGGGCAACAGCACTGGGTGCACTGGGGCAACAGCACTGGGTGCACTGAGGTAACAGCACTGGGTGCACTAGGGCAACAGCCACTGGTTGCACTGGGGTAATAGCACTGGGGTAACAGCACTGGGTGCACTGAGGCAACAGCACTGGGGGTAACAGCACTGGGTGCACTGGGACAACAGCACTGGGGTAACAGCACTGGGTGCACTGAGGCAACAGCACTGGGGCAACAGCACTGGGTGCACTGGGGCAACAGCACTGGGTGCACTGGGGCAACAGCCACTGGTTGCACTGGGGTAATAGCACTGGGTGCACTGGGGTAACAGCACTGGGTGCACTGAGGTAACTGCACTGGGGCAACAGCACTGGGTGCTCTGAGGTAACAGCACTGGATGCACTGGGGCAACAGCACTGGGTGCACTGAGGTAACAGCACTGGGTGCACTAGGGCAACAGCACTGGGGCAACAACACTGGTTGCACTGGGGTAATAGCACTGGGTGCACTGGGGCAACAGCACTGGGTGCACTGGGGCAACAGCACTGGGTGCACTGAGGCAACAGCACTGGGGCAACAGCACTGGTTGCACTGGGGTAATAGCACTGGGTGCAATGGGGCAACAGCACTGGTTGCACTAGGGCAACAGCACTGTGTGCACTGGGACAACAGCACTGGGTGCACTGGGGCAACAGCACTGGATGCACTTGGGCAACAGCACTGGATGCACTGGGACAACAGCACTGGATGCACTGGGACAACAGCACTGGGTGCACTGGGACAACAGCACTGGGTGCACTGGGACAACAGCACTGGGTGCACTGGGACAACAGCACTGGGTGCACTGGGACAACAGCACTGGGTGCACTGGGACAACAGCACTGGGTACACTGGGACAACAGCACTGGGTGCACTGGGGCAACAGCACTGGGTGCACTGGGGCAACAGCACTGGGTACACTGGGGCAACATCACTGGTTGCACTGGGGCAACATCACTGGTTGCACTGGGGCAACAGCACTGGTTGCTCTGGGGTAATAGCACTGGCTGCACTGGGGCAACAGCACTGGGTGCACTGGGGCAACAGCACTGAGTGCACTGGGGCAACACCACTGGGTGCACTGGGGTAATAGTACTGGGTGCACTGGGGTAACAGCACTGAGTGCACTGGGGCAACACCACTGGGTGCACTGGGGTAACAGTACTGGGTGCACTGGGGTAACAGCACTGGGGCAACAGCACTGGGTGCACTGGGGCAGCAACACTGGGTGCACTGGGGCAACAGCACTGGGTGCACTGGGGTAACAGTACTGGGTGCACTGGGGTAACAGCACTGGGGCAACAGCACTGGTTGCACTGGGGGTAATAGCACTGAGTGCACTGGGGCAACAGCACTGGGTGCACTGGGGCAACAGCACTGGGTGCACTGGGGCAACAGCACTGGGTGCACAGGGGCAACAGCATTGGGTGCACTGGGTCAACAGCACTGGGTGCACTGGGGCAACAGCACTGGGTGCACTGGGGTAACAGCACTGGGTGCACTGGGGTAACAGCACTGGGGCAACAGCACTGGGTGCACTGGGGCAACAGCACTGGGTGCACTGGGGTAATAGCACTGGGGCAGCAGCACTGGGTGCACTTGGGCAACGGCACTGGGTGCACTGGGGCAACAGCACTGGGTGCACTGGGGCAACAGCACTGGGTGCACTGGGGCAACAGCACTGGGTGCGCTGGGGTAACAGCACTGGGTGCGCTGGGGTAACAGCACTGGGTGCGCTGGGGTAACAGCACTGGGTGCACTGGGGTAACAGCACTGGGTGCACTGGGGCAACAGCACTGGGTGCACTGGGGCAACAGCACTGGGTGCACTGGGGCAACAGCACTGGGTGCACTGGGGTAACAGCACTGGGTGCACTGGGGCAACAGCACTGAGTGCACTGGGGCAACAGCACTGAGTGCACTGGGGTAACAGCACTGGGTGCGCTGGGGTAACAGCACTGGGTGCACTGGGGTAACAGCATTGGGTGCACTGGGGTAACAGCATTGGGTGATTCTCCAACTCAAGTGGCCTTTTTACCACGTGGCAGCACAAGAGGAGACAAACATGGCCGGTGAAGAGCTCGGTCGTGGTGACACATCACATTAACTCTTCTCCACATCCCCTTCCCTCATTGCGCTGCAGGCGATGAATTGAAACGAAACCTTCCGTTGGCCGGATTGGTCCAAGCGTAAAACGCATTTACATTTAAACTGCGGATCTCACGTTTTCTTGTGCTTTATGTTTTATTTCTCTGCGCAGAGATCTGGCAAAATGGTGACGAAACCTTCATGGTTCATTGAACTGAAGTTTTTCAATATTTATTTGTGCTTTGAACTTTTTTCATTATTTGAAGGATTTTCACAATTTATTGCTTGCTGGTGCTGGACTTCGCAAATTCACAGATTGTGAAGATTTTGCTAAAACGTCAAACAAACTCGTTTATTTATTTATTTGTAAGCATATTTGTTTCTTACCTTTTCTTTGTCAGATCAATGGTAAATTATTGAATTTATGCAAAACCGAATTTCCGTTCTAATTACAATTAAAGGTTCTCCTGGACCATCGGGACTGCGGCACATAATTCCTTCTGTACAGTAAATTGGACTTGTGGGACCCTGCTGAGAATGGCGGGAAACACACGCACACCCTGGTGTGGGCTCAACGGTTAACGTGGCTGGCTTGAGATCTTAGGGTCCTGAGTTTGAGCCCCAGTCCGGCCGTTGAATTAACACCAGGTGTGTTGACCCAGCCCATCATTCTTCCGACGTTGGCAAAATGAGTACCAGCCTACTGGTAATGGGGGCATTGCCACAATGGCTTCATCAGCACAGCCGCGCCCCCAGAAAAGGATGCAGCCAAGCGGCCACAAGCTGCATATGAACCACCACCACAAACAACTCGGGGATGCCTCTTCGCGGTGGTTGTACCTCCCAATGCAAGTCGGGGTCCAAATCTTCCCCATTTTCCCCTGTTGCCCGGATTCGTCAGGGCAGCGTGGTCACGGTCAGAGTGTCGCGCAGTCTCCATGGACCGGCCATTCCCCTCTTGTCTCTTCTCTCTCTCTAACTGTGTTGTGGCCCTGACTTTGTGAAAGTGGGGATACACCATTCTGGAAGTGGGGGATCTCTGTGTCGCTCCTGCGACATCGATCAGCTGTCTCCGTGCCTCAGGCTTGTTCAAGAGAACTGTACAGAGCCGTACAACAACAACAACAACAACAACACCACCACCACCAACACACAACCATATACTTCATTTATTGTTGCACAAACCTCCAGCCCAATGCACAACTGACAAAACTCTCCCCCTCTCACACATACTGTCTCTCTGTCTCTCTCTCTCCCTTTCTCAATCTCCCCTTCTCAATCTCCCCTTCTCAATCTCCCCTTCTCAATCTCCCCTTCTCAATCTCCCCTTCTCAATCTCCCCTTCTCAATCTCCCCTTCTCAATCTCCCCTTCTCAATCTCCCCTTCTCAATCTCCCCTTCTCAATCTCCCCTTCTCAATCTCCCCTTCTCAATCTCCCCTTCTCCATCTCCCCTTCTCCATCTCCCCTTCTCAATCTCCCCTTCTCAATCTCCCCTTCTCCATCTCCCCTTCTCCATCTCCCCTTCTCCATCTCCCCTTCTCCATCTCCCCTTCTCAATCTCCCCTTCTCCATCTCCCCTTCTCCATCTCCCCTTCTCAATCTCCCCTTCTCCATCTCGCCTTCTCCATCTCCCCTTCTCCATCTCCCCTTCTCAATCTCCCCTTCTCCATCTCCCCTTCTCCATCTCCCCCTCTCAATCTCCCCTTGTCCATCTCCCCTTCTCCATCTCCCCTTCTCCATCTCCCCTTCTCCATCTCCCCTTCTCAATCTCCCCTTCTCCATCTCCCCTTCTCCATCTCCCCATCTCCCTTCTCAATCTCCCCCTCTCAATCTCTCCTTCTCAATCTCCCCTTCTCAATCTCCCCTTCTCCATCTCCCCTTGTCCATCTCCCCCTCTCAATCTCTCCTTCTCCATCTCCCATCTCCCTTCTCCATCTCCCCTTCTCAATCTCCCTTCTCAATCTCCCCCTCTCAATCTCCCCTTCTCCATCTCCCCTTCTCCATCTCCCCTTCTCCATCTCCCCCTCTCAATCTCTCCTTCTCAATCTCCCCTTCTCAATCTCCCCTTCTCCATCTCCCCTTGTCCATCTCCCCCTCTCAATCTCTCCTTCTCCATCTCCCATCTCCCTTCTCCATCTCCCCTTCTCAATCTCCCTTCTCAATCTCCCCCTCTCAATCTCCCCTTCTCAATCTCCCCTTCTCCATCTCCCCTTCTCAATCTCCCTTCTCAATCTCCCCCTCTCAATCTCCCCCTCTCAATCTCCCCCTCTCAATCTCCCCTTCTCCATCTCCCCTTCTCAATCTCCCCTTCTCCATCTCCCCTTCTCAATCTCCCTTCTCCATCTCCCCTTCTCAATCTCCCTTCTCAATCTCCCTTCTCAATCTCCCCCTCTCAATCTCCCCCTCTCAATCTCCCCCTCTCAATCTCCCCCTCTCAATCTCCCCTTCTCCATCTCCCCTTCTCAATCTCCTCTTCTCAATCTCCCCTTCTCCATCTCCCCTTCTCAATCTCCCCTTCTCAATCTTCCCCTCTCAATCTCCCCCTCTCAATCTCCCCCTTTCAATCTCCCCTTCTCAATCTCCTTTCTCAATCTCCTCCTCTCAATCTCCCCCTCTCAATCTCCCCTTCTCAATCTCCCTTCTCAATCTCCCCCTCTCAATCTCCCCCTCTCAATCTCCCTTTCTCAATCTCCTCTTGTCCCACCCCTACTCATTGTCCCTGAAGTCCCTGTATCGAGAGAGTTGCGACATGAAGAGTCCGAAAAAAATTGGTCACGTGGTCTGTGGACGCCATTTTGTTTCCTGTTCGACCTTAGCGTGTGTCCGGCCTTGCATTGAATACATACGAGGAACGCTCTATTTTATTGTCTGGCTTTGTTTGTTGTCTTTAATAATACTTAATAATGTGAGTATTGTCTTTAATACTCACGCTCATTCTAATGACGCCAAATACTTAAGATCACACGCTGATAAGACTCTCCTTGTCTGCAATAGAACTCATATGCCATACGGGGACAAAGCCTTTTGCAACTCCGTACCTGCCCTCTGGAACAAGCTACCTATAACTACTCGGACCTCACACAACATAAAAACTTTCAAATCAAAACTCAAAACACATTTATTTCCAAAGAAACTTAATGGTATTTTTTGAAAAGTAGCTTTAAGTCGCATTCTCTAAGATTGTGTAATGTAGGTTGTAGTCTTCAGGATATGTGGTGCAGCGCTTTGTTCATTTCATGCTAAGGCGCTGTATAAATACTGTGTTACATATTTATGTGAATGTATGTGAATTACCATGCAGGTGTTTGCTTCCGTGTGTAGTATATTAAGTTGTTGTGTAGTTGTTGTGGTTGGAGGGTCAGGAGCCCTTCTGAAAGAGTGGCAGGAAACGGAAGTGGCCGGAAGCGGAAGTGACGGGAAACAGAGGAGAAAAGACACGAGGGAAAGGAAGGCTTGTTCTTCCTCGCCCCCGCGACGACGAGAAGGTGGAATCGACCTTACGCTGCGCGGAAAACGCGCCGTTGCGAAACGTCTGGCGAGAGGAGTTACCTGGGCGGTAAATACCTTTGGACACGTCCAGTCACTGTGAGTTCGTGCACGAAACCAAGCGTCCGGGACAGTTTGCCCCGTCTACAAAGACGCGTACGGGTCCGCACGTTGGGCCTCGCTCGCGTCGGAAGCCGCGCTGGGTTTTTGCCCATCGACAAGGACGCGTAAGAGTCGCACGTGGGGCCTCGCGCACGTTGGACGCCGCGCTGGGTTTGCCCCGTGGCTTGGCAAGGAGGTGCGCTGCAGCCGCGGCCCCAGTCCGAGACGGCACGTTTAGAGCACGTCCGCCCGGGGCTCGTTCAACCGCCCGTGTGCGGAGAGGAGAGACATTGACCACGGAGGGAGTCAGGAGTGGGGCTCACGTGAGGAATGTATAAGATTAAGATGGCCATCTTAGAGTTTGTGTAGATGAGTTCACATGGTTGTAATATTGATTGTGCATTGTTGATGGTTGTGGATTGCTCAGTGAATATATTATTGATTATTCCGGATCCTTGGTGTGGGGTTTCTTCTTGACCGGAATTCATATTGATTGCGTTACGAAAGCGTATAAACCATATATCTTTCTGGCGGGGTCCCTCCCACGGTCCGGGGGTCACCAAGACCAGGTAGTTACCGGGAGGACCACGTAACAGAATTGGGGGCTCGTCCAAATTACGATTTGCGGTTTCGCAATTGGGTCTACGTCCGGGATCTAAAAGTGTATAAAATAATAAAATAATAATATTTTTGGTAATTAAAATTTATTAATTAATTATTAATTGGTAATATTTTTTTTTGAGAAATTGGGGAAAGTCTTGGGGTGAAGGTTAACAGGTGTTAACGATAGGCACCATGGCGTTTGTGGCACAGAACTTTGGGGTAACCCCGAGTGAGGCACAGTTCCGAGCGTTGCTAAAGTCGGATCTCTTGAAATTGGCCAAACATTTTAACTTGGAGGTCCGAACTAATTTGAGGAAGGCAGAGTTGCAGGCCACGGTGATACAATCTATGGTGGGATTAGGAACATGGGACGAGTTAGCCTGGGAGTGGCTACCCGAAGAACCAGAAGACGTGGAGCTCCGGAAACTGGAGTTGCAATTACGGAGCCAGGAACGGATCAAAGAAGAAGAAAGGAAAGCAGAAGAGAGAAGAGAAGAGAAGCAAGCAGAGGAAAGGAGAGTGGAACGAGAACTCCAGGAAAGGTTAAAAGAAGAAGAAAGGAAAGCAGAAAAGGAAAGAGCAGAAGAAGAAAGGAAAGCAGAAAAGGAAAGAGCAGAAGAAGAAAGGAAAGCAGAGGAGAGGAGAGAAGAGAAACAAGCAGAGGAAAGGAGAGTGGAAAGAGAACTCCAGGAAAGAAGAGAAAAGGAACAAGCAGAGGAAAGGAGAGCTGCAAGGGACCTCGAAGCAGAGGAGAGAAAAGCGGAAAGGGAATTAAAGGAACGTGACATGGAGCTTCAGCAAGAAATCAAAGTCAAGGAGCTGGAGTTAATGAGAGAACGGGGAGAGGCACCACCCTTGCTGACGGGGTCGACACCTCACCAGAAAACCTGGGATGTGGGCAGACATGTGAGGCTGGTTCCACCGTTCAGTGAAAAGGAAGTCGCGAAATTCTTCCCACACTTTGAGAAAGTGGCTCGACAATTAAACTGGCCGGAGGAGGCCTGGACCATACTCGTACAAAGTGTGCTGGTGGGGAAAGCTCAGGAAATTTATTCGGCGCTACCAATGGACCAATGTGCAGATTATGAGGTACTGAAGAAGCACATCCTCAAGGCCTATGAGTTGGTTCCGGAAGCTTACAGGCAAAAATTCAGGAATGCCAGGAAGAGGGAGAGTGAGACCCATGTGGAGTTTGCCAGAGTGAAAGAAAACATGTTTGATCGGTGGTGTGAGTCAAAAGGAGTCGGGAAAGACTTCGAGACATTGCGGGACTTGATCCTGGTGGAGGAATTCCAGCAGTGTGTCCACGAGGACATCAAAGTGTACCTGCAGGAAAAGAAGGTACCAAAGTTGTGGGACGCAGCCACCATGGCAGATGATTATGCCTTAACCCACCGAATAGGGGTCCACGAACCTAACTCCTCGCCTAGATATCCGCAGGGGAGGTGGGGAACAGCAGGTGCGGAGAACGACCGTACATGGCGGCGGCCTCGAGATGATTATGGGGACAACTATGATACCCCACCGGTTCGAAATCAGAGGGATGCGGGCCCAAGACAAACTTATAGTTCGGGGGGCCCGAGGCAGACCCCGAGTTTTTCCTCCGGGCCTACTTGCGCGTTTTGCAAAAAACCTGGACACTTGATGTCCAGTTGTTACCTCATGAAAAGGGACAACCCAGAGCGGAGTCCGACTATTACAACTCCGAATGCGATGGCTAGCGTAAGAAATCGCCATCAAGAGGGTTACCAACCATTTGTTTCCGAGGGGTTTGTGTCACTGGATGGAGCCTCGACTAACCGGAGACCGGTTAGGATATTGAGAGACACAGGGGCCCATCAATCTTTAATGCTTGAAGGCATTTTGCCATGGTCCGAGGAGACGGCAACGGGGGATAGTGTTCGTTTACAGGGGATCGGGGGCGGTGTTAGTGCTCCCCTTCAGGTCATCCAGTTGGAGTCCGATTTGGTGTCAGGACCGGTCACCGTCGGTTTACAAGCCACGTTTCCTGTAGAGGGTGTATCTGTGGTTCTCGGGAATGATTTGGCCGGGGGTCAAGTTTATGGTAACCTGAGGGTTGAGAAAGAGCCCAGCAGGGAAAATAACACCACACCAGCTCGGGATGGTGACAAAAGTGCCAAGTTATTTGTAGGGGGACTGAACTTCAAAACAGAGGAAGAAGTTCTGACCTCTGTCTTCAACAGATATGGGCCGCTGGTGGAAGTGCGGTTGGTAAGAGACTGGGAAACGCAACAGTCAAGAGGGTTCGGCTTTGTCACGTTTGCCAGCACAAAAGACGCCAGAGAGGCAGAGAAGAATTGGAATGGCAAGGATTTGGAGGGTCGGACCATAACAGTAGGGAAGGCATTTCGTAGGCGTCGAGAGGTCTACAGGAGAGGACAACTGGGCGGTAGTTTTGGTGGTGGCCGCAGTCAATATTATTATGGAGGCTCCCTGAGTTACGGCCGCTCCCGAAGGAAGAATTGGCAAAGTAGTGGCCGAGAAGAAGACCGGTATTCAGGGGACTACAGGGACCAGTGGTCCCACCCTAATTATTAGGGACGTTCCGAGAAGTTGAAGCACTGAAGGCGGCGGAGCCGCCGAGCCAAGATTCCTACACGAATTAACCGTGAACGCCGTTCCTAAAGGCGCCCATGTAGAGAACTTTCCTGCACGGACTAACCGTGAACTCCACGTTCCTCAAGGCGCCCATGTAGAGAACTTTCCTGCACGGACTAACCGTGAACTCCGCGTTCCTAAAGGCATCCATGTAGTGAATACTCGGCTTGGCCTCCCGGAAAAGTGCTATCGAGTGGCTTAACTGGCTTTATTTTTAAGTGATAACTGTGCCCGGGGGGAATTGATAATGTGGGGGGGTTGAGTTATCTGGTTTATTTCTCCAAATTGGCCGGCAAAGAAAGTTTTCGCTGGGTTCAAACTTTCTTTCTTGAAGGGGGGGAGTGTTACATATTTATGTGAATGTATGTGAATTACCATGCAGGTGTTTGCTTCCGTGTGTAGTATATTAAGTTGTTGTGTAGTTGTTGTGGTTGGAGGGTCAGGAGCCCTTCTGAAAGAGTGGCAGGAAACGGAAGTGGCCGGAAGCGGAAGTGACGGGAAACAGAGGAGAAAAGACACGAGGGAAAGGAAGGCTTGTTCTTCCTCGCCCCCGCGACGACGAGAAGGTGGAATCGACCTTACGCTGCGCGGAAAACGCGCCGTTGCGAAACGTCTGGCGAGAGGAGTTACCTGGGCGGTAAATACCTTTGGACACGTCCAGTCACTGTGAGTTCGTGCACGAAACCAAGCGTCCGGGACAGTTTGCCCCGTCTACAAAGACGCGTACGGGTCCGCACGTTGGGCCTCGCTCGCGTCGGAAGCCGCGCTGGGTTTTTGCCCATCGACAAGGACGCGTAAGAGTCGCACGTGGGGCCTCGCGCACGTTGGACGCCGCGCTGGGTTTGCCCCGTGGCTTGGCAAGGAGGTGCGCTGCAGCCGCGGCCCCAGTCCGAGACGGCACGTTTAGAGCACGTCCGCCCGGGGCTCGTTCAACCGCCCGTGTGCGGAGAGGAGAGACATTGACCACGGAGGGAGTCAGGAGTGGGGCTCACGTGAGGAATGTATAAGATTAAGATGGCCATCTTAGAGTTTGTGTAGATGAGTTCACATGGTTGTAATATTGATTGTGCATTGTTGATGGTTGTGGATTGCTCAGTGAATATATTATTGATTATTCCGGATCCTTGGTGTGGGGTTTCTTCTTGACCGGAATTCATATTGATTGCGTTACGAAAGCGTATAAACCATATATCTTTCTGGCGGGGTCCCTCCCACGGTCCGGGGGTCACCAAGACCAGGTAGTTACCGGGAGGACCACGTAACAACTGTTATTATTGTTATTATTATTATGTACATGTATGTAATTTGGAATAGTTTAGATGTACACCATACAACTAATTGTACATTGCTATGAAAAACGGGTATGTTTTACATGCATAGGGCCTACTCTTCCATTGCAAGTCTGGGTTACAATTTCTGGGCCTTTTATATAATTACAATTTAATTGTGGATATGTATTTCTCCCGGTGCGCCGACATGAAAAGTTAAATTACTTTTTAATTTTCATATTCAAAATCAACATTTCTGTCATTTGTCAAGATGTTTTTAAGGCAATCTTGTTGTAATAATAGGATTTTATATGGCGTAAATGGCAGGAGCCTCTAAGCGCTTAGAAAAGAGAAGAAAGCCAACGAGATGAATATACAAATACAAATTATACAAGAAAACCTGAGATATAATCAGATGTCGGCATTTTCAAATAAATGAGTCGTTAACAGAAATTTGAAAATGTTCACATTGTGGGCTTTGTGCGCATGCGTGCTGGTCAAGAAAGTAAGACGCAAGAGAGAAAGGTAGTCCAGGAAATGATAGGCACTTCCTGTCCCCTCTTTCCCTTTTATTCCTTTTCCCCCTCTCCTCCCTCACCCCATCTCCTCTCCCACTCCTACTCCTTGTCCCACCCCCTCTCCATCTCTCTCACACCATTCCCTCTCCCACTTCTTGTCCCAACCCCCCCCCCCCCTCCATCTTCGTCACCATCGACCCTCTCCCACTCCCACTCCTTATCCCACCTCCTCTCCATCTCCCATCTCCATCTCCCTCTCCCACCACCTCTCCTATTCCCTCTCTCTCTCCAACCCCCTCTCCTATTTCCTCTCCGTCTCCCTCTCCCACCCCCTCTCCTATTTCCTCTCCCACCCCCTCTCCTATTCCCTCTCCCTCTCCCACCCCTCTCCTATTCCCTCTCCCTCTCTCTCTCTCTCCAACCCCCGCCCCTATTCCCTCTCTCTCTCTCTCTCCAACCCCTCCCCTATTCGCATTTCCTATTATATATCGTCATCTATTACTTGCACTTACTCTGTCGCCATTCCCAAATAGCGTTTGGTCGACTCATCGAGAGTTGCCGATTGCGCTCCATCATCAGGAAATCGTTTATCCACATAAAGCTCGTGCATCTTTTGCCTCTAATCCCAGCTGTCATCCACTGGATATACAATACATCTCTGGTGGTGAATGCAATCGAACGATGGAGCTTTGCCTGCGATTTCAGATTAGATCACTCCGTGGTGTCACGCGCCAAATCCCAAGGGATACGGAGGAAGGACACGGTGTGTGCGGAGAGGTGATGTTGTACGTCCGAGTACGGGATCCGATTCACGTACACACGTGGTCTTCATCGATAATTATCCAGGATCGTCCGAGCATTGGGAAGACCCGAGCGGAGAAACCAACGCCGATGACGACGGAAGCATCCGATGCAGATTTTGTTCCAAAGAAAGTTTCCATCACGGAGAGTTTTTGAGTAAAACAGCTCGAGTGATGAATCGTTAGCGATTCACTGCGCAGACTGAACCAATCTCGGGCGAACAGCGTGAGATCAGGACGTCCTGCCAGCAGCCGCCATCACACTCTAAAACTCTCACCTTCGGGGGAAGCAATCAGCAAATACATTCTCATTTACGTTTCCGCATTATCTACGTCTTCATCAAAGGTTATTGCTTTTGTTATAAAGACTAGTTAATGCTTTTTTATCCTCCTGGTTGATCACGAAGTATTATCCTCATAACACGTACATGGACGGACCCAGATCGCAATGTCAATCTCGAGTTCCCATTCATACAGAGAACACGACAGATAGACAGACAGCACTTCTCCAACATCAAATTTTGTCTCAACAAATTATCGATTACAATTACTCGATTTTCCCTATAATCATTTGGCAGTTTAATTAATTCACCCGTTTCAAATACATCTCCCATAAGAGAGCCGGATTTGTGTGTGTATATACTCGATATGGCCAAAAGTATGTGGACAGCCCTTCTAATTAATGGATTCGCTGTTTCAGCCACATACATTGCTGACAGGTATATATAATCAAGCACACAGCCATGCAATCTCCATAGACAAACATTGGCAGTAGAATGGGCCGTACTGAAGAGCTCAGTGACTTTCAACGTGGCACCGTCATAGGATGCCACCTTTCCAACAAGTCAGTTCGTCAAATTTCTGCCCTGCTCGAGCTGTCCCGGTCAACTGTAAATGTTGTTATTGTGAAGTGGAAACGTCTAGGAGCAACAACAGCTCAGCCACGAAGTGGTAGGCCACACAAGCTCACAGAACGGGACCGCCGAGTGCTGAAGCTCATAGCGTGTAAAAATCGTCTATCCTCGGTTGTAACACTCACCACCGAGTTCCAAACTGCCTCTGGAAGCAACATCAGCACAACAACTGTTCATCGGGAGCTTCATGAAATGGGTTTCCATGGCCGAGCAGCCGCACACAAGCCTGAGATCACCATGCGCAAGGCCAAGCGTCGGCTGGAGTGGTGTAAAGCTCGCCGCCATTGGACTCTGGAGCAGTGGAAACGCGTTCTCTGGAGTGATGAATCACGCTTCACCATCTGGCAGTCGGACGGACGAATCTGGGTTTGGCAGATGCCAGGAGAACGCTACCTGCCCGAATGAGTAGTGCCAACTGTGATGGAGGGGGAAATAATGGTCTGGGGCTGTTTTTCATGGTTCGGGCTAGGCCCCTTAGTTCCAGTGAAGGGGAATCTTAACGCTACAGCATCCGATGACATTCTAGACGATTGTGTGTTTCCAACTTTGTGGCAAAGGTTTGGGGAAGGCCCTTTCCTGTTTCAGCATAACAATGTCACCGTGCACAAAGCGAGGTCCATACAGAAATGGTTTGTCGAGATCGGTGTGGAAGAACTTGACTGGCCTGCACAGAGCCCTGACCTCAACCCCATCGAACACCTTTGGGACGAATTGGAACGCTGACTGCGAGCCAGGCCTAATCGCCCAACATCAGTGCCCGACCTCTCTAATGCTCTTGTGGCTGAATGGAAGCAAATCCCCGCAGCATTCCAACATCTCATGGAAAGCCTTCCCAGAAGAGTGGATGCTGATACAGTAGCAAAGGGGGGAGGACCAACTCCATATTAATGCCCATTAATTTGGAATGAGATGTTCGATGAGCACATAAGGGTGTGATGTTCGGGTGTCCACATACTTTTGGCCATGTAGTATATATATACATATATATATATATATATATATATATATATATATATATAATTTTTTTTAAGGAAGTTGGATTTTTTGAGTTAAAAAAAAAATCTCTTTATCGTGCATTAGCATTTGTAGCTATGTAAAAGGTAATATGAAATGATTCCCAACCCTATTCCTTAGTGGGTGTCGGTAGGTGTTTTAGGCCCCGGAAAAAAAAAAGGAAAAAAAAAAGATTTCTTCAAAATGCCAACAGAATTATAACAGCGCTAGGTTATGTCATGTACCCCTGCCAATACACAACAGTAATTAATAATCAATAAGAAGGTGCCCGCAAGGGAAATGATAAGCAAACGATAAAAACACAATTTGTGCCCACAAGGATTATTAATCGAAAATAACTTAGTTGCGAATAGTCCTCGTTAATAACCATGATATCCACTGAGAAACATTGATAAATCGATATAATATAATATAAACATGATAGCCGTGGAGAGGGATTGGTAATTAATAATAAAGTATGATGGCCGTGAAGAGCAGTATTGTAAATCGATGACAAACTATTAATCTTCAAAAATAATTACACAACAAAAGTTGCACGATTTCTATTGCTTTTCCGGTACATTCAAAGACGATCATATTCTGATCGAAGAGGTCCGACATATTGATCTGTGGATGAAATCAACTGCATGTTCATTGATCGAGATATGCTAACCGCCGAGGGGGAGCAGGGATGCGCTGACGTTTCAGGGGTTAACCCTTCGCCGGAGCAAAAGACGTTTGTCCCTCTCTTTTACCAAGCAATTGTTTCGAGACAGACAGACACACAGACACACACACACACACACACACACACACACACACACACAATTTCATTTAATTAAAATTTAAAAAATATATACTTTAATTAAATTAGATCCAATTTAATTAGATATACCCATTAGCTCATCCTGATGGGTAACTGCATAACGTACTTTTACTTTTCCGACATACGACGCTTCTTTGACAAATTTATTGGAGTTCTATGAAGCGGTTTCTAATTTGGTGGAGGAGGGATGTGCAGTACATGTGATGTAGTACATCTAGATTTTCAGAAGGAATTTGATAAGGTACCACATTGATTTTGATAAGGCTACGGTTAGGGCTTGCGGAGTGGCTGGTCGGGTTACTAACTGGATTGAAAAGTGGAAACTGACAGTGATGGATTGGAAACCGACTTGGTGATAGCAGGGAGGTTGTAAGTAGTGGGGAATAGGCTTTCCAAATTATGTACGTATATCTATATATATACATTATACAATACAATACGACAAACAGGGTTGGCGGCAGGAAGGGCATCCGGCCGTAAAACATTGCTTCAAAAAGGGGACCAAAAAAAAACAAAAAACAAAAAAAACAACAACAACAACCACAGTCCCCGAAAAGGCCAACCCCCGCTTTGCGGGGAAAAATGGCCTCTAAACGGTGGTTTTATCTATATATTGAAGGAGCTGCGCTCCAACGCGAGTCGAAAGAATTGACGCGACCAAAGACGGAATTCGTCCGAGTTGCTTTATTGAAACAAAACAGCTCAGGTATTCTGACAAAAGCCCGTTTATCGGGCAGCAATATATATACACATTTATGTCGGGAAGTTTGCCCGGCAAAAGCTATACCGGGCATGCCCGGGTGTCAAGGGCGAGCCTTGGAAAGGCGAGTCTGGACCTGCCCGGGCGTGTTTGGCTGCGGCCTGGCAAGTCGAGGCTGGGCGCGCCCGGGCGCTCTGGACGAGCACTGGAGAGGCGAGAGCGGACATGCCCGGACGCTCTGGGTGAGCCCTGGAAAGGCGATAGCGGGCATGCCCGGACGCTCTGGGCGAGCCCTGGAAAGGCGATAGCGGGCATGCCCGGACGCTCTGGGCGAGCCCTGAAAAGGTGATAGCGGGCATGCCCGGACGCTCTGGGCGAGCCCTGGAAAGGCGAGAGCGGGCATGCCCGGGAAAGACGAGACCGGGCGTGCCCGGGAGGTTCGGGCGTGCCCGGGAACAGAGAGTCCGGGAATGCCCGGGAGAGGCACGTCTGGCCGTGTTCTGGCCGGTGCAAGGCGATTGTGTGCATCCAGCGGTAACCGCTACACACGCCCCTCCAGAATCGACCTGCACCGGCAGGGTCAATTTAAGAGGGGTCCGGACGACCCGGCCGAAGCGACCCCTGGAGGGTCGTGGGGAGGGGTCCGACGTGGTGGTGGGTGGTCGAGCGGGGGGAACTGTGGACGGGGGGCGGCCTCGCCGCGGAGGAAGGGCCAACCGTGGTGGTCGGTCAACGTCCATGTGCGCCGGTTTGAGGCGGTCCACAGAAATCCGGTCCGGCCGGCCGCCGAAGTCGACGATGAAAGACTTGTCGTACGGCGGCCGGAGTGGCCCCCGGTGCGCGTCATGATGCACAAAGACGTACTCCGCTGTGCGAAGCGCCGGGGGGACGTAGGACTGGGGGCCACCGTGGCGGGACGTCGGCACAGGGGCAAATCGTCGGGCGGCCTCCTGGAGGTCCGAGCGCTGGCGAGCGGCGGACCAGGGACTGGTAGCGTCGGGCACGAATTCGCCCGGGACGCGGAGCGGCTGGCCGTAGACGAGCTCGGCGGCGGACGCCTGGAGGTCTTCCTTGGGGGCCGTGCGAAGGCCCAAAAGGACCCACGGCAGCCGGTCGGCCCAACCGTCGTCCTGAAGGCCGGCCATGAGTGCGGCCTTCATGGAGCGGTGAAACCGCTCGCACAACCCGTTGGCTTGGGGGTGGTAGGCCGTGGTGCGGTGCAGCGTGACCCCCAACGAACGGGCGACCGCGCCCCAAAGCTCAGACGTGAACTGTGGGCCGCGGTCGGACGAGACGTCCGCTGGTGCGCCGAAGCGCGCGACCCAGGTGGCGATGAACGCCTGCGCCACATCGGCGGTGGTGGTGGAGGTGAGGGGCACGGCCTCCGGCCACCTGGTGGTCCTGTCCACCATGGTGAGCAGGTGGGTGAACCCCCGCAAGGGGGGCAGGGGACCCACCAGGTCCACGTGGACGTGGTCGAAACGCCGTTCAGGCACGGCGAAAGGTGCCAGCGGGGCCTGGGTGTGGCGGTGGACCTTGACCCGCTGGCAGGCCGTGCAGGCGTTGGCCCAGTCGCGGATGTTTCGTCGAAGGCCGTGCCAGACGAAACGCGCCGACACCAGCTTCTGAGAAGCTTTCCGGCCCGGGTGAGAAAGGCCGTGGATGGAGGCGAAGATGCGGCGCTGCCAGGAAACGGGCACGATGGGGCGAGGCTGGCCCTGGGAGACGTCGCAGAGCAGGACGGTGCCCGCGAAGGGAATGTCGGCCAGGCGGAGGCCCGTGTCTGCCGCACAGAGTGCCTGCACCGAGGCGTCGGTGGTCTGGTCGGCCGCCATGAGCGCGAAGTCCACGCCGAGGTGGACCGCGTTCGCGCTGGCCCGAGAAAGACAGTCGGCCACGGCATTGTCTTTGCCGGCAACGTGCCGGATGTCCGTGGTGAACTCCGACACGGCGGAGAGGTGGCGCTGCTGGCGGGCCGAACACGGCTCCGTGACCTTAGCCATTGCGTAGACCAACGGCTTGTGGTCGACGAAAGCCATGAACGGGCGGCCCTCCAGGAGGTGTCGGAAATGGCGAACGGCCAGGAACAGCCCGAGCAGCTCGCGGTCGAACGTGCTGTAGTTTAACTCGTTCGGCCGGAGTTGCCGGCTGAAAAAAGCGAGTGGCTGCCAAACCCCGTCCACCCATTGCTCATGGACGGCGCCCACCGCGTAGTTGGAGGCGTCCGTAGTGAGGGCGATGGGCGCGTTGAGCACCGGGTGAGCCAGCAGCGTTGCGTCGGCGAGGGCCCGTTTGGCGCTGGCGAAGGCCGCGTCCATGGCCGTGGACCAAACAATGTCATGCTTGGCCGGCTTGCCCCGGAGGGCCTCGTAAAGGGGCCGCATGAGCTGAGCAGCGCGGGGCACGAATCGGTGATAAAAATTCACCATGCCGAGGAACTCTTGGAGGGTCTTGATGGAACGGGGACGCGGGAACGTGGTGATGGCCTCGACCTTGGTCGGCAGCGGCACGGCCCCGGTCTTGGTGATGCGGTGGCCCAAAAAGTCAACGGTCGTCGCGCCGAAGTGGCATTTGACCGGGTTGACAATTAAGCCGTGCTCGCTGAGGCGACCGAACAGTGTTCGGAGGTGGAGGAGGTGCTCGGCGCGGGACGTGCTGGCGACGAGGATATCGTCCAGATAGACGAAAAGAAACGGCAGGTCGCGCAGCACGCCGTCCATCAAGCGCTGGAATGCCTGGGCCGCGTTCTTGAGGCCAAACGGCATCCGCAAAAATTCGAACAGGCCGAACGGCGTTATGACGGCCGTCTTCGGGACGTCGGCCGCCGGACAGGTACCTGGTGGTAGCCCCGTATCAGGTCAATTTTCGAAAAGATGACCCGTCCCGCCAAACGGGCGGAAAAGTCCTGAATATGCGGGATCGGGTACCTGTCGGGGGTGGTAGCGTCGTTGAGACGGCGGTAGTCGCCACACGGGCGCCATCCACCCCCCGGCTTCGACACGATGTGCAGTGGCGAGGCCCACGCGCTATCGGAGCGCCGCACGATGCCGAGGTGCTCCAACGCGTCGAACTCGGCCTTCGCCATGGCGAGCTTGGCCGGGTCGAGGCGGCGGGCCCTGGCGTAGACCGGCGGGCCCGTAGTGGGTATGTGGTGCTCGATCCCGTGCCGCACCGCGACGGCCGAAAACGTCGGCCGCGTGAGGGCCGGGAATTCCGCGAGCAGGCGAGCGAACTCGTTCACTGCCGGGAGGGCGCACGCCAGTTCGGTCGGCGCGGAGCTGCTCATTGTGCACGCCAGGGAGCTGAAGGTCTCGGCGTGGACAAGGCGACGTCGTTTGATGTCGACCAGCAGCCCGTGCGCGCAGAGGAAGTCGGCGCCCAGCAAAGCCACGGGGACGCTGGCGGTAACAAAAGTCCATTGAAAACGCTGGCTGCCGAAGCAGAGGGTGACGACGCGTGGGCCGAAAGTGCGTATGGCCGAGCCATTAGCAGCGACCAAAGAGGGGCCGCAAACGGCGTCCCGCCTGTCCTGCTCGGAGGCGGGTATGACGCTCAGTTGGGTGCCGGTGTCACACAGGAAACGCCGCCCAGACGCTTTGTCCCGAATAAACAGCAAGTTGCCCGAGTGGCCGGCGCTCATGGCTGGGAATGAACGCCGGCCCGGCCGTTTCCCGACCTGCCGAAAGTGCACGGGGGCCGGCACGTCCGAGCCTTGTGTCCGAACCTGGCGTGGTAATAACACCACGCCCGGTCAGGTGGAGGCCCCGGCCGTCGTGTCGGAAGCGGGCGGTGCGGCGTGGCAGCCACCAGTTGCACCTGTAGTTCGGCCTCCAACCGCGCAGGGCGCTCGGGCGTCGTGGGCGTCGCCTCGGACGGCGGCGGGCTCCAGGTAACCGCGCCGATGTGCTGGCCCGCCGAGGTGATCTTATCGGCTTCCCTGGCGAGGGCGCAGGAATCCGTGATCAACGTGCCAGCCAGGGCGAGGCGTACCGGGTGAGGCAGCTGGCGAAGGAACAGCTCGCGGAACAGAAAATCCGGAGAGTGCTCACCGAGCAACGAGAGCATATAGTCCATGCGCTCGGACGGGTGCGTGTCGCCGAGCTCGGGCAGAGCGAGCAGGTGCCGTGCGCGTGCCGCCGGTGAGAGGGCGAAAGCGTCGAGGAGGAGTGTCTTCAGCGCGTCATATTTGTCAGCAGCCGGCGGGTGCTCGAGGAGGCTCAAGGCGCGGGCCGCGGTGGCGGAACCGAGCGCCGCCACAACATGGTGGAAGCGGGTGTCGTCCGCGGTGATGCCTCGCAGGGCGAACTGAGAGTCCGCCTGGGCGAACCAAACAGCCGCGTGAGCCTCCCAGAAGGTAGGCAGTTTAAGAGTCACTGCCATGTCCATGTCGGTAGGTCACCAGTGAAGGAGCTGCGCTCCAACGCGAGTCGAAAGAATTGACGCGACCAAAGACGGAATTCGTCCGAGTTGCTTTATTGAAACAAAACAGCTCAGGTATTCTGACAAAAGCCCGTTTATCGGGCAGCAATATATATACACATTTATGTCGGGAAGTTTGCCCGGCAAAAGCTATACCGGGCATGCCCGGGTGTCAAGGGCGAGCCTTGGAAAGGCGAGTCTGGACCTGCCCGGGCGTGTTTGGCTGCGGCCTGGCAAGTCGAGGCTGGGCGTGCCCGGGCGCTCTGGACGAGCACTGGAAAGGCGAGAGCGGGCATGCCCGGACGCTCTGGGCGAGCCCTGGAAAGGCGAGAGCGGGCATGCCCGGGAAAGACGAGACCGGGCGTGCCCGGGAGGTTCGGGCGTGCCCGGGAACAGTGAGTCCGGGCATGCCCGGGAGAGGCACGTCTGGCCGTGTTCTGGCCGGTGCAAGGCGATTGTGTGCATCCAGCGGTAACTGCTACAATATATACATTACTCACAATAAGTTCGGGATATTGGCAGGTTCTTCGGTGTGGTTGATTTTGTATATTCATTATGTTGAAAAAAGTTGTTGGTCCTAATTCTATCGTTATTAATGAGTGTAAAAAAACACAGCATTCTTGATTTCAATACCCGAACCCTAACCCCTATAAAAATAAACTCACTCCCACAATATCCCTAACTTATTGTGAGTAGTATATATATATATATATATATATATATATATATATATATATATATATATATATATATATATATATATATATATATATATATATATATATATATATATATATATCTGCAGTGCATTCAGAAAGTATTCAGACCCCTTCACTTTTTTCACATTTTGTTATGTTGCAGCCTTATGCTGAAATCGTTTAAATTAATTTTTTCCCTCATCAATCTACACTCAATACCCCATAATGACAAAGAGAAAACAGGATTTTAGAAAGTTTTGCAAATTTATTAAAAGGAAAAAACGGAAATATCACATTTACATAAGTATTCATACCCTTTGCTATGACACTTGAAATTTAGCTCAGGTGCCTCAAATTTCTCTTGATCATCTTTGAGATGTTTCCACACCTTGATTGGAGTCCACCTGTGGTAAATTCAATTGATTGGACATGATCTGGAAAGGCACACACCTGTCTGTATAAGGTCTAACAGCTGACAATGCATATCAGAGCAAAAACCAAGCCATGAGGTCGAAGGAACTGCCTGCAGAGCTCAGAGACAGGATTGTGTCGAGGCACAGATCTGGGGAAGCCTACAACAAAAAATTCTGCTGCATTGAAGGTTCCCAAGAGCACAGTGGCCTCCATAATTCTTGAATGGAAGAAGTTTGGAACAACCAGGACTCTTCCTAGAGCTGGCCGCCCGGCCAAACTGAGCAATCGGGGGAGAAGGGCCTTGGTAAGAGAGGTGATCAAGAACCCGATGGTCACTCTGGCTGAGCTCCAGAGATCCTGTGTGGAGATGGGAGATAACTTCCAGAAGGACAACCATCACTGCAACACTCCACCAATCTCGGCTTTATGGCAGAGTGGCCAGACGGAACCCTCTCCTCAGTGAAAGACACATGAAAGCCCGCTTGGAGTTTGCAAAAAAAGAACCTAAAGGACTCTCAGACTGTGAGAAACAAGATTCTGTGGTCTGATGAAACCAAGATTGAACTGTTTGGCCTCAATTCTAAGTGTCATATCTGGAGGAAACCAGGCACCGCTCATCACCTGCCCAATACCATCCCAACGGTGAAGCATGGTGGTGGCAGCATCATACTGTGGGGGTGTTTTTCAGCAGCAGGAACTAGGGGACTGGTCAGGGTTGAGGGAACAATGAACGGAGCAAAGTACAGAGATATCCTTAATGAAAACCTGAAACAGAACGCTCAGGACCTCAGACTGGGCCGAAGGTTCACCTTCCAACAGGACAATGACCCTAAGCACACAGCCAAGACAACGCAGGAGTGGCTTAGGGACAACTCTGTGAAGGTTCTTGAGTGGCCCAGCCAGAGCCCTGACTTGAACCCAATCGATCATCTCTGGAGAGACCTGAAAATGGCTGTCCACCAACGGTCCCCATCCAACCTGACAGAGCTTGCGAGGATCTGCAGAGAAGAATGGCAGAAAATCTGCAAATCCAGGTGTGCAAAGCTTGTTGCGTCATACCCAAAAAGACTCGAGGCTGTAATCGCTGCCAAAGGTGCTTCAACTAAGTACTGAGTTCGGGGTCTGAATACTTATGTCAATGTGATATATCAGTTTTTTCTTTTTAATAAATTTGCAAAACTTTCTAAAATCCTGTTTTCTCTCTGTCATTATGGGGTATTGAGTGTAGATTGATGAGGGAAAAAATGAATTTAAACGATTTCAGCATAAGGCTGCAACATAACAAAATGTGAAAAAAGTGAAGGGGTCTGAATACTTTCTGAATGCACTGTGTACACAGTCGTGGCCAGAAATATTAGCACCCTTGCACTTTTGTCAAATAACTCAAGCACCCTTGAACTTTATTTCACTGTTAATATTACAGAACCTTTGTTTTTTATTCAGAACTTAATATAATCCTTTAAAATAAAAATAAAAAGAAATGGCATAAAAAAAATTATTAACACTCGCGACATCATATTTGGTCACACAACCTTTGTACAAAATAACTGCAGTCAAGCGCTTTCTGTAGCCATGAATGAGCTCCCTACACCTCTCTACTGGCAGTTTCGCCCACTCTTCTTGTGCAAACTGCTCCAGTTCTCCCAGATTTGAAGGGTGCCTTCTCCCAACTGATGTTTTCAGATCTCCCCACAGGTGTTCAATAGGATTTAGATCTGGACTCCTTGCTGGCCACTTCAGAACAGTCCAGCGTTTTGTGTTGAACCATTGCTGGTTGCTTTTTGAAGTGTGTTTGGGGTCATTGTCCTGCTGCAAGACCCATGACCTTCAACGGAGACCGAGCTTCTGACACTGGGTTCAACATTGCACTACAAAATGCCTTGGTAATCTCCTGATTTCATGATGCCATGCACACATTCAAGGCACCTAGTGCCAGAGGCAGACCAGCAACCCCAAAACATCATGGAACCAACCTCCTCCATGTTTGACTGTAGGGAAGGTGTTCTTTTCTTTGAAGGCTTCATTTTGTTTTCTGTAAACATAGAGATGATGTGAATT
Organism: Myxine glutinosa; assembly: GCF_964187855.1. NCBI lineage: Eukaryota > Metazoa > Chordata > Myxini > Myxiniformes > Myxinidae > Myxine > Myxine glutinosa. The sequence continues at coordinate 108,830,579 of NC_136271.1, read as the reverse complement.
TACCAAAAACCTCTAATTTGGTCTTATCTGTCCACAGAAGGATTTGGGCTTGTTCAGGTGTGTTTTTTATGTCTCTCAGCAGTTGGGTCCTCCTGGGTCTCCTACCCTTTCAATGAGTTGGTGAAGAATGGTGCGAGTTGAAACTGTAGTACCTTGTGTCTGAAGGTCAGCTTGAATCTGTTTGGCAGTTGATCGAGGTGCTTTCTCCACCATTCGAACAATCCTTCGCTGCAATCTTCCATCAAGTTTTCTCTTGCGGCCAAGTCCAGGGAGGTTGGCTCCAGTGCCATGGGTCTTAAACTTCCTGATAATATTGCGTACAGTGGACGCAGGAACATCAAGGTCTCTGGAGATGGACTTGTAGCCTTGAGATTGTCCATGCTTGGCTATAATCTTGTGTCTGACCTCTTCAGACAATTCTCTGGTTTTCTTTCTTTTCTCCATGCTCATTGAGGTACACACAGTGATACAAAACAGCAGAATGACTTCTTTTCTCTATTCAAACTGGTTGAATGAGTGATTTTTATATTGCAGGCACCTGAAACTCACCACAGGTGCGTTCATTTCCAACGTAAAGGAGAATCACTTGTTTGAAATCTAATTATTTCTAACAACTTCTAAAAGGTGCCAATAATATTGTCGTGCCAGCCCCGGCGGTTAACACCGCTGGGTGACGAATAGCCATAACGGTCCTTAATTCCGAGGCGCGTAACCGAAACCGGCTCAACGTCCATCACCTAATGTTCAGTATAACGTCCATCAGAGGAACGGCACACACAGTTTGACTGGTTATAGATGTGTCGGGATTCAAACCCAGGCTAGACAGCACCACTCGGACTCATGCCATTGTCGCAGGTATTCAAATCAATTGATTGTTATTCAAATCACATGGCGTATTCTGCACACGGATAACTCCAATAAAACAGTTGAATGTGCATGTTCAGCCGAAGATGTAAAGGATTTCAAAAGGACATCGAGCGAAAAACAATGGAATATGCTCAAAGCACTCATTTATGATCCCCACGGTGTAAATTTGAGGTTTGTCGAGTAAATCGGATTTTTAAACGATTTTGTGTAGTCGGGACATGCAAAATGGCAGCGCGTTTGATGCTTCCAGGAGTTAAAAGGGGCGGCGAATGCACATCGTTGTTTTATCTCTCGTGTTCTTTGCGCAAAGTATTTCATCTTCATACATGTTCTGTTGAAAGAGGGTCTGTGTCTAATGGATAAACCGCCGACTCGATGGCAGTTCAGGCACAGGTGAAAATTGCTCCCAAAAGCCACTTCTCCATCGAGTCTGTGCGTCTCATGGAATGATCAATTGACCAAAGACCGAAGCCAGTGACCAATTGCAAATTCATAGTAGGATTAAGCCTCCAGCTTATAGGATAGGGGAATAAATTGGCTTACAGCTGTTGTAGGATTTGTTTCGACAATTGGCGCCCCCAATTTTAATGGTACCGCAGAGTTTCTTCGGCCCCGTAGGAGTACTAAACCACTAATTAGAAGAAAAAAAAATCTTCCTGCACTCCCGACATTCCCAATTTCCGAGCTGCATCAATTTCCGAGCTGTATCTCACAGCCAGCCAGTACTTTCAGAATGAAATTTTACATCAACAACGTGAATGTAAAGTATGCGGGGGTCGACATAATTTGTTTGGACCTTGACCTAATTTTAAGGTTATGACCTAATTATAGACATTTTAACAATTTTCACCATAACTCCACCAAGGTTTGTCCAATCAAAACGAAATTGCACTCTCTAGATAGCCTAGCGCAAAGTGCATTTTGGTTCAATTTACATCATTATCCTTCCGGGTTAAAGGTCAAGGTCTTTCAATCCGAGTACTAAACCAACATTTAGGTTTTTCTCCCTTTTCTCTGCCAATGTTCGAGGACTTTCAGAATGAAATTTTGCCTCAATAATAGGAATGCAATATATGCGGGGTTAACATTGTTTTTTTGGCCTTGATCTATTTTAAGGTCATGACCCAATTTTAGTAATTTTTTATAAATCGCCAAAACTCGACTAAGGCTTATCCGATCAGTACAAAATTGCCCTCCCTACATAGCATACAGGAAGGCAAATTTATGCTTAATTTACATCATACCCATGCAGGTTAAAGGTCAAGGTATTACACTCCGAGGAGTACTAAAACTCCATTTAGGTTTTTCTCCTCTTTCTGCCAATGTCCGAGCTGTATCTGATCCATCTAGGATTTTCGGAATGAAATTTAGCATGGATAATGGGAATAAAAAGTATGTGGGGTTGACAAATAATATGACCTTGACCTAATTAAGATCATGACCCAATTAGACATTTTAACATTTGTCACAAAACTTTACCAAAGTCTGTCCCATCAGAATGAAACTGCCCCCTCTAGATACACTAGAGCAAGACGCATTTACTCTATATTTACATCATACCACTTCGGGTTAAAGCTCAAGGTCAAATGGAACTCTGAAAAAAAAAAAATCAATTTTTCATTATCACTCAATTTTGCCAATGAGGAATCCCAAAGAATGCTTGCCTTCCAATATTTTTTTAATTTTTTACATTTTTTTGTATACAAGATCGAGGCTCGTGAAAGAGCGAACATTAATCACACAGAAAGACAAACCGACACATAAAACATATAACATCGGGAGCGGTAGACAAGATGGGGAAGGACACAAACACAACATTTGAGAGCAGGGACCGAGAGACATGGAGACATCGAGAGATCTGGGAGAGGGCGAGGGCTTTGGGGGGGGGGGGGCAAGGGAAGGGGGCGGTGGGAGAGGTATAAAACATATGGACACTGCCAGGACTTCCAGGAAAGAAGTTGGAATTTCAAACAAGGTGGATCTGGGGTGAATTAGCGGGGGTAGAAAAGATTAAGGTTTTGGATGGGGGAAGATAAGAGATGGTGGTGAACAGCTGTTTTAAAGACCTGGAGGGAGGAGTGGGATTGAAGGGAGTGAGGGAGTTTGTTCCAGAGGTGGGAGAAAAGAGGAATGAAAGAGTGAAGGTGAGCAGAGAGCCGAGATTTCGGCAGTTTAACCATCAGAGGGTTGCTGGCAGATCTTGTGCGACCTGTAGGAATATTTGGGGGACAGAGCACAGAGAGAGCTGGGGGTGCAAGGCCGGAGAGGAGTCGGTAGAAGACAGAAAGACCACCTACCTGCCTGCGGTGAGTGAGTGAAAGGCCCTCAGAGATAGCTTCATCGCGGGAGATTCCAATAATTCTGAAAGCTTTGGTTTCAACAGCGTGAAGCCGAGCTAGGTGTGAGGCAGGAGCACCGGCCCATAGGGGAGAACAGTATTCCATTGAGCTGCGGATGAAAGCCTTGTATGTGGTGAGGAGCTCAGGTGTGCCGAGGAAGGACTTCGCACGACGGAGGATGCCCAGTCGGCGACTGGCTTTGGAGGCCAGCTTGGAAATGTGGTTTTCCCAAGAAAGATCATGGCAGATAGTGAGACCCAAAAGCTTGAGCGACAGAACTTCTTTTTTTTTATTTTATTTTTTTATTTTTTTGTATACAAGATCGAGGCTCGTGAAAGAGCTAACATTAATCACACAAAAAGACAAACCGACACACAAAACACAAAAAACAAGGGGAGCGGTAGACAAGATGCGGAGAGAGGGGGAAGGACACAAAAGAGAGGGGGAAGGACACAAACACAACATTTGAGAGCAGGGACATCGGGAGGACTTGGGGGGAGGTGGGAGGGGATTAAAACATATTAACACTGCAAGGACTCTGGGGTGAATTACCGGGGGTAGAAAAGATCAAGGTTTTCGATGGGGGAAGATAAGAGATGGTGGTGAACAGCTGTTTTAAAGACCTGGAGGGAGGAGTGGGATTGAAGGGAGTGGGGGAGTTTGTTCCAGAGGCGGGAGAAAAGGGGAATGAAAGAGTGAAGGTGAGCAGAGAGCCTAGACTTTGGCAGTTTAACCAGAAGAGGGTTGCAGGCAGATCTTGTGCGACCTGAAGGAATATTGGGGGGACAGAGCACAGAGAGAGCTGGGGGAGCAAGGCCGGAGAGGAGTCGGTAGAAGACAGAAAGATCACCAACCTGCCTGCGGTGAGTGAGTGAAAGGCCCTCGGCGTTGACTACATCGCAGGAGATTCCAATGATTCTGAAAGCTTTGGCCTCAACAGCGTGAAGCCGAGCAAGGTGTGAGGCAGGAGCACCAGCCCAGAGGGGGGAACAGTATTCCATTGAGCTGCGGATGAAAGCCTTGTATGTGGTGAGGAGCTCAGGTGTGCCAAGGAAGGACTTCGCACGACGGAGGATGCCCAGTCGGCGACTGGCTTTGGAGGCCAGCTTGGAAATGTGGTTTTCCCAAGAAAGATCATGGCAGATAGTGAGACCCAAAAGCTTGAGCGACAGAACTTCTTGGAGAGGATTGTTGAGAAAGTAGATGGGAGGGTTGTCCAGTCGGTCCTTTCGGAGAGACATTGTAAGAGTGTGAGATTTGTCAGGATTGAAAGACATGTTCCACTTGTTTGACCAGTCTGTGATTTTGTCCAGGTCTGCAGAGAGTGAGGAGGCTGCAGACTGCCGATCTGAGGGATGAGGAATGGAGTGACAGAGAGTAGAGTCGTCAGCAAAGAGATAGAGAGGATTTTCAAGAGAGTCAGAGAGATCATTGATGAAGACCAGAAAAAGCACAGGGCCCAGAACACTACCTTGGGGAACTCCAACCTGAACAGGAAGAGGAGGTGAGAGAAACCCATTCAGGGCCACACGTTGACTACGACCAGAGAGGAAGTCCGCCAGCCATGCGTGGAGATTTCCATGGATACCAAAGGAGGAGAGTTTGGAGAGCAGAGCAGGGTGCCAGACCGTATCGAAGGCACGTGAAATGTCAAGGGAGACAGCTCTAATTTCCTGTTTGGCGTTGAGGACCTCCATCCATTGTTGAGAAAGCAGAAGCAGCATGTCCAGAGTAGAGTGACCAGGTCTGAAACCAAATTGATGATCAGAGATCAAGCCATTGGAGAAGAGGAAAGATTTAATATCTGAAGCAATGATGGATTCCATGACTTTGCTGATAATTGGGAGAAGGCTGATTGGTCTGTAGTTGCTGGGATCTGTTTTTGCACCTTTTTTGTGCAAAGCGGTGATGTTGGCTGATTTCCAAGCAGATGGCAGATGACCTTGAGCAAAAGAGAGGGTGAAGAGAACAGAAAGAGGGAGTGAAAGTGCAGAAGAACATGATTTTAGGACCCGTGGGCTGATGCCGTCAGGACCAGTTGCAGAATCAGAGTCGAGGGTTGCCAGAAACTTTTCCACCTTGTCAGGAGGAAAGGACACAGAGTCCAGGAGCAGCTGGGTAAGACTGGGTACGGTGGGTACAGAGAGGGATGGGTTTGGGACACAAGATTTAGAGGCAAACACAGAGTTGAGGCATTCAGCTTTTTCACGTGCGGAGTCAGCCGTTAAGCCGTTTGAGGTGAGGGAGGGGATGGAGGGGGAACAAACACCAGAAACAGATTTGACCAGACGCCACCAGGATTTGGAAGAGGGAGACAGATAAGAGAGTTCGGTCTTGAGAATGGTGAGATATTGTTTCCTGGCTCTCCTGAGGGTGGACACACACTTGTTTCGGGCTTTGTGAAAGGAAATGAGATTTCCTTCCGTTGGATTTGCTTTCCAGGAGACGAAAGCAAGTTGTTTCAGGGCAACAGCCTCACCACAAGATTCCGTGTACCATGGACGGGAGGAAGGGTATGACAACTGAAGACGAGATGGTATAAATCTGTGCATGAGAGAGAGCAATTTACTTTGAAAGAATTCCCAGGATGAGTTGATGTCAGAGGCGATAGAGATGGGAGACCAGTCCAGATGATTGATGGCTGCTTGAAGACCGTGCTAGTTGGCCTGAGTGAAATGCCAGACTCGTCGACGCTGAGGAGGCTCTCTGAGAATGGTCAGAGAGATGTCCACTTTGACAAGCACATGATCAGATGAGCCGATTGGAGCAGAAGAAGAGCAGCAGACATTTTCAGGGAAGTTTGTCATAACCAAATCCAGAAGAGAAGATGCTCCGTTGACTGAGATCCGGGTCGGGAAATTGACAGATTGTGTCAGTCCCAGTGAGTCGCAGAAGTCCTTTGCTGAAGAGCCATGGCTGGTGAGAGAGGTACCCACACCCAGCCAACTGGCATGGTGACAATTGAAATCACCACATATGAGGAAGAGAGAGTTGGGATGGGTAGATAGAAGTTGGTCCATATTATCAGACAGTGAGATGTAGATGGAGTCATCGCTGATTGGTGGACGGTACAACACACATATGAACAAAAGGTGGGAGCGAAAGGGAAGCCGTAGCCAAAGGTATTCCTGGGGGTGAGGTGGAGAGAGGGCAGTGGAGGGCGAGTGAGGAAGAGAGTTTTTTATAGAGATAGCAACCCCACCTCCAGGACGAGGCTCAGGTCTATCATACCGGAGGAGGGAGTAACCTGGGAGAGATACCAAGGCATCAGAGACATCATGAAGGAGGAAAGTTTCTGTTAAGCAGATCACATCTGGTTTGTCAGAAGCAACCTGTATGGAGAGGTCAGTCAAGTTTGAGCGAAGGCCCCGGATGTTTGAGGTCCATACCGTTAATGAAGAGGAAGGGGGAGCATCGGGTCCAGAACAGGGGGGGGGGAGGGGTAGGGTAAGATGTGGAAGAGGAGGAAGAGGTAGGGAGAGCTGTTGAAGGTGTGTCAGAGATTTCAGAATAGCTTGGAGAAAGGGAAGAATGGGGCGGACAAAAGGTTTGATGGAGATTGGGTGAGGCACAGTGAGGTGTTATTTGAGGAGGGGGAAGAGCAAGGCAGAAGGTTTGGGGAGATGAAGGTGAAAGTTGGAAGGAGGAAGAAGCAGGGAGGATGCTTTGAGGAGGAGGGGTGAGAGGGGAGTCTAGGAGGGGAGGAGCGAGGGAGAGTCTCGGAGGGGAGGGGTGTGGGGGGAGTTTAGGAGGGAGGGGAGGGAAGGGGCAAGGGGGGAGATTTGAAAGGGATGGGTGATGGGGAGGATTTGGAGGGGAGGGGTGAGATTGGATTTTGAAAAGTGTACGATTCATGGGAAACGAACATTTTTTGCAAAATGAGTTTGAGACCTTCGAGTCAAAAATACGTTTGAGGACACTGGAGGAGGGATGGAGTTCTGGATAGTTTAGGGAATGTAGAAAGGAGGAACTGTAAGAGATGGTATTATATATATTTTTTGGAATGAATAGATTTGGTGAGCAAGACGAAAGCATCCTTTTGTAGGAAAAGAAGAAAAGGGTGTTATAATATATGAGAGAAAATAGTTGTTCAGGGGAGAGATTATACATTTCTAACCGCGTGATCGCGAACGAAGAACGATCGAACAAAAAGAACAAATAAACGAATAAGACCTGGGAAGGAAATAGTTTTTTTGGGGTTTTTTTTTTTTTTTTTTTTGTGAGTACAGATATTAAACAAGGAGGTACGGGGTGAACGACTGGTACGAAACAGAGAACGAAAATAATTTCAGCGCATTCGACGAATCGCTGAGAGAAAAACAAACCACAAGGTCGGAGACGGTACGGTAGTCCAAGCCTACGAGTACTAGGCCGCAGAATACTCGATACCATTAACCGATGATTGTGTATACATGTACGAAAAATTAGCACCGACAATTTTCCAAAAGATACGCTATAGGTACATACACCGAAAGATAGATACAGTCTCGACAAAAACACGATTGAGAAATATCACTTAGCTTCGAAAGCGTGAGCGCATGGAGCAGCTTCGAAAAGACGTGACCTAGCCGAGATCTCGCGAGATTTCTTGGAGAGGATTGTTGAGAAAGTAGATGGGAGGGTTGTCCAGTCGATCTTTTCGGAGAGACATAGTAAGAGTGTGAGATTTGTCAGGATTGAAAGACATGTTCCACTTGTTTGACCAGTCTGTGATTTTGTCCAAGTCTTCAGAGAGTGAGGAGGCTGCAGACTGCCGATCTGAGGGAAGAGGAATGGAGCGGCAGAGAGTGGAGTCATCAGCAAAGAGATAGAGAGGATTTTCAAGAGAGTCAGAGAGATCATTGATGAAGACCAGAAAAAGCACGGGGCCCAGAACACTGCCTTGGGGAACTCCAGCCTGAACAGGAAGAGGAGATGAGAGAAACCCATTCAGGGCCACACGTTGACAACGACTAGAGAGGAAGTCCGCCAGCCATGCGTGGAGATTTCCATGGATACCAAAGGAGGAGAGTTTGGTGAGCAGAGCGGGGTGCCAGACCGTGTCGAAGGCACGTGATATGTCGAGGGAGACAGCTCTAATTTCCTGTTTGGCATTGAGGACCTCCATCCATTGTTGAGACAGCAGAAGCAGCATGTCCAGAGTAGAGTGACCTGGTCTGAAACCAAATTGATGATCAGAGATCAAGCCATTGGAGAAGAGGAAAGATTTCATATCCGAAGCAATGATGGATATGTTCTTGCATCATAAGTGTACATGCATTGAAGTTGTAAATTTGATAAGTTTTCTTGACCTAGTTTTTTGGATTTTGACCTAATTAACAAAAAACACCTTTTTGATCACAACTTCAATAATTATTTTCCTCTGATTGTCGATGATGTTGAGTTTTATGGATGGATTGTAGATGAGGAAACATTTTCTTAATTTACACTCTATCCCTAAATGTTGAAGGTCAAGGTCATACGGTGGTCCAAAAAAATATGGCATCATTGGATCACGGACAAAGGGTAAGTCACTGGCGATCACCAAGGGGAAGCCTCCGCCGGGAGAATCTTTCCCTTGGTGATCGCAGATACCTAGTTACCCTCGCCAGAGGAGATGGTATTGCATTTGAGTCTGTTTGTTTGTCTGTCTTCTGTTTGTTTGTCCGCACAGAATAAATATGATTTTCTCTGCAACCGTTCGTCCGATTGACAGGAAATTTTCACCAGAGGGGGGACTCCACCTGTATAATTTTTTTATGATAATTATGACGTCATCAGTCACGTGGTTCGGCCGCCATCTTGGAAAAACCGAAAAGTTTTGCATCTCTATAATATCTCCGAAAGCGCTGAATAGAAAAAATTGAGACATGGCTCATTGTAAAGTACTCTCCATGGGGAATAAAATAGGTTAATGATGTCATAAGTGCCTCCATTATGACGTCATAATTCGACAAGTACAAAACTTCATCCGATCAAGATGAAATTTCTTGAGCATAATCTAGGAATAAATTAGTTTAGAAGGAAAAAAAATGACGTCATCGGTCACATGGTTCGGCCGCCATATTTGTTTTAACACAAAAGCCTTTAAAAAAAAAAACTACTGAAAATACATCCTGGCGAGGGTTTGCAATCTCTGATCGCTCTTTTTCTTGTTCATTCACATGCAATCCACTCGATTTGGCCAAAAAATGCAATGTTTGTTCCGTCTCTAATACTTTTTCCACCGTGTATGCTATGTTTTGATCCATCGACAGGAACACGTATATTAAATGCAGTTGAGGTATATAAAGGACAATGGAAAAAATGCTGGTGAAACAGGGGTGCAGAGGGGGACTCTTCATTCCCATTCTTGCACATCTCCGCTCTTCCTGCCCCTGCCGCATGTCCTGCTCTCCTACCCCCTGCCCCTGCTGTGTGTCCCGCTATCCTACCCCCTGCTGCGTGTCCTGCTCTCCTACCCCTGCCTCTACCGTGTGTCCCGCTCTCCTACCCCCTGCCCCTGCCACATGCCCCGCTCTCCTACCCCTGCCCCTGCCGCATGTCTCGCTCTCCTACCCCTGCCTCTGCCGCATGTCCCGCTCTGCTACCCCCTGCCCTTGCCGCGTGTCCCGCTCTCCTACCCCTGCCCCTGCCGCATGTCCCACTCTCCTACCCCTGCCCCATGTCCCGCTCTCCTACCCCTGCCTCTGCCGCATGTCTCGCTCTCCTACCCCCTGCCCTCTGCCACATGTCCCGCTCTGCTACCCGCTGCCCCTGCCGCATGTCCCGCTCTCCTACCCCTGCCCCTGCCGCATGTCCTGCTCTCCTACCCCTGCCCCTGCCGCATGTCCCGCTCTCCTACCCCCTGCCTGTGCCGCATGTCCCGCTCTCCCTCCCCCTGCCACGTGTCCCACTTTCCTACCCCCTGTCCCCCTCTCCCACCCCCTGTCCCCCTCTCCCACCCCCTGTCCCGTGACCCCCTCTCCTACCCCCTGCCCATGCCATGTGTCCCGCTCTCATACCCCCTGCCCCTGCCATGGGTCCCCCTCTCCTACCCCCTGCCCCTGCCATGTGCCCCCCTCTCCTACTCCCTGCCGCTTGTCCCACTCTCTCTTCCCCTGCTGCGTGCCCCGCTCTCCTCTACCTGCTGTCTCCCACTCTCTCTCACCCTGCCCTGCTGCGTGTCCTGCTCTCCCTCCCTCTGCTGCGTGTCCCGCTCTCTCTCCCTCTGCTGCGTGTCCCGCTCTCTCTCCCTCTGCTGCGTGTCCCGCTCTCTCTTCCCCTGCTGCGTTCCCCGCTCACCTCTACCTGCTGCGTGTCCCGCTCTCTCTTCCCCTGCTGCGTGTCCTGCTCTCTCTTCCCCTGCTGCGTGTCCCGCTCTCTCTTCCCCTGCTGCGTGTCCCACTCTCCTTTACCTGCTGGAGAGCGGGACACGACTTTTAACTTTTTTTGCAAGCAACAAAGTCATGGGTCATTACAAATGGACAAACTTCAGAGTGAAGGTGTAAATATTATCTGTTTGCTCTGCTCACCAAGTTAGGAACCTTCTGGAGGGACTGGCCGAATGTCTATGCAGGGGGTTTAAAAAAAACATTCGACCCTGTTGAGTAGTGAGAATTACTCTCAGGCTTCATCTGTGCCTAATAGGCAGTGTAATCCATTGGTCAGAAAGTAACAATATCTCAGACTCAGTGGCAGAATGGTGGAGCATCCACTTTGGGTTTATGAGGTCTGCAGTTCGAATCCTTGAGTCATAACTAAGACTTAAAAGGTGGTAAATGCTGCTTCCTTGCGTGAAGCTCAGCATTTAAGAATAGAGACAAAAAAAAGCATATGTTGACAACCATAGCACAGGCAAGATAGGCCTAATGGCCTCCTGTGTTGAAGTTCCTTGCAAGGGAACTCATATTATTGTTACCTCCGCCACCAAAGGTGGATGGAGGTTATGTTTTCACCCCTGTCTGTCTGTTTGTTACTTTCAAAATCAAAGATTTTTCAAGTACATTGGTCGGTTGCGTTTGTTATTACTTGGCCAATTTTTTTTTTTTCCAAGTATGTTGATCACTCCGGTTTGTGTGTGTGTGTTTGTTTGTTTGTGTGTGTGTTTCTGTCCGCTCACTTATACTTGTTGCCTACAGGTCACAATTTTAAACCGATCTTCACGAAACTTTACCAAATGATCGAGTTTGTGGTCCGACAAAATCCTATATATTTTTGGGGTCAAAAGGTCAACACAGGCTCCACCTGTATAATTTTTTTTAATGTTAATTATGACGTCATCAGTCACGTGGTTCGGCCGCTCTACCCTTTCAGTCTAACCAAATTTCTAAAACATACTATGGCCAAATGTCAACCACTTTTTTCAAATTTCTAAAATCCTCAATTTTCATCCGATTTACTTGAAATGTGAATAGGATTTTACATATCGGCAAACTGAATTCAACCACCAACTATTTTTGAGAGCAACATAGACCAAAAGGTCAACATAGGCCAAAGGTCAACCACTTTTTTCAAATGTCTAAAATCCTAAATTTTCATCCGATTGACTTGAAATTTGAAAAGGATTTTCATTTCAGCTAATTCAATTCAACCAACAACGATTTTTGAGATCAACATAGGCCAAAAGGTCAACATAGGCCAAAGGTCAACCACTTTTTTTCCTAGTTTCTAAAATCCTTAATTTTCATCCAATTGAATTAAAATTTGAATAGGAGTTTCATTTCAGCTAACTGAATTCAACCACCAATATTTTTGAGATCAGCATAGGCCAAAAGGTCAACATAAGCCAAAGGTCAACAACAATTTCAAATTTCTAAAATCCTCAATTTTCATCCGATTCACTTGAAATTTGAATGGAATTTACATATCAGTTAACTGAATTCAACCACCAACTATTTTTAAGATCAACATCGGTCATAAGGTCAATATAGGCCAAAGGTCAACCACTTTTTTCAAATTTCTAAAATCCTCAATTTTCATCCTGACTTGGAATTTGAATAGGATTTTCATGTCAGCGAACTGAATTCAACCACTAACTATTTTTAAGATCAACATCGGTCATAAGGTCAACATAGGCGAAAGGTCAACCACTTTTTCCAATTCCTAAAATCCTCAATTTTCATCCGATTAGCTTGAAATTTGAAAAGGATTTTCATATCACCTTACTGAAAGCAACCAACAATTTTTGAGGTCAACGTAGGCCAAAAGGTCAAAATAGGCCAAACTTCTAAAATTGTCAATTTTCATCTGATTAACTTCAACTTTGAAGACGGTTTGCATATCAGGTCACTGCATTCAACCACTAATTATTTTTGAGGTCAAAAGGATGCTCCACTGAGTGCCATTCTACTTTGTTCTGTTTTGCCAAGTGTCACTCTTTGAGTGATTTTTCATTCTGTCTATTTGTTTGTCTGTCTGTCACCGGCCTACAGGTCACAATTCTAAACCGATCGTCATGAAACTTCACCAAGTTGTAGAGGTCGTCACAATTGAGAAGCCTATTGATTTTGAGGTCAAAGGTCACTTGGAGGTCAAATTTATAAAATCGCCATTTTAAATCCGATTGACTTGAAAATTGAACAGCATTTGCATATTGAGTCACTAAATTGGGAAACATACTATTTTTGAGGTCAAAAGGTCAAAGGTCAACTCAAGGTCAAACTTTAAAATCATTTTTCATCTGAAAAATTGTCACTTTTCATCCTGTTGACCCGAGCTTTGATCAAGATCGTCAATTTTAATCTTGATGAAATGGACAATTTGCTGTATCAATGGAAAACTTTTGGGGGTGGGGCAGATTTTGCAAGTTTTGTGCTCCGCATGACGTATTCTTGTTTGTTTGTTTGTGAACAAAATATCTCCAAAAGTTGTGGACATATTCGGACGAAATTTGGCAGAGATGTATGTCACAAGGACGAAATTATTAGATTCTGGTGAAGATCCGGATTCGGATCCGGCTACTCGAATTTTTAAGTGATTCTTCACCATTGGGAGATCGGGCCAAAAACGATACATAGCAGGACATCTCAAAATCTTGTGGACGGATTTGGACGAAACTTGGTGGACCCGTTGGGTGTGTGACAAGGAAGAATCGATTCGATTTTTGTGAAGATCTGAATATGGATTCGGATATGAGAATTATTTAATTTTTAAAAGCGATTCTTCACCATTGGGAGATCGGGCTAAATCGATACATAGCAGGAGATCTCAAAAAGTTGTGGAGGGATTTGGACGAAACTTGTTGGACAGGTTGCATGAGTGACAAGAATCTTAAATTTTGGTGAAGAACCGGATACGGATCCAGCTAGTAGAATTTTTTAAGCGATTCTTCACCATTGAGTGATATGGCCAAAACCAGGTGGAGTTATGCTCTCTACTGAGTGCCGTTCTCGTTGTCTCTATTTCAATGCAGCAATCTTTGTCAAGTACCATCCTCATTGTATGAGCTACCATCTAATATATGATCCCGATGGACTGTTTGGGATTTTAATGAAACATCAAGGTTGTCAGTGCAAGCACTGCATGCACACATCAGCTTTACTGCAGACTGACCCTTCCGAGCTATTTTATTCATCAATATAGAACATTGATCATTTTTACATCAAGTGGAAAATGCTAACATTTCCTTGCAGTTTCTTTCTCTCTGAGGCATTTGGAGTGTACTAGGTGGGTTGAATACTCTACTAGCCTGGAAATCCATCACACAAAGCCGATCACCTTTGAATATTGCAGCTGAAGGCTAAATCCCATCCTTCATGCGGAAGCTGGTGCCAAGCAAAGCCAATCTCAAACCATCCGCACAGGAAATAATTCCAGGCAATGCATTTGCTGTGGGAATCCGGAACTAGAATGAAGCATAGCTAATTATATGGAACCGCAGGTAGTTTTTGACAAATCTCATTCGTCACATCACTAGGTTTCCGTGAAGTAAAGACTCACACAAACAACATTGACTGCACAATAAAGTTTCAGTTTTCTGTGAATAAAACATGTGAGATGTGTGTGTTTATATACACATACACACACAGTATACATACTAGCGTGGATCGATGATCGCAACGCTCACCTCACCGCATGTCAATACAGAGGAACAGGCTTGTTACCCTGCGCTCGAAGAGCCAAAAGCAGGGTTAGGCATTCGGTTACCGCACGTGCGCGTCTGTATTTTAAAAATTCATTTTCTCGGCAACCGTTGGTCTGATTTACACGAAATTTTACCATAGAAGCCTGTATACTATTTTAATGACAATTATGACGTCATAGGCTACGTAGTACGCCATTTTGGGAAAAAAACTTCACACCTCTATCTCCAAAACCGCCCCATGGAAAAAATTGAAACATGGCTCATTGTCAAGTACTCCCCATGGCGAATAACATATGTTAATGATGATGTCATCGGTGCCTTCGTTATGACATCAGAACTTCACAGGCATAACGCTTGATCCGATCAGTATGACGATCCGATCGGTACGACGATGACACCTCTATCTCCAAAATCGTTCCATGGAAAAAATTGAAACGTGGCTCATTGTAAAGAACTCTGCATGAGGAATCGGTGTCGTTAACGATGACGTCATAATTCGACAGGGACAACGCTTAGTCTGATCAACTTTAAATTTATTGAGCGTGATCTATGCAACAATTATATTAGAAAATATAAATCTCAACAATATTGGATCAAAGAAAAAAAACGTTCAAAAACAGAAGAGTTGGTTCGCACCAAGTTGACTGCGCAGAGTAAGTATTCTATGAATACCATCTAGTTATAATCCATTAATGAATGCCATTACAGTATTTCCCTTAGTCATTGACCATAATTGATCTTTCACCTCTCATCTTTGTTTGGGTTCCTTTGACCAATGCCCAAGGTTATGTAAACCCTTTCTCCAATCATATTTGAACCTTGATCCTGCATCCAGTCCCGTACTATATAATCTCCATTCAACCCACATTTCTAGAATGGCTAATGCTCGAAAAAAATCAGCTGCAGCACCTCGTTTCCCATGGTGATAAAGGTCATAGTCGATGAAGTTCATTATTATGAATGAATGAATGGTTTTAAGGCAATTTTCCTCGCTGAGGCGGGGGGGGGGGGGGGGGGGGGGGGTTAGCCTTGCCAGGCCCCATGACAATCATGGTTCCCTGTTTGAGGCAATGTTTTATGGCCGGATGCCCTCCCTGACGCCAACGCTTGGTCACGCTCTTGCGCTGTGCAGGGATACGGTGTACCTATTCTAAATCTGGGTACACCCCGGGATCATTCATCCCAGCAAACTGCTACTCAATTTGCCGACCTCGGAAGGATGACAGGCTGAGTCAACCCCCATGGCGTTAATTCAGCGATCGACCGGGATTTGAACCCAGGATCCAAGGATCCAAAGCCGGCACCCTAACCGCTAAGCCAACACCAGGCTCTATGCAGCAATTATATTAGAGAATATAAATGTATGACGTCATCACTCACGTGGTCTGGCAACCATATTGGATGAAAGAAAGAAAAAAAAACCTTCAAAATCAGAAGAGTTGGCTCGCACAAAGTTGACTGCGCAGGGTAAGTATTCTATGAAAACAATCTCGTTTTAACCGAAGATAATGACTGTATATGAGTTGCTGTGTTGCAATGATTAACACCAATTAATAATACAGTGGTCGCCACTTAATAAACCACCTTGAGACTGGGGCTATCCGGTCTTATAAACCAAAGCTTCCAGATTAGGTAACAAAATACGTTTTCATTTTATTTGTCACATTTTTGGTATTTCTGCACATAACAAACCAAACAGATTGAACAATACAGTAAAATTGGCTTTATTACCTCCGGCACCGAAGGTAGACGGAGGTTATGTTTTCACCCCTGCCTGTCTGTTTGTGAACAAGATATCTCAAAAAGTTGTGGATGGATTCGGACAAACTTTGGTTGGGAGGTTGGGTATGTGACAAGGACGAAATGATTAGATTTTTGGTGAAGATCCGGATCCGGCTACTAGAATTTTAAAAAGTGATTCTTCACTATTGGGAGATAGGGCCAAAAACGATACATAGCAGGATATCTCAAAAAGTTGTGGAAGAATTTTGACCAAACTTGGTGGACCGGTTGGGTGTCTGACAAGACCAACTCGATTCGATTTTGGTGAAGATCTGTATATGGATTCGGAAACGATCATTCATTCATTCATTCATACCAAATTTATTTAATTTTTAAAAGTGATTCTTCACCATTGAGAAATCGGACGTCGAGCGCTAAATAACATATTTGAAAAAAGTTGTGGACGAGTTATTAGTAAACTTGGGGGGATGAGATATTTAGGTGACAAGAACAAGCCAATTAGATTTGGGTGCAGATGCGAATCCAGATCCGGCCTATCAGTGGAATACAAAACAAACTGTTCAGCCTGGCGGAGTTATGTGCTCTACCGAGTGCCCTTCTAGCTATTAATGAATCGCCAACTGGAACGCCACTCAGTAGAGCGCATACTCCCGCCGTGGGTCAAGTTGGAATAATACGTTTTGTTTAACATCCCCTCTCCCCAAAACAATAAATGAAAAATAAAGTAGGCCCTAACTGTCAGAGAATTTATTTTGATATATCTCGGAATTGGAGGAGAAAAACATCATTTAAGAATAAGAATAAAAGCTTTAATGCAGTAAAACAGGAAAAAAAATTCCCCCAAAAAATTCCTGGATCCGGAATAATATCCTGAGCTTCAGCAAAAACTAATCAATTCTTCCTTATCCCAAGGGCAATCATCCCACCAACGTTCATCCAAATCCGTTCAGAACTTTTCCAGATATCTTATTCACAAACACACGAACACACGAACACACACACACGATCGAATGCATTACTCCCTGGCGGGAGTAAATATCTGTCTGAACCATGGGCGTCACACCTTGAAGTTTTTCAAACCCTTCCATGGTGTCAAATCCGCTCCTCTCAAGATCGATTTGCAGACATTGAAGACAAGCCCACATTTCAGCATTTGAAGGAGTGCTTTGATGTCGATCTGAGAGAGTCCTGCAGAGTGCAGGCATATCAACATGTGCGCTTCAGTTGCCAAAGAGGATGATCTTCTTATTCTCCAGGTGCTTGTTCCAGTTTTTCAACCAGTCAGTTCAAATTGAACCATCATCCAAGAGTTGTGTGAAGATTTGTACAGCACAGAGAAGGTCTTCACATTTTTGAAACAGCACGGGTTCTTCGACTTCCCAATCACCAGCAGTTTCTCCCTCGTTCTTTCCATGCTGCAGACACAAGTGCAGTGATGCGATCTTTCGCCATTTTGAATCCACGACGATGTCGATGCTTTTCTCTGGCAACGTATATACTTGTCTGGTAAAACTCTGAAGTAAATCCTCGTCTCATCTGCATTGTAAATGGAAGGTGGATATGTTTCCAGAATTTCTTGTAGCTGTTCATGCTTCCACTGCATTGAAGCATCAACATCTTTCTCTGCAGTTTCTCCTTGAAGTTTCTTGAAGGCAAAGCAGTGTCACATTTCTACCATCGTTGGAAACAACCATCCATCGCCTTGAAGTCTGCCCACCCTAACCTTTCAGCAATCGCTCCGACTCTCTGGAAAATCCTCTCTATCTCTTTGCTGATGACTCCACCCTCTGTCGCTCCATTCCTCACCCCTCTGATCGGCAGTCAGCAGCTTCTTAATTCTCCGCAGACCTGGACAAAATCACAGACTGGGCAAACAAGTGGAACATGTCTTTCAATCCTGACAAATCTCACACTCTCACTATGGCTCTCCGAAAAGAACGACTGGACAACCCTCCCATCGACTTTCTGAATAATACTCCCCAAGAAGTTCTGTCACTCAAGCTTTTGGGTCTCACTATCTGCCATGATCTTTCCTGGGAAAACTACATTTCAAATCTGGCCTCCAAAGCCAGTCGCCGACTGGGCATCCTCCGTCGTGCGAAGTCCTTCCTTGGCACACCTGAGCTCCTCACCACATACAAGGCTTTCATCCGCAGCTCGATGGAATACTGCTCTCCCCTCTGGGCTGGTGCTCCTGCCTCACACCTAGCTCGTCTTCCCGCTGTTGAAACCAAAGCATTCAGAATCATTGGAATCTCCCGCGATGAAGCTAACTCCAAGGGCCTCTCACTCACTCAACGCAGGCAGGTTGGTGGTCTTTCCGTCTTCTACCGACTCCTCTCTGGCCTTGCTCCCCCAGCTCTCTCTGGGCTCTGTCCCCCAAATATTCCTACAGGTCGCACAAGATCTGCCTGCAACCCTCTTATGGTTAAACTGCCAAAATGAAGACTCTCTGCTCACCTTCACTCCTCTTTTCTCCCACCTCTGGAACAAACTCCCTCACTCTCTTCAATCCCACTCCACCCTCCAGGTCTTTAAAATAGCTGTTCCCCACCATCTCTTGTCTTCCCCCATCCAAAACCTTGATCTTTTCTACCCCCGCTAATTTCACCCCAATTCCACTTTTTTGAAATACCAACTTCTGTCCTGGAAGTCCTTGGTGTCCTTGTGTTTTATACTTCTCCCTCCCCCCCACCCCCCACTTCCCACGCCTCCTCCCCCCAGGCCCTCTCCCTTCCACACGTCTTCCTGCTCTCAAATGTTGTGTTTGTGTGCTTCCCCTTCTCTCCCCATCTTGTCTTCCGCTCCCTCTTTTTATATATTTTGTTTGTCTGGTTGATTTGTTTGTGAAGTAAATGTTAGCTCTTTCACGAGCCTTGATTCAGTATACAAAAAAAACAACAACAAAAAAAAAACCTTGGTGATATATTTAGATAAAATAGATATATATATATATATCAAATGAGTACGTGTATATACATATATCCTATTTCAATTTCTTGACAAGCGCTCGCATTGCCATACTTTTGCTGCCATGCTCTCCGGTCGTAACTTTACGTTGCGTTTTACGGCTGTGTGCTTGTCCTCTTGCAAAAATATACAAACGGTCTAACAGAACATCCCCAAGCGGCACAACACACCATTTTGGTTGATTTTATTGAAATATTACTCAAATGAAATATGCAACGATACGAAGCAATGGCACGGAATGGGTGCAGCGGGAAAGCTGCTCGGCTGAGGTGGTATGCAAAATGGCGCCTGTAAACCACGTGACGCGGGCTCGACCAATCACGGTGGTAGTTGAGCAGATCAAAGGCTGGCCAGACTCTGTTAATATACGGCACTGAGTGAACCAGACTATCTTCATCACTATCCTGAGTGTCATTTTCACAAAGGTGTCTACGCAAATGGCAATTGATTTTTGGATTCCTCATGCTCTGAATATTCCAAAAATGTACAGTTTGGCTAATCTCCAAAATTTTTGAACGAAATTATATTTGTTAACATAATGAATCTGACTAATGTTTCACCCGCTCCCCAGCAAGCTACCTCAGGCCAAAAGACCCACGTCTTGGCATGAGTCGGCTTTTATTCCCGAGGCAACCATGCATTTCCGGTCACATGCGGTTAATGGAGGTGTGTTTTTATTGTGCCAAATCTTAAACAATATGCATCACAGCATCAATGGTCTACGCTACTCTTTCTAATCTTTTACTCGTGACCTGGTATTGTATGCATTGGAGGGAGTGGGTGTGTGCTTGGTCTTGTTTTTGTGTTTTCAAGCACGAGCATGACTGGGTGTCTCAAGGAGGCCTCAGAGTGGATGGGATTCATCTTTTTTTTTTTCTTTTACATGTTAGACATGTCAAGTAGTAGATTTGTTATTGCCTAAAGTTCAGTTATAGACGTTGGTTGCTAATGTGTTATGATTTAAATGTTGTTTAAAAATGCTATTTTCATAAAGTTAATAAAGGGTTTTTGCTTCGTTTTAGTTTTGGATGAGGAAAGGCTCGCTGAGGTCATGCTGGACAAATTGTATACGTGTGCTTTTTCGAGGCTAGATAACATAAACCTGTTGTTTTTACCATATATATTTTGTATTAATCACAGCGACGCCTGACTCTGTATAAACATGCTTTGAATTACTCATGTGAACCCATATATTTGCTCTGGGCTTATCTGGCCAAGCATGCACTCTTTGTGAGTTACATTTCTGTTTTCTCAGAGCCCAGAGAAACATTTGGTCCGAATGATAAGGAAGGGCTGACTCCCCCGAATGACAGAGCGGATGACGGTGGGGGCTTGGCCCACCGGGGAGGAACCTCTCCCAGTTTTGTTTGTTCCCTCGGAGATTTCCTGATAAAACGTGTCCCTATATAAATGGACTGGGAATCAATGTGTTTTCAGGAAGGCTTGACTTGGCATGAGACTGGCTCTTGCTGTAGATGTCTTGGCTTCTTCCGGATCTGTATAAGTTGGTTTTTAATAAAGCTGCGTCATTTTTCAGGCTATTTGTGGACTTCTTTTCCAAACGAAGAGCTGCTTCTTCACAGATGGTACCAGGAGTGGGGTCAGCACCGGACGACGGGAAACGGAGCCCGAGGGACAGGAGGAAAGCTGCCTGAGGCCGGCGCCGGCACGCGGATTTGATTAAAGGTGGGAGTTGTTTTATATCAGAGGGCTATTATTCCAAATTCGTACCTTCCTCCCTCGAGCGGCCTTAGTCTCCCTGTCTCCGCGCGGCCTGCACTCGAACAGAAATTGTAAGTAAAGGCTCATTTTAGGCCTCAGAATGACGTAGCTTTGTTAAAGCCAGGATAAACAAGTAAGGACTTAACAGTAAGCTTAAAGTTACAGTTAGCACCAGGAGGGGAAAATGAGGTCGGACAGCCATATAGGCTGAAGCCAGGTGGCCAAGATTTTTCCAGGAAGGAACAGCCCAGAGACAAGATGGGGTATGCCATTGCATGCCAGGGAACGAAGGGCTGTGGCTAACTTAGATAGAAGGCCATAGGAACATAGAAGGCCATAGGAACATGGCCAGTAAAAGGATTTGCGCAGGATATCGGTGAAGATAACGTTCGGTACAAGGGAAGGGGGAAAGTGAGGTCGGACAGCCGTAAAGGTTGAGCCAGGCCGAGAACTTTCCAGGAAGGATCAGCCCAGAGCAATAAGATGGGAAGCAAGCTAAGGAAAGAAGGGGAACCCCTTAAGGGAACCCCGGCATCTTTCATGTTTTAAGAGGCATCATTTTGCCGCGGTAAGACCATTAAAGGACTGGGCTGTGTTAACTAAAGATTTAAATAATCCCTGGCCAGAGGACAAGTAAGTAAGCAGTTAAACAAGTAAAACAGCGAGTGATGCCGCTGGACCAGATACCAGACCAAGACCCCCCAACCCCCCAAGACCTGAGCTCAGTCCCGGGGCTCTAGGCAACACCCCCCACCCCCCCCAAGACCTGAGCTCAGTCCCGGGGCTCTAGGCAACACCCCAACACCCCCCGCCCTGCCTTCCCTTTTTCACCTCAACCCACCCCCGTCCAACCCGTCCCAAAAAATCCTTTTCCTTGAATGAGAGACGTAACATGAATGAGCAAAGATTGTTTGGGAGTGGCTGGAGAAAGGCATGATTTGAGTCGATCTGAGTTTCGCGCGAAGTCTGGGAGACTTCTATGAGTATATGAATGAGGAATGAATGTATATTGGGATGTTAATTGACGTGTGTATCTAGCCAATGTATTTGTCTGTATGACATATGCAAAGCAGAGGGTTTCGGTGTGAAGCTTTGTAAGTGGTCTGCTCGACATGGGGGAAATTCAGGCCGGGAATGTCCATTTTAGCGTCTATCCGAGAGAACAGGCGAGGTCCTGAACTGAGTCCGGATTTTCATCTGTTTGGGAGTTGTTTGGGAAGCGGATTGATATAAATCGGGTCAGGAAAGCACTCGGAGTGCCCTTGTCGATCTACTGTTGATATGAAGCGGTTTCTTGGAGATGGTTGCAGGATGGGCTGTTTTTTTCTTTCGAGCGGCAGTCGGACGGAGATTTGAATTTGTTGAACTAAATTCAGAATTCGAATCAATATGTGTGTTTTACTTGAATCGAAGAGTTCATTCAATGGCAGATATTGTGGATTGTATGTGTGGGATGTATCGCTGAGGCAGCTCACCTTTGGAGTTGGTGTCATATAGTGCATTTTGGGTCAGAGAGGTGGAGCGTCGGAGATCCTGTTTTTTGCGATGTTTACGAGCTAGGGATGAGTTCTGACAGCTCAATGTTCTGACAGCTCACTACATGCCAGGTCGTAGATTTGTTATGACAGCTTTTCGCACTTTGTTATGACAGCCGACTGCATGTCCCAACGTGAGGTAAACCCCGCCGTGAACACGAATAGAGCGGCGTGCAGGGAGTGTTGGGATTCGTGTGGAGGCACGAGGGTGCGCGCCAAGACGGGGGGCGGCGTGGCGTCGTCGCGTTGAGATGGTTGTGCCAGGTCGATCGGCGATCTCTGAATTTAAATCGGATTTTTGTCATGTGTGTTGTGAAATTAAACGTCTATCCGAGAATCCTGGCAATGTTCGTTTAATTAAAGTGTGGTACAAACCTGTGTTTCCGCCGTGCGGCTCCGTGGAAGTTTGGGTAGAGGGATATTGTGCGTTCGGGCAGGAGCCGAGCGAGCCGCGAGTCACGGGTGTGCTGTATGAGACTTGCTCAGAGTGCCGGCGATAACTCGCCCACTCTCAGAGGAGGATGTGTGCCCAAATGCATTGTGGGTCATTGCGACTTTGCTGAATGTCGGACGCTGGATGTCGGACGTTCATGTCAGACGAGCCATGTCGGAATAGTGGCCGGCTGCGACATATATGCCAGGCAATGTCACAGGACGAATACGTTATAAGATGGATTTTTATTTAAGATGGATTTATAAGATGGATAGATGGATGGATTTATTTAAGATGGCTAAAATAAACGATTTCAAGACAGAGTAATTAATTTCCGGAGCCAAGTTCCAACAGGAAGTCTTGTTCATACAGTAAGGTACAGTGCGGAGTGGCGGCTGGAAGATGCATCGATGCATTTGTGTTGATCGATGCGGACACAGATTTAGTATGCTGGTAAGGTTAAGTTATTAAAATTGGAAATTCAATAATTTGAGCAGAAATGTCACGTTTCAACAGAACGCTGATCCGAGGAAGGAGGACGGTTGAGGTTTCAACTGTCGGTATGTGGTGTGGCTTGTGCCAAGGTGTGGGCGCGAGGAGGTGTGTTGATGAAGCGTTGTGCGAACGAGGAAGGATGTGCGAAAGGTGTGCACCAGGTAGTAAAGGTGATGCATTGTGAAGCACGCCTCGTACGGAAGTTCCTGGACGGATTGTGACGGTTGTTGGATTCGTAGGAGCTAGCATTTTGCGATGTAGAGCCTCAATAAGGGTCATTTGTCTGTCTGGATGTGGTTCTTGCAGGGAATGACGCCGGACTTGTATTAGTTGCGGAATAATAAAGCGCTGGTTACCCCAATTCGAAGTTTGACCTTTTAAAGTTTAGTTGACCTTTGTTCGAGATTTGTAAGGGAAAGAGGTCGGAGATAATTCACTAACCTTGGAAGAACGACAGGCGGAGTCAGTCTACAGGGTGTTGCTTTAACGACAGGATATAGAACTTAAATCTGGAGAGAATATCGGGACATTATATTGTGGGTAAAACCGAAATCATGTACGTAATTAATGAACAGAGAATATCGAGTTCTGTTTGTCGTTGTAATTGTCGATTGATGTCCCGATTCAGGGGTCTCAAAAAATAAACAGACTTCCGGTGCCGACCGGAAGCGTCAGGTACAGTACGCTTGAGTTTAATTTAACCGGGCCGAGCACAGTGACGTGCGTGATCGAGCAATGGGGATAGTCAGGGTCAGTGAAATGGAGGTTGAAATGCAGTGAACATGTCCGATTTTGGCTTCGCGAGGCTCCGGATAGAAATTGGCATTTCGATACTGTGGATTATATTGTGCCTGCCCGGAAAGGTGATGTCCTGTGCTGGGGCTGGCGACATGCCTCTGTTATTTGTCTGTCTGTCGGTCTGATTGTAAGTCTTTGGTACTGGGAGGGCTAATTGAGTGCTTAGGCGTCATTGTTCCATGGAGGCAGGAGCTGTGAGTCACAAAATGTAAACGGGAACTTTGTGTAACTTTGCACCGGATCCACAAACAGAGAGATGGACAGGACAACAATGGAGTTTATATGGACGGGTTTGGGGCAGGTTCAATCTGACGATTACAGAGTGCTTTGTTCTGTTCACGAAACATGTAAAATTCATGGAGTTGAAGTGGTTTGCAAGAAGGCAGCAGAGTCAGTACTGGGATGCAACTTCGTCCAGGGGTTTTGGTCCAGCCTGCAAGGAGTCCAGGGGCTTGTTTCAGGGCTGGGTCGCCAAAAACGGGATGCTGTGCCCATCTGGATGTAAAATTATCCATCAAGGACGGGGAATGATGTGCAGTGTGATTGATTGGAGGTAATAAGGATTTGTGTTGATTTCCTGATTTGAGTTCATCTGGAAACAAAGACAGATGGGATTAATGTGTATATCAGGAACATTTTGGAAAGGAAATATGGATATATGACATTACTAAAATATAACCAAGCAATTGAGAGTTCTTGGGTTAATGGGATATAAATAAATGCATCTACAAGTTGATGGTTTATAAAAATTTAGTTCTGGATGATACTTAAACGATGAACAATGTTGGCAATATACAAAGAATGTGACTTGTTTTTTGGGGGGAAAACATGTGGTTTAAAAATGGTTGGCTAAGTTTTAAAGATGGAGATGTTTCGCAGAACTCTTATGATTATTTATATGAGTGGTGGACTATTCCATGGCGAAGCATTTTCCAGTTTATTGAAAGTTGGATTTTGTAAAATAATGGTTTAATATAACCACAGTAGAAAATAATATACAGATTTGGAACATTTTGTAAACTTTCGAATAATGAGAAGATTCATAAAATTCATTTTATTTATTTCATGGAAAATATTTGGGTTGCAAGTGGAGAAGCATGGTATGGTATAAAAATAAAGAGGGAGTATCCAGGAAAAGGATGTTCAAGTGAACTTTGTGCTGTGAAAAGAATGTCGAGTTAATGGAAGTGTTTTGTTCGATTAATTTTGTTCAATTTGTGTTCAAATGACCATCGATGTTGGGGGCAAAGTTATGGGTGGATTTGGTGAGTGGTTGTGGGCAAACGAAGATTAATTTAGATTTATCATAGTTAAGTTCGAGGAAGTTGATTTGAAGCCAGAATTTCATTTGGATGCCAGAAAGGAGAAAGGAGATGCTGAAAGCCAGAAAGGAGATGCTGTTGTCTACTCTGAATGACAGGTGGCGGTATCCAGGGCGCTGAGGAGTTTGTTCACGTTGTAAAGTTTGTTTATTTATTTGTTTATTTAGTTTGTTTATTGTAGAGAAGAGTGCTTTTGGGATTCCGGAGCCAGAGTGGATAATTTGAGGGTAGTAGGTGGAGTAGAGGACATCTTTGCAGTGCTGTAGGTGGTCCTTGTAGGCTTGGGGGTGAACTAATTTGGGTTTAATAGGCACAAGCTGGTCTAAACAGGGTGAGGAGGATGGTGTGATTGATGATGTCAAAGGAGGCGTTGAGGTGAGGAGGATGAAAATGTTGAGGTTGCCGGCATCAGAGGAGAGAAAAGGTCGCTGGTGATTTTGAGGAGAACAGTTTCAGTACTGTGGCTGGAGCAGAATCCGGATTGGGATGTTTCATACAGGTTATTGGCAGAGTGGTGATGTTTGAGTTGAGTGGCCACAGCACGTTCCAAACTTTTGACAGAAAGGGTAGATTGGAGATGGGTCTGAAGTTATTTAGGGTGTCAGGGTTTAGTCCAGGGTTTTTCCAGAATGGGGGTGAAGTTTCACGAGTTTTTGGGGAAATCGGTATGTGAAGCTGGATTAAGTTGGAACTGCTTGATGAGCCATGGAGATGGATTGGGTTTTGTTGTTGGTTGTCTGGGAGTTCGGTTGTTGCATTGCCAAAGGTTTCTGTGTGGTGGACACACTCGTTGGCTGTTGTCTTGTGTGACGTGGATGGAGATGTATGTGGCTGCGTGTGGCTGCCTGGAGTCGGGAAAACGGCTACAGTGGTTGATATTGGTTGTGGATCGTCCGGGGTGCTTCGATTTGCATAGGGGGTGAAGATTGGGATATTACATTATTTTAAGTAAGTATTGGTATGAGTAATTACATAAGTAATTATGAGTTATTATGAGTATTAGTTATGAGTAAGTGATTATTTTAGTAAAGTTACATGTTTCACTGTGTTGTGGATCTGGGGACAAGCTAGTTTGATGGGTACCCTGGGGTCTTCGGCGTGTCTATGTGTTTGGCTGTCTGTCACACCGGACTCTTGAATGGGTTTTCATGAGACGAATTTCAGACATAACAGTGAGAATCTATTTTGAGCGAATCACAGTGGGTGAGGAAAACATTGTGTGTGACCAGACACCAGAACTGACCAGAATTGAAATTGGAAGTAGACCAGGTTATTTCTATTATTTGTTTATTCGTGAAAATAAATAAATAATAGGGGGAGGTTAATGGAGGTTAATGGTGGTTTGTGTGTGTTAATGGAGGTTAATGGTGGTTTGTTTGTGTTAATGGAGGTTAATGGTGGTTTGTTTGTGTTAATTCTAGTTGAAACTCTCGCTGAAGTAATTTTCGTTTATTTTTATTATTTTATTGATTTTTTTATGATTTTGATTGATTTTTTGATTTGATTTGAGAGTTGAGATGATTGATTTTTTATTAATTTTATAATTTTATTTTTATTGATGTTGGAAACAGGTAATGGGATGCTGAGAGAAGGATTGAATTTAATTTGAATTGGACTGGATTAAATGGGATTAAATTTAAAAATTGAATATTGGATAAAATTGGATCCACTTGAAAAAAGTGGATTAGGAAATTGGAGAAAAGGTGTTCTATGAAACTATGAATTGAATGAATTGAATCTATGAATTGGAGACCTGTAGACCAGGCGTTCCCAGGAGACTTGTGGACCAGGTGTTCCACCAGAGGAAAAAGACCAGGTGCTCGTAAAACACTTCACCCGCAAGAACGCCTTGGAACCAAGGTGGAAGGGACCAGTCCAGGTGTTGCTGACTACACCAACGGCAGTCTTTTGCGAGGGCAAGACCTCGTGGATCCACGCCACGCACTGTAAGTTGGCCATACAAGCACCAGACACTACACCACAGCAACCACAGTAAGGATGGGCCTAATCATAGGTACAATACTATTGATAGCGACAGCAGCTAGGGGAAACTCCGATTCCAATAGATGCGAAAACGAAACCCGACACCTCACCGTAACATGGGGACAAAGAGTATCACTACCATGTTTCGAACAGAAAGCCCTGCACACAAATTGGGTGAACATAAATTGGCTAGCACTGTCGGCAGGGCCTGGACGCGTTGGCATGGTACTACAAAAGCAACGAGAGTTCCGGGAAGACGGGCAAGCTAGCATTAAGACCTTGGCCCAACCAGGATACCAATGGGGAACCCCTGATTTTAAGCTACAAACACGCACACGCCTAGGGAAAGACATGACCATGCAGGTCCGGTGCAGCGTCTGGACCCCTGGCGCGGCCGGTGGCGAAAAGAACTACATACGATGCAACGAATACATACTCACGCCGCAACCCCAGGATAAGGCCCCAAAGAGGGGGGAAAACACATATTGGAAAGTGGCCAGGGAGGTGGCAACAATTCAAAATAGGACACACTGCTGGTCGTGCATGCACTTTCCCCAAGCAGGCACCACAGGAATACACATGATAGTGCTACCTCTGTCCCTCAATGACCTCTGCTCACAACCTATCGATTCCCCATGTTTAGTCACCACGCTGGAAAGAGAAGGGGTTGACAACGGCAAGAGTTGCAATCGACAATTTAATTATCGCCCGTCAATGATTGCCCATGTGGCCGAGAGGCCTGCCCCCGTCTGGGTCAAACCACAGAAAGGGAGGGTCTGCCTCCAGGGTTCCGGCCACTTGCGTATGGGAGAATCAGAATGCGCCTACACTCTCCCCACCAAGCTGGGACAAGGGAGCTCGGGGATTACATTACGAATAGTACTGCAAGATAAACACAACCACAACATAACGGCTATAACATTCTCTAGGGGGGTTAGTAGGATTAATGGGGTGGTAAAGGGACTCCAGTGCTTATCCACCCACCTGGTCCCACCCCATGGGACAATGTTTATATGCGGCGACAAGGCTTACCCCTATTTACCAAATAATTGGGGGGGCACATGTTATCTGGGTTCAGTCCTTCCTGACGTTGAGATACTGGATGAGCTAGACCCAAAGTCCTTGGACAGGCGTTATAAGAGGTCAGTCATGAACGAAGATGGAACCACTAAACTACACGGGAGTCTATGGGAAAAGGTGTTTGGTTTCTTCTTCCCAGGAGCGGGCACAGTCATGGATAGTTTCCGGATAGACAAATTGGCTTTGACCCTAGAAAAGGTGGCAAACGACACCGCTACGGCTCATGACATACTATTGGACACGGTAATTCACATGCGTACAATGGTGATGCAGAAGTGAGACTAAGGGAAACTAGCCACGCCCTGACGATCGATCGGATCGCGCGTGAAAATTCTTATACATTTAGCTGGCTCACTGACTGGTTCCAGGGATGGACGGGCACCATAGTGAAGTGGTTATTGACCGCACTGGCTGTGATAATCGGGGTAGTAATTTGGGGGGCACTAATGAAATCTCTAGTCCTCCTCTGTATGAGAAAGTATTTTACAGGATGGAAAGTGAAGAAGCCGCCGACAACGACTATGGCTCTGACCACAGAGGCCGTCGACCTGAACGGGTCCTTCAACAAGGCAGTTGCGACCAGCGCTCCAGAAAATTGTATTGAATTTTGTGACAACTGTGATACTTGTGCGGATCCCATGTGGGAACTGGCTGCTGCCTGTAACGGTGTATGTGATGACTGTGATACTTGTGCTATAAACCCCTTGCGTGTACTGGCTAACGCTGCTTATGTATTACAAGCTGACAGCTGCACGCCCCCTTTCAACCCAACTATGGATCTGATTGCGACGCTGGGTCTGGCGGTCGAGGGACCCGACGTGGATATCCTAGACCCGCAAGCCGACCAGGCGCCCAAGGGAGACTTTGACATAAAGGAAGTTCCTCTCTTTGCTTCATATGTATTAAGTTCAAATGCTTCAAGTGAATCGGATTTTTACGCTCTGTACCCTGACCAGGAAATTGAGACACAAGATACTGACAATATTATGTATTCCCCAGAACAGCAGCACGTGAGGGACCTCATGGGCATGATCGTTGATTAACTTCGAAGATCTGCAAGGACTGGGTCTGCAAAGGGTGGGGGGAGCAAGTTCCGCAGGGGAGGTGGTGGCCCTCTGGCGGAGCAGAACCTCATCTGGACCAGACACCTTCGTTGTGGATCCGAAACGTTAATGGACTTTCATGTTCTGAGCCCTCAGGCTCCGAGCACGCACCACACGACACGTTCGCCAAATGCACGGGCGAGGCGCTTTGGGCGCACGATATGCCCTTGGGAGATACCCGCATTACACAATTATTTTTTCAATACCCGCATTACACAATTATTTTTCAATAAAGCCCGATGTGGCACGTTGTCTCTTAAGATACTTTGTCTCGACGAGACAAGAGGAAGGAATGTCAAGTAGTAGATTTGTTATTGCCTAAAGTTCAGTTATAGACGTTGGTTGCTAATGTGTTATGATTTAAATGTTGTTTAAAAATGCTATTTTCATAAAGTTAATAAAGGGTTTTTGCTTCGTTTTAGTTTTGGATGAGGAAAGGCTCGCTGAGGTCATGCTGGACAAATTGTATACGTGTGCTTTTTCGAGGCTAGATAACATAAACCTGTTGTTTTTACCATATATATTTTGTATTAATCACAGCGACGCCTGACTCTGTATAAACATGC
Source organism: Myxine glutinosa (assembly GCF_964187855.1). NCBI lineage: Eukaryota > Metazoa > Chordata > Myxini > Myxiniformes > Myxinidae > Myxine > Myxine glutinosa. Next base: position 108,800,579 of record NC_136271.1, on the reverse strand, counting down.
TTTGAATTACTCATGTGAACCCATATATTTGCTCTGGGCTTATCTGGCCAAGCATGCACTCTTTGTGAGTTACATTTCTGTTTTCTCGGAGCCCAGAGAAACATTTGGTCCGAATGATAAGGAAGGGCTGACTCCCCCGAATGACAGAGCGGATGACGGTGGGGGCTTGGCCCACCGGGGAGGAACCTCTCCCAGTTTTGTTTGTTCCCTCGGAGATTTCCTGATAAAACGTGTCCCTATATAAATGGACTGGGAATCAATGTGTTTTCAGGAAGGCTTGACTTGGCATGAGACTGGCTCTTGCTGTAGATGTCTTGGCTTCTTCCGGATCTGTATAAGTTGGTTTTTAATAAAGCTGCGTCATTTTTCAGGCTATTTGTGGACTGCTTTTCCAAACGAAGAGCTGCTTCTTCACAGACACACACACACACACACACACACACACACACACACACACACACACACACACACACACACACACACACACACACGTATATATATATTGTTACGGAATCGGAGTACGGCACTCCCCTTACCGAGGGGGGTTTAATCCCCTCGTCGTTAAGCTGGCAGTCTCCGTTCCTGGACCCACCTCGCTCCTTTGTGGGATAGGATTGGCCAAGGTGATTGGTCAAGGGATTCCCGGACACCTCTGCCAATCCCTCCACAAAGCAGGTGGGTGGCCCCGCTCGAATCCCGGACAAGATGGTATTTTGCCGAGTGGTTTAGCAGTCCGGAATCCGAGCCGTTAGCAAAGACTAACCCGATTGTAAAGCGGTTCTACCAAAATCGTGCCACAGGTACTCAATCGAAAGAAGGGACGAAAGCGATCGGATGAGAAAGAAGAAACCAAAGAGTAAGCAAAGAACACAGGTTTATTTATATCTACAAGAGGAAATGAAAGGGTGAGAATATACAAGAAATGGAAGGAGCAGAAGGACACAGAGCAATTCCTTAAACAAGCTTACTTATACCCAGACAACACACAGGACAGACCACGGACTTACACGACAAAGGGAAATTGCAGGCAGGAATGAATGGAGGGATGAGAAGGTTCAGGTGGTCCACAGAACGGGCGACAGGGAGGTCCAAGGATCGTGGCACGACGTTGAGGTTCGCGTGCACGCACTTGTTCTTTTGTTCAGAGTGCTGGTTGGTATCGCGAGCAGAGCGTGCCGATTCTCATTCGCCTTGCGCTCCTTGGTCATGCGTCTCTCTCCCATTCAGCTGGATCACGCATCTCCTGTGAAAAAGGCTTGCGCGCACGATTATATCGCGCGTGGCGCGCTGAAGCCGCCAACTCTGATGCCACGCCTACCGGTTTGCTCACCCCGGCACTGGTTGGCTGGCGAGGGCTCTTTGGTTCCACCTTGGGCGACGAGGTGGGCCACGCCCGTGATCCCACGGCTCCTCCCCTCCTCTTGGCCTCGTGTGCAATGGAGTCTTGCGGGGAAAATGATGTGAATGAAAACCGCCCAATGCAACGGCGGCGAACGCCGCCTTACTGGCACTTAGGAGGCCACGGCGATATTGTAAGGGATCCTATCTTATTTGATTTGATGCAACGTAGAGTCAATTATTGGACACACAGCCTTATCTGGAACACAGAATAACGATATAACTATAGAGAAGTCCTATGATTTGCTACGTGTTGCAATGTGGACTAACTAAGGTGCACTTATTTCAATTAACAGCCAATTAAGGGGAAATGTACACAGGGGTTATTTATAAGGAAATTTACTACTAAATTGACAAAGTGAAGGTTCTAAAAACCGCAACACAGCACCCTCATTCCTCACGGAACGTCTCGGGCCGAAAAACTTTAACTTAATGTGACACGCAGGTGTAATACCCTCTACTATTAACCTGACCATGAGTGCGACAGTTTTAAAACACAATTAAATATGTCCCGCTACTACGTTGCATCCTACCTAACAGATTCATGCCCACAATTAACCGAATTGCGGAATTGTTTTCAAACTAAACATTGATGGTGGGGAGCATTATTTACAAGTGACATTATTACATTATTTACAAAACTGCAACCCAGGACCTGTCATTTATTTTGAGGAAACAAAAAGAATCCTGTGGGAGGGAGGAGAAAGCATGCACTGCATCGATACACCACGTCACATGCCCAAGGATGCAGGATTTTACTGCGATGCATCCCCGAGCATGCAAGCACCAAAAATAAGCACCAATAATAAGCACGAGTCAAGCACCAATCCAGTGCTACATTGCACAACACAATTTAAAAAACACTGATGGTCTTGATCTTCTGCTCCTGCTCTGCTGGTCCGATGTCTCTTCCTGGTGTTGTCGTTCTTCATCTTTTCTTGCGGCCTATTTGGTGGCAATAAAACAAAAAGCACAACCGTGTCCACTGTTTTTATTTATGGCCAACAGGGGGCCAACTATGGGTGGTCCACCTGTCAGCTTGGTGCCACCTCACCGAGGTCCGCAAGCGAGATCTTCCTGGGCCATCGTGGCCGGTCCCAGCAGAGGGGCCATGCCACAAACGTGTGGTCCATAAGTGGTGCTCGGCCACAGAACCGTGGTCCATATGGTGGTGCATGGCCGCAAGACGTGCAGTCCATAAAGTGGTGCATCGATTCAGGCAGCTGGTAGCGGGGGCTCGGGCACACAATTGCAGCTCCCGCACGCTCCCCCTCAGTGCCCAGAGAGCATGGTCCATGGGTGGGGAAGGAAGACAAAGCAGCAGCGTTAGCGAGGGGTAAGGTCACAAGGGTACACATCAATCAAGGTAATGCAGAGCGAGGTGCGCACGAAGAGCGAGCGGAGAAAGCTCGTCCCTAACGTACGCCACCCCACCTGTCACCTTCTCTACCCTCGCCCCTTACCCCGTATTTACAAAATCTACACATTTACCAATTCGTCACTACTGTCTCGTCTTCCCCATATCTCCCCTAATTCCAAATTCGTTAACACAATCCCTCTAACCAAATTTGCCATCACCCAATTCATCATCAATCCCTCTTAAGGAGGAAGAGATGGAACAACCAGCACAATGTCTCACCCACGTCATGATGCGTCTCACATTTCCAAAACATTTGCACAAAAACAACAAAACAGCCATGGCATGCGGGGAGTTCTGTCACTTCAGGTGAGTGGGTGTAGATGGTGCGAGGAGATTCTTAATCCTAACTACTTCCTAAATGACATTAACACACTTTACATGACCCGGGGTCTTTCCCTGCAAAACCATTGGCCGTATTACTCTATGCGGTTCTAAAAACCGAACTCCCATTGACCAAACTGTGCTGCTCTCCAATTTGGGGTCTCACTCCCCCGATTCAACTCCCTGTGCCCTCGCACAATTTCAGGGCTGGGTCCTGTGGCTCCCCTAGCAGGTCTACCTATCTGTGCACCTCCGCCACTGAAGTTGCCACCCGAGCTTACCTGCTCCTCACTAACCTATCTAACTGGGGAAGGCCCACCCTGGCACGTACCCCCTCGGTGCCCTCTCTGGCACTGGGCTACCCGGGTCCGTCCTCCGGATCCTCGGGCCCTATCCACAACAACTCTAACTGGCTCCCAGAGCCTACCTGCGGCCTCACCTGGCCGACGGACTAACAGTGGCGGAGCGCTCAACCAACCATACCTCTAACAGGCCACACGCCCAGCCATTTCCACGTCACTAATGCACCCATCCAAACACCATTCTTCCACACGCACCACAGATGCCAATATCCAACCACAATTTACCTATACCCTCGACCTAACTCTTAAACTACCCTCCCCGGGTATTCGTGATGGGTGTCCATCCTCCCCATCCACTCCCTTCGCACCAACCACTCCACTCCATGTTTTCCACACTACTCACTCCACACCATCCATTCCATACTCCATTTACTCCAGACCATTCATTTCATCCAACCATTCTCTGCACACCTGTGCTTCACTTGCACACCTGTGCTCACCCACACCTGGTGGCTCTTGCACCCTCCTTTCCTCCCAGGCTTCTTCATTCACTCAATACAATGCACAATCACAATTATTCACTCATACACTGCTCCATACACTTTCACGCTCAATACAACTCACAATCACCTCACACTTTTCACAATACGCTGCTCCATACACTTCCAATTCTCCAAACCATCGCCTCAGGCACCCAAATTCTCCCATGCTCATACACACATCTTTCCCGAGCATTGTCCCTCAATTCCTCATTTCAACATGCTCACCAGCAAAAACTTCCATACCAATTCCTCATTCAATAAACCACAAACACACTGCATCATCTGATCTACCTGGTGCCCTTCTAAAACTCGCGCTTCCCAGTCGCCCCTTATACTATTGCACTCCCTCGTCGTTATAATCCATCTAATCTATTCTATGTACCCTACTACAGGTACATGTCGCTACTTAACCCTACCATTACCTATTGTCATTTTTCTAGATCCCTATCCATTTATCCAAACCCTCCCTGGCTTGGTTTTCACCGCCATAACCCCATAACTAGTGCTCATGTTCCCGGATGGATTTGAGGGATGGCAGAGTTGCCATCCCACCGCATCGCCATTCAAATTTTGCTCATCCAATTCACTATCCCAATTTCGAATCCAAAACACTATCATCTTCACGGTCCATTAAACTTGAGCCTCTCAGTACGTCCTAACATTTTCAAAGCTCGGCTTCGCAAAGCCGAGCAACGAATGCGGGTGGTTCGTCGACCGCGGGTTGGGTCCGTCCGGCATTCGGTTCAAGGGAGGCGGTTTGGTTGGACCGAGGTTCAAAGCACCATCCCGGCATGGGGCCTCTCGCTCCCATGCGCGATGGGCCAACCTTGCCCGGGTGGAACGCCGCCACCAAAAGGGGGCGCCGTTCCGATCCCTCCTACCTGCCCTCGAACCGGGCCGGTCGCCTTGCCCGTCAAGGCCCGGACTCGACCGTGCGGGCCGGGGCCAGGCCCGAATCGTGCACGACGCTCCGAAGAGAAGCGACGCAGCACCGATCCCCGCCGGCTCCCGCAATACCCACAGCCCGGCACGGACCGAGAACTCGCGTCGGTTAAACGTCGGTCTAACCGCTATCCCGTTTAACGTCGATGCTCCCCGGACATGCTCACACCATGCGTTCCTTTTTACACTCACTAACCCCGGCGGCTCAGCGCCTCTCATGCATTCCACACACTCCGTCCATTCCACCACCGCACTCCCTGTTACACACCACACCTCTCGCGCACCTTCTCCCGGTACGTACTCCGTACCACTCATGGGGATGCACTCTTGCATCCACCCACTCACGCGCTCCGATGTGCTCTCCCGCACCTGCGCCACAACCAACTCAGGTGTGCGTTCTCGCACACTCTCAACCATTCCAAGCGTGCATTCTCGCACCCGCTCCACCACCAACACTCCACGTCTCACACTCCGTACTTACACTCCGATGTGCATTCGCTCTCGCACTCGGTATCACTCCCACACTTTGTCACACACACTCTCCGACGCACACTTTTTCCTCGCAAATGCGCCATTTCCACTCACACCACTCACAAGGGACTCTCCACCAACGCCCGGGTGCTTTCTCGATCCCAAGCGCGCAAAAATTATTTCTGCGCCAAACATCCTCCTGCAAAACGTTCCCGCACAATATACAGCACGACTCGCCTGGGCGCTTCTTCTCCTTCGCTCCAACACCACCTGCAAACTTTCATTGGTGTTAATAAGCACAGCATCGTGATGTGAGCACGGACTTTGCACATTATCCATCTTTCCCTTCAATTCCTGGGCTACCTCCGTCATCTTTTCAATTTCAACTATACCCATTATTTCTTTTTCTTTGTTCACCTCGACGACCGCTGGCTTTATTAAAATTCCCTCTTCCACCTCAGCGGTCGCCGGCTTCCCCACACCCCGGGTCGCGATTTCTACCCCGGTCCAGTTACCCGCGCTTTGCTCCAACTCGCTCAACCGGCGTTTCTCAACCCGCTTTACCCTGTCGCGTACCCCCGCGACCTCTTCGCTCAACCCGCGGTCAACCTTCCTCTCAACCTCCTTTACCTCATATGGGGCCTTGTCCCTCGCCAACCCCTCATTTATTTCTTTGGCTTGGCCATTTATGCCCTCCAATTTGCTTCCTAGCCTCCCTAATTTGGTTTTCCAATCATTTCCCAACTCCCCGATTTGGCTTCCCAATCGCTCCCCCATTCTGTTTTCCAATCCTTCAATTTGTTTCAGGTGACCACCCATTCTTTCGGTCAATTCACACCTGCTCCTCCTTACCTCGTCCCTTATTTCTTTCATTTCCCTACTTCTTTTTTCATTGTCGCACTTCGACTCCGCCATATATTCACTGAACCATGCCATGAACTGCTGCATGTCAAAGCCCGCTGGTACAGCAGGCTCGGCTAACACGGCCACCACGTGCGAGGCGCCATCTTGTGTGCCTGAAACCTCGTGCGCAAGGCCGCCATCTTGTGCGCCTGACACCTCGTCTACCACATCCTCATTGCTTTCCTCCTCTCTCTCTCCCAATTCCTCCCTGGGGTCCTGGGTTACCTCCAAACCCTCTTCTTCTACCCCCACCGGCATCCGACCGCCTTGATCATCCATGGCACGATTTTAATTTGGAATATTAAATAAAACTTCGGCCGCTCGTAATTTCGACCAAATTTTTAGATGGATTAAAAATTTGGTTCGGGCCTCAAATCCCACTCCCCGACACCAATTGTTACGGAATCGGAGTACGGCACTCCCCTTAGAGGGGGGTTTAATCCCCTCATCGTTAAGCTGGCCGTCTCCGTTCCTGGACCCACCCCGCTCCTTTGTGGGATAGGATTGGCCAAGGTGATTGGTCAAGGGATTCCCGGACACCTCCGCCAATCCCTCCACAAAGCAGATGGGTGGCCCCGCTCGAATCCCCGACAAGATGGTATTTTGCCAAGCGGTTTAGCAGTCCGGAATCCGAGCCGTGAGCAATGACTAACCCGATTGTAAAGCGGTTCTACCAAAATCGTGCCACAGGTACTCAATCGAAAGAAGGGATGAAAGCGATCGGATGAGAAAGAAGAAACCAAAGTAAGGAAAGAACACAGGTTTATTTCTATCTACAAGAGGAAATGAAAGGGCGAGAATATACAAGAAATGGAAGGAGCAGAAGGACACAGAGCAATTCCTTAAACAAGCTTACTTATACCCAGACAACACACAGGACAGACCACGGACTTACATGACAAATGGAAATTGCAGGCAGGAATGAATGGAGGGACGAGAAGGTTCAGGTGGTCCACAGAACGGGCGACAGGGAGGTCCGAGGATCGCGGGACGACGTCGAGGTTCGCGTGCACGCACTTGTTATTTTGTTCAGAGTGCTGGTTGGTATCGTGAGCAGGGCGGGCCAATTCTCATTCGCCTTGCGCTCCTTGGTCATGCGTCTCTCTCTCCCGTTCAGCTGGATCACGCATCTCCTGTGAAAAAGGCTTGCGCACGCTTATATCGCGCGTGGCGTGCTGAAGCCGCCAACTCCGATGCCACGCCTACCGGTTTGCTCACCTCGGCGCTGGTTGCCTGGAGAGGGCTCTTTGGCTCCACCTTGGGTGACGTGGTGGGCCACGCCCGTGATCCCACGGCTCCTCCCCTCCTCTTGGCCTCGTGTGCAAATGGAGTCTTGCGGGGAAAATGATGTGAATGAAAACCGCTCAATGCAACAGCGGCGAACGCCGCCTTACTGGCACTTAGGAGGCCACGGCGATATTGTAAGGGATCCTATCTTATTTGATTTGATGCAACGTAGAGTCAATTATTGGACACACAGCCTTATCTGGAACACAGAATAAATATATAACTATAGAGAGGTCCTATGATTTGCTACATGTTGCAATGTGGACTAACTAAGGTGCACTTATTTCAATTAACAGCCAATTAAGGGGAAATGTACACAGGGGTTATTTATAAGGAAATTTACTACTAAATTGACAAAGTGAAGGTTCTAAAAACCGCAACAATATTTTCCAGACGCGACGCCATTCCAGAACCCTCCATTTCTTTCTTTTCAGCCATTCCTTGGTGAATTTACTGGTATGTTTAGGGTCATTGTCATGTTGCAAGGTCCACTTTTGGTTGAGCTTCAACTCTCCGACAGATGGCCTCACATTATCCTCAAGCACCCTCTGGTGCAATGAAGAATTCATAGTGGATTTAATGATGGTGAGCTGCCCAGGCCCTGATGCAGCAAAGCTGCCCCAAACCATAATATTTTCACCACCATGCTTTACAGTTGGTATCAGGTTCTTGTGGTCAAATGCTGTCTTTGGTTTTCGCCAAACATGTCTTCTGGTACTGTGGCCAAATAGCTCTACCTTTGACACTCATCTGTCCAGCGCACATTGTTCCAGAAGTGCTGGTCTTTGCCTGGGTGTTCATTGGCAAACTTTAGTTTTGCCCTGACGTTCTTTCTGGACAGCAAAGGTTTCCTCCTGGCACACCTCCCATGTAGATCAAATTTGTGCAGCCTCTTTCTTATGGTAGACTCGTGCACTTTGACATCAACAGTGGCAAGAGCTACCTGTAGGTCCCGTGATGACATTCTGGGGTTCTTAGAGACTTCTTTCAGCATCTAGCGGTCTGCTCTCGGGCTGAACTTGCTGGGGTGGCCTGGCCTGAACAAGTTGGCAGTTGTTTGGAATCTTCTCCACTTGTAGATGATCTTTTGGACAGTCGAATGATTGATTTCAAATTGTTTGGAGATCTTTTTAAATCCCTTCCCAGACTCGTAGGCATCTATAACCTTCTTTCTGAAGGCCTCAGAGAGCTCTTTTGATCTAGGCATGGTGACGCCACACACTTCAACAACAAAGAGCAAACCATACTAAATGTCTGAGGTTTAAACAAGACAGGTTCCTCCAAGATCCTCTCTAACGATGTTCTAATCATTTGCACCTGAGCTGGTGCACCTGATTCTAATTTTAGGTATTTGAAGTAGTGATAAATGTAAGGGTGTACTTACTTTTTCCACATGCGAAATTTGCATTTATGTTTATTTAGATTATCCAATGGACTACAAAATGTAAATGTTTCATGATATTTGTTATATTATATCACCTTTATCTATCAATATTGTTGAAATGAAGATCAAATAGCTGTATGTCGAAATATGTTGAAAAAGTCAAAACTTTACATGGGGTGTACTTACTTTTTCACGTGACTGTGTATTGTTGCGGTTTTTAGAGCTTCAATTTGTAAAATAATAAGCCTTGTAAATAATTCCCTGTAAATATCCACATCTTCCAAAGGTGAAAGGTCGCACCCTAGTTAGTCCATATTGCAACACGTAGGACACCATAGGAACTTCTCTAGTTATTTCAGTAGTATGCATTTCAGGTAAGGCTCTGTTTCCAATAGTTTGAATCTGCGTTGCATTAATCAAATAACCTAGGCCCCTTGTTCAATCCTGTTCATTTTGCGGCTCGCCTCCCTCCAAATTGTGTTCCCTTGCTTGCCAGCAGCATTCGCTGCCTGGCTCAAACGCCATTAACCATGCGGTCAGAGCGGAGAAAAAGGGGGAGGAGTTATCGGAGCGAGGCGTAGCCCTGTTAAGGGCGGGGTTGTTGAGCCCTCGCGACCAACCAGGGCCGAGGCGAGCTTGCCGGTGTGTGTGTCCTAAAAGCCCGCGGCTTGATACGCGAGCACGTGATATAAGCGCTCGCGTGGGACTACTTACGGAGAGAGTGAGGGAGCCGGTCTGCAGACAAGAAGTTGAGTGAGAGAGTCGGTGAGCCAGAGACAAGAGCGAGAGAGGGGGAGTGAGACAAGAGCGAGCGTCAAAGACACGATTCCTCCCCGATATATGAACCCCACCCCGCATGTAAGGTCCGCTCGTGCCGACAATACTGTGACGGCGCGACAATACCAACCGCGCTGTCTGCCAAGTTTCACCGCGGGACCAGAGCGTGGACCGGAGTGGAGTGTGGACCGGAGTGGAGCGTGAACCGGGGCCGGAGCCAACGTTGGCCCATCTGCTTGGACCTTCCTCCCTACTATTCCCCTTTCGTGTAAGTCTGTTTGTGTTATCCTGGGCGTGTTAATTAAGACTGTATAAGCTTGCCCTGTGTCCTTTTGCTCTCCTTCTTGTACATGCCCTTCTTTCGTTTCCTCTTTTATTAGTGTAGTAATAAATCATATTTGTCCTTCCTTACCTTTTAGTTTCCTCTATTCGATCGCTTTCATCTTTTCCTCAATTGAGTACCGGTGGCACGATTTCAGAACCGCTCAGAATCGGGTTAGTCTTTTTGCTAACGACTCGAATCGCGGATTGCTAAACCGCTCGGCAATTTCCATCTGTCCGTGGTTCGAGCGGGAGTTATTTCCCTGCTTTGCGGAGAGATTGGCACGCAGGTATTTGGGGCCCATTTTGACCAATCACCCTGGCCAATCTCGACCGCAAAGGAGCGTTATAATTTCCAGGGCTGGGGGATCGGCCAGTTTAAAAGACAAGGGGATTAACCCCCCCCCCCCCCTTGGTAAGGGGAGCGCCGACCCCCGGATCCGCAACAATTGGTGTCGGGGAGTGGGATTGGACCCGAACCAAATTTTAATCCATCTTAAAAATTGTCAAAATTTCGAGCAGCCAAAATTTTATTGTAACATCCAAATTATAGTCGTGCCATGGATACCCAAGGCGATCGGATGCCGGTGGGGGAGGTAGAAGAAGGGTTAGAGGCAACCCAGGACCCCAGGGAACAAGTGGGAGTAATGAAGGAGGAAAATAATGAAGGTGCGGTAGAGGGGGTTGCAGGCACACAAAATGGCGGTGCCTCGCACATGGCAGCGAGAGCCGAGCCTGCGGTACCCGCGGGTTGGGACCTGCATTTACTCATAAAGCAACTGCGAGAATCTATAAAAATGCAGAGGGACAGAGGGACAAATTAAGGGGAGAAATGGGAGAATTGGGGGACAAATCCACCCAGGAAATAAAAGGGTTAGAATCAACCCAGGACCCCAGGGAAAAATTGGAGCAATTGGAAAGGGAAGAGGAAATTAATGAGGATGCAGCAGTAGGGGTTGCAGGCGAGCAAAATGGCGGCACCTCACACATGGCCGCGGCAGCCGTGCCCGCAGCGCCAATAGATATGGGCCTTTTTATGATGCAACTCCGGTATGGGAGAAGAATTAGGTAAATTGACAGAAAAATTGGACGCCCGGAGTGACAAATCAAAGAGGGAAATAATTGATGCCCAAAAGAATGACAAATAAATTGGAAAACCAAATTGGGGAATTGAGAAATGATGTGGGAAACCAAATTGAGGAATTGAAAAATGAGGTGGGAAATCAAATTGAAGGGTTTAGAACCAGAATAGGTGGCCAAATAAAAGCATTGGAGAGAGACAGAGACCGCGGAGCGGACGGAAAGGTTGCGGGGGTACGCGACGAGGTAGCGCGGCTTGAGAAACGTGGGAAAAGCGAGGCTGAGCAAGGCATAGTTACGTGGACTGGAATAGAAATCGCGACACGGGGTGTGAAAAACCCGACGACCGCCGAATTGGACAAGGCAAATTCATATGCGCTGGCGGTTGTCGGAGGAAAAGAATTAATTCAGAATGAAATGGTTATAGTTGAAATTGGGATTGGAGAGACGGCAGAGATAGGAGTGGAATCGGAGAAAGTGATGGAATGTGTACAAAGTCTGGATTCGCATCATGATGCCTGTGGAAGTGTAACTCAGTGTAACTTATTAATTGGCACTGGTAACTTATTAATTAACCTGGTAACAAAGCAGATACATTTTACATGCAAACTCTGTGAAAGACGAGTTTGTAAATGAGTGTCAGGAATGCGCCCGAACATGATAATCTCTTGTCCACCTGGTCACAGCCCCTGGCTGAAGCACCCCCCTATCGTTTGGTAAACGGAACTCGCAACAGGAGGGGAGCGAGCTGATACCAGGACTTGGTACATGCATGACCTCGGGGCATTAGCGGAGAGGGGATTAAGTCCAGTTTGTCCATATAAACGAGAGCAAACGTGGAGTCGAAAGAACTTGCTACCAGAAGCTCTGACCAACGGAAGTGGCAGAGGAACATCAGCCGAACGAGAAGGACCAAGCGAAAAGAGTTAACCTGATCCATTATATTATGCGGTATTATTTGGTAAATGGAATGAAGTGAATAACCAGTTAATAAACCAGACCTTTTGTAAACCTGTGTCCGGTCATTGGAGTCCTGTGAGTCTCTCAGCTACAAATTCTCCAACAATCTGGAGGCACCGCTGGAATTTCGAGTGGACGTCGTCAAGGGTCAAGGTGAGCATGACCTCTTGGGGATCTGTCCATTATGAAATATGAATTCTGAAGATGGAGGATTTGGTGTGTGGGACTGGCGATTGTCCATAGGTAATACAAGGATGAAACGTGTTAAACGACTGTAGCAATTTATTCGTGTTTTTTTTCTCTAAATGATTTCTGTAAATACGTATTTTTGCGCTGGTCATTAAGGGTCTTACTGTGACCTGGGAGCAAACGGAGCAAGCGTGCACCTTGCGACCATTTGCTTCCAGGACGTGTAAGGCCGGTACACTCGTTTACCCACCCGTACACGTATAAAGTACTTCTTTTTTTTTGCACTTGTTCAAAGCACTCGACTTGCTCGGCGAGCGAGCGACTTGCTCGGCGCTCGGCGAGCGACAGGGAACCGGGAAAGGGAATTATATTTATATATATATATTTTTACCTCATTCCAATTTATGGTATTGCGACAAAAAGGCTTATATCTTTGGAACGACTGGTCGGATTTAGACAAATTAAAACTCGTTCGATCAACAAATAAATTCATGACAGACAATCCCACCTCATGCCGGTCCAGAATTACTGTGAAAGATGGCGATTGGATAAAAATTGCATACCAACACTCCCTCACTGTCCCTCATTGTCCCTCATGTCCATTCCGGCAGCCTGTCTCTTGCTCCCGCTCTTTTTCCCTCCCTTTACTTCCCATTGGCGGACGTTTTGCGAGAAGCAAAGCGTTTTGCAGGACGCTTCCAGGAAACAAAACCAGTGCTGTTGTTTTTTTTGACGAAATTTGCCAGATAAATAGCATGGGTGACACGGAACCAGTGCTGTTGTTTTTTTTTGACGAAATTTGCCAGATAAATAGCATGGGTGACACGGAACCAGTGCTGTTGTTTTTTTTTGACGAAATTTGCCAGATAAATAGCATGGGTGACACGGAACCAGTGCTGTTGTTTTTTTTAACGAAAAATAATTCTGTATTATTTAGTTAACCAGTTTGTGTGAAACCTCAACCTAAATATAAAAATTGATCTGCTTGGTGTTAGTTTAAGGGCTGTTCCAAATTTATCCTGATTATGAGAGATAATTACAGGAAATGTGTACTGTTCTTGTTTGGTGATTATGAGACAAAAACAGCAGAGTGGGAATCGGCAGACAATGGAACAGCTAGCGACGAGTGTTTGTGAGTAACAACCACCCTCTGGTCGAGGCTCATAGAAGGGGTGATGCTTACTGATTCGGCACGCTTACAATAGGTGTTAATGGTGGGATGTCAGAGGTTTTGGTGTGGTTTAATGTTCACACTGTTTTGGAAAATAATGCTCGATGCAACATGATCCTAAAAAAAGAACCCAGCCCTACATCGAAAGATCAGGAAGGGAAGGAATGGAAAATTTGTCAAGGTTTGAAATTAATCGGACAAGTGGGTCCCAAGGTATGGTCACCGTACTCGCAAGCCGTTCGCTTTGGCTCTGCGAATGGACCAAACCATTTCATGTAAATAGAGGGGGGGGTTCTGTGGTCGTTCGTTTTGGCTTTGCGAATGGACCAAACCATTGCATGTAAATAGAAGGGGGGTTCTGTGGTCGTTACTGCCACGTGGTTTCAAAGTTTTTTGTTGTTGTTGTTTGCACGCATGTTTTTTTTGCAAGCACGTACGGGCAAGCACGTACGTGCGGGCACGCCCTAGTATATATAAATTGAGGTAATATTAAGTTATGGAATTAATTGCTTTCAACAATGCAAAGGGTGACAAGATATGGGATTTTAATGGGATATTGATTTATTGATTAATCACAACGTTTCACTTTCGTTGTTGCAACGTTTTGCTCCAACGTTTTGTGAACATTTAAATGTTGGGTTTTGCTGACGTTTCCACAACGTCGCCACAACGTTTCACTTTCGTTGTTGCAACGTTTTGCTCCAACGTTTTGTGAACATTTAAATGTTGGGTTTTGCTAACGTTTCCACAACGTCGCTACAACGTTTTACTTTCGTTGTTGCAACGTTTTGCTCCAACGTTTTGCGAACATTTAAATGTTGGGTTTTGCTGACGTTTCCACAACGTCGCCACAACGTTTCACTTTCGTTGTTGCAACGTTTTGCTCCAACGTTTTGTGAACATTTAAATGTTGGGTTTTGCTGACGTTTCCACAACGTCGCCACAACGTTTCACTTTCGTTGTTGCAACGTTTTGCTCCAACGTTTTGTGAACATTTAAATGTTGGGTTTTGCTAACGTTTCCACAACGTCGCTACAACGTTTTACTTTCGTTGTTGCAACGTTTTGCTCCAACGTTTTGCGAACATTTAAATGTTGGGTTTTGCTGACGTTTCCACAACGTCGCCACGTTTCACTTTCGTTGTTGCAACGTTTTGCTCCAACGTTTTGTGAACATTTAAATGTTGGGTTTTGCTAACGTTTCCACAACGTCGCTACAACGTTTTACTTTCGTTGTTGCAACGTTTTGCTCCAACGTTTTGGGAACATTCAAATGTTGGGTTGTGCTAACGTTTCCACAACGTCGCCACAACGTTTCACTTTCGTTGTTGCAACGTTTTGCTCCAACGTTTTGGGAACATTCAAATGTTGGGTTTTGCTGACGTTTCCACAACGTCGCTACAACGTTTTACTTTCGTTGTTGCAACGTTTTGGGGACACTCAAATGTTAAATAAACCGGATAAGAATTCACGAGTTATTTAATTATGAGCGATTATAGAAGTACTTATTTAATTAATTACATTTCTTATTAAATTACAGTAATTACATTACAGTAATTACCTGAGGTAATTACAGTAATTACAGTTCCGGTAATTACAGTAATTACAGTAATCATTACAGTAATTGCAGTAATCTTATTACAGTAATTACATTACATTAACTCAGGCACCTTTTGAGTAAGGAAGCTGATATTTGGACATGACACTGACCAAGTGATGTGGCTGTCAAGGAAAATATTGATTTATTGATTAATCATTTAATAAATTAACTCGTTGATTTATAAATGACTTATTTAATTAAAAGTCCTCAAAAATACATCTTCGGATGAAATACTTACAGATTGGTTATGCTATGAGCCAATTGATTAAGGAAAATATTTTGTGATGGCCATATTGGCAATTTCGTGGCCATATTCGTGGCAACTCAGTTAGTGCCACTGCACCTTTAAAATGCATCCCTGCGTTCATTTTTCGATCGATTGAGTTGAAATTTTGAACAATCGGATCTGGACTGTCGTTGTTAACGACTCTAGCACGCACTCGTCCAATCAGGATGGAGCGGTATGGACCCCGGATCATCACTGCCCGCAGTTTTTAATTAATTTTACTTTTTCTCTTGGTCATATAATTTTGAAGACATGCATGTCATGATAGAGGAAATGTTTGTTCTGTTGAACGGAATAAATGTTGTTTATTTGTGTGGGGGTGTATTTTTGTGTATTTTGGATATATTTTTCACGACTAATTCCAGTTAACATCCTGCAAAATTTGCTCGTTTGCTGGCCGAGTCGAAATTGCGTTGAGTTTCTATGGCATGCGCCATTAAAAGCGCTGTGTAATGGTTGAGCTCCCTTTATTTCGTTTTGGTCATGCGGATGAGCAAACAAAGTGACAAATGCTGCGGCTGGA
Source organism: Myxine glutinosa (assembly GCF_964187855.1). Classification (NCBI taxonomy): domain Eukaryota; kingdom Metazoa; phylum Chordata; class Myxini; order Myxiniformes; family Myxinidae; genus Myxine; species Myxine glutinosa. Next base: position 108,784,703 of record NC_136271.1, on the reverse strand, counting down.
GCAGTAAAAGCGATTTTTTTTAAAATGGAAACGATGTAATGAGTAATTAAAAGTGGGAGGGGGCAACACCACGCATACCTCTTTTAAGGTGTGTATAAACCCTGGAATAAACGTGGGAGGGGGCAACACCACGCATACCTCTTTTAAGGTGTGTATAAACCCTGGAATATTTCAGCAATCAATACAATGCTGAAACTATGTAAGTTAAGTTAATGAGTAATTTAATGAGTAACTTAATGAGTAATTTAATGAGTAACTTAATGAGTAATTTAATAAGTAATTTAATGAGCAATTTAATAAGTAAGTTAATGAGTAATTTAATGAGTAACTTAATGAGTAACTTAATAAGTAATTTAATGAGCAATTTAATAAGTAATTTAATGAGTAATTTAATAAGTAATTTAATGAGTAATTTAATGAGTAATTTAATGAGTAATTTAATGAGTAATTTAATGAGTAATTTAATAAGTAATTTAATGAGTAATTTAATGAGTAATTTAATGAGTAATTTAATAAGGAATTTAATGAGGAATTTAATGAGGAATAAACGTGGGAGGGGGCAACACCACGCATACCTCTTTTAAGGTGTGTATAAACCCTGGAATATTTCAGCAATCAATGCGATGCTGAAATGATGTAATTTACTGTGTAAGAGGGTCGACCTTGGGTTTGTTTGGGTTTGTTGTTTATTTTTGTGGGTGTGTATTTTTTGTGTATTTTGGATATATTTTCACGACTAATTCCAGTTAACATCCTGCAAAATTTGCTCGTTTTCTGGCCGAGTCGAAATTGCGTTGAGGTCCTATGGCATGCGCCATTAAAAGCGCTGTGTAATGGTTGAGCTCCCTTTATTTCGTTTTGGTCACGTGGATGAGCAGACAAAATGACGAATGCTGCGGCTGGAGCAGTGGAAGCGATTTTAGAATTGTTCAATGATTATTCGATATTGTTATGACTTATTGTCAATAGGTATACTAAGTGGCCATGAGGTAGCCTGTTGCTATGTACAGTTTTATTCTATTGTTGATTATACCACATAGCTGTGGTGATAAAGGAAATGTTCGTTTTAAATAGATGATTATGATAGGACCATGACTATAAAATCATGATGATTATTATGAATGATATCATAGGGTTCAAATGCAGAATGCTGCATGAACTTGGGAAAGAACTTTCAAGCCCTATGGGATAAATTGGGTATTACAAGCGATGGAGTTTCAAAATTTAGCATGATTGAAGGAATTTGACAGTCCCATTTCAGGAGTTTTACGAAATTTATATTGCCAAGAGATTTTGGGTACTATTAAAAGAAAAATGATGAGATATTTTTCCCAAAGAACTTTAGTATCTGCCATCCATTTTGGCTGTCTCACGAATGAAGGATGAGTTGCCTTTAGTGGTTGCAAAGAAAATTTGTGGAGACCAGGCAAAATGGGGAAATATGTCAGATATGACCCTAGGACAGGACGGTGATTCATCAATTAACATGAGGTACGAACCAGAGGTGACGACCGATGAGATTCGATCTCAGTCAATGGATGGACCTGTCCTGACATCATTGGGGAAAGGGCTTATGCAAGGAGTCATCCAAAATGATTAATTTGATTTATTGATGAATATTGATGAATTAATTGAAATTGAATAATTGATTGAATTGTTAATTGATTGAATTGTTAATTGATTGAATCTAATTGATTGAATTTAATTGAATAAATTTAACTGAATAAATTGAACTGAATAAATTGAATTGAATATATTGATTGTTTGATTGATGAAAATGCGGTCTCAAGAAAGAAGCTTTGATATCTTTGCGAGATATTATCAATGTGGAGGCAACCTGGGAAAATTGAGCAAGGTGGTGAGTTTATATACAGATATATATGTGCGGTTACCATTGTGTGATTTCCCCGTCAACAGAGCGGACACCTGAGGATTCACCCATTTCATACTGACCCTCCGGCTCATCTGCAAATACTGATCTGTGAGATTGGATTGTGCAAAAGCCACGGCTGAGGGAGATTCTCTGGAAATCACTGTGTGAACAGGTGGAGAGACCCTTCCTGGAGGTACGAGTGAAGCTTTAGAGGAACAAACTACAACACATCCAACGCTACTTTGATAAAAGGCAGAATGGGAAATGGAGCCTGCAAGAATACACAAGGACAACCAGAGATTCCACAAAAAGGTACTTGTACACATCATATGTACGACCGTTATGGTGCAGAAGCTATAAGGCAGGTCGAGAATTGGTATTTGTGGACAAAGGGACATGATGAGGAGTTTCCAAGAGATGGTACATTTGAGCGAAGTCGATTGGAAAGATTGGAACAAAGATTGAAAGCCAGGAAGAGACAGAATCTAACGGTAGACTGGCTTGCATTCCATCTTTGGGATGGTGAATCCAGACAACGGGAACAGCAAGAACGGATAACGGATCTAGAACTTAAAATAAAAAGGATACAGGATACAGTGGAGGAGACAAATGCACAACTGCCCTCGAAATTAGGAATGAAAGTGACAGTTGTCCCATCAGATTTCCAGTTGTCTCCCCAAAAAGGACGGTACAGAGAATTTTTTCGTGTTTCAGGAGATAACGAGAGATTGCAGTGGCAACTCAGGGATGTAGAGATGCAGCCCAGCAATACAAGTGCACAGGTGCACAGATCAGACAACGACAGAAACCGGTGTTTCAAGTGTGGACGGATGGGACATTGGAAAAGAGGATGTCCGTATACCAAAAGGAAGACAAGTTCATAGGGTAAACCAAGATCAAGGGTACCAGTGCTGACCGATACCTCAGACAATGATTAGGCCTTCATTGCGACAAATCCCAAATGACGATTGGCCTCAACAAATTAGATTACTGGACAAACATGAATAACTGTCGATGATTCTTGGGTCTGAAAAGTTTTCGGAGCAAGAATTATTCATTTTTTTCTTTTGCTTGTAAGCAAATTGATAATTAATTGATCAAATGCCGAAATTGGATCTTTTATGTTGGGCACACAATTTTAAATTTACAAAGTTGGAACAATTGCTTTGCAAATTTTAAACCAAGGGACAAGGGTCACATGATGATCAGGTGGGAATTTCGGACTATTGTTCCACACGATTGATAAGTCAGTGGTCGACTGACATGTAAATGGGTGTGTAGTCAAATTTGGATAAATTATTGTGGGAACTGAAAGGGTAATTTCAATGTGACATCATAGGGGTTTTCTAAGAATAAACTTTTTTGGTCCATTTGTGTATTAGCATTTATAAAAAATTGAAGGACAAATTTTATGAAATTGAAATAAAATTGACACCCATCTTGATCTGTAAATAATAGTTCCAACGCAAACAAATATGCATAATGCATGTGTGTGTGTATTTTTTGTGTGTCAATGTTAGTGTTTTTTATTGTTTTGTGTATCAATCTTACAAGATTGTTGACACCGACAGTGTGCCTGTCTGGAAATGGATAGTCTTATGTGGATGGGATTGAATATGCAGAGAATCCGTAAAATAAAATAGAAATAAAATTTGATTATGAACATTATCTCTTTTGTCAAGGGAGATGGAATATAAAGATTTGATGTGCTGGGTTATGAGCAGCCATTAATTAAATAGTAAAATTGTGAGTAATTTGGGGATTCCATTTTTGATAGAATTTATATGAGAATAACAGCTATTTATGGATATGAGCTTCATAAAAGGAAATGAGGGAGTACAAAATTATCCAAATTTGGGAGAGGTCTTACACTGACTTCCCAGAATACTCTGCTCATGAATTTATATATATATATATAAACTTGAATTTTATCAGCATATAAATTGTGCTGCATGTATGGATGTGTATTAGGCATAGATGATATGGGAAAATAGTAAAGAAAATCTTGCTGATTGGAACTATTGTGAGTTTTAAAACGGAATGCATTGTGCATCTTAAACCAAGGGGCAGACATGAACGCGCTGTTACGTTATTTATACTCAGAACGCGCTGTTACGTGTACCTGCAACATATTTGTTAATCTCGCACACCTATATTGGCATACTGGTGTCAGTAGTACTCACTGGGTGCATAGAAATGGATGAGCAACAGTTAAGGGGGTGTAAAAAAAAAAAACACTTACTTGGATATTTTCTACAAAAGTAAGGGTTTCAATAAGTGGTACCATACACATGGGATTCATCAAATTAAGTTTTGGAGTTCAAACAAAGTCACTGGTTAACAGATGGGAATGGATAGTAAATAAATTCTTCGATGCTGGGTAAATGAAGTGAGATATTACAAAGACTTATTAGAGCTATTGTTCTTCCTTGCAGCAGTGGGAGAAAATTTAGATCCAACATAATGAATCTATAAATGAATGTGATAGGGATAATATCCTCAATTTGTACTAATTATTTGATTGTGGGTAAAGGAATTAATTAATCGTAGTGGATTGTTAACAAGCAGCCTGAAATGTCCTGAGAGTGTGCATCCATGTAATCAGAAATCCCAGATTTGTTTTTACAAACAACATTTTGGTAGAGATCTTATGTGGACGAATACTTGCTTGGTAGATAAAAACGGTACTGCATGTTGGCAGCCACTTCAGTGGCCATTTAGGCCGAACAAATAGGGAAAAACCGTAATTGAATATGTAATTTACAGATGAGTATTTGGGAAGTAAAAAGGGAATTTATTGATTTGGGAGACATTTTTCGAAGGTTTATTAAAGTGTTGCAATATGACATTTGGCAAGGAAAATTATTGGATGGGAAAATTAGATCTGTTTATAAAATGAGTTTGTTGACCCATTGAAGTTAATTCTTTGAATTGTTGTTTAATTAGCATTTTGAGTTCAAATTGGAAATAGTTTGGTAGAGCTTTGGTTAAAACCTTTGGTTGCAGTGTTTTGGAACAAATTGATAAACCGTAGGAGGTTGATAAGAATATAAACAAATATGGACCTAAAATAGAAAGATTGTTATGATGATATGAATAAATACTGAGATTAAAAGATTAAATCAAGTGATGTTGCAAATGAAACAGTAGAATTAAGATAATGGCATAACGACAATGTTATGAGTCGTGTCAATTACAATATCAGTGAACTCATATCACCACGAGTGACACACTGTTAGGAAAAAGAGGGAAAAGAAAAAGTGGAGAGGAATTATGGTAATAATACATTATGTTAAATTTGTTGGTTTGGAAAAATTGTTGTTGGGAATTAGGTATTCCCGTTTGTGATTGTAATCATATACAATGCTATTCTTAGTTTAGTAATAAAATACATACCTGATTGAATATTATTTGTGTGACGCATATAAATGAATATAACTTTTGTGTTAAGGAAAAACAACAAATTGTTGAATGTGAAACTGTTGGAAGATATACATGATTATGCTGATTTCATGGTAAGATGTACCCTATCTGATCCAGTGTGTGCGGAAAGCAGATTCAGATGTGACTGAGCATAAGGATAAGACGAGATCACATTTTGGAGGGATTGCTAACGGAATTGGGAAGAAGTTCGAGAAAGAAAATTTGTGGCTAAAAAATGAAGTTAATCGTGGCATACACCCTCTTTCTCAAAGAATGATGAAGACATTCTCCCGTGTAACTTGGAGATGAATGCTTACCTTCACCAAGGAAATTTATGTGACCATTTGCCTGGATCACACTGCAACATATGAAAGAAAGGCGATCACTTACTCTTGTTCGAAGGCTTCGAACATTCACCACATCAGAAGTTGCAGGACAACGACATTTTACCTGCAACCTCTGTGAAATGCGGGGACATATGTTATTACTTCACCAACGTCCGGGGAACCAGCATGGAGCTGCAAAAAACGGCTGTGCCCTTGTCACAACAGCTGTGCACGATTCTGCTGGTTGCTCCTGGTAAGGACCATGAATGACCTGAACACCATGGTCCCAACATCAGTGTGGATGCATCCGGCATCCCTGTTCCACATCTTGCTGGCCAATCAACGTCACACCAATACTTGCTGCCCACTCACAATGAGGGAGGAGGCAAGTCGACTACAACTGGGTGAAGGCCTTGTTCAGGAATTACTCAAAAAGTGGCAAGAATGCTACAAGGAGAGCAGGGTCAGTCTATGACTCCGCAATGTTACCACAACAGCGAAATCCTACACGAAGTAGTGCAGGAGCTATGAAGACATTAGGAGAAAATGTTTCATACCAGGATTCAAACACAAGTGATCAGCCCTTCCTTTCAAACAAAGTCAACATTTGTGTGGAGGCAAACGTTTTTTTACCAGATGGTGCAGATGCTTTACAAAACTTGAAAATGAAGTGAAATTGTTGTATCTTGGTGATGGTGAAGTGTTGTTTTGAAAATATATTTGTGATGCAAATGCAATAGATTGAACAATATGGAAGGAGTCAATGACCAACGAAATGTTTTGTGATTCTTGCAGGATGACGGTGTATGCCCAAGGGAATTTGATTACCAAAGTGATTGATTATTTACTTATACTTGTAATGATGTTTACTTGTAGTGATTGATTGTTTACTTATATTGATGTTTAGATTAATGGTTAATATAAACAAAAAACAAAAAGATGAGGGAATTGTGGAAGTGTAACTCAGTGTAACTTATTAATTGGCACTGGTAACTTATTAATTAACCTGGTAACAAAGCAGATACATTTTACATGCAAACTCTGTGAAAGACGAGTTTGTAAATGAGTGTCAGGAATGCGCCCGAACATGATAATCTCTTGTCCACCTGGTCACAGCCCCTGGCTGAAGCACCCCCCTATCGTTTGGTAAACGGAACTCACAACAGGAGGGGAGCGAGCTGATACCAGGACTTGGTACATGCATGACCTCGGGGCATTAGCGGAGAGGGGATTAAGTCGAGTTTGTCCATATAAACGAGAGCAAACGTGGAGTCGAAAGAACTTGCTACCAGAAGCTCTGACCAACGGAAGTGGCAGAGGAACATCAGCCGAACGAGAAGGACCAAGCGAAAAGAGTTAACCTGATCCATTATATTATGCGGTATTATTTGGTAAATGGAATGAAGTGAATAACCAGTTAATAAACCAGACCTTTTGTAAACCTGTGTCCGGTCATTGGAGTCCTGTGAGTCTCTCAGCTACAAATTCTCCAACAATGCCGTACTTGATAACCCCAATGAAGATTTGCAGGTGGTGGAGTGAGGAAGAAGAAGCGCCAAGGTGAGTTGGGCTGTATATGGTGCTTAAAGGTTTTGCGGGAAGGTGTTTGGCGCAAAAAGAATTTTCGCGCGCTTAGGATCGAGACGGCACCCGGGCGCTCGTGAAAGGTCCGTGGTGCGCTGTGTGAGAGCGAATGGCACGCATGTAAGAAAAAAATGTGCACCGAAGCGCGGGTGTGTAACGACAGAGTGTGAAAGTGAGGGTGAGTGGAAAACAGAGTATGGGAGTGAGAGTGAGGGTGACACGGAGAGTGAGTTGGTTGTGGCGAGTGCAGGAGTGCACACCGGAGTGCGTGATTGGGTGTGCAGAAGAGTGCACACCCATGGTTGTTACAGAGGATGTAACTGAGGAGTGGGCACGAGGAGGTGTGTTAATGAAGTGCGCAAACGACGTGTGCGCCAAGGTGTGCGGTGGTCGGGTGTGTAACAAAGTCTATGAGCTGAATGAGTGTGCCTGGGTGGTGTGCAAGGAGAGAGAGTGCGGTGACGAAATGTGCGGAGTGTATGGAGACACCTGGATGTGTGAGTATGGGAAGAGTTGCGTGTAGATGTGAGCATGCGAGGCAAGCATCGACGTTGACCGGGGCAGCGGTTAGGCCGACGTTTAGCCGACGCAAGCTCTTTGACGGGCTTTGTGTGCTGCGGGGGCCGGCCGGGATCGGTGCCGCTTCGCTCCTGCACAGAGTGTCGTGCACGATTCGGGCCGGGCTCCGCCCTGCACGGTCGATTCCGCGCTTTGCCAGGCAAGGCGACCGGCCCGGTTTGAGGGGAGGTCGGAGGGGTCGGAGCAGCGCCCCCTTGTGGTGGCGGCGCTCCGGCCGGGCAAGGCTGGGCCATCACGCTTGGGAGCGCAAGGCCTTGCGTCGGGATGGTGCTTGGAGCCTTGGCCGGACCAAACCTCCTCCCCAGAATCGATGCCGGACGGACCCAACCTACAGGAGACAAACCACCCGAATTCATTGCTCGGCTTTGCGAAGCCGAACTTTGAAAACGCATTGACGCACCGAGAGGCTCAGAGTAGTGACTGGATAGTGATAGTGATGATGGCAAATGGTATATGATGTAGTGATGGATGGTAGTTTTACCATTCACATTACTCATCTGGGGGCACATGAGCTTTAGTTTTATGGGGATTGGCTGTACAAACTAGCCCGGGAGGGTTAGGTTATTGATAGAATCTAGAGATGACCATAGGTAACGTTAGATTTAAGTAGTGACATTGATACCGGTAGAGGGGACGTAGAGAGATTAGGTTGGGTTATAACGACGAGGGATGTGCATAGTTTAATGGGGGTGACGGGGAAGCACTAAGTTAGAGGGAAAACCAAGTAAATTAGATGATGCAGTGTGTTTGTAGTGAGGATGAAATGAGGAATTGTGAGGCAATGCTCGTGAGAATGATGTGTGTGTGTGTAGAAAGTGCATGAGCAGAGTATTGAGAATAGGTGTGATTGTGCATTGAGTGATTGACTTGCATGGTGGCAAGTGAGAATGGTTAGATGGAATAAATGGAGTATGGAATGAATGGTGTGGAGTGAGTAGTGTGAAATATGTGGAGTGGAGTGTATGGTGCGAAAGAGTGAATGGGGGAAGGATGGACCCCCTTCACGAGTACCCGGGGAGGGTAGTTTAACAGTAGGTAGAGGGAGTAGGTAAATTGTGGTTGGATATTGGCATCTGTGGTGCGAATAGTAGCAAGTGGTTGCTTTGTGATGGGTGCATTAGTGGAGTAAATTGGCTAGGCGTGTGGCCTGTTAGTGTGTGTGATTGGTTTGGGCACTCCGCCACTGTTAGTCTGTTGGCCAGGTGAGGCCGCAGGTAGGCTCTGGGAGCCAGTAGAGTTCAATGGGGCCCGGGATCCCAGGAGAGGACCCGGGTGGCCCGACGCCAGAGAGGGCGGTAGGGGGTGAGAGAGCCAGAGGGCCTTCCCCAGGTAGGTTAGGGTGAGGAGCAGGTAAGCTCGGGAGGAAACTGCAGTGGTGGAGGTGCGCAGGTAAGTAGACCTGCTAGGGGAGCCACACGACCCAGCCCTGAAATTGTGCGAGGGCACAGTGAGTAGAATCAGGGGAGTGAGACCCCAAATTGGTGAGCGCCACAGTATGTTCAATGGGAGTTCGGTTTTTAGAACCACATAGAGCAAAGATGGCCAATGGTTTTGCAGGGAAAGACCCCGGGTAGTGTAAAGTGTGTTAATGTCATTTAGAAGGTAGTTAGGATTGAAAGTCTCTTCGCACCATCTGCATCCACTCACCGAGGTGAGAAGTCTCCACACCGATTTTTGTGCAAATGTTTGGTTGGTCAAAAGACGCATCGTGACGTTGGGGGGACATTGTTCATGGTTCCATCTCTCTCTCCTTAGGAGGGATTGATGAGGAATTGGGATTGATGGCAAATTTGGTTTAGAGGGATTGATGACGAATTTGGAATTAGGGGAGATATGGGGAAGACAGGACGTAGTGACGGATTTGTAAATGGTGTAGATACGGGGAGGGGCAAGGGGTAGTGTAGGTGACATGGGGGGGGGGGGGGTGACGAACGTTAGGGACGAGCTTTCTTAGCTCGCTCTCCCACGCCCTTCATGCCACATTGCCTTGTTATTGGGTGTACCCTTGCGCCCTTACCCATTGCTAAATCTGCTTTGTCTTCCTACCCCACCCATGGACCATGGTCTTTGGGTACCGAGGGGAAAGTGTGCAGGCGTCGTAGTTGTGCGCCCGCACCCTCGCTGCCTGCCTGCCTGCCTGGACCGGTACACCACCTATGGACCACACGTTTGTGGCCAAGCCCACTTTATGGACCACACGTTTTTGTGGCCGAGTAACACTTTATGGACCACACGTCTGTGGCATGGCATCTCTGCTGGAAATCTTGCTTGTGGACCACGGTCAAGGTGGCACCTATGCCAAGCAGGTGAACCACCTTAGTTGGCCCCTGCTGGCCTTAATTAAAGAAAGGACGCGGGTTGTGCTTTTTTTATTGACCAAATAGGCAGCAAGCAAGGAAAACACCAAGAACCATCGGCCCAGCAGCCATCGGCCCACCTGAGAAGACGCCAGTTCATTTACTTATTGAAATGTATGACTGTGCACTTGATGGTGCTTTTTGTGCACAGTGGTACTTTTGTGCTTTGTGGTGCACTGCAATATCAATTGTGTATCTCTGAGCATGTGGGTATGGTGTATCGGTACAGTGCAGTGCATGACCTTTCCTCTTTTTAAACCATCTGCTTTTTGTTTCCCAAAAGACAGGTCCTGGGTTTTAGTGTAAAGAATCCAAATAGTAGTACTAGTCTTTGTAAATAATGCTCCCCACCGTAAATGTTTAGTTTGAGAATTAATTGCGAATTCAGTTATTCTGTGGGCGTGAGTCAGTTAGGTAGAATGCAACGTAGCAGGCGGGACATATCTAGTTTTAAACATGTCGCACTCAGGGTGAGGTTAAAAGTAGAGGGTAACCACACCGAGGTGTCACATATAATGGTAAAAGATATCCCTTGTGAAACGGCCCGGGCCGGGCCTGGAGAAAGGGAGGGTGCTGTGTTGCGGTTTTTAGAACCTTCACTTTGTAAAATAATAAGCCTTGTAAATAATTCCCTGTAAATATCCCCATCTTCCAAAGGTCAAAGGTCGCACCCTAGTTAGTCCATATTGCAACACGTAGGACACCATAGGAACTTCTCTCATTATTTCAGTAGTATTTGTTTCAGGTAAGGCTCTGTTTCCAATAGTTTGACTCTGCTGTCTCAACAATGGATGGAGGTCCTCAATGCCAAACAGGAAATCAGAGCTGTCTCCCTTGACATATCATGTGCCTTCGATACGGTCTGGCACCCAGCTCTGCTCACCAAACTCTCCTCCTATGGTATCCATGGAAATCTCCACGCATGGCTTGCGGACTTCCTCTCTGGTCGTAGTCAACGTGTGGCCCTGAATGGATTTCTCTCATCTCCCTTTCCTGTTCTGGCTGGAGTTCCCCAAGGTAGTGTTCTGGGCCCTGTGCTATTTCTGGTCTTCATCAATGATCTCTGACTCTGGAAAATCCTCTCTATCTCTTTGCTGATGACCACTCTCTGTCACTCCATTCCTCATCCCTCAGATCGGCAGTCTGCAGCCTCGTTACTCTGCAGACCTGGCCAAAATCACAGACTGGTCAAACAAGTGGAACATGTCTTTCAATCCTGACAAATGTCACACTCTTACAATGTCTCTCCGAAAAGACCGACTGGAAAACCCTCCCATCTACTTTCTCAACAATCCTCTCCAAGAAGTTCTGTCGCTCAAGCTCTTGGGTCTCACTATCTGCCATGATCTTTCTTGGGAAAACCACATTTTCAAGCTGGCCTCCAAAGCCTGTCGCCGACTGGGCATCCTCCGTCATGCGAAGTCCTTCCTTGGCACGCCTGAGCTCCTCACCACATGCAAGGCTTTCATCCGCAGCTCAATGGAATACTGTTCCCCCCTCTGGGCCGCTGCTCCTGCCTCACACCTAGCTCAGCTTCACGCTGTTGAAACCAAAGCTTTCAGAATCATTGGAATCTCCTGCGATGAAGCTAACTCCGAGGGCCTTTCACTCACTCACCGCAGGCATGTTGGTGGTCTTTCTGTCTTCTACTGACTCCTCTCCGGCCTTGCTCCCCCACCTCTCTCTGTGTTCTGTCCCCCAAATATTCCTGCAGGTCGCACAAGATCTGCCAGCAACCCTCTCATGGTTAAACTGCCAAAATCTAGGCTCTCTGCTCACCTTCACTCTTTCATTCCCCCTTTATCCTGCCTCTGGAACAAACTCCCCCACTCCCTTCAATCCTACTCCTTCCTCCAGGTCTTTAAAACAGCTGTTCACCACCATCTCTTATCTTCCCCCATCCAAAACCTTGATCTTTTCTACCCCCGCTAATTCACCCCAGATACACTTTGTTGAAATTCCAACTTCTTTCCTGGAAGTCCTTGCAGTGTCCATATGTTTTATACCTCTCCCACCTCCCCCCAAGCCCTCTCCCTCCCACATTTCTCTCGATGTCCCTGCTCTCAAATGTTGTGTTTTTGTCCTTCCCCCTCTCTCCCCATCTTGTCAACCGCTCCCCTTATTTTGTGTTTTATGTGTCGGTTTGACTTTTTGTGTGATTAATGTTAGCTCTTTCACGAGCCTCGATCTTGTATACTACAACAACAACAAAACAGAAGACCGATGGGAAAATGTCACTAGCGTGCATCACAGCATGTGAAAGGAACTGCAGTGGTGGGTGTAAAAAATCACCATCACTAATACCACACCCTCCCTCACCACCACCCCTCCTCCACCCCCAAACAGCTCTGTAGTATTCAGCAACAGTGCATTGCAATTATCAAAGAACAAAACCTTTTGGAAGCTCAAAATAAATTAGAAAATGAGATTTGTTCACACATTACATAAAGATCAATGGCTAAACAAAGAATAGGGATAACAAGGAGGCAAAGCTGTTTTTTCTGGGATCAAGCCCACCATTCTGGTGGAGAGGTGTTGGCACCAATCATAAACCATCCACTGTTCATCTGCTGCTTCTTTTCAGCATCAGAAAGCGTTAACAGCCTTTGCTTTCTCACCACGTCGAGCAGCCAAAGTTGTATCGTATTCACGATGAACTTACAATGGAGTGAAAGTTTATTCTCGTTTTAAAATGGAATCGCAACAGCCGATGGAATTGCTTGTCGAGGCAAGTGCGGTCACGCTCCGCTGCAAAATATGAACAAATGGGCAACAAATGGACTAGCCATTCCCTCGCATGGGAGGTCATGCCTGTGTGATCCTTTATTCCGTTTTATACAAAAGCAGAGGGTTATTCGGTCAGAGACATAGTTTACGACTGAAGATAGTGGTTAGAGGTCGGCAATATGGTGTTTCATCTCACCCTTTGGATTTTTGCACAAGAAAAGTGATAACATTGGGTACATTGCCTTCTTGGCTTGCTGAAGGTTTCTGAGCGAGTTTTGAAAACAAAGTGTGGAAGGTTGGGAGAAGATGGTATGTGGAGGTTAGGAGGGAGCGGAGAGGAGAGCGGTGGGAGGTCGAGTGAGCAAGGGCAAAAAAATATAATTTGAAGCAATCACTTTGGGAGTCGTATATTTATTTGGTACACAAAAGTGACAACTACCACCCAACTCTTCCAAAACCCTGTACTCAATACTTTTATGCAACACACTCATGTCCGCTGCTCATCGCCTTCGTTCTTACTTTTGGCAACTTACCCCCAAAGGACACCTTCCCACCTCCCACCACAATCATCGTATGTCCACAAATGCATACAGACTAAATAAATAGTCCTTTTACTGTTCAACTGTGAATACAGGACAATTTAGCTTTGGCTGGACGGACCCACTACAGGACGACAATGTTAATTACTTGCTTAATCAACTGTCAACCACAGAACAAGCCCAAATATTCATAAGGCATGACCCTTTCTGGAACTCACTTCTTTCAAAGGCGCATTGAAAATGAATGCAATTCTGGAAGCCATGCAATTTGTCAAGGCTCTTTTGCATTCTCCCTCAACTTATCTTTAAAGCTAATATAATCATTCATTGATTGTCCAAGAATTACTTTGGTGTCAAATTTGCTTTAAAAATAAAAATCATACTTCAGGAGTTCCAAAATTCTGCTTTTGGCGTTCCGGGTTATTGGTGAAGATCTGGTGAAGATCGAACCAAAATCTGGAGCTAGCGGTGGTGAACCCATCTTAAAACCACACGTGGAGATCATCAAGGCAATATTATTGCTCAGGACAGCAGGAAACCGACAAAGATGACAAGGGATACTTATAGCTGCCTCAGTTCATCGAGATGTTCCTGGAGACCGCGGAGAAGAATCCGAGCTGTACTGCACTGATTATGCGCAAAGTTATTTAGCGCCGACAGGAACACAGTGCTGGTGTGCCGATGAAACATGTCGACCTGTGAAATGCATTATGTAAGGAGATGTGCCTGCAATGCAATTCTAAGTCAATATTCCCTGCCCATGCACTAACTCCTGAAATTACCTCTTTCCTGGCGACTTCAGTTGTTTCTTTGAAAGCTTTTTCTGTTGTTACCTGAGCTGCTTCGGCCTATGGAAAGAAGACATTCAAGCAGGTGCAGAGTGAGCATTGGTTACTCGTCACTACCAAACTTGTTACATTTTCACTTAAGGCATAATTTATTAGCCCCCGTTAGACTTGGTCCAAAATGGGGGCTTATGTATTTCATCTAGTCCATCCGTGTGTCAGCAACCATATCTCGGAGATGTGTGGACCGATTTTGTTCATACTTGACACAAAGACAATACATGATGGTTTAGGAGTCGTGGACGGCGAGAGAACGAGGCCATTTGGTTGAGTTCAAAGCATGTTTATTCGTACAGAACCTAGCACACTCTGTCAAGCCCGTTTATCGGGTAGCAGTATATATATACACAATCAAACGCGGCGAGAGTGGGCGTGCCCGGGCGGCCCGGGTGAGCCCGGGAAAGGCAAGTCTGGACATGCCCGGGAAAGGCGAGACTGAGCGTCTCCGGGCGGTCTGGGCGAGCCCGGGAAAGGCAAGTCCGGACATGCCCGGGAAAGGCGAGACTGAGCGTCTCCGGGCGGTCTGGGCGAGCCCGGCACAGCGATCGCTCTGTGGTTGCGTCCCCGGCAGGTGCAAGGCGATGGTGTATGTTCAGCGGCAATGGCTACACGCGCCCCTCCAGAATCGACTTGCACCGGCAGGGTCAATTTAAGGGGGGTCCTGATGACCCAGCCGAAGCGACCCCTGGAGGGTCGTGGGGGGGGGGTCCGGTGTGGTGGTGGGTGGTCGAGCGGGGGGAACCGTGGACGGGGGGCGGCCTCGCCGCGACGTACTCCGCTGTGCGAAGCGCTGGGGGGACGTAGGACCGGGGTTGAGCCGACCGAGGGGCTGGTCAAGTCCTCGGGGGAGGCTGCCGAGGTTCCTCGCGGGACTGCCGAGGTTGCAGTTCGCGGGTGCAGTGCCGAGAAGGCTCGAGCAGCGCTCGGCCTCGGTGCACGCGAAAAGCGGTTGAGCCAACCGAGGGGCTGGTCAAGGCCTCGGGGGAGGCTGCCGAGGTTCCTCGCGGGCCTCCCGAGGATGCAGGGTCGGAGAAGTAGTTGCGACTGTAGTTGTAGAGTGAAGTTGTGCGAAGGTGACGAACAGCAGTGCGCGCGAACGTCAGAGCACGCGCAAGAGATGAGCAGCAGTGCCACCCACATCGCGTAACTGCGTTCCTTCGGAGGGTCCTGGAGCGGGCTCGTCCCTCCGGTCGTAGAGGAGCCGAGCGTGGTGCGCGAACCACATGGCCGCTCGTCGGTGCCAAAACTCCGGCAGCGCGATCGAAACCGCCGTGTTCGTTTGCAGCCCCCGAATCCGTTCGGGGGTAGACGAGGTCACCAGTTTAGGAGTCGTGGACGGCGAGAGAACGAGGCCATTTGGTTGAGTTCAAAGCATGTTTATTCGTACAGAACCCAGCACACTCTGTCAAGCCCGTTTATCGGGTAGCAGTATATATATATATATACAATCAAACGCGGCGAGAGTGGGCGTGCCCGGGAAAGGCAAGTCGACATGCCCAGGAAAGGCGAGACTGACCGTCTCCGGGCGGTCTGAGCGAGCCCGGGAAAGGCAAGTCCGGACATGCCCGGGAAAGGCGATACTGAGCGTCTCTGGGCGGTCTGGGCGAGCCCGGCACAGCGATCGCTCCGTGGTTGCATCCCCGGCAGGTGCAAGGCGATTGTGTATGTGCAGCGGCAACCGCTACAATGGTATACATATTCACATCCTTTTGTTTCACGATGCAATCAAAGATAGCCGACTGGTGGCCATTATAGTTATAAAAAACCTGATGTTGAACACGTCCTCAACCATTTCTCGGACATGCATTTACCAATCTTGTTCAAACTTTGCACAGATAAGGAATGATGGCTTACATATGCCCTTCATTTATTTTTGAGAACAGATCCAAGATGGCCGACTGGTAGTCATTTTGTTACTTAAACGTGTCCTCAACCATTTCTCGGACATGCATTTACTGATCTTGTTCAAATTTGGCACACAGATAATGAATGACGGACACCTCATTTCTTTTCGAGATCAGATCCAAGATGGTCGACTGGCAGCCATTTTGTTACTTAAATGTGTCCCGATCCATTTATTGAACATGCATGGTCCGATTTTGTTCAAACTTGGCACAAAGACAATAATTGAGGATTGTTACATTTGTGGGGGGTAGGCAACACCTTAGTCCAGGTAGAATTGCATAGGTAATGTGCTCCGACTATCGTGATGAAGAAGAACCCCCATGTACATAAGTAGGAAATTCGTTTAGACCGGATGTCGTGTAAGCGCGTATCTTCGTTCCCATCACGAGGGGTGGGGGTATGTTAATTGGTTAGGTATTATGGGTAATTAATCCCCTGTATGTAATGCCCTCTGCTATTTTTCCTCTATTCCTTATGACACCAGCAGCACACACACAAAGCCAGGAAATTGCACATTTATAATACAAAATAAAAGCAACCGGAACAAGACATTCAACTACCACTGGCACTGCCAGCCGTGACATCACCACAAGCAGGCAGGGCAGTAAGGCCACAGCCCGGAGATAAGTGATTGGTCCGGGACCATGGAGTGGTGGGATGATGGCTGCTGATTGGGGAGTGTGCGAACGACAAAGGAGGTGGAAGACTAGGGGATAACCGAACGCTCTACCCGACATTTTGTCCTCTTGAGCGAGGGACATTCATTGAGACACCACGATTTTACATCTCTCTTGGCTTGCTCTGATTTTCGGGATTCGACAACAGTCGAAGTTCATGAGTTTTCTTCCTCTTGACTTCCTCGCATCTTCTGGCTTTGGCGGTGAATGGTCACCATTTGATTTCTCCCTCTGCTTCGGGATTTCACGACGAGCAGTCAGAGTTTAGTGCTCCTGCGCGAGGGGAATTCATTGACGAGCACGTGAACATTTTGTAGCACTCTTGCACCGGGGACAATGGAAGTCGGGACGATCGGGAGGACGAGCGCGGCTGAGTGAACAAGGGCGCACAAGTGCCCATGAAACAAAAACATTTTTTACTTTCGTTCTTTTATATTTCCCTTTGTCTGTATTCGAGTCTGTGTGGGGACGTCCCATTTAGGATCTTAGTTTATCGTGAATTTTCTTGTTGCTGGCATTTATTTTCATTAAACCTGTTTATTTTGTAGATTTTAATTCCGTGTCGGTTTGTGTTAATTGTTGCAGGTTTGAAGACTGCCGGTGGACCCGTGAAGGCAAGCGCTCGTGGCTTCTCCGTGAAGCCACTCTTCTCCCCACGCATATAACGAAGGTCCGCCATTGGATTGAACGCCTTGGAGTTAAAGCTCGTTTGGTCATCCATGTCGCCCTGCAGTGTTCACTACAGGGCAGACATATGACAGTATGCATATGCAGAAGATTTTGTTTTGTCATCCAACGAAAGATGGCCGACTGACAGCCTTTAATTCCATACAGAAAAATTAAACCATGGCGGGGCTGACATTTTACGTCTTTTTGTTCTTGTTAAACATACTTCCTGTACACCACAGCCAGAATCGAACCATTTCATTGCTGTTCGGATAGGAGCAAGCTTGCAAAGGGATGCCATTGAAAGCCCTCCACAAACAGCAATAGGAAAATTATGAAAAATGTATGTGCTTCGAAAGTTTATTGAAGAATACAAAGGGAATGCAACTCCTCAAATATATGAAAATAAAGTACACGAGATTATAGTCGCATCACACCATGCCTACTAGCAGTAGTAGTAATAGTAGTGGTAGTGGTAGTGGTAGTGGTAGTGGTACCAAATAACAAGTGAAAAGAGCAAAGTTTTTAGGTGGTGAACGACAGTCCATGTGAACATTTGCATCAAGCTTCAACTCCTAATTTTAGAAAGAGCTATCCACAAGACTGAAAAGGGTACATGAAATTGAGACCGTTAATAATGTGCTCCAACTAGAAAGCCCATAATCTAACAGTTATATTAAATATCTCAGAGCGTGTTCTTTATGTGATAGATAATGGAAAAATTCCAGATATTTCCTATGATCTTACTTTAAATATAGGTGTGAATGTTACCTCGATATCAGACAGACATCAGTATTACGTGGTCTCAATGAACATGTAGTTGCTCAAAAACTGCTACTGGAAAGAGTTAACCAAAGCAAAAAGGAAGACGTTGTCATGGGAGCACTAGCAGTGGGATAAACAAAGTAATAGACTCGCTTTCATTACAGACGAGTTAAAAATTTAATTATTGATCAACATCAACAACAAAAATGAAATAAAACTAAAAGAAAAACATCCCCCTCTCCCCTTTCTCCCTCCAACTTTAGTTTTGTATTAGTGGGTGGGCTGACATTTTTATCCGCGTCACCCCTATCCGCATCTGCGTGCAGAGAGTCGAGTTTACCGCGTACTCTCATAATAGTTTTGTAAAATTAACTTAAATGAAGAACTTAATCAAGACAAGATAAGTAATTATTATTTGAAGCATTCAAATCCTGGTTCTGAGAAATCAGAAGACTTCGGTAATACACGAGCAGATTCTAGTCAGACAAAAATACAGTCACTATAGATCATCAGAAAGACGTTAATCAAACACTGTTCACGTGACATGCTTTATTATTTGAGCATGTGCATGGCGAGGTTGAGGGTTGATCGGGTAAGAGTGGTGATGGGTGTGGCCTTACCTAACTACGATGGCATTGGTCGAGTATGAGAGAGCACGCTCTCAATCAGAATCGGAGAGTATCTGTAAATATTTAACTGCAGAAGTGAACTGGAGAAACAAACTATAGAAAACGATGCTGCGCAAAGTAAAACTCCAGTCATCGTCATTGAGAGAGGCAGCTCAAAAATACACTGTCTGAATAATTATTATATTTGAGTAGCAAATTCTCTACTACTGATTTGCAAATGTTGTTACAAACTGTATAGACAAGCTCAAATTGTAATGGTATTGTACATACTTTATAGACGATCTGACATTTTAAATAGGACGTATGGGTAAATGTGTTTAGCGACCCCATCTTCCCCAACTCCCACCCCGCCCCCCCCCCCAACAGGCTGATTGACAGCCGTAGTCATGGCCACCCTCCGGACCCCTTCCTATTCTTTTACAAAGGAATGTAGTTTTGCATAGTTTCCGTGGAATTCTTTTAACCTATCAAAATTACACTACTCACAATAAGTTAGGGATATTGGCAGGTTCTTTGGTGTGGTTGATTTTGTGTATTAATTATGTTGAAAAAAGTTGTTGGTCCTAATTCTATGGTTATTAATGAGTGTGACAAAACACAGCATTTTTGATTTCAATACCCTAACCCAAAACCCTAGAAAAAAAGAAAAAAAACTCACTCCCACAATATCCCTAACTTATTGTGAGTAGTGTACGATACCAAAGGATGCTGCACGAAGTAAAACTGTCGGATGGTTCCAGAATTATTGCCATTCATAGAGGCAGCTAAGAAATATGCCGTTTGAAGATTATTATTGTTGCGTGATTCCCCTCAGTTAAGACCGGGAAATCACGAATGGTAATTCGAGCGTTAATTCGAGGCGACGATCAAATGCAGATTCCACTATATATGTGCGGAGGGAAGGCAGAGGAAGAATAAGCGGGAGCACTTACCTGTCGGTCCTGAGCAGTCTTCAATCCTGCGGAAATTAAACTCAAACTGAGACGTAAGTAGAATGTACTAAAAAAAAATTTATTAAACAGAACCCGAAACAATGGAACGCACCGATAAAAACTAAAACTTAAGTTGGGATCCCACACACCTCACTTCAACAACAGAAAAAGGAAGAATTAATGAAAAGAACCATTGTGTTCTATCATGGGGACTTATCTCGTTTGACTGAGCGTCAGGGATCATCAGACTCGAGCACGTCGCCCAGGCCCCAAGCGTGCAAGCCCGCCGCGGCACTGGTGTTGGCGGGAAGAAAGGCCGCCGTCCACACGTTCGCACTCCACTAGGCCCCACCGAGCCACTCGCTCGCCCCGGCCTTCCACGCGACTCGAACGGGTCGCGTGCAGTTCGCTCCTCCGGCCATGCCTGGCTCCGTCCACGTATAATCGCTCGCTTGGCATCCAGAACGGGAAGGGCAAGAGCGACGAGATCAGAGGACAAGAAAAAGGCAAGGGAATTTCAAGGAACGCAAGGTAAGTTCAGGGCCAGCAGAAGGTCCAGCGCAAGAGGCAGTCCAAAACGAGAGGGCAAAGGGAGAGAGGAAATGTCGGTCTCATCACTTTTATTGACCCCCTTGGCCAATCAGCTGGCTCCTTATTGTTTCTGGGCTTCAGCTGCGTGCCGATTGGCCCTCCCTACCAGTGATGTGATCTCCCCCATCAAACCCTTTGACCAATCCATCGCGAGGTGGGCGTGGCCTCAGCCTGCCTGAGCAATGTTTGTCTGCCAAGTCGGGTTAATGCGTGGGTGCTTCCTGTCTGTTCTTCCGGTAAGTTTTATTGTGAGGGGAATTTTATTAGTGTGTGTGCTAATGGGGATGGATTCCTAACTAGTGTCTAGGTGCGTTGCCATATGGGACAATGGAATGATCACAGGTTTGACACACAGGGGAATTAACATAATCCCTACTCTAACACAACCATCATCCTTGTATGATCACAAAGATACACTTACACGAACAAACCGCCTAGACAGAAATTACGTGGGATTCCCCATCACGACAGCCGGAGGGAGCACCTACCTATGCAGATCTACCTGGATCTATGTATATCACTACCCCAAAATTCATAACAGCCCCCCCCCACACACACCCTGGAACCGTAGCCCCTGCTAGGGTCACTGCAGGCGCTACTATTCCAATCTTAACACTTACTGTCTCACACTTAATTAGCCCATGAAATAAATCAGGAGGGCTGTGGGAAGTGAACTGAAGCTACCTGCCTATTCTCTTTAACATGCTGTCCCATTAAACAATCACATTTCAAATATTTACAAAAATTATTACTGGTCGTTCCTGTGGAGGGAGGAAACAAACAACACGCAAACCTAACTTAACTACAAACCTTAACCAAAAACTTGCAAAATTTCAATAAACTCCATAAACATTTGTACAACCCCTTCCTACAGACTGTGTCCCCCCCCCCCCCCCGGTGGATGCCACAAGACTCAACGTTACCTGTGGGGCCATCACAATGAACCCCAAATTTCCACGGGCCCTGTCCTGGTGTTACAGGTGTGACATGGCTCAGTGGATTTCGCCCACATTCACTCAACACAAACCCATAACCACTCACACATTCCAAAAATCAACAAAGCACATATTTCACCCCCCTGCAGGACCATGGCACAGATGTCATTTCACATGTGTGTGCATTTCTACTGGGCAGCGGGGAGGTACCGCACAAGTAAGATGGTGGGGGCGCTTCAGGCTGTGGTGCCCACAGTCCCAAACAAATCACCCGCCTTACAATTTCTTTGCCCCCCGCACACCCACCCCCTTTTACCTCTTGGCCCATGAGAGCCAAACAGCTCCTTACGCTGTTACCCCGCCAGTGGGGTTCTCCACACAGCAGGCTCCGGTGCCTCCAGCTTCCTTGCAGCCTCACGGGTCACCGGGAGTCTCACCCCAGGGCACCCAAACATACCCCCGCCACCGACAGGCTCCAATTTTCCAGACACCACTGGCTGCCAGGGGTAATTACTGCAGAGGGAGGCGCAGTCTTCACTCCTCCAGAGCTTGATCCGTACCTGCGGACACACACACCTTCCCCACCCACAAAATCCATAAAACATTTCCTCCCCAGCTGCCATTCAATTCTCCAACACATTTCCCAGAAGATGTCACAAAAATATGTTTTTCCCACAGTTGCTGCCATGGCCTGCTTCCATGTGAAATCCCATATTCACATTCCAATCACATTTCAAAATAATCACTCAATCACAACTTGATCATTATTCAATCATTATTCAATCTCCAACCTCATGACCACATAAAAACACATAACCTCTACACAAAAACAAACGCCACCCACAAGACACTGTGTGTCACACAATCCAATCCCCTCACCGGCCATGCCATCACTCTCACCCGCCCCCTACTCCAAATTACATGTCCCCAATTTAAATAAGCAAGTCCTGAAGCCTGGGACAGTACACATCCAAGGTCTTACCTCTACCTTGATGTGCAGGTATTCACCGGTTGGTCAGGTCCAAGGTGCCATCAACCCTACCGAATCCCAAATTTCTCCCATTGGACCAATCAAATTCTTCCAAATTACACTTTTCTCCCACTCGACTGGCAGGTATGTGGATCCGCCCTCAACGGTGACTTTACAATATAACTACATGTGGCGACGACAGCTCCACACCTCTACCATCAAGTGCAAGGGCCATCGGGACAAGCTGAGCAGCCGAAACGTCAACATGGCCCATGTGTCCATGGGTGTGCGGCCCACCATCCATCTTTCGGCCCCCTGAGAGGAACACGGCTGCTCTAGCCCCAGCTGGCCAATGTGGTGAGCACCTGCTGCCAAGAACACGACCATTCCACAAAAACCTCGGCCCTGGGGGAGGCGGTCGCAGTGCGTGGCATCCACATCATGTCACCTACACCGCCCTCATCCCAGAGTCCGTCCACCCGTTCGCGCTCCACTAGGCCCCACCAAGCCACTCGCTCGCCCCGGCCTCGTCCGCTGGCGTGCCACCGGCCTTCCGCACGAGTCAACACGAGTTAACCTCACTAGTTAACATAATCCCTACTCTAACACTACGATCATCCTTGTGTGATCACAAAGATACACTTACACAAACAAACTGCCTGGACAGAAATTACATGTGGGATTCCCTATCACAACAGCCGGAGCACCTACCTATGCAGATCTACCTGGATCTATATATATCACTACCCCAAAATTCATAACATTATTATTATTATTATTATGAACGAGAAGATTAAATCCCACTTTAACCAATAGCGGTTTTTTTTATTTTTCTTTTTTATTTATTTATTTTCCTATTGCCATGGTCTGGAGTACTGGAAAGTGATCCTTGCGTCGCCAATCAGCTGAACAGACCAGGTAGGCTCTCATATGTAGCCTAAGTGACTTTTTAGAGAGGATACTCCAACTATAATTACCCTACGCTCGAAGCGAAAAAGGGTTAGGCGATTGCGTACGTGTGGCGAACGTGTGTGTCTGCATTTTTAAAATGTATTTTCTCGGCAACTGTTTGGTCCGACTGAGAAGAAATTTTACCATCGGAGCGCCTCCGCCTGCATAATATTTTTATTTGTAACTAGCCGAAAGCACCCGGCGTTGCCCGGGTTCTTTTTGAATGAATTTACTACTATAATTCAGCTTTTACTCGCGGCTGTCGAAGATTGCCTACTATAATTCAGCTCAGCTTTTAATTGCGAAATGGGCCCAGCTCGGCCGAAGCGGCCTCGACCTGCCTCGCCACCTAGCCTATAACCTTCCCGGGGCCCGTCCTGACATTTTTGGTTCTTTTTAAATGCATTTACTACTATCATTCAGCTTTTACTCGCGGCTGTCGAAGATTGCCCACTATAATTCAGCTCAGCTTTTAATTGCGAAATGGGCCCAGCCCGGCCGAGGTGGGCCTCGACCGGTCTCACCACCTAGCCTAAAACCTTCCCGGGGCCCGTTCCGACATTTTTTGTATCAGAGGTTTCCTCCTATCTTTCACCGTTCAGGAGATTAGCTTGCGCAGACAAACAAACAAACAAAGAACAACTTTCTTTTATAATATAGAGAGATAATAATATAGATAGAAGATAGAAGATAGATTATGACGTCATAGGTCACATGGCACAGACGCCATCTTGGAAAAAAGTTACACAACCGATACCGCTCAATGGAAAAATTTAAACATGGCTCATTGTCAAGTACTCTCCATGGGGAATAAGATATGTTAATGATGATGTCATCGGTGCCTTCGTTATGTCGTCATAATTCGACAAGTATAACGTTTGATCAGATCAGTATGAATTGTTTTTTTCTCTGCAACTGTTGGTCTGATGGACAAAATTTTCACCATAGGAGCACCTCTTCCTGAAGAATATTTGAATGATAATTATGACATCATAGGTCATGTGGTACAGGCGCCATCTTGGAAAAAACAAACGTTGCACCTCTACATCTCCGAAACCGCTCCATGAAAAAAATGTGAAATGTGGTTCTTTGTAAAGAACTCCACATGGGGAATAAGTGTTGTTCACGATTATGTCATACTTTGACAGGGACAATGCTTAGTCTGATCAGTTTGAAATTTCTTGAGCGTGATCTCGGCAACATTTAGCAACAAATGCTAGATATTGAGATTTTCCTTTTGGGTTTTTTTTGTACAAAAGCGTTTACAGGTATTTTTACATAAATTTTCATTTACAGACGGTTTCCAATGGTTCTGTGAATTTTCGCAGTGTACCTGCTTTGATGGCCATGAGCACACCTAATTTCAACTTTCGACGACACCCGGAAGATACCGAACATTCATATCTGTCATTTAGTTGGTCAGTCGCCTGAATGAGTCAGTGAGTGAGTCAGTCAGTGAGTCAGTCGAGTGAATGATTCTGAGTGAGTCAGTGAGACAGTGGTAAGAGCTTTATATATATTAGATATTAGATCGATATACATACACAGACATGTACCCCCAGCAATATGCAAAATGTATATGTACATGAAAAACACATGTATATGTACGAATATGGAAAGTTCAAGCACGTCTTCATCTCTCACCATGGCCTTTTTTGCAGGCTTCGCCTTTTCCACAGCACGTGCAGCATTTTCCATGTCAATTAGGCGGCATGTTCTTCGAAACAGCATGTCCTGATAAAGCATGAAAACAACAAACAATATTTGTTAGTGGAGGCCCGGGACAGTGCGGAATTGCCAGCGGAGGCCCGGGACAGTGCGGAATTGCCAGCGGAGGACAGAGACAGCACGGAATTGCCAACGGAGGCCAGGGACAATGTCGAATGGTCAGCGGAGGCCCGGGACAGTGCGGAATTGCCAGTGGAGGCATGGGACAGTGCGGAATTGCCAGTGGAGGCATGGGACAGCACGGAATTGTCAGCGGAGGCCTGGGACAGTGCGGAATTGCCAGCGGAGGCCTGGGACAGTGCGGAATTGTCAGCGGAGGCCTGGGACAGTGCGGAATTGTCAGCGGAGGCCTGGGACAGCGCGGAGTTGTCAGCGGAGGCCCGGGACAGTGCGGAATTGTCAGCGGAGGCCCGGGACAGTGCGGAATTGCCAGCGGAGGCCCGGGACAGTGCGGAATTGCCAGCGGATGCCCGGGACAATGTCGAATGGTCATCGGAGGCCCGGGACAGTGCGGAATTGCCAGCAGAGGCCCGGAACAATGTCTAATGGTCAGCCGAGGCCCGGGACAGTGCGGAATTGCCAGTGGAGGCCTGGGACAGCGTGGAATTGTCAGCGGAGGCCTGGGACAGTGCGGAATTGCCAGTGGAGGCCCGTGACAGCGCGGAATTGTCAGCGGAGGCCCGGGACAGTGCGCAATTGTCAGCGGAGGCCCGGGACAGCGCGGAATTGTCAGCGGAGGCCCGGGACAGTGCGGAATTGTCAGCGGAGGCCCGGGACAGCGCGGAATTGTCAGCGGAGGCCCGGGACAGTGCGGAATTGTCAGCGGAGGCCCGGGACAATGTCGAATGGTCAGCGGAGGCCCGGGACAGTGCGGAATTGCCAGTGGAGGCCCGGGACAGCGCGGAATTGTCAGCGGAGGCCTGGGACAGCGCGGAATTGTCAGCGGAGGCCTGGGACAGTGCGGAATTGTCAGCGGGGGCCCGGGACAATGCGGTATTGTCAGCAGATTCCCGGGACAATGCCGACTTGCCAGCGGAGGCCTGGGAAGATGTCGAATGGTCAGCAGATGCCCGGGACAATGCCGATTTGCCAGAGGAGGCCCGGGACAGTGCGGAAATGTCAGTGCAGGTCCGGGACAGTGCGGAAATGTCAGCGGAGGTCCAGGACAGTGCGGAAGTGTCTGCGGAGGCCCGGAACAGTGTGAAATTGTCAGCGGAGGCCCAGGACAGTGCGGAATTGTCAGCAGATGCCCGGGACAGTGTGGAATTGTCAGTGGAGGCCCAGGACAGTGTGAAATTGTCAGCGGAGGCCCGGGACAGTGCGAAATTGTCAACGGAGGCCCGGGACAGTGCCAAATTGTGAGCGAATGCCCGGGACAATGCTGAATTGTGAGCAGATTCCCGGGACAATGCGGAATTGTCAGCAGAGGCCAGGGACAATGCCAAATTGTCAGCAGAGGCCAAGGACAATGCCAAATTGTCAGCAGAGGCCAGGGACAATGCCGAATTGCCAGCGGACGCCTGGTGTTACGGATTTGTCACTTCCGTTTTTGTGGTTTTCATCCACTGTAAACATTTTTGATTCCATGTATTATTATTGTTGTTTGAGGGAAATAGCAATTATTATTGTCAAAAGGTAAAAAGTTTAATGTTTTAAATGAAACCGGAACCGGACAAAGAAGAAGAGGAAGAGGGGGAAAAAAGGAAGGCGGAGCGAGTGAGTCGGACAAGAAGAAGCCGAGCGGCATTGAGGGTTTGAGCCAACGCTAGCAAACGGAGGTCACTAGCGAACTTTTGGGTTTCCTGGGAAAGGGATTCCTGCGACAGAGTTGTTATCGCTGTGACAGATCAACCTGCGTGTCAGGTTTTGCGGTCGATTCCGAAGAGAATCGTTTGACTGTCGTTACGTCTCGAGTACGGGCCGTCGGCCATTTTGACTCGCGCGCTTTGCGCGTCGAGCAAGGTTTCTTTGCTTCGTCAGCCCTTTTCACCGCTTTCAGACGTTTATCTGGTGTGGGTGTGTGTAACGTGGCTTTTGATTGGAAAAATCTGTGTGTCGCCGACAGCCGTGGAACGTCCATACCCGGGGGTGTGATTTCCCAGTCGCCTGGAGGGCGCCTTTGGATTTCCCAGTCGCCTTGAGGGCGCCTTTGTGCAGCTTTGGCCGCGTGACGGTGACTATCATCCAAACGGGATTCTGGTCTTGATTGGACATCGTTCTGACAATCGCTGGAGCGGATCGACTTTGGCTTGAAGCCGGGAAAGAGACATTGGGAATGTTCTTGGTTCACTCACTTGGAGCACAGTGAGTTATATGTTACGAAACTGATGGTACCATCATAGGATATATTGATTGTACTTTTGATTACTATTATTGTTGTACTGTTCTTGTGTGATCTTAATACAATATTTGTTTGTTGGTAACAATTGGTGTGGCTTCACCATTGATCTTTGACATACAGAATAACACATTTTTTCTGCCGTGACTCCTCTCGGGGCTCAGAGGTACACCGTGACCAGGGGGTCGGGGAGGAGCACGTAACACCGGGACAATGCCAAATTGCCAGCGGAGGCCCTGGACAATACCGAATTGCCAGTGTAGGCCCGGGACAATGCCGAATTGCTAGTGGAGACCTGGGACAATGCCAAATTGTCAGCAGAGGTGCTGGACAATACCGAATTGTCAGCAGAGGCCAGGGACAATGCCGATTTGCCAGCGGAGGCCCGGGACAATGCCAAATTGCCAGCGGAGGCCCAGGACAATACCGAATTGCCAGTGGAGGCCCGGGACAATGCCGAACTGTCAGCAGAGGTGCGGGACAATGCCGAATTGTCAGCAGAGGTCAGGGACAATGCATAATTGAGAGCGCAGGCTCAGGAGAGCCCAGCATGCTGCCATATCAGTTTCCATCGGGCCAATTCATTAAAAGTCTGCGTTGTCATCACAGAGATGCATACATGGTGATTTATGATGAATGATGCAAACAATTATGGCATACAATCCAGACAGGTTGTGGAAAGTCCTGTAAAAGACTCACCCATGATCATTTCTAAGACAAACTGAGCTTACACAACAAGCATAATGTTTTTCGCTCCATTATTTATCTTGCCCCAGCTGCAACGCTGCAAGAATGTAGAATACCAGAATGTTGTCATCACTAGTCAGGTCTTTGCAATGAAGTTTTCAAATTCCATTTTCCACCCACAACACAAGCTTTAGTACAACATCAAAGAAAAATGTTTATTGATGAGCTGAGAATTTGCACTGTGTAGGATTTTTTTTTTTTGACATCACAAATGTAGTAGAAGGAACTTAGATATGAGGCCATTTTGCACATCATAACTCTGCCATATTCATACCCTATTAAACAAAATCTTTCAATCTACTTAACTTGTATATTTACCAATTCTTCTCGAATTAAATTGATTATCTTTTTGATTCACCATTCTCTGTTACCAAGTGTCGGCGCTGCCAAAGCAATTGCTTGGCTCGGATTATACTGGGTGATTTGACATCGCTTTCCCAGTGGTACTTAGGGCAGGAATTTGTAATTTGTTCAGGGTGCCGGCGATAGCTCGCCTACTCTTCGTGAAGGATACCGTGGGATCTGTAATGTCCAACAACTAATGCTGGCTGCCGGTACTCCCAGTTTAATGTCCATTCCAGGGATGGCCACACCAATTGATGACTCACACTGCCTGTAAACACTGGAATGACGGTTTATAGCTGGGGCGAGATTCAAACTCAGGCTAGACGGCTTAGAGGACGGTATGCGTACCTCTCAGCCATCCTGCCAGCCCTTTTTTTTTTTATTACCCCACATTTATAATAAACTTAACTTTCACTTGATATAAAACCATCTCTTGTCTTCCCCCATCCAAAACCTTGATCTTTTCTACCCCTGTTAATTCACCCCAGATCCACTTTTTTGAAATACCGACTTCTTTCGTGGAAGTTCTAGCAGTGTCCATGTGTTTTATACCTCTCCCACCCTCCCATGCCCCCCCCCCCCCAAGCCCTCTCCCTCCCACAGATCTTCCAATGTCCCTGTTCTCTGCTGTTGTACTTGTGCGTTTCCCTCTCTCCCTATCTTGTCTCCTGCTCCCTTTATTATGTTTTGTTTGTCCATTTTTTTTTTTTTTTTTTTTTTTTGTGATTGATGTAAGCTCCTACACGAGCCTCGATCTTGTACACAAAAAAAAAAAAAAAAAAATTGTCGTCAAACCATTAAGACCTATTATTTTGGGAACATCCACAGAGATCTTCATCTACAAACGAAATGCAGCCAGAACAGCCGGCTTTATGCCCCATCGTTTCCAAAAAATAGTGCACCCTGCTGGCATTGGACCACATCACAGTTTGACAGCTTTGATTTCATAGGGACATTAATCCAGGATCAGATGTGAGTGCATCACCAACTTATCGAACTGCTATACAAACTATAGAGTTCGTAGAGCACAATACTCCCATGCAATGTTCAAGTATATACTTCAATTATAAAGATCATTAAAAATAATCCAGAAGTTTAGCACTACTGAAGCAGTTTTATACACCACCCTTATACGATGTAATCAGATGACGTCAAGTCACATTGTAGGAGATTGGGGCATCACTGGTCACCATAGGATGCAGCATCAATCAGCATATCGGCATCGTCTTCTTCACCCCGATCCTGTACCCTCTCACATCCCTCGTCCAATTCCCATTTCACCACTCCTGTTACATACACTACCTTAAGTACCACAAAACTGGAGGTTCTTGGAAGTATTATGAAGGTGATTTGTGTTCTACAGTATTCAAGTATATTAAAGCGCGGTGCTAAGCACGCTTACTTGCTACCAAGGAGGAAGCGGACAACGCGGTTAAACAAAAGAGTCTTTATTCACAAGAGGTCACTGTAGCACTGGCCTGCTCCGGGCTGCGCGCCCGGTGTATATCCTGAGGCCACGCCGACCCCTCGGGCGTGGCCGCCGCCCACTTGGTGCGCGGAATGATGTCACCACGCCAGTGGGCTTTCGTGTCCGCCACACGCGCCCCCCCAGAATTCCCACGCACCTGGAGGGCCAGTTTGCGGGGCAAACGGATGACCCGGCCGAAGCGCCCTCTGGCGACCGGCGGCGTCCGGGGTGCAGGGATGCCAGCTGGGATGCCCCCGGCTGTACCCGGGATGGGTGCCGGACCGGGGGGTGGCGTGCCGGCGGTGATGGGCGGTGCCGGGGGTCCGCCCGCCGGGGGGCGGCCCCGACGCGGGGGCCGAGCCACCGGCGGTGGGTGGTCCACGTCGAGGTGGGCCGGCTTGAGTCGATCCACCGAGACGCGGTCGGGAGTACCGCCGATGTCCAAGGTGAAGTATTTCACCCCGGTCTCCAGCACGCGGAAAGGCCCGTTGTACGGGGGCCGCAGTGGTGTCCGGTGGGCGTCGTGCCGGACGAAGACATACTCCGCGGTGCGAAGCTCCGGGGCGACGTGCGTGGGTGGGTGCCCGTGGTGCGCCGTCGGCACCGGGGCGAACCTCCGGGCGGTCTCCTGCAGCGCGGAGCGCTCCTGCGCCGCGGACCAAGGTGCCGTGGGGTCGGGGAGGAACTCGCCCGGCACCCGCAGCGGTTGTCCAAAGACCAACTCCGCCGCGGATGCGCGCAGGTCCTCCTCGGGCGCCGTCCGGAGGCCCAGCAGGACCCAGGGGAGCCTGTCGACCCAGCCGCCGTCGCGGAGGATGGCCCGGAATGCGGCCTTCAACGAGCAGTGGAACCGCTCGCACAGGCCGTTGGCCTGGGGGTGGTAGGCCGTGGTTCGGCGCAGCTGGACCCCGAGCCCCCGTGCGACCGCGGCCGAGCTCCGAGGTGAACTGGGGGCCACGGTCGGACGAGATGTCCAAGGGGGCGCCGAACCGGGCGACCCAGGTGGCGATGTACGCCTGCGCGACGTCTGCCGCCGTCGTCGCCGCCAAAGGCACGGCCTCCGGCCACCGGGTGGTGCGGTCCACCATGGTAAGGACATGGGTGAAACCCCGCGAGGGGGGCAGAAGTCCCACCAGGTCCACGTGAACGTGGTCAAACCGACGTTCGGGCACAGTAAATGGGGCCTGGGTGTGCCGGTGCACCTTCGCGCGCTGGCACGCGAGGCACGTCCTGGTCCAGCCGCGGACGGCCTTCCGGAGGCCATGCCAGACAAACTTGTCGGCGACCAACCTCTGGGAGGCCTTCGTGCCCGGGTGGCACAGGCCATGGATGGCGTCAAAAACCTGGCGCTGCCAGCCTGCGGGCACGATGGGGCAAGGCCGCCCGAGGGAGACGTCGCAAACGAGGGCCATGCCCGCACCGTCGAAGGGCACCTCGGTGACGCGGAGGCCCGTGACGGCGGTCCGCAGGGCCTGGACCCCGGGGTCGGCGGCCTGGTCCGCCGCCATCCGGGCATAGTCGATGCCAAGGTGGACTGCGTGGGCGACGGCCCGGGAAAGGCAATCGGCCACCGGGTTGTCCTTTCCCGCGACGTGCTGGATGTCCGTCGTGTACACGGACACGGCCGCGAGGTGACGCTGCTGCCGGGCCGACCACGGCTCGGCGACCTTGCCCATCGTGAAAACCAACGGCTTGTGGTCGACGAAGGCCGTGAACGCACGGCCCTCGAGCAGATGGCGGAAGGGCCTGACCGCCAGGTGGAGCCCAAGCAACTCGCGGTCGAAGGTACTGTAACGGCGTTCGGGCGGGCGAAGCTGCTGGCTGAAGAACGCCAGCGGTTGCCAGGCACCACGCACCCATTG
This sequence comes from Myxine glutinosa, assembly GCF_964187855.1. Taxonomy (NCBI): domain Eukaryota; kingdom Metazoa; phylum Chordata; class Myxini; order Myxiniformes; family Myxinidae; genus Myxine; species Myxine glutinosa. The sequence continues at coordinate 108,752,941 of NC_136271.1, read as the reverse complement.
CTCATACACCGCGCCGACCGCGTAGTCCGAGGCGTCGGAGGTGAGGGCGATCGGTGCATCGGGCGCCGGGTGCGCGACCATGGTGGCGTTGGCCAAGGTGAGCTTCGCGCCCGAGAACGCTGCGTCCATCTGCTCGGTCCAGGTAACGTCACCTTTGCCCGGCTTCCCTCGGAGGGCCTCGTGTAAGGGGCGCAGGAGCTGGGCGATGCGGGGCAGGAACCGATGGTAAAGGTTTACCATGCCCAGGAACTCCTGGAGCCCCTTGATCGTGCGGGGGCGCGGAAACCCCTTCACCGCCTCCACCTTGGCCGGTAGGGGGACGGCCCCGTGTCTGGTGACGCGGTGCCCCAAAAAGTCGATTTCGGCGACGCCGAACCGGCACTTGGCGGGGTTCACGATGAGGCCATGCTGGCCCAGGCGTTCGAAGAGCGTGCGGAGGTGATGAAGGTGCTCTTCGCGGGACGCGCTGGCGACGAGGATGTCGTCCAGGTAGACGTACAAAAAATCCAAGCAGTGCAAGACGCTGTCCATTAGGCGCTGGAATGCCTGAGCCGCATTTTTCAACCCGAAGGGCATCCGAAGAAATTCGAAAAGCCCGAACGGCGTGATGACCGCTGTCTTCGGGATGTCCTCCGGCCTGACAGAGACCTGATGGTAGCCGCGTACGAGGTCCACCTTTGAAAAGAAGGACATCCCCGCCAACCGGGCGGAGAAGTCCTGGATGTGGGGGACGGGGTAGCGGTTGGGGGTGGTGGCGTCGTTGAGACGGCGGTAGTCCCCGCACGGTCGCCATCCCCCGCCGGGCTTGGGCACGATGTGGAGCGGGGACGCCCACGTGCTCTCGGAGCGCCGCACGATGCCGAGCCGCTCCAGCGTAGCGAACTCCACTTTAGCTACGGCGAGCTTCGTCGGCTCGAGGCGGCGTGCTCGGGCATAGACCGGTGGCGGGGATGTGGTGTTCCACCCCATGTTTGACGGCCCCCGCCGAGAAGGTGGGCCTCGTGAGGGCCGTGAAACCCGCGAGGAGGCGGGCGAATTCGTCCGCTGCCGGAAGCGTGCAGATGAACCTGGCCGGAACGGAACCGCTCAGCAAGCCGCTCGGCGAGCCGCTCAGCGAGCTGCTCAACGAGGCGGGCAGCACGCGAGCGAGCTGAACGTCTCGGCCTGGACAAGCCTTGTGCGCTTTACATCCACCAGTAATCCATTAGCACATAAGAAGTCCGCGCCGAGCAGTGCCATAGGCACGTCGGCCGTAACGAACGGCCAACGGAAAACCTGCCCTCCGAACCGCAGAGAGAGACAGCGTTTTCCGTACGTGCGTATAGACGTACCATTGGCCGCAAGCAGCGCGGGACCTCGGCCCGCGGTTTACTTGTCGGACGTACCGGCAGGAACGACACTCACCTGCGCTCCCGTGTCGCACAGGTAACGGCGCCCGGATAAGGTGTCCGTTATGTATAGGAGGCTGTTTAATCGGCTGGCGCTCAGTGCCACTACCGAGGGCCGGCCCGGGCGTTTCCCGACCTGCCAAATGAGCACGCCGGGCGACATTGCCGAGCCTCGTGGCCGAACCTAGCGTGGAAAAAACACCAGGTTTGCGGCAAAGCCGGAGGCCGCGGTTTTCGCGGTGGTGATGGGCGGGGCGTGGCGGCCGCCGCGAGACGCCCCTCGGAGCAGGGGTGGGCACCCGCAGGAGGTTCGGGCTCGGGAGCCGCTACGGCCGCACCGAAACTCGCCCGCGTGTCCAAAGCCGCGTATAATTTGTCGGCCTCGGCGGCGAACGCACGGGGTTCCATTGTCGCGGAACCGGCCAACGCGAGGCGGACTCGTGCCGGCAGCTGGCGTTGAAACAACGCCCGGAATAGAGCGTTCAGGGTTTCGTCGCCCATGAGCGACAGCATATGGTCCATTCGGACCGACGGTCGCGTGTCACAGAGCTCGGGGAGGTCCAAGAGGCGATCGGCCCGTGCGTCCACTGTGAGGCCGAACGTGGCGAGGAGGAGGCGCTTGATCGCCTCGTACTTGTCGTGGGCCGGTGGGTTCCTCAGGACCGACGCGGACGGCCGCGCCGGCCCCGAGGGAGGCGACCACGTGGCAGTAGCGTGTCTCGTCCGCCGTGATGCGTCGAAGCCTGAACTGGGCTTCGGCCTGCAGGAACCAGATCTCCGCCTGGGCTTCCCAGAACTCGGGGAGCTTCATTGCTACCGCGTTGGTTGCCATGTCGGGTGGTCAGCGATGGCTGACCAGAACGTCGGAGGTCACCAATTAAAGCGCGGTGCTACGCGCGCTTACTTGCTACCAAGGAGGAAGCGGACAACACGGTTAAACAAAAGAGTCTTTATTCACAAGAGGTCACTGTAGCGTATAGACGTACCATTGGCCGCAAGCAGCGCGGGACCTCGGCCCGCGGTTTGCTTGTCGGACGTACCGGCAGGAACGACACTCACCTGCGCTCCCGTGTCGCACAGGTAACGGCGCCCGGATAAGGTGTCCGTTATGTATAGGAGGCTGTTTAATCGGCTGGCGCTCAGTGCCACTACCGAGGGTGCATATCCTGAGGGTGCGCGCCCGGTGCATATCCTGAGGCCACGCCTACCCCTCGGGCGTGGCCGCCGCCCACTTGGTGCGCGGATTGATGTCACCACGCCAGTGGGCTTTCGTGTCCGCCACAATATAATTAAATATTTGAATAAAGGTTTAAAAAGGTTCTAAGGTGTATAAATAAATTGAATCCGGGTTTTACCACCATTTTACCCAGTGTCTATTACATCACCATATCCAACACTACTTTAGTTATTTGTGCCTGTTCTTTGTGTCCTTTACAACGCCCTTAAAAACAGTAGGTTTCCGGTTTGGAATGATTTTCAATTTTGTTTGACTATCAGGCATATAGAGTAAGAAGATCTCACTTGTCTGCGCATTTGCGAATGGGACAAATTCAGAGCCAGGGAATGGTAAAACAGCAAACTTGTCTTCTATTCACGTTCCAATTAATGTTCAAAATACAACATTCATATTAAATAAGATGTTCCTCGATCATAAACTGATACTATGCATGGACAGACATGAACCAATAATTGCTAAACCCTGCTTTTCGCTACGCATGCGTGGAGTAACTATTAGGTGCAGTGTACATAATCAGCATTTCCTTACTTGCACATCAGCAAATGTATCCCAAATGGAAAACATAATAAGATGCCAATGTGTGCCAATGCAATGTAAAACAATAATTAGGTTAGTTGTTCCCCTCCCCCTACTCACCCTGTCTCCTCCCCAAGCCCCTCTGACCTCCACCAATATTTTAAAAAAAGCATTGAGGAAAATGAGAAATATTTATGTTTATAAGAGTGTTCAACATGATATTTTGCTTTACATTGAGCATTGTTATGATCTTGGAGGGATGGAGCTGGAGGGAGGTGGATGCATTAAATAATGAGTGATTTGATATATTTATTTTGTGTGTTGTATGTAGATACGTAGATTTTACTTTGTGGAGTTTAGTTCAGGTGTTTGATCTACATTATAACATTATTGCTGGCCCGTGCCTCACACAGTGGGGAAGACATGGTTTTGCAAACCCTTGTGTGCGTCTGTGCGTGTCTCTGTGCGTGTCTGTCGGTCTGCGTGTGTGTGTGTCTGTGTGTGTCTGTGTCTGTGTCTGTGTGTCTGTGTCTGTGTCTGTGTCTGTGTCTGTGTGTGTGTCTGTGTCTGTGTGTGTGTGTGTGTGTGTGTGTGTGTGTGTGTGTGTGTGTGTGTGTGTGTGTGTGTGTGTGTGGCTGTGTGTGTTTGTCGGTCTGCATGTGTGTGTGTCTGTCGGTCTGCGTGTGTGTGTGTGTGTGTGTGTGTGTGTGTGTCTGTCGGTCTGTGTGTGTGTGTGTGTGTGTCTGTGTGTGTGTGTGTCTGTGTGTGTGTGTGTCTGTGTGTGTGTGTGTCTGTGTGTGTGTGTGTGTGTGTGTCTGTGTGTTTGTCGGTCTGCATGTGTGTGTGTCTGTCGGTCTGCGTGTGTGTGTCTGTCGGTCTGTGTGTGTGTGTGTGTGTGTCTGTCGGTCTGCGTGTGTGTGTGTGTGTGTGTGTGTGTGTGTGTCTGTCGGTCTGCCTGTGTGTCTGTCGGTCTGCGTATGTGTGTGTGTGTGTGTGTGTGTGTGTGTGTGTGTGTGTGTGTGTGTGTGTGTGTCTGTCGGTCTGCGTGTGTGTGTATCGGTCTGCGTGTGTGTGTGTCGGTCTGCGTGTGTGTGTGTGTGTGTGTGTCGGTCTGCGTGTGTGTGTGTGTGTGTGTGTGTGTGTGTCTGTCTGTCGGTCTGCGTGTGTGTGTGTCTGTCGGTCTGCGTGTGTGTGTGTGTGTGTGTGTGTGTCTGTCGGTCTGCGTGTGTGTCTGTCTGTCGGTCTGCATGTGTGTCTGTCGGTCTGCCTGTGTCTGTCGGTCTGCCTGTGTCTGTCGGTCTGCCTGTGTGTCTGTCGGTCTGCCTGTGTGTCTGTCGGTCTGCCTGTGTGTCTGTCGGTCTGCCTGTGTGTCTGTCGGTCTGCCTGTGTGTCTGTCGGTCTGCCTGTGTGTCTGTCGGTCTGCCTGTGTGTCTGTCGGTCTGCCTGTGTGTCTGTCGGTCTGCATGTGTGTCTGTCGGTCTGCATGTGTGTCTGTCGGTCTGCATGTGTGTGTCGGTCTGCGTGTGCGTGTGTGTGTGTGTGTGTGTGTCTGTCGGTCTGCGTGTGTGTGTGTCTGTCGGTCTGCGTGTGTGTGTGTGTGTGTCTATCGGTCTGCATGTGTGTCTGTCGGTCTGCGTGTGTTTGTGTCCGTCGGTCTGCGTGTGCGTGTGTCCGTCGGTCTGCATGTGCCTGTCGGTCTGCGTGTGCCTGTCGGTCTGCGTGTGCCTGTCGGTCTGCGTGTGCCTGTCGGTCTGCGTGTGTGCGTGTGTCTGCGTGTGCGTGTGTCTGCGTGTGCCTGCGTGTGCGCGTGTGTCTGCGTTTGCGTGTGTCTGCGTTTGCGTCTGTCTGTGTCTCTGTGTCTGTGTGTCTGTCTGTCTGTGTCTGTGTGTGTGTGTGTGTGTGTGTGTCTGTCTGCGTGTGTCTGTCTGCGTGTGTCTGTCTGCGTGTGTCTGTCTGCGTGTGTCTGTCTGCGTGTGTCTGTCTGCGTGTGTCTGTCTGCGTGTGTCTGTCTGCGTGTGTCTGTCTGCGTGTGTCTGTCTGCGTGTGTCTGTCTGCGTGTGTCTGTCTGCGTGTGTCTGTCTGCGTGTGTCTGTCTGCGTGTGTCTGTCTGCGTGTGTCTGTGCTGTAACTGTTTTACCATTACAGCTTTTCCCATGAAAGTTTCAACAAAGCTTTATTATGAGAATATGAAGAAGACAAATTAGCAACTGTCAAAAGGTCAAAGGTCAACATCACCTAAAATCATCAATTTTCATCTCCAATTGACCTGACATTTTATGAATTTGTATATTGGGCCACCAAATTGGTTAACCAATGAAAAGCTAGAAGGTGATTGGTTTTTTTTGGATCAAAAGGTCAAAGGCCAAGGCTGCCTAAAATCGTCAACTTTCATATTATTGACCTAAATTTTTTAGAATCTGCATATTGGGTCACTGAATTGGTTCACCAATCAAGAGATAGAAGCCAATTGTTTGGGGGAGGGGGAAGGGGTTTCGATCAAAAGGTCAAAGGTCAAGGTCAGGTCAGGTCGCATGCGCCGAAGCAGCGTGTCGCTGCATCCACTTTCCAATGATACTTCAGGGGTCTCCGTCCAGCCATCCCCCAGGCTGATGCCTGGCCCATCCCTATCTCCTTGAGATGCCGATCAACCTGCTACAACCACGAGGAACGCGGTCGGGCCCATTGGCCTCCTCCACACGAAGCTCCCTTGCTGAGAGTATCTGGTGAGCTGGATCAGCGTCCGGAAAACGAGCCACAGCTGACGCTCACGGACCATGAACGTCAAAGGTCAAGGTTGCAGAACATCGGCAATTTTCGTCAGATCGACTTGAAATGTGAGCAGGGTTTGCATAATCGGGTGACTGAAGCCTTTTGCTTTTGAGATCAAAAGATCAAGGTCGCCTAAGATCATCACTTTTTTCTGTATTCTTTATTAGCCGTGTTCGTAATGTTTAGCATATGGAAGAGGAAGTCTGAATACAAAGCTGACACAAATGGGCTTTATATGTTCAGATGCTTCCTAGTTTCTTCTGTTGTCTGTCTGTCAGGATCTTATAATGCAGAAACGAACGGATAAGCAAACGTAACAAACCAGAAATTGTCGTCACTCGAAACAACATCTTAAGGGAGAGTAACACCCCTCCCTCTGGCGGGGCACATAAACGCTTGCAGTGTGCCACGTGTACAACACAACATTGCAAGCATCTCCACAACTGACGTGTAATACCTTCTCCCACCACCACCAGGTGGCACTATATCGTTTACCGAGAGAATTTTTGGCGTCAACCCTCATATCAATTTTTTTTTTTTGAGCCTAAAACCTTCCCATGCACACCAAGTACATCCACCAAATTTCAACTCATTCCATCCAGTGGTTTAGGAATACATGCAAGTCAAACACTCAAACACACTCAAAAAGGCACACAAACGTACGCATTGTGACAATTCAAGTCTGGACCGGTCCTGGCCAATTCCGAGCTGGAAATGATGACCATGCATGAGAGTGTAATTCGTCGTTTTGAAGCCACAGATTGTCCACTTCTTCCACTTGAAGCCAAAAGCAGTGGAGACTGAACCATGAGGAGCTGCATCATGGCGCAGTCAGGTCTGAGGGGTTGGTGCAGTGTTGGAACAGGAATAGATACAGTCGTGGCCAAAAATATTGGCACCCTTGCATTTTATCCCTCCGCCGACAGTCGCCGGAGGCATTATGTTTTCGGGTTGTCCGGCCATCTGTCCATACGGGCTAAACGTCGTTTTTCTCGGCAACCATTTGTCCGATTGAGACGAAACTTTCAGGGTAGGAGCGACACCCATGCAGAATGTTTTTATGATAATTGTGACATCATTGGTCACGTGGTATGGCAGCAATCTTGGAATAAAGGCAAATAATTAAAAAAATATTTCTCAGAAACCGCTTAATGGAAAAACTTCAAACTTGGCATGTTGTCAAGTACTCCGTCTGAATACTTATGTCAATGTGACATTTCAGTTTTTTCTTTTTAATAAATTTGCAAAACTTTCTAAAATCCTGTTTTCTCTTTGTCATTTTGGGGTATTGAGTGTAGATTGATGAGGGAAAAAATGAATTTAAACGATTTCAGCATAAGGCTGCAACATAACAAAATGTGAAAAAAGGGAAGGGGTCTGAATACTTTCTGAATGCACTGCATATTGGTGACAGTCGCATTGTTGTCGTTTCAAATAACTCACAATTTTCTCTAAAAATAAGTTGTAGTTGACAAAAGGATTTGGTCTCCACAATTCTTTATTTCACCGTTAATATTACAGAACCTTTGTTTGATTCAGAACTTTATATAATCCTTTTAAATCAGAAAATAAAAATAAATGGCATTGTCAAAATTATTGACACCCGAGACTTAATATTTGGTAGCACAGTCTTTGGACAAAATAATGCAGTCAAGCGCTTCCTATAGCCATGAATGAGCTTCCTACACCTCTCTACTGGCAGTCTGACCCACTCTTCTTGTGCAAACTGCTCCAGTTCTCCCAGATTTGAAGGGTGCCTTCTCCCACCTGCTGTTTTCAGATCTCCCCACAGGTGTTCAATGGGATTTAGATCTGGGCTCATTGCTGGACACTTCAGAACAGTTCAGCGTTTTGTCTTGAACCATTCCTGGGTGCTTTTTGAAGTGTGTTGGGGTCATTGTCCTGCTGCAAGACCCATGACCTTCGACAGAGACCCAGCTTTCTGACATTGGGTTGCGCTCAAAAATGCCTTGGTAATCTCCTGATTTCATGATGCCATGCACACATTCAAGGCACCCAGAGCCAGAGGCAGCACAGTAACCCCAAAACCTCACTGAACCTCCTCCATGTTTGACTGCAGGGAAGGTGTTCTTTTCTTTGAAGGCTTCATTTTGTTTTATGTAAACATAGAGATGATGTGCTTTACCAAAAAGCTCTAATTTGGTCTCATCTGTCCACAGGACATTCTCCCAGAAGGATTTTGGCTTGTTCAGGTAAGTTTTGGCAAACTCCAGTCGGGCTTTCTCATGTCTTTCAGTACTGGGGTCTTCCTGGGTCTCCTACCATAGAACCCCCTTTCATTGAGTTGGCAACGGATAGTGTGAGTTGAAACTGTCGTAGCTCGTGTCTGAAGGTCAGCTTGAATCTGCTTGAAGTTGATCGAGGTGCTTTCTCCACCATTCAAACAATCCTTCACTGCAAATCGTCAATCAAGTTTTCTCTTGCGGCCACATTCAGGGAGGTTGGCTGCAGTGCCATAGGCCTTAAACTTCCTGATAACATTGCGTACGGTGGACACAGGAACATCACGATATCTGGAGATTGACTTGTAGCCTTGAGATTGTCCATGCTTGGCTACAATCTTGTGTCTGACCTCCTTAGACAATTCTCAGGTTTTCTTTGTTTTATCCATGCTCATTGCGGTACACACAGTGACGCAAAACAGCAGAATAACTCCTTTTCTCTGTTCAAACTGGTTGAATGAGTGATTTTTATATTGCAGGCACCTGCACCTCACCATGGGTGAGTTCAATTCCAAAGTAAAGGAGAATCACCTGCTTGAAATCTATTTCTAACAACTTCTAAAAGGTGCCAATAATATTGTGTGGGCCATTTTCGGATTTCTGTGTAGAATAAGCTACGATTTAGTAATTATTTCAGCTTTTTTTGTTATTTTCCACTGCAAACCAAAGAAATACAAATGTGGATACTAAAATATTTTTTAATTTCAATAATTTTCTGGAAGAAATGGTGCATTATTTGAAAAAGTGCAAGGGTACCAATATTTTTGGCCACACTATGTGTAATATGAAAGCTAAATCTTGAACGGTTTTTGAAATATCACATGCACAAGCCAAGTTACCAATATGGTTGTAATGTCAACATAATTCAGCCATTCACAGCCATGATCTAATCAGGTTGAGATAGTAGTGTGCTCTACTGAGTGCCGTTCTAGTTACCCTCGCCAGAGGAGAGGGTATTGCATTTGGGTCCGTTTGATATTATTTGTCTGTCTGTCTGCACAGAACGAGTATGCTTTTGTCTGTAACCGTTGGTCTGATGGACAAGAAATGCTCACTATAGGAGCACTTCCTTCTGTAGGATTTTTAAAATGACAATTATAACGTCATAGATCACGTGGTACATTGGCCATCTTGAATGAATGAATGAATGAATGATCGTTTTAAGGCCATTTTCCCCACTAGTGCGGGGGTTAGCCTTGCGGGCCCCATGACAATCATGGTTCCCTGTTTGAGGCAATGTTTTTATGGCCGGATGCCCTTCCTGACACCAACATTGGCCATCTTGGAAAAACCCGAAAAACTTTGCACCTCTATCTCCAAAACCGCTCCATGGAAAAAAATTGAAACATGGCTCATTGTGAAGTACTCCCCATGTGGAACACATATATTCATGATGATGTAATCGGTGCCTTCATTATGACGTCATAATTAGACAAGTAGAACGCTTGATACGATCAGTTTGAAATTTATTGAGCAAGAACTAGACAGATTATACAGGCAAATTAAATTGACGTCATCGGTCACGTGATTCGGCAACCATATTGGATTTAACTAAATCTACGTCAATAAACCACACAAACACAGCAGCTAATAAACGCCACACAAAATACACCACACAAACACGTCCTGGTGAGGGTCCGCAGTCTCTACTCTTTTTTTGTTATAAATGTAAACATGTGGGCAAGGCCGCCTTACCTTCTCAGCTTCCTGATATTGGACGTATTGCTCCAACGCAAAACCCAAAGAGTTCAGCTCGTGTTTCAGCTGCATGTCAAAACCTTCCTGGGGTGAGGGGGAATTGGTGGATTAAGATGGGGCCTTGTAGTTGCCCATCCACAAGAAATGCAGAACAGAAAAATAAAAAAGAACCTTCAGGAAATCACCGAGTCAGAAATATGTGCACAAATCTTAGCAACAAATCCCTGGAAAAAAGGCAAAATAAGCAAGTGTGTCATACTGCAATACATCACAAAGGGCAATGTGTCCATTCAAAAATCGAAGCACCAGAGATAGTAGGCTTAAAGGAAAAAAAACTCACCTAACCCCCAAAAAATTGATACAAAAGGTTTTTCAATGGATTCTGGTACCATTGGGCATGCTAAATAACATACTAAAAATCTAGTAACATCTGACTTCCGGAAAGGGGTCATTTTCAAGATGGTGTCCAAGATGGCCGCCGGGAGCTTAAAATGGCCATATCTCAATTATTATTCAACCTAGAAAGGTGGTTTTGGTGTCTAACCCTGGGTTTTAGGGCCCAAGGAATCCAATTGAAATCAACTAGGGCATGCCCGTACTATATCTATATCTAAAATTATATCCCCCCCTCTATTTACATGAAATGGTTTGGTCCAAAGCGAACGGCTTGCGAGTACGGTGACAATCCCCCCCCCCCCCCCCCCCTCTATTTACATGAAATGGTTTGGTCCAAAGCGAACGGCTTGCGGAGTTTGGTAAAGAAATCGCCATCGCGTGCACAAACGCGCAGGAAAGCGAAAGAATCGCAAATTAGTTTTAATTAGTTTTAAAACATAGTTTAACGCCAACATAGCGGCAACATAGTTTGCCAACGTGAAATAAATGAATACGCTCTCAAATGTGCCGTCCGAGGCAGAGTCTGTTCGCCACGTTCGGCACACGTGATAGCTCGCTGCTCTGATTGGTTGAATCGTTTTTTGGACATAGCTCGGTAACTACTTGTCCGATTAATTTCAAACCTTGAAAAGGCACATCCTCGGGTCCCCAGCAATATACCTGGCAAGTTTCAAGTATATCGGACCCGTGGTCGTCGAGAAACAGCGGTCACAGACAAACAAACAAACAAACACACACACACACACACACACACACACACACACACACACACACACACACACACACACACACACACACACACACACACACACACACACACACACACACACACACACACACACACACACACACACACACACACACACACAGAGATTACTGGAATTATAGATAGATAAAATTACCATCAGTTAATTATTTATTGACAAGTCCAAGATGGCATCCCAAGGTGACATCCTGATCCACCAAAATGGCTCTGTCAAATAGTAGTCAACCTAGAGAGATTTTTTCAGTGTGTATACCTAGGTTTAAGGCACCCAGGAAATCATCAAAATTATTTAAATAAGCACAAAGTAATCAGGTAATCCAGTAAGCCAGGTTTACCAGCCCATTAGGCATTTGTTGTCTTATACAGTTAGTCGCTATTCATCGTCATCCTATAAACTGGAGAGCTATCATTGCAGGAGGTTATGAGTTATGAGCTCAGTCCTTTCCCTCCTGCCCTCTTTGAAGCCAGAAACGTCTTCCGAAAGGCTGATAAGCCACAACTAGCTCACGCGATCTGTGATCATGCAAGTGATGCCATCCTAGATTCTGTACCAGAAACGGAGATCCACGTCCTTGATGGAGGTTCACTCCTTCACAGAATACCATGGAAGAGTGGAGAAAGCTATGGTGAAATAGCGCAGTCGTATGCTGACTTCACCATCCAGCATCAGATGTTACTAGATTTTTAGTATGTTATTTAGCATGCCCAATGGTACCAGAATCCATTGAAAAACCTTTTGTATCAATTTTTTGGGGGTTCAACCATATATTGACCCCTCTAAGAGTACAATTAAGCCAACGGAATCAGAATATTATTGTTACTGATCGCGGTTTAGGATGTTACTTTGCCGAGCGAAGGCTCCGCGACCGAACAGTTACTCCCCGATTAGAACCCGATTCACCCAGAACTTTGGCCGTATCGCACCGCAGCTGCCCAATCTGGAAAACTCTAAAGCGACCGAAAGAGAAGGAAAAGAGAAGAAGACAGAGTACGGAGGAAGAACAGATTTATTATACACACACAAGCAATGGATGGAAGAAGCAGTCACACAGGGAATCGTTAACTTATTCTATTCAATTTACTTAACCCCAGGACAACGATTAGGACAGACGACGTTCACACTTACATGGGGGAAATTGCAGGCAGGGATGGCGGAGGTGGGTTGCTGGAGAGGGAGGCAGGGTCGGAGGTAGCAGCTCTCAATTCCTCGCGTTTTTGGCGGGAAAACCCTCGGTCGCGTATCCGCTGCCGATGCTGTAGACGTCACGCGCTGGCTCGGTCACACCTGCTCCTCTCCTTCTGGTGGAGCCGTCTCCCTCCTCTCAGCGCATCTCTCCAAAGGTTGTTTCCTTTCCAAGTACCTCTCCTTTTTGGCTTGGAGCGTCTCTCCCCTCACAGCTCACAGTTCAGCTCACAATTGTTACCTCTTCGCTCATCTCCCATCTGGTGAAGCAGTCCCTTCCAGTCGCTTTTATCACTCGGGGCGGGATCAAGCCGCCGGCTGCGAGGGCACGCCTACCGGGTCGCTAACCGCGGTGCTGGTTGGCTGTTAGGGCTGTCCGATTCCTCCTTTGCTCATGACGACGTGCCACGCCTGTGAGTTGGCGGCTCCTACCCCCCTCTTCTCCGAGATGAGCACATGGGCAATGGCGGCTTGCGGGATTGAACACCACTCGCACCCCTTTTGAAAGGAACTTTGGAGAGCGGAGATGTTTGGGGAAATTGAAAGGGCCTACGCTTATTTCGTTTGATACAATGCAAAGTCAATCTAGTGGGAAACACATATTTAGCCTACATAGAATAAGGAAATACACTATTTAAAAAGATATATCGTGGCCTGTGTGTAAGTTTCATGGAATTAACTAGGAGGACGGCTGCGACCATTATTTACATTACGAGGGTGTTACACACAACAAAACTATACTTTTCACATTCGTTACACTTCCTCCAAAATCGTTACACTCTTCAAAAACCGTTACACTTCTCAAATTCGTTACACTTCTCAAAACCGTTACACTGCACCCTCCTTTCTTCAGGCCCGCCCTCGGGCCTACAAAACTTTAACTTAGTGTGACACGTAGGTGTAATTCCCTCTACTTTTAACCTGACCCTGAGTGTGACAATCTTAAAACACAAATAAGTATGTCCCCCTATTGCATTGCACCCTGTCTAACAGACTCAAGCCCACAGCTAACCGAATTACGGAATTATTCTCAAACTATACATTTACGGTGGGGAGCATTATTTACAATGACGTTATTTCTTATTTACAACGCAACCCAGGACCTGTGTTTTTTTTTTTCTTTTTAGGGAACAAGAAAAAAGAAATTCCTGTTGGGAGGGAGGAGACAGCACGCATTGCATCGATGCACCAGTACCAATACCACCAAAGCACCCAAAAGCACCAAAAGCACCACAAGCACCACAAAGCACCAAAAGCACCACTCGGTGCGCAGTCACCATGGTTCATAATAAACACAACAAAACAACTGGTGGTGGTCTTCTCTTTCTCTGCTGGGCCGATGTTCTTCCCGATGTCTTCTGGCTTCATGCGGCCTACTTGGAAATATAAAAAGCACAAACCGTGTCCATTTTTATTTAGGGCAACAGGGGCCAACCAAGGGTGGTCCACCTGTTTGGCATAGGTGCCACCTTACCGAGGTCCGCAAGCAAGATTCCCTGGCCACTATGGCCGGTCTCCAACAGAGGTGCCCTGCCCCAGAACCTGGGGTCCATCAAGTGGTACTTGGCCGCAGAACAGCGGTCCATAAAGTGGTACATCAACGCAATGCATGCTGGTTCTGGGAATCTCGTGCGCACAATGGCGGACTCACGCACGCTCCCCTCGGCACCCAATGGCGCACAGGTCATGTGGGAGACAAAAGAGACAATTGAGCGAGGGGTAAGGTCACAAGGGTACACATCAATAAGGCAATGCAAGGCGAAATGCGTACGGAGGGCGAAGTGAGAAAGCTCGTCCCTACCGTACGTCACCCCCCTGTCACCTACACTACCCTTGCCCTTACCCCATATTTACAAAATCTACCCATTTACAAATTCGTCACTACTGTCACGTCTTCCCCATATTTCTCCTATACCAAATTCGTCTCCACAATCCCTCTAATCAAAATTTGCCATCACCCAATTCATCATCAGTCCTCATAAGGAGGAAGAGATGGAACAACAAAGCACAATGTCACACCCACGTCATGATGCGTCTCACAATCCAAACATTTGCATCATAAAAAATAATCAAACCATGGCATGGTGTGGAGTACCTGTCACCTCAGGTGAGTGGATGCAGATGGTGCGAGGAGACTTCATCCTAACTACTTTCTAAATGACTTTAACACGCTTTACACTACCCGGGGTCTCTCCCTGCCAATCCATTGGCCAACTTACACTATGGGTTCTAAAAACCAATTCCCATTGACCAAACTGTGGTGCTTCTCAATTTGGGGTCTCACTCCCCCGATTCATCTCCCGGTGCCCTTGCACAATTTCTGGGCTGTGACGTGTAGCTCTCCCAGCAGGTCTACCCATCTGCACACCTCCACCACTGTAGTTGCCACCCGAGCTTACCTAGCTCCTCACCCTAACCTAACTAACTGGGGACAGCCCCTCCTGGCTCTGTCACCCCACTCGGTGCCCTCTGGCACTGGGCTACCCGGGTCCGTCCTCCGGATCCTCGGGCCCCATCCACAACAACTACTACCGGCTCCCAGAGCCCACCTGCGGCCTCACCTGGCCGACATCCTCACAGTGGTGGAGCGCCCAACCAACTACACACACTAACAGGCTACACGCCCAGCCATTTCCACAACACTAACGCACCCATCCAAAGACCATTCTTTCACCCGCACCACAGATGCCAATATCCAACCACAATTTACCTATACCCTCTACCTAACACTTACACTACCCGCCCCGGGTATCCGTGATGGGGGTCCACTCTTCCCCCATTCACACCTTCGCACCATCCACTCCACTCCACAATTTCCACCATACTCACTCCACGACCATCCATTCCAATACTTCAGATATTCCACACTACCATTTATTCCACATAGCCACATACACCTGTTGTTGCACACCTGTGCAATCATACCTGGTGCCACCTGCACCCTCCTTTCTTCCTGGCCCATTTGGTCATCACAATACACAATCACTATCACTCACTCATACACTGCTCCATTCACCTGTTCAGTTGCACACCTGTGCAATCACACCTGTTCAATCCTCACACACACGGCATCATCTCAGCTAACTACTCCCCTCTGAAACTTGCGCTTCCCAGTCGTCCCTTTAAACTATTGCGCTCCCTCGTCATTATAATCCACACTAATCTACCTGCGTCCCCACTACAGGTATCCTTGTCACTAACTAAACCTTAACGTTACCTAATGTCAATCTCTTCTAGATCCCTATCATTATCCAAGCCCTCCCTGGCTCGGTTGTCATAGCCACCCCATAAACTATTGCGCATTTGCCCCCACCCCTGTGAGGGATGGTGGATTTGCCATCCCACCACATCGGGGAGGTCCTACTATCAATTTCGCACACCTAAATCCAACCAATCAAAAATTCTGCCAATCATCTGCCAATTATCAAATTTTGCTTTTTTCTAATTTTGGGTCCGAAACACTAACCTCATCACCCGCCTACTTATTAGATCCTCTCGGTGCGCCAATTCACGTCTACAGCCCGGCTTCGTACAGCCGAGCAATGAACGCGGGTTGTTTTGTGCCAGCGGCTGGATACGTCCCGCATTCGGGGCAGGGACGGGGGCTTACCCGGGCCGAGATCCCACGCACCACCTCGGCGTGGAGCCATCCAATGTCCCGATCTCGACCTGCCGGCACGTCTCAATAGAAAGTGGTCGCCATGACGACCCTTCCTATCGGGCTGCCCGCTCTGCCTAGTGGAGCACGGACGCGGCCGTTCCAAGCGAGGCACAGCGTGGATCGCGTACGGCGGTTCTTTCGAAACCGCCGTGGTTCGGATCCCCGCTGGTTCTCGCGGCACGCGAAGCTGCCCGACGCGCACCGAGGGCCCGATTCGGCTATAAGTCGTTCTAACCTCTAACCCGGTTACCGTCGATGACTCACCTGGATGCTGACACGCATACGCTACCCCTTTCTTGCTCATACCTCCAGCCGTTCCCATGCTCCTCGTACCTTTCCTTACACACCTCGGTACACTCATTCCACTCACCGACTTGGTCACACACCTGACCACCGAACACCTTGGCACACATTCGTCGCTCGCACACCTCACCAACACACCTCTTCGCGCCCCCTCCTCGGTCACCTCCTCTGTGACAATCACAGGTGTGCTCTCACCCGCACACCCAACCACGTGCCTCACGACCAAGTCAAGTGTGCATTCCCACACACGCTCTACCATTCCAGGTGTGCATCCTTCCATTCCAGGTGTACATCCTCGCTCACCTGTCAACCAACTCACGCTCCTTGTCACTCTCACTACTCTCACCTCCACTCTCGGTCGCGCACTCACCCTTACTCTCGACAGCGCACTCTTTCCTCACGCACCTGTCCGTTACACAACTTTCTCGCGCACTCTCCCGTTACATCCTCTGTAACACTCACCACAGGCGTACACTTTCTCGTTACATCCTCTGTAACACTCACCGCACACGCGCTTCGACCAACTCACTCTTGACGGCACTCTCTAGTCGGCGCGCACTTTTTCCTCACACCCCATGGTCGGACATTCTTGCACACCTCTTTTTTCGCACACCTGACCTGTCACACACTTCACCAACGGCCTCTCACGAACACCCGGGTCTAAATCAACCCCCAAGCCGACTGAAGCTTTCCTCACCTCATATACATTGCCGAATATTTCGCCACCCACCTTGGCACCTCGTCTCCGCACCTCTTTTGCCACCTGCAAACTCTTTATTTGGTTAGTGAGCAGCACATTATGAGTTGAGCACCGACCTTGTACCAATTCCATTACCTCCTCCTGGATTTCTCTTAGTTTCTGTCCGTCTCTTCTTAATTTCACTCACCTCTTCTTCCACTTCCTCTAATTTTTGTTTAACCTCTTTTATTTCTCGGTGCGTCTCCTCAAGTTCGTCCTCTAAGGCTACCGTGACCGTCTCTGTGCATCCTCACCTGCCGGTCCTTTGTCTCCATTATCTCTGTCACCTCGTCCACCCTCATTGTCAGTTCCTCACGTACCATCTGACATTGCTTCTGTGTCGTTATTAATTCGTTTTTAATTTCTTTTTGTGTCGCCTTTAACCCTCCTAGTACTGCAGTGTTCCTTTGAACCTGCTCCACTAACTCCGTCTGTCCCTCTGTCAGCTGTTCCACCTCCTCCGTCAGATCTTCTATTCCCCCTTGTAACTTCGCCGTATTATTTCTCACCTCTTTCTCCATACGCTTCTCACCTCGCGTAGCCCCGAGACCTCCTCACTTACACCTCGTCGTATCTCCTCCTTCATCTCCTCCATCTCCTTTGTAGATGCCACCCTCATCTGTCCCAATTCATCCCTCTGAGCATCCAGTTTGGTTTCTACCCCGATTCTCACCTCCTCTATCTGGTTCCCCATCTGTTCGATTTCCCGGGCGGATTGCTCCCCTATTTCCCGCAATTTGTCTTCCATCCTATTTTCTAACCCCATTAACCCATTTTTCACCTCTTTTATCCCATTGTCTAACCCCTCAAATTTCTTGTCTAATTTCTCACCGGTACCCCTCGCTTCGTTCCTTATTTGCTCACCCATTCTGGCTTCCAATCGCTCACTATCAGCCCTCCTTCTGTCTTCCATTTTTTCACTATCAGCCCTCCTTCTGTCTTCCATTTTTTCACTATTAGCCCTTATTCTGTTTTCCATTTGTTCCATACTGTCGTTTTTTTTCTGCATTTCCACCATGAATTGGGCCATGAAGGCTTGTATTTGGGCCGCGCTCATTGGTTCCGCGACCGTGGCCCCCTCAACCACGTGCGCGAGAGCGCCATTTTGTGCGTCTGAAACCTCCGCAACCACATTGCCATTTTTCTCCTCCTCCCTTTCCTCCACATACATTTCCCCGAGGTCCTGGGTCGATTCTACCCCGTCTATCTCTCCCACCGGCATCCCGTCGCCTTGACCAGCCATGGCGCGATTTCAAAATTCGGGTTTTGCTTTTAAACAAAACAAATTTCGTCCGCTCCAAATTTTGACCAAATTATTTTCTAGATGTTTTAAAAATTTGGTTCGGGCCCCGAATCTCACCCCCAGACACCAATTGTTACTGATCGCGGTTTAGGATGTTACTTTGCCGAGCGAAGGCTCCGCGACCGAACAGTTACTCCCCGATTAGAACCCGATTCACCCAGAACTTTGGCCGTATCGCACCGCAGCTGCCCAATCTGGAAAACTCTAAAGCGACCGAAAGAGACGGAAAAGAGAAGAAGACAGAGTACGGAGGAAGAACAGATTTATTATACACACACAAGCAATGGATGGAAGAAGCAGTCACACAGGGAATCGTTAACTTATTCTATTCAATTTACTTAACCCCAGGACAACGATTAGGACAGACGACGTTCACACTTACACGGGGGAAATTGCAGGCAGGGATGGCGGAGGTGGGTTGCTGGAGAGGGAGGCAGGGTCGGAGGTAGCAGCTCTCAATTCCTCGCGTTTTTGGCGGGAAAACCCTCGGTCGCGTATCCGCTGCCGATGCTGTAGACGTCACGCGCTGGCTCGGTCACACCTGCTCCTCTCCTTCTGGTGGAGCCGTCTCCCTCCTCTCAGCGCGTCTCTCCAAAGGTTGTTTCCTTTCCAAGTACCTCTCCTTTTTGGCTTGGAGCGTCTCTCCCCTCACAGCTCACAGTTCAGCTCACAATTGTTACCTCTTCGCTCATCTCCCATCTGGTGAAGCAGTCCCTTCCAGTCGCTTTTATCACTCGGGGCGGGATCAAGCCGCCGGCTGCGAGGGCACGCCTACCGGGTCGCTAACCGCGGTGCTGGTTGGCTGTTAGGGCTGTCCGATTCCTCCTTTGCTCATGACGACGTGCCACGCCTGAGTTGGCGGCTCCTACCCCCCTCTTCTCCGAGATGAGCACATGGGCAATGGCGGCTTGCGGGATTGAACACCACTCGCACCCCTTTTGAAAGGAACTTTGGAGAGCGGAGATGTTTGGGGAAATTGAAAGGGCCTACGCTTATTTCGTTTGATACAATGCAAAGTCAATCTAGTGGGAAACACATATTTAGCCTACATAGAATAAGGAAATACACTATTTAAAAAGATATATCGTGGCCTGTGTGTAAGTTTCATGGAATTAACTAGGAGGACGGCTGCGAACATTATTTACATTACGAGGGTGTTACACACAACAAAACCATACTTTTCACATTCGTTACACTTCCTCCAAAATCGTTACACTCTTCAAAAACCGTTACACTTCTCAAATTCGTTACACTTCTCAAAACCGTTACATTATATTAATGGAATTATTATCTCTGTATATCTCAAATCCATTCGTTTTTAAATAATGCGATCACAGTTTGTTTCAATCTTAGCCTTTCCATACTTGTTATACATTCCCTTTGATCGCAACAATGGAACTATGCTCTGTACTTCAAACAAGACGTCAAGGCCATGCTTCAGGACATCTTCCAGCCCTGCTCTAAAAAAAAAGGGTCAACAGTGACATTTATATAGTTCCCCACTCCTTAACTGCTAGACCTACTTCCTCTGTGCATAAAAGCATTAAGGGACTCAAGATAAGATGTTTTTTCTCCTGTGCTGACTTTTAAAGCTAGCACAACCCTAAGCTCTACCCCTTATCCCCCTACCCCAAACCCTTGGCAAGGAAGCACATGAGGACCAATCCTGTTCTTGCTTTACATCCTCATCTCTCTGCAATCTTCTTTACCATTTAGCGAGCTGTAGAAGCACCCCAGTCACAAACTCTAATTCCAATTAATGAAGCCGAAATAGAAGAAAATAGGCATCTCAGAATGAGTTCTGACATGCAAATGTTAAAGTATTGCATTTTTTATTTTTAACAGAGATAAATAACGATCTTGCATTGTGGATCAATCATCGGTTTAGTCTTCTTACCTACAAAACATCGGCATTCATTGCACTAGCAGAAGACAGTCAAATGTTGTTGTTGTTGTTTCGCATGCAGCCAGTGGCTGCTGGTTGCATTGTTTTTCTGGAAGCGCGTTTGTACCGCTGATGCAGTGCCCCAATTACCAGCGAGCTGGTACTCAATTTGCCGACCTCGGAAATATGACAGGCTGAGTCGACCGCCCCCCCCCCCCCCCCCCTTGGCATTAATTCAACCATCGATTGGGATTCGAACTCAGGATCCCAAGCCAGCACCCGAACCGTTAAGCAAACACAAGGCTTTATAGTCAAATAATGAGGTATCTTGGGTTTCCCAAGACTATTATTCCGAGCCATGTATGAAGTTCACATATTTGAATGTAGAATGAAAACAGTACTTTTCTTTTCAGCAAGGTTGCTTATGAAGACACTGATCAATGGTTTACATGCAATTGCACAAAAAAAAAAAAAAAAATAGTTACGTTTATGAAAACGCCAAACACAAAAAAGATGCACAACATACTCGTTAACCATATGCAACGGGACACTGCATCAGCAGCACAGCCACGCTTCCAGAAAATGATGGAACCAGCAGCCACAGACTGCATAGAAAGCAACAACCATATGCAACCTACCAAACAACACAGTATTGCAGTTATGGAAGACCCCCAGAGAGTTACATCAAACACAAAGGAATCCTGGAGTTTAGATATATCAGTAGTATTTTGTTGAGATAGATGATCTCTCCTCTTGTATGGGTGGCCAGGGATATGTGTTTGCGGTTGTTTAGCAGGTTTGAATTCCCTTTGTGACTCCCCTCCAAACTTTTTCCTCTCCCTCCCTCCCGTCCCACAACCCCCCCCCCCAACCCCTCAATCCCATACCCCTCTTAATCTCTTCCAATCTTCACACCTCTTTTGAGCACATCCATACACACTTTGAAACACACAACCCCACATTTCATGACAAAACCACAATACAAAGCCAAATCATCTATCTGGTGGTACCAGAACATCCAGCACGCAACGGAGCAGTAAGGACCATATATGGGTGGGGTTGTCTGTCAGAGGATGGTGTCCCCGAGTCGGTAGCTCAACCAATGAGCGTGGCTTGACAGTCATGCTCCAATGCAAAGGTAGTGCCGTGAGACTAACCACACCTCGGTCAAGGGCTTTATAAGTCCAGGGAGCCCAGAACTCGAGGTCGTGTACATCCAGCAAGCAAAGTCAGCCAGGGATCCTAAAGGAATGAGCGAAGTGAACGTGAGCCTCTACGCAGGCGGTCTGTTTGGAGCAATCAAGCCATCCGCAGAGCGAGTGCACACCAGTCACAAAGCTCTTTCCCTGGATTGCCAGTGATTACACACCGATTTACACAATCTTTCTCTTGCTTTCCCGATTTTTAATCATTCACTTGGAAAACACAAAGCCATCAACAATTTCTCCTCAACTCGCTCAGAGCAGGGGTACTGATACGCATTCACTATTTCCTCTACACATTACAAAGCATCCAGCACATTTCTCCCTCCACAGCACATTACACCATCACCATCGCTGCTCTCCCCACCCCCATTCCCACTCCCCTTTCCATGTTGAGGGGTCACCAACAAGCCCCACATTTATCTCCCTATCTATCGCCCTCCCATGTCTAATTTCCCAGAGCGAATGAGGTGCCTATGTCTGTAATTTCCATGATAAGGTGATTGTCCAAGGGGCTTACGTGCATAAGGGTAAGACTTTATTGTGCGACACTGCATTGCTTGCAAATATGTGCCATTTGTTAACATGACCTTTCGTTTCCAACCTATCCAATTGTCCTTCTCCACTGGATAGACACTAGTGTGTAAATAGTGCATGGGAGTTTTGCCACTCAGTTTCGCGACAGTCAAACTATGGTCTGCTCAGCCATACTGAATGTAAATGGGAGTGGGGTGTCGAGAGCACGGTTCCCTATCTGGGGGGAACAATGCCAGAAAGGTAACGCGGGAACTGGACGCGAGGACCCTGCCTACATAGATAGTCTTAGAAAGCGTCCTTGGTTGCTTAGCAACCATCATGCAGTGAAGTTAACTGCATCGCCTTCAGGGTCAAAGGTCAGAAAGCTGGTCCAAGAGGCCACTCGTGACCTGACATGCAAACTCGTAACGATATACTCATTAACCAATGCAAAGTACCAAATAACAAACTCTTTAGGCGTTACCATATGCAACATACCAAACAACATATACTCGTTGCCATATATGCAGCATATTCATACGCAACGCAACATACTCATTAACCATATGCAACATATCGTTCGCAACATGCTCGTTACACGAAGGAAAATAAACATATCATTCATTTCTGCTGTCATGATGCATTACATACTAGTACATTGTTGGGATAGGATTTAAAATTGTGCAAGATATTGAAATGTCTATGAACACTGAAATGTTTCAATACATGGACATAGCCTTGCGGGCCCCATGACAATCATGGTTCCCTGTTTGAGGCAATGTTTTTATGGCCGGATGCCCTTCCTGACGCCAACCCTTGGTCACGCTCTTACGATGCGCAGGCATACGGTGTACCTATTCTAAACCGGGTACACCCCCGGGATCATTCATCCCAGCAAGCTGGTACTCAATTTGCCGACCTCGGAAGGATGACAGGCTGAGTCAACCCCCCTGGCGTTAATTCAGCGATCGACCGGGATTCGAACCCAGGATTTTTTTATATATATTTTTTGTATACAAGATCGAGGCTCGTGAAAGGGCGAACATTAATCACACAGAAAGACAAACCGACACATAAAACATATAACATCGGGAGCGGTAGACAAGATGGGGAGAGAGGGGGAAGGACACGAACACAACATTTGAAAGCAGGGACCGAGAGACATGGAGACATCGAGAGATCTGTGGGAGGGAGAGGGCTTTAGGGGGGCAGGCATAGGAAGGGGGGGGGGGTGGGAGAGGTATAAAACATATGGACACTGCCAGGACTTCCAGGAAAGAAGTTGGAATTTCAAACAAGGTGGATCTGGGGTGAATTAGCGGGGGTAGAAAAGATCAAGGTTTTGGATGGGGAAAGATAAGAGATGGTGGTGAACAGCTGTTTTAAAGACCTGGAGGGAGGAGTGGGATTGAAGGGAGTGTGGGAGTTTGTTCCAGAGGCAGGAGAAAAGAGGAATGAAAGAGTGAAGGTGAGCAGAGAGCCGAGATTTCGGCAGTTTAACCATCAGAGGGTTGCTGGCAGATCTTGTGCGACCTGTGGGAATATTTGGGGGACAGAGCACAGAGAGAGCTGGGGGAGCAAGGCCGGAGAGGAGTCGGTAGAAGACAGAAAGACCACCTACCTGCCTGCGGTGAGGGAGTGAAAGGCCCTCAGAGATAGCTTCATCGCGGGAGATTCCAATGATTCTGAAAGCTTTGGTTTCAAGAGCGTGAAGCCGAGCTCGGTGTGAGGCAGGAGCACCGGCACATAGGGGAGAACAGTATTCCATTGAGCTGCGGAGGAAAGCCTTGTATGTGGTGAGGAGCTCAGGTGTGCCTAGGAAGGACTTCGCATGACGGAGGATGCCCAGTCGACGACTGGCTTTGGGGGCCAGCTTGGAAATGTGGTTTTCCCAAGAAAGATCATGGCAGATAGTGAGACCCAAAAGCTTGAGCGACAGAACTTCTTGGAGGGGATTGTTGAGAAAGTAGATGGGAGGGTTGTCCAGTCGATCTTTTCAGAGAGACAAAGTAAGAGTGTGAGATTTGTCAGGATTGAAAGACATGTTCCACTTGTTTGACCAGTCTGTGATTTTGTCCAGGTCTTCAGAGAGTGAGGGGGCTGCAGACTGCCGATCTGAGGGAAGAGGAATGGAGCGGCAGAGAGTGGAGTCATCAGCAAAGAGATAGAGAGGATTTTCCAGAGTCGGAGAGATCATTGATAAAGACCAGAAAAAGCACCGGGCCCAGAACACTGCCTTGGGGAACTCCAGCCTGAACAGGAAGGGGAGATGACAGAAATCCATTCAGGGCCACACGTAGACTATGACCAGAGAGGAAGTGCGCAAGCCATGCATGGAGATTTCCATGGCTACCATAGGAGGAGAGTTTGGTGAGCAGAGCTGGGTGCGGGACCGTATCGAAGGCACGTGATATGTCAAGGGAGACAGCTCTGATTTACTGTTTGGCATTGAGGACCTCCATCCATTGTTGAGACAGCAGAAGCAGCATGTCCAGAGTCGAGTGACCTGGTCTGAAACCAAACCGATGATCAGAGATGAAGCCATTGGAGAAGAGGAAAGATTTCATATCCGAAGCAATGATGGATTCCATGACTTTGCTGATAATTGGGAGCAGGATGATTGGTCTGTAGTTGCAAGGATCTGTTTTTGCACCTTTTTTGTGTAAAGCGGTAATGTTTGCTGATTTCCAGGATGCTGGCAGATGACCTTGAGCTAAAGAGAGGGTGAAAAGAACAGAAAGAGGGTGAGATAGAGCGGCAGAGCAGGATTTTAGGACCCGTGGGCTGATGCCGTCTGGTCCAGTTGCAGAGTCAGAGTCGAGGGTTGACAGAAACTTTTCCACCTTGTCAGGAGGAAAGGACAGAGTCCAGGAGCAGCTGGGTACGACTGGGTACGGTGGGTACAGAGAGGGATGGGTTTGGGACACAAGATTTAGAGGCAAACACAGAGTTGAGGCATTCGGCTTTGTCACGTGCGATGTCAACTGTGTAGCCATTTGAGGTAAGGGAGGGGATGGAGGGGGAACAAACACCAGAAACGGATTTGACCAGACGCCACCAGGATTTGGAGGAAGGCAACAGGTTTGAGAGTTCATTCTTGAGTGTGGAGAGATAGAGCTTCCTGGCACTCCTGAGGGTAGACACACACTTGTTGCGAGCTTGGTGGAAGGAACTGAGATTGCCTTCAGTTGGATTAGCCTTCCAAGAGGCAAAGGCAAGTTGTTTCAGGACAACTGCCTCACCACAAGATTCAGTGTACCATGGACGGGAGGAGGGGTAAGACAACTGAAGACGAGATGGGATAAATCTGTGCATGAGAGAGAGCAGTTTGCTTTGGAAGAATTCCCAGGAAGAATTGATGTCAGAGGCAGTGGAGATGGGAGACCAATCCAGACGATTGATGGCTGCTTGAAGACCGTCCCAGTCGGCCTGAGTGAAATGCCAGACTCGTCGACGCTGAGGAGGCTCTCTGAGAATGGCCAGAGAGATGTCCACTTTGACAAGCACATGATCAGAAGAACCGATTGGAGCAGAAGAAGAGCAGCAGACATTAGCAGGGAAGTTTGTCATAACCAAGTCTAGAAGAGAAGATACTCCATTGGCTGAGATCCGGGTAGGGAAATTGACAGAAGTCCTTTGCTGAGGTGCCATGACTGGTGAGAGAGGAACCCACACCCAACCAGCTGGCATGATGACAGTTGAAGTCACCACATATGAGGAAGAGAGAGTTGGAATGAGTGGATAGAAGTTGGTCCATGTTGTCAGACAGTGAAATGTAAAAGGAGTCATCACTGTTTGGAGGACGGTACAGAACACATATGAACAAAAGGTGGGAGTGGAGAGGAAGCCGTAGCCAGAGGTACTCCTGGGGGTGAGGAGGAGAGAGGGCAGTGCAAGGAGAGTGAGGAAGAGAGTTTTTGATAAAGATAGCCACCCCACCACCAGGACGAGGCTCAGGTCTATCATACCGGAGGAGGGAGTAACCAGGAAGAGATATTAAGGAATCGGAGACATCTTGAAGGAGGAAAGTCTCTGTTAAGCAGATCAAGTCTGGATTGTCAGAAGCAACCTGTATTGAGAGATCAGTCAGGTTTGAGCGAAGGCCCCGGATGTTTGAGGCCCATACCGTTAATGAAGAGAGAGGGGGCGCATCGGATACAGGACAGGGGAGGGGACGAGTAGGGTAAGATGAAGGATGAGAGGGGGAGGTAGGGAGAGCAGTTGATAGTGTGTCAGAGATTACAGAAGAGTTCCAAGAAAGGGAAGAATGAGGAGGATGAAAGGTTTGATGGTGAAGGGATGAGGCACAGTGAGGGGTTGTTTGAGGGGGGGGGGGGGCAGAGGAAAGTAGAAGGTTGGGTGGGGGGGTGGAGGTATGAGATAGAAGGGAGATGAAGTGGGGAGGAGGCAGCTTTGAGGAGGGGGGGGGGGAGGAGGGAGAATTGGAGAGGAATGGTATGGG
Organism: Myxine glutinosa; assembly: GCF_964187855.1. Lineage (NCBI taxonomy): Eukaryota > Metazoa > Chordata > Myxini > Myxiniformes > Myxinidae > Myxine > Myxine glutinosa. The sequence continues at coordinate 108,726,674 of NC_136271.1, read as the reverse complement.
GGGAGATTTGAATGGGAGGGGTTGGGGGGGAGTTTTGAAGGGGAGGAGTGAGGGGGAGTTTAGGAGGAGAGGGGCAAAGGGGGAGTTTAGGAGTGTAGGGGCAAGGGGGGGATTTGGAGGGGAGGGGCAAGGGGGGAGTTTAGGAGGGGAAGGGCAAGGGGGGAGTTCAGGAGTGGAGGGGCAAGGGGGGAGTTTAGGAGTGGAGGGGCAAGGGGGGAGTTTAGAAAGTGGATGATTAATGAAAGACGAACATTGATTACAAATTGGGTTTGTTGTGATTTTCAAGTTAGCAATCCGATTCAGAACGACGGAGGAGGGGTGGAATGAATGTGAATTTAGACCATGTAGTGAGGGAGACGTATAAGAGATTGAATTTCTTTTTTTTGACGTGGAATGAGTTGGAGAGGAAATTGAAAAAAGCCTTTTAAATAGGAAGAAAAACAGCGTGTTGTAATATACCACTGAATAAAACACTGAAGGGGAAAGTTTAAACATATTTAAATAATATTTAAACAGAACCGTGAACAATCTTATATGCACAAAATACCAAAGGGGGGAGGGCCGAGGGACCACCACGAGTCACGTGAACAGGGAAAAAGGTGGATGGCAAGGAGATAATGGGGGCGGGGCGAACAGCACACCTCTACAGAAAGTACAGGATGAGACAACAGCACACGTGGAGAAAGGAAAATAAATGTTTTTGGTTTTTTTTTGTTTGGTTTTTTTTGGGCGGGGGGGGGGGGGGATTTAAAACGTTAGACAAAGAGTATTATGTTCGGGGTAGAAGGGAAAAAACTAAGCCAAGCAAAACACGATGTAGGGGACTTAAGTTAACAAACACCGACGGGGGTACAAGGCCGCACACGCGGAGCAGAACATGATTAATTAATTACGAGTTACAGGAAATTCAAACCAAAACTAACTATAAACAAACAATAATGCATGGACGATAAAATAACGAGTTGAAATTTGACAAACACACGAAAACACACACACGTGTTTGACAAACACACGATCCTAGGATCCCAAGCCGGCACCCTAACCGCTAAGCCAACACCAGGCTATTTTGCGGATGATATATATATATGTATGTATATATATATATATATATATATATATATATATATATATATATATATATACATATATATATATATATATATATATATATATCTGAGAAATAGTAGAAACTCCACAGTACGAGCAGGGCGTCTCATTTGCATTAAATAAATAATCGGGAGATTAAATCAGACGCGGACGTAGCTTCAGGACGGCCGATCTTTAATTCTCGACCAACAAAGGTCTTCTTCTTCGTCGTCCCCAGGTTCAGCGGAAGGACCGACTAAGAAGAAAACCTTTGTTGATCGAAAGCTTGTCGAGAATTAAAGATCGATCGTCCTGAAGCTACGTCCACATCTGATTTAATCTCCCGATTATATATATATATATATATATATATATATATCGTATATATATATATATATATATATATATATATATATATATATATATATATATATCGTATATATATATATATATATATATATCTCTCCAGGTAAATAAATATACTTTCTGCATGTGTCTGGGCTTTGATTTCTATCCTTTCCTCTCTCAATTTGCCTTTCCTGTTTTTAGCTGTTCGCTTCCCTTCTCCCTCCATTTTTCAGTCCTACCTCTCCCCGCGTCACGATACAGCCTGCTCTAATTTCTCTCTCTTTCTCTCCCTTTCTTGTATCTCATCTCTCCTCTTATTTTGTGTAATTTCACTTGTGATAAAAAATATATTGTCTTTTTCATGGCTAATGTATCATCTTCTTACTCTCTTCCCCGCCCCTCTCCTCTACCTCCTACTCCGCGATCGATACAGAGACCTTCGAACTACAGCCAAGAAAGCAGCCCGAATTCCGCTTGCTTGCTAAAATGGCCGCCACTCTGCTCCATTGCGTACTTCACCGAATTGAACGCGGTTGCGCACGAGTAGCCTATCTTGCTCCGCTTTACGATCTTTGTAGTAGAAACTTGGTGAAACTTCGTGAAAACCGAGTACTCCCTTTCAGCGTGCGTCACTGCCGAGCCCCCTTCAGTGCCCGGCAATGACGTTTTGCAATGCCTGGAGATGGCATAGGAAAGGAACGGTGTACAATACTGTACTGTCAAAGTTGTGAGAGAGGAAACACGACTTGTTTGTCATTAAGGTTGATGGAGTTCAGCTCCGAAAATGAGGAGGATGATTTGTAATTGCCAGCATTGTGACATTAAACAAGCTGACCTCTTTTCAAATTTCCATTTTTCTTTCCTGATGGCTTATTTCTGTATCAATCTTGTTCACCCAATGCCCTATTGTTAACGTGGAAGAGATGTACGAGACTCTCAGGTTCCAAGTCAAACCTTTATAAAACCACAACCTGGTGCAAGCTCTCCAAAACCCCTTCTGGGAAACCCAGTTAAACCAAAGCTAAAGTGTATTCACATCTTACGAAACCAAAGGCAAAATGATGCCGCTACACTACTCTCCCTCCATGTGCAATAATCATATGGAATGCACAAAAAGTACAATATGGTGCAGCGGAAGAGGCAGATATGTCACAGGGGGGCACGGGCAAGGACGTCACAGGGGGGCACGGGCAGGGACGTCGCGCAAGGGGGCACGGGCAGGGACGTCGCGCAGGGGGGCACGGGCAGGGACGTCGCGCAGGGGTGCACGGGCAGGGACGTCGCGCAGGGGTGCACGGGCAGGGACGTCACGCAGGGGTGCACGGGCAGGGACGTCGCGCAGGGGTGCACGGGCAGGGACGTCGCAGGGGTGCACGGGCAGGGATGTCGCAGGGGGGGGTGGGCAGGGACGTCGCAGGGGGGGGGATGGGCAGGGACGTCGCAGGGGGGGGGGATGGGCAGGGACGTCGCAGGGGGGGGGGGATGGGCAGGGACGTCGCAGAGGGGGGGGGGATGGGCAGGGACGTCGCAGGGGGGGGGGGATGGGCAGGGACGTCATAGGACAGGGAATGAAGTCAGAAGGACAGAAAGGCAGAGACAGCACAGAAACATGCAAGGATGAGATGGGGTGAGCCATCCAGGAAATACTTGCATTTCACTACAAGTGATGTTTTCTACATTCACACATCATATTGCCAGAAAACTGACAATCAAGATTCCTGTTATGACCATAATTTTCTTACATTATTGGGTTAACCACAAGTATAAATCAAATGATCGCAGGAATGATGGCAAGATTCCTAAATTCCAACTTGCAATTCACCCTCAGAGGTCACATTGTGAGCGGCAACATTGCTTGATCTAATGAGATTGCTGCTGTGTGAAGATTCTTTCTTTTCTACGAAATTGAGGTTGGTGGAAGAGCAAGGCATCAGAGGGAAAAACGGCAATGTTTTTGCCTTACTGACAAGGCAATGAATGAACAGGAAAATAGGAAGGGGAGGAAAAAGCAAAAGACTCAAAGAAGGCCTAAACAAGCGTGAATGGCCCTGGACAAGGATATATGTGAATGCACGAGATGCGTAAATACCAACCATTAGCAAAAATTTAAACAATACACTTACGAAACAGGTATCTTCAGCTTTCAGAGGGCCTCTCAGAACAGAGAAAATGGTGTCTAGCCATAAAGAAGCCTGGAGCCGGAGTTCTTGTAAGTTTTTATCTCAAGGGTTCGCAAATGCTTTGTTCATAAAAATGCTTGCAAATTATCTCTGCGAAGACTGTCCAAATGGTCAAAAGGAAGTTCTGTGTTGATGACAAGACAAGGATAACTTCCATGATGACTAGTGATGTCACATTTATGTCGCAAAAGCCAAAATTCATGTCGGGCCTATTTAGACCTATTTAGACCTATTATATCCACGCTAGCGGGGAAAATGGCCTTAAAACGATCATTCATTCATTCATTCATATCTGATTATAACCTAGAATTCAGTTCGAGAAGGAATGGCATTGCATGTGTTGAATAGCAATTATCATGTTGATAGCTCCAAAGTAGCAGTTATGGGGGTGCAAAAATTAAATATTTGTTCATTTCCACCAATTGAAAGATTAGTTCATTGTTACAGTACACACAAACCAGAGCCATCGATTTAAACTGTGTTAATACATGAATGATATGAAAAACAACGCTTTGTATTGAAATTGCAAACAACACCTGAAAAATCCCCATCAAACACTGGATTTTTAACCTAATTTGAGTGACAAATATTTAACCTAATTAGCACAAGCGGTGCAAAAAATGAAATTTGGCAGAAAATTAGGGTTGGGTTAAACTTCCAAAAAACCCTCCTGGTTAAAGTTCTAAAATCCAGGGTAGCTGCACACCTCAACTCTACTTGTGTATGTAGGTGTGGCATAAAGAGCTTATTAATACTTGATTGGTTTCGAGTTTCTGAAAACAACATTTGTGCACAACTCTATCTGCAGATTTGGCAAATCCAGATATCTCAAGAATGATTAATTTCTACTTCAAACTCATTGCGACCGGTCACACACACATTTACAATATATTGTCGGGTCAAAGGCTCACGAATGTGACACGCCTCTACACCGGTGACCTAATGTCTCTGTGAACAGCTGAACGATCTTTTACCTACGACCCACAATATTGGCGAGGTGCGATGTGGTGGCGTTTTCACCCCAATGCGTAACCAATTTGAAATAGTGCCGGAGCAAAGAACACAGGATGCAAAAATGCACGAGATGCTCTATATAATTAAAATGGGTTTTATTAATGAATACTACAGGGAGAAGGGTGGACAAGATGGTATGGCAAGACGGAACAAATCAGGAGGTCGAGAGACAAATAGGGATTAAGGGGCAAGCCAACTTGTATACAAAGAAATTAATAAAACCGAACCTCCTCATGACATCAAAGGCAACACCAAACTAAACACAGGGTATAAAGGGGCAGGCGAGAGCTTGTTGAAGCAAGAGCTGGTTGGGGTCCCACAGGGGTGGGCTGAAGCAACTTGGCCCCGAACGCTAGGATAGACAAGGGTGATGAAGGAAGGTGCAGATCCAAGTTCCAAATAACAGTGATCCACAAAGGTCAGGTCTTGCGCGTCCGCTGTCATGTGCAGCTCTGACCACACTCCCGGTGTTCAAAATCAGTCCGATCCTCCCAGAAAGTGGCAGGCCCCGTGGTTAGGTGACACCTTGTCCTCGCCATTCCACTCCACAGGGCATGTCCATGTAGAAACTTTTACCCCTTCAGGGCTTCTGCAGCACATCTCGCTGCCATGGCCTATGCACATGTGCCGACATCTTCAAATGGTGCGAAGCACTTGCCTTGTGCTGTCGTTTCACAAACCCTCCAACCAGCCCCACCTTTCAAACAGGAGGCTTTAAACAACACAACTTACTATCTTAAAAGTTAACACTAACTGTCTCCTAGGTGCACATATTACAGACAACGAATATAGGGAGGAATCTAGGCTATGCGATTAAATGGCCCATGCTGCACTTACACCACAATCTAGCAATGGACTTCCCCCACCCTTCCTCTCCACGTAACAATATAATATACAATATAATATAATGGGTGATGCGCGATGTGGCACGACACCGCGCATGCAAGACGCGGCACATGTGTGTATATGGGTTGAAGACTCCGTTTCATCACAGCATTGTAGGCATTCAGCCTCAGAATAGCTTGGCTTGCTACCATAGCTTCTTAATACTCTTCGGATTGCACAGTAAAGTCAGAATCTGAGGTGGGTTTGTTATCTTCGCATGCACTAGCTTGAGCTGGCATGTAGTCGATGTAAACCCAGGATGTGCACTAAAGCTTTGGGGATAAAAAGAAAAGTGAAATGGAGTATTGCATTTAGTTTCTCAAGAGATATAGCTCATATGTTGCAAAGATCTGCACAGATATTAAAGACTTGAAAGTTGCTGGTACAACATATTAAAAGTAAATGTCCAAGACAAACTCGATCCGGTAGAGAAAACAAGATCGTCAAATCGATATAAACCATCAATATAGGGGTAATACGGAAGCTGTGTCTATAGGACAACCCAAGCCACAAAGATGAAACAGAATGACTGTGAGCTCGTACAGTCACAGTGTGCAGACACCATTGCACATGCCGGAGTCCCAGTGCACCCAGGCTGTAATTATATGGTCCCACCACAGAAGCGAAAACATTAATCACAGCCAGGCACCATGCTATTTGCCACGCTCCACAGCGTAGCTCACATAAATCGTACAGCAGCCAAAAGGGGGAGAGCAGGCGGGGCAACTCAAAAGTGGGAGCACACATGAGTGCTGGGGTCCAACATTAAATTCGTGAAGTCAGGGAATGGACGACAGACAGCACAGACGGTCAGGCAAGACCATGATAAACATTGTCGTCTGTTTGTGAGATGAAGTACTGGAATCGTTCAAAATGTACCTTAGCAGTTTGCATAACCTTCGATGACTGGACCATTGTTCTGTGGGAGGGTTGGGGCACACATCAGATTTAGCCAAAGAGAGGGAGAACCACCAAATATGTTGAAAAAATAAATAAAATAATAATAATAATAATAATAAATAAATAAATAAAAAATAAGGCCAAGGAGGATTAAAAAAATAAATTCTAAAGACGATTGCCGTTTTGGAGTGAGTGTAAAATTGTCATGAAAGTCATTGCATATCGCAAGGGAAGCGTGGGATCGATTTTGTTACACAAGCATTAGTGCATGCACTTTTGAATTACGAGACATGACAATAAAGTTTCAGGACCATCAAATAAAAATAAAATTATATTTATGTGAGAAACAGTTCCCCACAGAGCAGACACCACTTAACCTGGCATTCTGAAAATTGCTCAGGAGCGCAATGAAGGTTTGTTTTTTTTTGTATACATTATCGAGGCTTGTGGAGAATCTATAACAGAAATAATCAGGAGGTAACATAAGTAAAATAAAATGAGAAAGAAGAGTGGAGAGGGGGAAAAACAACAAAACCAGAAGGGAGTTACTAGCAGACTGCATAAGCACTGCAGAAACCTGGAGAAGACAGCAGAGAAGGGGCAGAGGGTGCAAGACCGGAAAGGAGATGGTAAAAGATGGAGAGAACACTGACTTGTCTGTGATGGGATAGTGATAGGCCGAGAGACTCAGCTTCATCACGGGAGATTCCAATGATTTTGAAGACCGTGGTATCCACGGCATCAAGCTGAACAAAGTGTGACACAGAGGCACCAGCCCAGAGGGGAGAACAGTCAGTACTCCTAGCTACAGATGAAGGCCTTGTAGTTAGATAAAAATTCAGGTGTGCTGAAGAAAGACTTTGTCCTACGATGGATGCCCTGCCAGCGATTGACTTTGGCAGCCAACTTGGATACATGGTTTGATCAAGAAAGACCATGGCTGTTAGTGAGGCCCAAAAGCTTGAGTGACAGAACTTCATGTTTGAGAGCCATATGTTGCCTATGAGAGTAGATGAAGTCACAAAACCAAGATTGGAGTTGTCGTGGATGCAATAGGCAGAGGGTTTGGATATCAAGACAGGATGTCAGACTAATGAAAGCTCGATATACACTACCGGTCAAAAGTTTTAGAACACCTCAATTTTTCCAGTTTTTATTGAAATTTACGCAGTTAAATGTCTCGATGTACTCTGAAATTAAGCATCGAACAAAAAAACAATTGGAAATAAAAAAGAAATCATGGAATCATTTTGTTTAACAAAATTTAATTTAAAATTTTGACTCAGCAAAGTAGCCACCTTTTGCAGATGTAACCGCCAAACACACTCATGGCATTCTTTCTACAATGGAAATCAAATATTGTTCGGGAAGTTCTTCCCAACACTGTTGCAGAGGTTCCCACAAATGTGTTGCACTTGTAGGTTGCTTTGCTTTCACCCTTCTGTCCAGTTCATCCCAAACCAGCTCGATGGGGTTTAAGTCTGGAGACTGTGCTGGCCATTCCATGATTTTAAGCCGACCGTCTTGTTCTTTTCCTCAAAGGTAGTTTTGACATAGCCTGAAGGTGTGTTTAGGGTCATTATGTTGCTGTAAGATGAACCCCTGGTTCAGGGTGCCAGTCACTCTGTGCAAGTCGCCGACTCTGGATCCAGCAAAAGAGCCCCAGACCATCACGTTTTCTCCTCCATGTTTGACAGTTGGTGTCACACACTGAGGAACCATCCTTTCGCCTACTCAACGGCGTACAAAAACCCTGCGTGATGAACCAAAGATTTCAAATTTTGATTCATCGGTCCATAAGACCTTCTTCCAGTCTTTAGTAGTCCACTGGTGGTGCTTCATGGCCCAGACAAGCCTCTTTTTCTTATTTTGCCATCTTAGCAATGGCTTTCTTACTGCCACTCGACCTGTCAAACCTGCAGCTTAAAGTCTTCTATGCACAGTTGAAACTGAGACTTGCTTACTTCGACCAGTGTTAAGCTGTGCTTGAAGCTGTTGTCCTGTGAGCCGCCTATCACGCAAGCTGTTGACTCTCAGAAACTTGTCTTCTGATTCTGTTGTGGTTTTGGGTCTGCCAGACCTCTTCCTGTCAGAGTTTCCTCCAGTTTCCAATATACTACTTCCTGCAGTGCAATATTGTCCAAATAATGCTTCAGAGGGTGTAATAACAGTCTGTTCCAATACTGCTTTTATACAGACAGGGGGTTTGTAATCAAGTAATCAACAGAGGTTGGGACACCTGTAGGAATTGTTTGCATCAACTTTCAAGGCTTAATTTACTTACATTGCTGCAGAATAGCTGTAAGTTGTTAACCCATTACTTGTTCCCTGAAGAAGGCCTTTTTTTTTTTTTTTACAATATAACTGTGCAATTTACATTATTTTCCCGTTTTTGCTAACCTAAACTTTTTTCTTAACCTAGAGCAGTTTACTGCTTAACCTTTGTACCATTTCAGATTATTCAATGGACATTAAACTGCATAAATTTCAATAAAAACTGGAAAAATTTAGGTGTTCTAAAACTTTTGACTGGTAGTGTACATCTACAGAAATGGCCCTGATCTCATGTCTGACATTGAGGGGAAAGCAGAAGCAGCATGTCCAAGGTACAGTGACCTGGTCTGAATCCGTATTGATGATCTGAGATGGGGTTGTTTGAGAAAAGGAAGGATTTGACATCAACTGCGATGTCGGATTCCATGACCTTGCTGACGTTTAGAATCAAGCCAATAGGTCTATAAGTATAAGAGGATCTGTTTTTGCACAATATTTGTGCAATTCAGTGATGCTAGCTGAATGCCAAGCACATGACAGGGTGAGAGCAGAAAGGAGGTGTACAAGCATCGGAGTAGGTTTTTATGACATGTAAGCTGATGCCGTGTGGTTCTGTTGCAGAATCGAAGTTGAGGTTTGCCAGAAACCTCTCCACCTTCTCAAGTGGGAAAGACAGAATCCAGGAGCAGATGGGTGCAACTTGGTAGGTTGGGTACAGAGAGCAATGAGTTAGTGACAAATGCCACCTGGTTGTAGAGGAAGGAAAAAAATTTGAAAGTGGAAGATTTTCGTTGGAGATCACATGTCCAAAAACTTTAAACATCCTTAGAGTTAACGATAACAATGGCCTTTGATTATTTTATTTTGCTTGTATTTATTGAAAGGAATTAGGATGGAAAGGGGGATTGGGGGTGGGAGAAGAAGAGTATCAGTCAGATCTGTTATATGATAATTATAGCCCAGTGTTGTTGAAAAAACATGGAAACTTCTTGATAACAAAAAGAAAAGTAGACCATCGGCCATCATGTTATCAAATTTGAAGTCAATTGTTTTGCACAACCTTAGGTAATGGTCTTTGCCTTTTGACCTGTTATCGCATATCACCTTAGAGGTCATCTGAATTTACAATTAGTTCCTTTGTGAACCATACTCTCCTGATACTGAAACTTGATTTCCACATTACTTTCATGTGTCTTTCACTGAGGAGAGGCTTCCGTCTGGCCACTCTGCCATAAATCCCAGATCGGTGGAGTGTTGCAGTGCTGGTTGTCCTTCTGGAAGTTTCTCCCATCTTCACACAGGATCTCTGGAGCTCAGCCAGAGTGACCATCAGGTTCTTTGTCACCTCTATTACCAAGGCCCTTCTCCCCCCGATTGCTCAGTTTGGCCAGGCGGCCAGCTCTAGGAAGAGTCCTGGTTGTTCCAAACTTCTTCCTTTTAAGAATTAGAGGCCACTGTGCTCTTGGGAACCTTCAATGCAGCAGAATTTTTTTTTGTAGGCTTCCCCAGATCTGTGCTTCGACACAATCCTGTCTCTGAGCTCTGCAGGCAGTTCCTTCGACCTCATGGCTTGGTTTTTGCTCTGATATGCATTGTCAGCTGTGAGATCTTATATAGACAGGTGTGTGCCTTGCCAAATCATGTCCAATCAATAGAATTTACCACAGGTGGACTCCAATCAAGGTGTAGAAACATCTCAAAGATGATCAAGAGAAATGGGAGGCACCTGAGCTAAATTTCAAGTGTCATAGCAAAGGGTATGAATACTTATGTAAATGTGATATTTCCGTTTTTTCTTTTTAATAAATTTGAAAAACTTTCTAAAATCCTGTTTTCTCTTTGTCATTATGGGGTATTGAGTGTAGATTGATGAGGGGAAAAATGAATTTAAACGATTTCAGCATAAGGCTGAACATAACAAAATGTGAAAAAAGTGAAGGGGTCTGAATACTTTCTGAATGCACTGCACATATATATATAATGTGATCCTTTTTTCCCACCTCGTGCAATGCATTCAAACTCAAGGACAAAATGGGAAAGAAATTATCTAAAGTTTTATGCACATCTTACGTCGAGGGCAAAAGCATTAGTAGGGCAATGGACCTCAACCACAAGACTATCATCATCATATTACAATGACGAGCTTACCTTGGACAAATCCAATCATTGATACCGACCTGCTAAGAAAAACACCAATTCCAGAAATGTCGTTTTCAAATTTTCAACTTCTAAATTACAAATTGATGAATGATGATGATCTTCTTCGAGCAAATGTTTTGTCAATTTGCCAAGTCCTGGGAATTGACCTCTACACAGGCAAGATTTCGCTTACCGTGGCACCACTCGCATGACTGGTTATTCAAACGCATATTCATGAATTCATACAAGTGTAAATTATTTAACAAACAGACACTGAAAATTATTTCTTACCAAATTAGAGATTGATAAATAAAATTATTATGAAACAAGTAGATACATTCAAAGTACACCGCTCCCATGCCAAATAAATAAATAGCATCCAGTACGTGGCAATGCTGGGGCACTTCAGGTGCCCGGCGACACCGCCGTGCAACACAGATGGTGTATGGGGGGTGCACAATAATTGATTGATCAATTGCATAGTTAAAAACATTAATCGTAAAATAATTTCTTAATCAATTGGCTAATTGCAACACCTCAACCACCAGTGTTTCGTCCGAAGCTGTAACTTTTTGAAAACGAAACAAGTCATTAATCGGAAACAAATAAGATAGATTAGACATCGATTAATAAATCAATTAATTGATTAATCAATAGATCAAAAATATCCTTTAGAGCCACATCACTTGGTGACTGTCATGTCCACATATCAGCTTCCTAGCTCAAAAAGTGCCCGATATTGCCCAGATGAGAAAGAAAATAAATTTGATTAATAGTGAAAATAAATAAATAATAATGGTAAAATAATTAAATAATGAATCAATTGGCTAATAGAATACCTAAACCACCACAGTTTCATCTGAACCTAACTTAAAAAATAAAAATAAAAAATAAAAACTAGGGGGCCCGTTGTACCAAATTTTCATTGGTCTTCACGGCCTTGTAGCATACCTGCCTGCCGGACTCGGGGGTCTTTTGGGCCCTCTGGGTCGTCGGGGACTTTTGGGTCATCAATGACTTTTTGGGTCCTTGGTTATTTTTGGTTCTTCGGGGACTTTTGGGTCAAGGACTTTTTGGTCATTAAAGACTTTTGGGTCATCTGGGTATTTTGAGTCATTGGGGTCTTTTGGGTCTTTTGAGTCAAGGACTTTTTGGGTCATCAAAAACTTTTTGGGTCCTTTGGGTCTCAAGTGTTAAAGGGTCTTCCAAGGTCCAAGGGGTCGCAACAGTCTAAAGGGTTAAAAGGCGCATTTGAATAGTACGTAATTAATTAATAGACGTAAGTAATAAATAGACACAAAAAGTATGACTGACACACACACACACACACACACACACACACACACACACACACACACACACACACACACACACACACACACACACACACACACACACACACACACACACACACAATTAATGAAGTCATTAATCAATTAATTAAATAAATCAAAAAGAAATGGCAATTGTAAAATAATGAAATTATTAATCAATTGGCTGACAAAATATCTAAACCACCAGTTTCATTCGAATCTGTAACTGATAAATTCATTGATTGAATAAATAATCGATTAATCAATAAATCAAAAATACCCTTCACAGCCAAATCACTTGGTCATTGTTGTGCCCAAGTATCAGCTTCCTCGGTCAAAAGGTGCCAGAGATATTGTCCAGATAAGTTTAAGTACTTAATTAATCGATAATAATTAAGCAATTAGTTAATAGATTAAACAAAAACCCAAAAATAACTTTTTGCCAAAGTACTTGCTCGCTATTGTGCCCAAATTTCAGCTTCCTAGCTCAAATCAGCCAACATCACCGCTTTGCACAAAAAAGGTGCAAAAACAGATCCTAGCAACTACAGACCAATCAGCCTTCTCCCAATTATCAGCAAAGTCATGGAATCCATCATTGCTTCAGATATGAAATCTTTCCTCTTCTCCATGGCTTGATCTCTGATCATCAATTTGGTTTCAGATTGGATTCAGATTTCAGATTGAATCATTGGAATCTCCTGCGATGTAATCAACACCGAGGGCCTTTCACTCACTCACCACAGGCAGGTTGGTGGTCTTTCTGTCTTCTACCGACTCCTCTCTGGCCTTGCTCCCCCAGCTCTCTCTGTGCTCTGTCCCCCCAATATTCCTTCAGGTTGCACAAGATCTGCCTGCAACCCTCTTATGGTTAAACTGCCAAAGTCTAGGCTCTCTGCTCACCTTCACTCTTTCATTCCCCTTTTCTCCCGCCTCTGGAACAAACTCCCCCACTCCCTTCAATCCCACTCCTCCCTCCAGGTCTTTAAAACAGCTGTTCACCACCATCTCTTATCTTCCCCCATCGAAAACCTTGATCTTTTCTACCCCCGGTAATTCACCCCAGAGTCCTTGCAGTGTTCATATGTTTTATTCCTCTCCCACCTCCCCCCAAGTCCTCCTGATGTCCCTGCTCTCAAATGTTGTGTTTGTGTCCTTCCCCCTCTTCCCCCTCTCTTTTGTGTCCTTCCCCCTCTCTCCCCATCTTGTCTGCCGCTCCTTGTTTTTTGTGTTTTGTGTGTCGGTTTGTCTTTTTGTGTGATTAATGTTAGCTCTTTCACGAGCCTCGATCTTGTATACAAAACAAAAAAAAAAACAACCTGGTCACTACTCTTGACATGCTGCTTCTGCTTTCTCAACAATGGATGGAGGTCCTCAACGCCAAACAGGAAATTAGAGCTGTCTCCCTTGACATTTCACGTGCCTTCGATACGGTCTGGCACCCTGCTCTGCTCACCAAACTCTCCTCCTTTGGTATCCATGGAAATCTCCACGCATGGCTGGCGGACTTCCTCTCTGGTCGTAGTCAACGTGTGGCCCTGAATGGGTTTCTCTCATCTCCTCTTCCTGTTCAGGCTGGAGTTCCCCAAGGTAGTGTTCTGGGCCCGGTGCTTTTTCTGGTCTTCATCAATGACCTCTCTGACTCTCTTGAAAATCCTCTCTATCTCCTTGCTGACGACTCTACTCTCTGTTGCTCCATTCCTCATCCCTCAGATCGGCAGTCTGCAGCCTCCTCACTCTCTGCAGACCTGGACAAAATCACAGACTGGGCAAACAAATGGAACATGTCTTTCAATCCTGATAAATCTCACACTCTTACGATGTCTCTCCGAAAAGACCGACTGGAAAACCCTCCCATCCACTTTCTGAATAATCCTCTCCAAGAAGTTCTGTCACTCAAGCTTTTGGGTCTCACTATTTGCCATGATCTTTCCTGGGAAAACCACATTTCAAATCTGGCCTCCAAAGCCAGTCGCCGACTGGGCATCCTCCGTCGTGCGAAGTCCTTCCTTGGCACACCTGAGCTCCTCACCACATACAAGGCTTTCATCCCAGCTCTATGGAATACTGCTCTCCCCTCTGGTCTGGTGCTCCTGCCTCACACCTAGCTCGTCTTCACGCTGTTGAAACCAAAGCGTTCAGAATCATTGGAATCTCCCGCGATGAAGCTAACTCCAAGGGCCTTTCACTCACTCACTGCAGGCAGGTTGGTGGTCTTTCCGTCTTCTACCGACTCCTCTCTGGCCTTGCCCCCCCAGCTCTCTCTGAGCTCTGTCCCCCAAATATTCCTACAGGTCGCACAAGATCTGCCTGCAACCCTCTTATGGTTAAACTGCCAAAATCAAGACTTTCTGCTCACCTTCACTCCTGTTTTCTCCTGCCTCTGGAACAAACTCCCTCACTCTTCAATCCCATTCCCCCTCCAGGTCTTTAGAACAGCTGTTCACCACCATCTCTTATCCTCCCCCATCCAAAATCTTGATCTTTTCTACCCCCGCTAATTTCGGTCCCCTTGTGTTTTATACCTCTCTCCCTTCCCCCACCCCCCCCTTCCCACGCCTCCTCCCCCCAAGCCCTCTCCCTCCCACACTTCTCCCTGCTCTCAAATGTTGTGGTTGTGTGCTTCCCCTTCTCTCCCCATCTTGTCTTCCGCTCCCTCTTTTTGTATATGTTGTTTGTCTGGTTGATTTGTTTGTGAAATAAATGTTAGCTCTTTCACGAGCCTTGATTCAGTATACAAAAAAAGAAAAAAAAAAGAAGAAAAAAAAAGGATGGCTGAGATATATCGCCCAGCCAAACAAACAAGAAATGAAAAATCGGTCAGAGACCGAGGACTTGCCAGAATGTACTTCCACAGAGGTATGATCTCACCACCCGTTGATATAAATCGTTTAAATAATCATTTGCGCCTCCCAATTGAAGCCCCGCCTTTAGGGCGGGTACCGTTGCTAGTAATATATAATGGCGACAACAATTTTTACCGCTTTGCTTTGAAGAACGGGAATGAAGGGGAATTAGCATGTTAAATGTGTGGTTGAAGGCTTTGGGTGGTGAGAGGGCTTGAAGCCAGATTTTAATCTTACAGCCGCCATGTTGGTGCTCACAGTCACTGCGATGTGAAGCGAAAGACGCCTCAGAGCTGCACATTCACAATCGCTATGTACTCCCGATACGCGTTTCCTTCATTGTAAAAACTACCAAGTCAGCAGTTAAAAGGATTTTGAGCCGATAGGCGTTACGGCCTTGGCAAGTTCGATGGAGACAGCAATATGTTCGCTTAGACACCGCCCAAATAGCTATGTGGAATTCTCTCATGGAGAGATTAAACCCACGTCGTTTGAACTTTGGCAAAGGTTATTATTCACTTTTAATGATGTTTATATACGAATCAAAAAGAAGATAATTGGTTTTGGGTCGTCCTTTCCGCATATCTCGTGGGATTGTGAGTTGGAGAGACGACCGTGATGGCGGGTACCGTTGCTAGTTAGCAAAAAACGATTTTCACGTTTTGGGTGACCTTGAGCTTGACCTTGGGCCTAGAGAGTTAAAAAAAATTGAGCACAGTCCATTCCAGGGCAAGGCTAATATGTGTGTAAAGTATGGCGATGCTATGTGCAACGATATAGACATAGTACTGCGCACAAACAGACAGACAAACAGACAGACAAACCAACCAACCAACCAACGATTCCGGCAAGTAAAACAAAGAAAGAAAGAAAGCAAGAAACCAGAGTGAAAACTGAGTACTCCCTTTCAGCGCACGTCATTGCCGGGCCCCCTTTGGTGCCCGGCGATGACGTCATGCAGTGCCTGGAGATGGATTAAGAAAGGAGCGGTGTATAATAATCACCTATTTCTGAGAATTGACCTCAACAGACAGTTCTGCTTACCATAGCACCACTAGCGCGACGATTCGTTTTCCGTCATTGGGAATGTTTTCATTGCAAAATACATTTTACCGTTTTCTTTATTGTTGGAAACAAGATTTTCTTTTTAAATCCAAATCACTGGTGGTAAAACAGGCGTTTCTAAAAATTACCATGACAACATCCAATTTCACTGCCCTTGGGCTTATACAGGTGGCTTCAGAAAGTATTCACACCCTCGACTTTTTTCACATTTTGTTGTGTTGCAGCCTGAATTTAGAATGATTTAAATTGAGATTTTTCTTTGTCACTGATCTTCACATAATACCCCATAATATCAAAGCGGATTTTTTATATTAGAATTTTTTACAAAATAAAAATGAAAAGCTGAAATGTCTTGAGCCAGTAAGTATTCAACCCCTTTGCCATGACATTCCATATTGAGCTCGGGTGCATCCAATTTCCTTTGATCATCCTCGAGATGTCTCCACAACTGGATTTGAGTCCACCTGCGGCTAACTCAATTGATTGGACATGATTTAGAAAGAAACATTTCTATACAAGGTCCCACCGTTGACAGTGCATGTCAGAGCAGAAACTCCACCATGAAGTCCAAGGGACTGTCCGTACAACTCCGAGAAAGAATAGTGAGGGGGAGCACATCTGGGGAAGGGTAAAAAACAATTTCTAGCATGTTGGAAGTTCCCAAGAACACAGTGAGCTCCATCATTAGGAAATGGAAATAATATGGAACGACCTAGACTCTACCTAGGCTGGCCGTCCGACCAAACTGAGTAACCGGGCAAGAAGTAACTTTGGCAGGGAGGTGACAAAGAACCCAATGACCACTGACAAAACTACAGAGTTCCATTGCCGAGATGGGAGAATCTGCCAGAAGGACAACAGTCTCTGCAGCACTTCACAAGTCTAGGCTTTATGGGAGAGTGGCCAGATGGAAGCAATTTCTGCGAAAAAGCCAGCTGACAGCATGCCTGGAGTTTGAAAAAAGGCATGTGAAAGACTCGGAGCACGAGGCAAAAGATTATGTGGATTATGTGGTTACGAAAACGAACTATTTGGCCTGAAAGAATGAATGATATTTGGCACTACTTCTAGCAGAAACCGAGCACAGCTAATCACCCATTTAACACCATCCCTACCGTGAAACATGGTGGTGGCAGTATCATGCTATGGGTATACTTTTCAGTAGCAGGGACTGGACGACTAAGGATAGTGGGTACAATGAATGGAGCCAAATACAGGCAAATATTTGAGAAGAACCTGTTTCAGAGAGCAAAGGACCTTAGACTGCGGTGAAGATTTATGTTCCAACAGGACAATGACCTCAGGCATACAGCCAAAGCAACACTGGAATGGCTCCAGAACAAGGATGTGAAAGTCCTTGAGTGGCCCAGTCAAAGCCCATACTTGAATCCCATTGATAAATCTGTGGAAAGATTTGAAGACTGCAGTTCACTGATGCTCCCCATCCAACTTGACAGAGCTCGAGCAAATCTGCAAGGAAGAATGGGAGAAACTCCCAAAATGCAGATGTGCAAAGCTGATAGACATAACCAAGACTCGAAGCTGTAATCACTGCTGAAGGTGCTTCTTCGAGGTATTGTCTAAGGGGGCTGAATACTTATGTAAATTATACATTTCTGTATTTGATCTTCAATAAATTTGCAAAACCTTAGAACTAAATTAAAATGAAGTAAAAAAATAATATATTTCTAAAACCATGTTTTCACTGACATTATGGGGTATTTTGTGTAGATCAGTAACAAAAAAGTTTATCTAATCCATTTTAAATTCAGGCTGTAACAACAAAATGTGAAAAAGTCAAAGGGTGTGAATACTTTCTGAAAGCACTGTACGTGCGTGTTTTTGTATACATAGTTGAGGCTCTTGGAAGAGTTCGTGCTAGTACTAGTACACTGAACGGATCAGGACAACAGGCCAAAAGGAACAGCAGAGAGAGATGGGGGGAAACCCTAACCACAGAGTTGAAAGCCAAGATAGAGGCAGACAAACAATGGGTGTGGGGAGGAATGAGGGGCAGGAGAGGATGCATGGAATGAATAATATGGATACAGAAGGAAACTCAGGAGGGAAAACTGGATTCAGGGAGCAGAGAGCAGGGGAGCAGGGAGAGCAGGGGAGCAGGGACCAAATTGTGATGCAGGGGAGCCAGCCCAATGTGAGAGCAGTACTCGATCATGCTGCGGATAAAGACCTTGTAGATGGAGAGGAGTTCAGGTGTGCTAAGGAAAAGGAAGGTCTTTGTACAGAGGATGCCTGGTCGGCGGCTGGCTTTGGAGGCAAACTGAAATGTGGTTCGCCGAAGAAAGATCATGACTGATAGTGAAATCCAGGAGCCTGAATGACAACTCTCTCAAGAGGTTTGTTTGACCAGTTTGATTTTGTCAAGGTCTGCAGAGAATGAAGAGGCTGCTGCCTATCTGTTGGACAAATGAGGGATGTCATGGCAGAGCGTGGAGTCATCAGCAAATATATAAAGGGGAATTTCCAGAGAGTGAGAGAGATCATTCATGAAGATCAGGAATAGGACTGGGCCCAGAATATTACCTTGAACAGGGGAGATGAAAGCATTCCGTTGAATGCCACACATTGGCTACGAGAGTCGAACAAGTCAGTAAGCCATGTGTGGGGTTGGTTGGTTGGAGAGTTTGGGGAGTAAGGCAGGATATTTTCAGTGAGATTTGCATAAAAAAATTATGGACAATCCATAAAGGGGGGCAGGTCTAAGTTACACCACATCCAATTATTTGCAATCTGTTGTTCATGGAACATGTTGCATTGGCACAACTTTTCACAAACCGGCGAGAGAGGCCTAACATCATAGTGCAAAGGTTAGCGGGAGGGGGATTTTTAATTTGGCCAGGTTACCAGAACACAAAGGCCTACTATTTTTGAAAGGCATGGAGATCCTTGGCATCTTGCAACAAAGGGTAATACAAGAGACAGCTGGATTAACACCCCCTCAAAGAACAGCATAGTCATTGATGCAAGACTCTGCCTGTGAATCACATGAATGTCATATTGTCAAATTGGGAATTGAATCCAGACGAGCCAGCTCAATGAGCATGCTAAGTATAAGCTATATTTTCAGCCCACAACCAACCATAGGATATGGATTTATAAAACATGAGATGGGCACAAATTCTAAGGCAATGCAGAATCAAGGTTAAGGTTGAAAATTTTTGCAAGGTTTGTCAGAGGACAAGCCAAGGAAGCATGAACTGGTTGGGTGGGGGAGGAAAGAGCTGGACAG
The DNA here is from genome assembly GCF_964187855.1 of Myxine glutinosa. Taxonomy (NCBI): domain Eukaryota; kingdom Metazoa; phylum Chordata; class Myxini; order Myxiniformes; family Myxinidae; genus Myxine; species Myxine glutinosa. The sequence goes on along the minus strand of NC_136271.1, from coordinate 108,707,374 downwards.
TGTATCAGGAGAAGGCATCGAGATGATGTAAGAGCACCTGCAGAATAGCTCATCTTCAGGAGATTCAACCGGAGAGACGTTGTGCAGCAACATAGTAGACAGGTAGTTTGATGCAACAGCCATCTCTATGTAAAGAAAGAAGACAACAGCTAAAGGTGAGAAAGCCATTATGCTTTGCTCTTATTTAACTCACTAAGTCTTGCAAATCAGGATTTTTTTTTAATTTCAAGCTAAGTCCAGATAAAAGCCGGAAATCACAATTGTAAATACAAATCTACAGAGAAATATAAACAATTTTGACTTATTGGCATGAGAACGGCGGAGTTTGTAGCTTTTCACATGAGGTTGCCGAACCTCAATGAATGTCATTCGCGACGACAGCACCCGGGAAGAAAAAAGATTCATCAATTATTCTCCACGCTGAAAATCCACAAATCGTCAGTGCAGTTCCGATCAGGATCATTCGACAACGGAAAGGATTTTATCAATTTAATCTCAAATATATATTCTGCGGTTGACTCCTCCGCAGAATATATATCGATATTCTGCGGTTGACTCCTCCAATTAGAAAGCTTCCAAGTATCCAATCAATGTTTCAAACTAGAAAGGCACTCGGTAGAGTGCGTACCTCAGCTAGACTGAACAGTTTACGTTTTGTATCCCACTGACAGACCGGATCTGCATCCGGACCTGAACCAAAATCTGATCGGCTTGTTCTCGTCACCTACACAACTCATCCACCAAGTTGTCATAATCCGTCCACAGCCTTTGAAATATCGTGATTATATATACTAGGGCATGCCCGTACAAAATTATATCCCCCCCCCCCTCTATTTACATGCAATGGTTTGGTCCATTCGCAAAGCCAAAGCGGACGGCTTGCGAGTACGGTGACAATCCCCCCCCTCTATTTACATGAAATGGTTTGGTCCAAAGCGAACGGCTTGCGAGTACGGTGACAATCCCCCCCCCCCCCTCTATTTACATGAAATGGTTTGGTCCAAAGCGAACGGCTTGCGGAGTTTGGTAAAGAAATCGCCATAGCTCGGTAACTACTTCTCCGATTAATATGAAACCTTGAAAAGGCACATCCTCGGGTCCCCAGCAATATACCTGGCAAGTTTCAAGTATATCGGACCCGTGGTTGTCGAGAAACAGCGGTCGCATACACAGACACACAGAGATTACTGGAATTATAGATAGATATATTTATCGTGCAATTTTTGAAATATATTGTTTTTGGTCCTATCTCTCAATGGTGAATAATCACTTAAAAATTCAAAATTTCTCGTTTGCAGATCCGGATCTTCATCAAAATCTAAAAAAAATTGGTCCTTATCACACATCCAACCTGTCCACAAAGTTTCGTCCAAATCCGTCCATAACTGAGATATCCTGCTCACAGACAAAGACAGGGGTGAAAACATTACCTCCGTCCAACTTCCATGACGGAAGCTACCGAATGGATATTACACATTGCTTTTTACCCTGCGCCCGCAAAGCGAAAGGCAGGGTTAAGCATTCGTGTACGTACGTGCGTGCCTGCATTTTAAAAATTCATTTTCTCGGCAACCATTGGTCCGATTGACATGAAATTTTCACCACAGGAGGGGCTCCTCCTGTAGAATATTTCAGTGAATATTATGACGTCACAGGTCACGTGGTACGGGCGCCATCTTGGGAAAAAAAACAAAAAACTTTGCACCCCCATCTCAAAAACCGCTGCACAGAAATAATTGAGACAGGTCTCATTGCAAAGAACTCTCCATGCAGAATAACATATATGAATGATGACGTCATATGTTCCGCCGTTATGACGTCATAATTCGACAAGTAAAAAACTTTATCTGATCAGGATGAAATTTCTTGAGCATCTTCTCGGGGAGATCACCGGAAGCACCAAATCATCGGATCGGATCATCGGAAATCGGAAGCACCAAATAAATTGATGCAGAAATAAAATTATAATGACGCCGCAGGTCACTTGGTTCGGCCGCCATATCGTTTTGTGACAAGCCTGGAAAAAAACGACGAAAATCCAATTTTCTCCAAAACGACTGAACAGATAGAGGCCAAAATTTTCAGGCAGAATCGCATACCCATGGCGAACAAAAAAAGTCACCGAGCATGACGTCATGCATCACATGGTTTTGGAGTTATGACGTTTTTTTAAGCATAAACTTTTAAAACCTAGCTCCTCCCTCATTTTTAACCCTATCGAGGGGAAACTTCACAGATGTGTTCAGCATATCAGTCTACTAAAATGACCTTTTGGAATTTGCGATAGGTGATGTGGTTTGGCAGATATGAATAATTAAACGAATATATAAAAAAATTTACAACTCTTGAACCGCTTCATTGATCGACATGAAACTTTATATTATAGTAGAAATAATGAAGCGTAACAAGTGTGCAACATTTAAAGATGATTGGATGTACGGTCTGGAAGCTAGAAGTTGTTATTGCGTGAAGAAGAAGTCTTCGAGAGTGGGCATGGAATTAATTATCACACTGCCCATGGCGAGCAGGCAAAGTACGGAGCGACCTTACGGGGTCATTTTGACCTCAAATAAAATTCTGATTTCAGATTTGTCAATCGCTGAGGTACATAAACACACGACCAAAACAGATTTGGCGAAATTCCGACGATTTTCGACGAAAATATAACATTTGGGTCTGCATTTCAGTAAAGTAAAGTGTGTGCCGTGTCAGCCATATGGGGAATGTGTTGTTAACGATAATGTCATTGGTGCCATAATTATGACGTCATAATTCGACAGGGACAACGCTTAGTCTGATCAGTTTGAAATTTATTGAGCATGATCTATGCAACAATTATTTAGGGAATATAAATTTATGATGTCATCGCTCACGTGGTCTGCCAGCCATATTGGATCAAAAAAAAAAATGTTCAAAAATAGAAGAGCTGGCTCACACCAAGTTGACTGCGCAGGGTAAGTATTCGATGAATACCATCTAGTTGATGATTTATTCAATGTAAAGCTTTGCCCAAAACACTTTTGTGGATCAAACTCCCTCAATCGATATTTTGAGTAATCGGAGCATGCAATGACTAAAGACAAGCATCAAATACTTTACAATTGAAAGAACTGCAATTCATTTCACTGTGGAAAGGAACAAAATACATAAATAAAATGAAGCAGCAAAACCTTCTTCTTTTTTTTCTTCTTCTTCTTCTTTTTTAAGGGGTTCACCGAGGTTCAATTTACTGTGAGGACTGTGATTAGTACCCGAGCGCTGTGCAGGATAACATCAAAAGAACATTTGCCTCCAAATTGTCTCGGAGTCAAAATGAACGACTCGTGCCACACGGCAGCATATCAACCGTAATGCCTTCCCAGGCCTCGGGTGGCCACCCATCTCTCCACAGATGGTGACAGCAGCATTCCCAGGGAAAGGGAAATGCGGAGAAACCAAAGCTATTATTGCCTAGACAAGACGGTGCCTTTTGTCCACGACTCATGGGGCCATGCCAAGCTTATGGAATAAGGAAGATTTTGCATTTTTGAATTACGTTGAGCAGCCCAGCATTTTGTTTGCCGTAAATTGCCTTATTAAAACACCAGATCGGGTATATAAGAATTCCCCACAGTTTGCCATCATAAATTAGTCTGGATTTAAGTTTTACGATTTTTGCACAAATCAGTGTTGACATAACCCTAACGGTAATCAACAGCACCACCTGTGTCCACGAGCCAGAAGAGCTGCAAAGAGACAGATTCATGGAGACGTGAGAGTGCAGACAAGAGCTCCCGCGAGGTTGTTAAAGCCTTATTTTGGGAGAGATATTTTCTTCTGTTCACTGCATTTATCACTCAATAAAATAACGCGGTTGGTGTCGTTGTGGCAATAATGGCAAAAGGACACAAGGCACAAGATGGCAAAGCGAAAAGAATTTGTGATGCTAGCAGTGACCACGAAGGAGAGAAAAATCACAAATAGGGGAAAACAAGGGAGTAAAGATGGAAAACTCACTGTGTTCACAAACGGCCACGTCAATAAATTTCTGCGGAAAGGAAGGAATGCTGGAGATGAGTTGCATTGTCTCAAATGGTGCAAATACTGTATACAACATTGACAGAGTGAGCTCTGACCTGTGATGATCTTTCATTGGAGGCTTCACACCATGCTAGTTGTCCTTAGCAAATGCACATTGGACCAGAATTCAATTATCAATTTGGCACACCGGTGCATCATTACCGACGCGTGGGTCGTGGGTGTGCTGCTCGTGCAATGCCCCCGCACATTAGGGCAGGAATTTGGAACTTGTCCAAGGTGACGGTGATAACGAACCTAATTTGCATCAAAAGACGAGATATTTAACGTCTGAAAAAGGCTAGCGGACGAGAAGCACCAAATCGGTAATGGAAAGCTCTATGATGCAATGCCCTGCCTGTGAAGCACCAATCAGACAGTGTATAGTCTGTCTGACAAAAGAAACCCAGCCTAGACAGCTCACAGGTAAGTGTTCTACCTCTGTACCATCCTGTAGGACCAGGGGTTCCGGGGGGTGGGAGGTGTCTTTCAATTTCCCATTGCAGATGGGACACCCTTTGAGGATGCCAGACCAAAACAGTGCTTTAATCATATCAAATTCCACAGAGAATCATACAGGAACAGACGCCAAACAGGCAAGCAATAAACTGATGAAACGTCACGCAAACACATAAACGGAATGTTTATGAATAAAGCTCAGGCACAAAGACAATCATGTTGCAGGTGCAGCATCTGATGTTCAGCAATTATAAAGGCAGATGAATCGATACACCAGTAACTAAAGGAACTGACATTTTATGGCAGAGATATAACAAAAGTGCTCAGAAAATGTTAAGCAAAAAAAAAAAAAAATCTGTTATTTATATGTAGTACTGCAAAATCAGTGGATCTCTGATAATTTGTGATGTCATTTCAGTGGGCAGTGTTAGGGTCAGAGGTCAGAGGTCAGAGGCCATGTGTTTGCGTGGTTTCATCAGTTTATTGCTTGCCTGTTTGGCGTCTGTTCCTGTATGATTCTCTGTGGAATTTGATATGATTAAAGCACTGTTTTGGTCTGGCATCCTCAAAGGGTGTCCCATCTGCAATGGGAAATTGAAAGACACCTCCCACCCCCCTGAAACCCTGGTCCTACAGGATGGTACAGAGGTAGAACACTTACCTGTGAGCTGTCTAAACATGAGAGTTAGGACAGTTTAAAGACAGGGGTTTTTCAGTCAGAGTATTTAATGGATGGAATGGTCTCCCTGGAAAGGTAGTGGCAGTGGAGGAGGTAGATAGGTAAAATTTGAATTATATAGGTACCTGGATGCATTGGAGATGGAATAGTATGGGGGATATTGGCCTGTGCATGAATGGGTGATGGTTTGTGGGGTTGGTGCAGCGCAGGCGTGATGACAAAATCACTTTCTCCTGCACTAAAGTTCCTTATGAGTACACAAGTCTGTGTGGGTCCCCAAATTAAGCCTTTGTACTTAATCCCTTTATTCAGGCATAATGGTGAGAAGCAAATGTAGTTGGGGTGTAGGTTGCAAGATCAAGCTTTACCTCCAGCATGGCCATTGCACGGACGAGGCAAGCCAGGTTCATCTCTCGCTCTCCCTGAAAGAACTCGTCCACATCCTGCAGAGGGCAGCAGGAAACAAGTGACACAAATTGGGGCATTCCGCCCTCTACAGGCAAAATGGACTTTCAATATACATTACCAATGCACTTGCTCAACGTTCATTTAATCTTGTAAAGGGCGCTAAGCCAAATAGAAAAGCGGAGGAAGTGATGGACAGGAAAACTACATTCGATACAAGATTAGCACATGAAAGCCCAAACAATATTAAATGTGGAATAAAATAAAGGATTTTAAATGAAATGGAACATCGCGTACAATGTTTCAGTATTTAGTCCATGGGCCCGGACCCGAAATTTCACTAATTGGTACCACCCGAGGTGGCAAGTTCTAGTAATGATTTTTGGAAAGGTGCATGTATGTGGGATACATGCTGATGTGATAGCAATTCTGGACTGGTAGCTTAGTGGTAGTTATCAGCTATTTTATACCCGCACCCGGTGAAAGGCGTTCGACGGTTCGGATTGATTTAGTCCATGTGTGAAATTTTGGGTACGGGCCCATGGACTAATTGGGCATATTAATCAGAAAGTACTGAGACAACGTAGATCCCAAAATTATCGCTTTATGTCTTATTTTAAACATACAATCTTCACATAGTGTAATTTTGGAATACAACAGCTACTATAATACACGTACGTGATTGTTATGGAAATTGTCACATAAACATGTCACAACATGAAAAGGTCACAACACATATTAATCAAACGGTTTTCTGAATCAAGGGAAAGAAAGTCCAGAGGCTGTACTGAGCTCATCTGCTGAGCCCATCTCAAGTACATGTATGCCACAATAGCTATAAACAGTACTAGTACTAAAATGTTATACAAAATGGTTGGAAATCAAGTAACTAACAGACTGTAGGCTATGTACCCGGTATGGTCAGGTAGTGCTTCAGAAGGTCTCTGGCCACATCGGGTGGAGCCATGGTGCCAGTGGACAGACCAATCAGGTCAGTGTTGTCAGGGAACATTGGATTCAGCCAGTTGTTTTCCATGAGATCTATGAGGGACTTGACAGCAGTTTCGTCTTTCCTGATCCTTGGAGCATGTATATCTGGATGAGACAGTTTGGAACTGCCCTGACCTATCATGTCCCTCAGTGCTCTCAGATACATGGTCCTGTACTCAGCTGTCAGGTAGTACTTGCTCACAGCCCCTGGTTTCAAGCTGAACCCCTTTGTCCCTCCTGCCGTCTGGGTGTCTTTGTTAACTGTCTCTTCGGTCGTTTGGTCGACAGGGATTCTTCCGAAGGGGTTGTTGGGACCGAGTTGAACTGAGAATCCCCCTCGCATGAACTCAGCATACACGTCTGGGTGTGTGGTGGGCAGCTGGGATATCTGGGCATAGTAGTATGGGAGGTAGCGTGCATAATTCAGCCTGTCATATGCGAAGCACCATGGGATCATTGCACGAATTGATGCCAGGTGTAGCACCCAGTCTCCCTCTCTTGATGCTCGAATGAGACCCAGCAAGATCTCGACAATGTCCAGATACGACATCCAGAATGCTGAGAGGCTGCCGTTTCCACCTCTGAGGAACTCGAGGTATATTCCAAACAGTTCCATGATGCGTGCGCATGAGCGGTCACCGAGGACCTGCTTCAGGGATGCCTGTGAGATATCTTTGCAGAGGCTGTCAATGATCCTCAGTGTCTCATCCATGTGGACCACATCGTTGGCGTGAGTGGCTTCCAGCCACGAGAGGAAACCCTTCCAGGCCAGTCGAGTGAGTGCCTCATATACATTCTTGTGTAGGTGGACTGCCCTGTTGTACTTGCGGCCATCCATGACACCATTAATGGAACCTTCTGCGATCACACCAGACTCGATGCAGAGATCTCGCAATCCAGCATCTTGAAATCGCTTCCCTATTATTCCCATCAGTGTGCAGATGGTGTGGAATACTCCGAGCCTGGTGATGATGGTGTTTTGGAACTTGTCAGGGTGTTTCCATATAATCTCCACAGCCTTTGCATACAGTGCCTGGTCAAAGACACAGACAATCTTTGTCAGGTCCAAGGAGTGCATGATGTTCAGTGACTGGTTTAGCACTTCATTGACAGTCGACATTTGTGTCGCTGGAGCATTAATGGTAGGCAGGTAGCCTACATTGTCTGGAATGACTGTCACGTCATCTCGAGTCCGGATGTTGAAGCCTGTCCAGCTGCTGATTGATTGCTCTTCTTGTTGCGACATGCGTGCCATGACCCAGACAAGATTCTTCTCTTTGGCGAGCTGAGTCTCAGCTGCAGTGTCAGCATCTGCACTTTTGCTCTGTGGTGGTCCCACTCGTTGTCCAGCGTTGTATGCTGGTAGCATTGGTGGTGGTGCATCAATACTTCTCTGCTTTGTTTTTCCTACAGTCAGCATGGTTCTGGTGGACACTGGGGTGATTGGCTTTGCTTGTACGGCAATCCCATTCACTCTGTGAGATGTTCCTTCTCCACTGGTGGTCTCTTCCAGACGGTCGATATTATCCCAGGCTAAGGTTGTGAATATGCCAGGATGGATGTTACCTGGGAGGGCAACATCACTCCCTGATAGCAAGAGCTTTTGGAGACACAGAGCAGTGTCGATCTCTTCCATCTGAGAATAGGACACACTATGGCCGAGTCGGTTGAGGATGTGTATCAACTCTACATTCCCGGTCAGTGACTTGATAGCGAATGGCAGAACGATGTGCTTCGGGGGCTTTATCAGTCCACGTGTTACAGCATATACCATGTCATAGCCGAGTGAACACAGAAGCCGCTGGACTCTTTGAGATGCATGATCAGGGTCATTGGAACCTGTAAGTAGATAGCACAGGAAGACCATGACCGACTCTGGAATGGTAGTGTCCTCTGCTTCTGGTTTGACTTCCGGTGGCCAGGCTTGAGGGGCATCTTGGTTCTTGATGTCGGCTCTCATTTTCAGGGCTGCTTTGGAGACCACATCTTCAGCATGGAGGCCTTTCTGAGTATGCAGCTCTGCTTGTAGCGATTGGTATTGTTTGGCAAGTTCGTATATGGACAGGTTGTCTGGAAACAGGAGGAGTTTCCCTTTTCCCTCAGAGAAGATGTGCAGGGAGTCTGCAAACTCGCTTTCCAGTTTCCGTCGTATGTGTTTCTTGGTTGATTCCCTTACATGGGCAATACCAAGAGAGTTCATTGAAGCCACCAGTCTAGAAGAGAGATCAGTCATTGTCATCACTTGAGGATTGCCAAAAAGCTCCCTTCTGATGAACAGGAACAGCTCATTGTAGGCCTGATCCACAGCAGCACCATACTGAGCTTCAGCATCATCATCTTGGCTTGCATCCTGTCCACTGCGAACCTCTCTTTTGGTATAGAACCGATAGCACGACCTATGATAGTGACCTTCTGCAGCTACCAGGTCTCTGCTGACTATGGCAAGGATTCTGCTGTCCATTTTCTCCATGGCTACATTCCTGATTGTGGCGTCAGCTCGCAGTTCTCGACATTGTATGAGGATTTCTCTCGTCTTCTGTCCTTTAGCATACTTGGTGTCTTTCTGGCAGAAAATGCACTCTGCCTCATAAGTCCTTGATGTGCTTGCACATTGTCTAGCTGCTCTCTGTGATCCTGTGTCTTGAGCAGGTTCACTGGCACTGGCACATTTGAGGATGCCATCAAGATGTCTTTTCATGGTGAAGAGACTGCGACATTTTCTGTGGTACTGGATTGTTGGAATCTGTCCATCAGGAAGGTTCGTAGCTAGTTTCAAAATTGCTGCATGTTTTCTGATCTGGGCTGCCCTCAGCAATGTTCTCCATGAGTCAATGTCTTGTAGTGAAACCAGCTTGTCTGTATTGTCATTGGAACAGTGGATGATGCACTCCACTCGTGGCCGCTTTAGTGGCAGGCTGCTTGCTCCGTCAGAGGCCATGTTCAGTCAGTTTTCACCTGCAACATAGAATTATCAATCCACATTACTATGTTGCACAAATTAGTAGTCTGCCAGTCCTTAATTATATTTAATTACACTTAATTAGACTGGTGAAACCAGTGGACTGATATCTGAAAGCAAATCAAGCATTCATGACTGGACTTATTCTAACCTGCAGGCTGCAAATGTATATCACCACTGATGAGGGGAAATCAGCACTTTACATATCTGTCATATATTTTCTGCTTAACTAAATAGACATAATTATTGCAGAGGCTCTTGTTCTTGCCTCACCTACCAGGAAGTATCCACCAGTGGCCAAGTATACGGAATACGGAAGAAAACTGGACACTGCCAGCATCCAACATATATTTTGTTCTTAACTAAGACACTAAAACTGAAGAAAAAGTTAGTTTCCACACATGAATAAATACAAGAATATGTATTATATAGTATAACATACATGTCTTTATTACAAACATCCATTTGCTAAGATATTTAAGCATGTTACATTGTCTATTCAGCTAAAAAAATGATTTGGAAGATGATACTAGTAACAACAGCGCGGAGTTGCGGTATCGCGATTAATGCAAAAACAGCTTTCCTGCAAGAAAAATGAAAAAGCTACCCATTTGGAATTGCTATCACATATTATTTTACTTATATGGGTGTAACAAATAAATTGGCACCATGGAACTTTTGCCACCTCGGGTGGTACCGATATCTGGTCTGGCCCATGGACTAATTGTAGCAATTAACCGCGACAACCCAACCCAAGTTGCTGGCCATGCACACTGGGAAAACAGCAAATCTGGATCTAAAAAACAAACAGCACCAGCAACAGCAAATCTGGCAACACCCCTGCCGCTCACCTGGTAGAACAAACAGTATACTGCATACTGCACTGACTAAAGGTATTTTAAACCAATTCCAATGGTTGCCAGAAGACAGGGCAGCATGTACAATCATACCAACACAATCATAAGACTTTAAACAAACAAAAAAAAATATCCCCCCCCCCCCCCAGACCCAAATTTTTCTGATGCCTTGAACAAACTTTAGTACATCACGGGTGGTGAAGGTCATGGTGAAGTTTCATCTAAATAGTGTGTACGATTTCAGAGAAGGAAGCAAATACCTATTTTGGGGGGTCAAACCAGGATCCACTTCGACCCCCGGCAAAACTCCAATTTTTTTTTTAATGCCGTGAACAAACTTTAGTCACAACACAACAAGTATCATTTGTGCCAAATTTTGTCACAATCCCTTCAGCAGTTTTGGAGAAGAAGTTGCAAGTGTTTACGGACGGACTGACGGACGGACGGACGTGCCATTGGACCAGAATGGATAAGATTCAATCAGGGATTATGGATAAGATTCCTTTGTTCGTCATCCCCCCCTGTCGCCAAACCTTTGTCCCTTATGGCAATGCATACCCATATAAACACTTAGATAGGCCCTTAAGTGCACACAGTAATTAAATTCCCTTCCCTGACAAGGGAACAAAATTGTTCCCTGACAAACACAGTAATTCTCCAATGCATCCAATTCCCTTCCCGGCCGCACCATCAGCTGGCCTGGTAACATCACGTAAAAACGAGCTGTAACCACGCCACAGGGAACGTGTGATTGGTTGGCGCGGAAGGCACGAACCTCCAGCCAATCAGGGTGGGAGTTGCGAAGACACAACTGAGGAAGAGGTGGTTCATTGGAGGGAAGGCGCTGGAAGGTTCGGTGAACGGCGGGAAGTTACGAGGCGCTGATTTGGTGGCGCACCAAGGCTGACGTCACAGGCAAGGATATAAAAAGGGCGTGCCAGATGACATTCTCCCTCTTGCGCTGCACGTCCCTCTCTGGCTGTCTTGCGCTGCACGACATTTCAGCAGCTCTTAGCTAGCAGCTCTCTCCTGGCTCCCTCGTGCTCTTGGTTTCCTTTTCGCTCTGCGCTTTCCTTCTTGGTCTTGAGAGGTCCTGGTGGTCGTTGGTACGCCATCTTCGTGGTGCTTGGAGCGGTGCTCGGTGCGTTTGGTGCTGTGAGTGGGCAGGACCTCGTGTGCGATCGATTTGGAGCTTGGAGCGAGGCATGCCGCTGAACAGACGAGGCCGGGGCGCGCGGGTCGTTCGAGGCCTGGTGGCGCACGAGCGGGGCCGAACGGAGCCGTGTTTGGACGGAGGACACGACAAGACGGACAGTTAAGACGCACCACATTTCACAAATATACGCCATAACGCTTTATTTTACTTTCATTCATTCCCCTGTCCTGTTGTTGAGTCTGGTGTGTGGGATCACAATATAGGATTTAGTTTATTTGATTAGTCGCGTTTCTTGTTATCGGGTTCCGTGGAATAAATCTCTATTTTTGTACATTAAATCTTGTTTGTTCGAGTTCATTAATTCCCTGCAGGATAGGAGCTGCCGTCGGTTCGCCCAAGGTAAGCGCTTTTGCCGCATCTTCCTCTTCCCTTCCTCTTCTCACGAGTCAAAGCAAAATCTGTGTTTGGTCGTCGCCTCCAGTAAATCCGTTTGGTCCATCCACGATCCCTGGTGTTAACCAGAGGGATTCGCACGACAGTATTAACTTTCTGCAAATGAGTTAGCTCTTAAAGTATTACTTTGCTGGTGGGCAGTATTAAATAATAGAGACCGGTATCTTCTTGTGCATATAATGGATTTCATTAGTTGGAGTAAGCACATACATACTGTATGGTGCTCATTGTTGCACCAGAGAGGAATGTGTAATTAGAGTGCCAAGGGTCCTCAAAATGCAGACCGCGGTCCAGGTCCACATCTGCAGGCATCATCAGTCTTGACCGAGAGCTAATCTGAATCCCCCAGGCTTCTGTGGTTTGTGCATTTGGACCAACCTGATAAATGATAAACGCTGGAAGGGATTAATGCAGGAAGTGATTTAAACGTTTAGATTTATATATATTTAACAAGGAAATCCGACACAGGAGGCCATTCGGCCAATCATGCCTGCACTAACAACAAGGGGTGTTCCATGATCAGGCAGCTTGCTATCACTTGCCAAGTGGCTTGACTTTAAAGAAGCTGGAAATTAAAAGTGCTTCCTTTTATTCGTTAAATTATTTCAAATAAACGTGGCAAAGGCAATCAGATTCAATGCTCAGAATGCACAACAGCAATGAGCCTCTATAATCAATAATTTGTGGGAGCTAGACTTGCCCAGTCATCACTATTAGCTCTGATCTGCACTTGCCATGCCCTCCCCTCCCCCTCTCCCTCTCTCCCTCTCCCCAACCCGTCCTCCCCCCACTTTTATGTAGAGATCAATGCCGATGTGCGACATAATTTTAGAAATATTTTTAAATGAACCATCTAGATTGCAGTAGATAGAGATACAGCAAAAAACATCCTCAGGAACAGGCATGGACAATTTGGATGTAACATGCTGAACAATAACTGATTTATGTACCATACTCTGACAGAGCACTGGTTCTACCCAAGCAGTTTATTGGCCAGAGTTGTGCTGGGTGGTATGCCATCCCTCTTCCAACAGTCGTTAAGGCAGGAATTTGGGGTTTGGTTATGATGCCATTGATAGTTTGCCAAGTCTTTGAAAAGGACACCATGGGATCTTTAACGTCCACCAATGAATGTCGACTGAATGGGACGCCAGGTTTACGTCCATCTGATCAGGGATGGCACTCACATTAATGAATCACCCTGAAGATATACATTCAAGGTATAAAATAAAGTTGCGGTAATTAGACAACTTTGTCAAACTGGATCTAAGGCAGCTCTATTAAAGTTGATCTGCACAGACACAAACACCAGCAACAACCTCTCCATTTTGGTCGAGGCCAATAGTGTGCAATGTGATTAATTCATTGGGAGTTTTCCATCAACTTTTCTACAAAATCATTTTGCTAATCCCACAATTTATACATCAGATTCCCTCCTTACTGGTCATATGAAGAACATCTATTCAAACGATTTAAGCTTCACGATGTGCTCCGATTTCGAGACAAATATTTACTTGTGTGGTTAAACTGAAGCCCATAAAAAAAGACAGTAAAAGGGCACTCAAAGAAAATGCAAATATTGCTTCTATTACAGTGGTAGGCACAGGCCTCACTGAAGCAAGAGCAATTCAGCACGGGTGAGAAATCTCAAATGGCAAACAACCTGTTCCGCCACGTTTTGAGCTACAACCGGTGAATGGTAATTTGCCAAACACGGCAATGTCACAAAACCAATAAAACAACCACCCAAAAAACTACTAACAGAACAGGCTACCCCGATAGTGCTGCGGAACTATATTATCCGCACATGGCAACGCAAGTAACTTACATGGAGCAGCCATGACCTTTTGTTTTACAAGGGTTTGCGATTTTTCAAAAAACAACAAAAACCCCTGCAATTCCAAACCCATTAAAATGCCATCAACTTAGGCTTTATACATTCACACTTGGCACCAGGTAAGTCTGAATAGAAAAGCGTTTCAGTTGTAAATCACCACGCTGCTGTTGGCAAATAAAATAAAAAGAGGAATAAAAGGGGTGGTGGTGGCTGACAATCAGAAGGAACAAGAAATTAGTTCTTGAAGGGATAGGTGTGCTGGTTATGCAGGAGTGGAAAAGGAGAAATACAACAAAAGACGTGTGCAGGAATTTTAATGGTGCGCATAAAATAAGCAAGAATAGAATCAAAAGATTAAATTGATATATCAGCATTTTCAGTATACAAAGGGCAACTTGGAGAATATTTAAGCGGTAAACATCACCTTGTGCTTCTCCTTCCACATTTCCTCAACAGCCAGATGAAATTTGCTGAACATGCCTTTCTTCATCTTCCTGTGTACCACGGCCTAGAGAGACATTTGCAAATGAGAGGTGGTGGTGGCATGAGGGGGTTTTTAGGGGAGAGAATGGTGTCGATTGTTGGAGAGGTGGAAATTTGGGCAATCATCAACATCCTTTTTTGATGAGCAACCAGGTAAATGCATCTTGGGGAATTATAGTCTAACGACCACCTTATTTAGGCAACAGCACAAGCTAAATTAGGCAAAGCCTCCTACACAAAATGGCAGTAAAGACAGGCTGGCATAAAGCACCCAAATCGGTGATGTCGCCCAAATATGTAATCAGAGTATAAAAGATCGAATTTCTGATAGCAACTGTCACCAATGTCACCAACCTGTTTGAATACAAAAATCTAGGCTCATGGAAGCGACTTGTAACAAACTGCCAATAGAGCAGTGGCGGAACAAGTAGCTGCAACAATCAAGGGAATTAGCAAACAGGAAAAGAAGAGACGAGGAGGGCAGGAAACATTAACTTTCAGGTAATAAGGCAGAAAAGATCGCAGATAGGTTTGGGGGCTGACTCGAGATCGTTTTGCACCACCAACCAGAAGCCATGGAGGAAAACAGTGGGATTGAACCATCTCAGGAAGATGGTGACACAAACTGGAGAAAATAAATAAAAGAGTGGAGATGTGCAGCGAGTCATGTTTGGTGAGTTTAACTCGGAGAGGTTACTGGTAAAACGCATGCATCCTGAGGGAGCTGTGTCAAATCTGAGACCTGAAAGAGCAAGAGGAGCAAGACCAGAAGATAAGTGGTAAAAAAAATAAAAATAAAACAGAGGGGCCACAAACCCGTCTTCGATGTGAAAGCAACAGGTCTTGTGATTGTGTCTCACCATGGGAGATGCCGACAAGGTTGTAAGCTTTGGACTCCACAGAATCCAGGACAGCAATGTGAAGCCAGTGTGCCAGGCAAAAGTGAAGAGCAGTACTCCATTGAACTATGAACAAAGGACTTGTTAGCTGTGAGCAGTTTTTCAATGAATGACTTGGTACAGCAGAGGATGCCAAGTCTGTGTCTGCCTTTGAAGGTAATATTTGCTACGTGGTCAGCCCAAGAGTAGTCGTGCCTAATGGTAAGGTCTAGACGTTCTTAAGACGACCTCTTCCAATGGCTGACCATGGAAATAGATAGGTGGGTTAGTTTGACGACCCTTCCGGGGCAGAGTTGAGATCGAGATTTGCCAAGATTGAAAGACGTTATATTTGTCAGACGAGCATCTAATGTTATTGCAATACAGTATTATTCTTCCAAAGTCATAATGCAATTATATTGCAGCCTGGTGTTGCCTTAGCGATTAGGGTGCCAGCTTGGGATCCTAGGATCCTGTGTTCAAATCCTGGTCGATTGTTCAATTAACACCAAGGGGCTTGACTCAGCCTGTCATCCTTCTGAAGTCAGCAAATTGAGTACCATCTCACTGGTAATTGGGGCACTGCATCAGCGGCACAAATGCGCTTCCAGAGAAATGATGCAACCAGCAGCCACAGGCTGCATACAAAACAACAACAACATTGGTTGAAGCCTGGTCTTCCCAGGTTGTCAGGCTGCTCAACTACTCATTATTGAATTGGCACCAGCGACACCAGAAGGTAAACAAAAAAGTGGAAGAAGTGACGAGTCGAAAATGTTAATATTGAGACTTCCTTTGATGAACACCAGGTGAGTAATCTCTTCCCTCCTTTCTTATATAAAGACACTTCCCATTAGGCAAAGCCTCCTCATCATCATCATGAAGGCATTCATGATGTCTTTTTGAAACCCCTAGAGCTGAAATGGTTAAATTTCGATGTATCGGAAGATAACACACAATATGAATACTTCAGGATAGTTCAACATCTCCTTGAACCAGAAGAATGATATTGCTATTGGCCAGAGGGGGCTTCTCAAGTCTTGTAGACTGTCCCAAGTCAGTGGATAGTATATTGGACTGCTCCTCGACTCATCCCGGCTGTATGGGCAATGTCAGCAAGACAACCCCTAAAGCAAGTGACGATGCGTTCTCGTCGACATGTCCCCAATTAAGGTATTCAGGTTGCTTCTCTTTAATAGCATTATCCTTCTTGAAGCTCTGACAGGGAGAGTGGTAGGAAATAAACTCAGGAAGGCCCAGAAGTTTATATGGTGGTTGGATGCGGGCCAAAGTATTATGATCGGTCTCTGAGTTTTGTTAATCAACATATGCCCTCTCCAAATCACCTCATTTTCTGTCTCCAAAATCACTGCCAACAGTTAAGGCACATAATGTTCCAGCTGCTTCTCTTGGACAGACCTTTTGACCCCCACCCCTCACCCCCCCAATAAAATCAAATGAAAAGCAAATTTAAGCCCATGCCTTTTGCATTTCTTTGTCTGGCCTATTTATCCTATAAAAGTTGATTGCTGATTTGGAAAAACAGACACCAACTACACAAACATTCCCAACTTCTGAAAGCTATTTCCCAAGATTTTCCTTTTTGTAAGCTGACTGAGCATAACTGCAGCAAAAAAAAATAAAAAATAAAAACTTTTTTTTTTTTAAAGGAGTCGTTCACACCTATTTTAAAACCCACCTTGGAAACTTTGTAAAGGAAATTTGGTTTATGAAGATAGCAGCATTGAGCTTTGGCCCCGACAGCTTTGCCAACAGTGATTCAATGCAATTAGATGCTTGATAGAGCTTCCCAAAGGTTGGTACTGGAGAACAGATGGAGTTTGTAATATCCATGCGAATATGATCCCATTGAAGCGATATCCATGATCCCATTGAAGCCATGGGAGAGAGAGCTGCAACACTTGATCAGGTGTGGAATGACTGATGAAGAGGATTCAGATTGCAAAGTAAAACAAGAGTAGGGATCACACAAAACTACACTGAAAAAAGAAAAAGAAAATGGTGACAGGAGGACCTGTTTCAGCATTCTAGCCTGCTCCACCATGTGACCATCAACAGAATTACAAAATGGCAAAATCAAAAAGAGACCAATCGGGAAAAATATGTTGCTCAATTCACACGTTGCTTTGGTGGGCTCTGATGTGCACGGTTCCATAGTCCATGGTTTTTTTTTTAAGACAAGATTGAGCCTCATGGTAAAGTGAGTTGACAGAGGTTAAAGAGGCAAAAGACTGAAAGTGGGGACAGTGAGGTTAAGGTTGGAAGCAACAAGCAAGGGAATGAACAAACAGGAAAAGAGGAGAGAGAGAGAGAAGAAAAAAAATGCAATCTGCAAGCAAGAACGTCGAGTTAAATAGCGTCAATGGGGGTAAACATAGATCAGCGGAAAGGATGGAGAATGACACGAACTGTCAATAGTGCATCGTCTGCTTCAAGCCATAGAGGGAAAAGAGCGATTTAACAGCCTCAACAAGAGAAAAGAGGAACGAAAAGGTAGAGGTGTGCAATGAGGGTGGACCTTGGAAGTTCAACCAAGAGGGAAGAACGCCTGCATTATGGAGAGGCTGGGGACAGTCAAAGAGCAAAGAGACCAAAAGAGCCAGGCAGGAGAAGTGATGAAAATATATTAATAAAAAGAGAAGCCACTGACAAATGTTTGCTATATGAGAGCAACAGGTCTTGTGTTTGGACCTCATCGTCAGAGATGCCACCAATATTGAGAACTTTCGATTTCACATTCCAGCAGAGATGTAATTCAAGGGTGTCAGACCATAGAGGAGAACAGTACTCCATCAAACTATGGACAAAGACTTTGTAGGTTATGAGTACAGTTTTGATTTATAAAGGAAAGGCTTTGATCGATAGAGAATGCCAGGTTTGGGGGCTAGCTTCAGAGGCCACATTTGCATTAATCCCAGATCGGGAGAGGTCTAGAATTTGAAGAGACAGATTCTCTTTCATCGACTTACCATGCAAACAAATATGTGGCTTCATTTGACGATCCTTCCAGAGTGACAGGATGAGAGATTTTTCAAGATTGAAAGCAAAGTTCGATTTGTCAGACCAACACAATCAATTCCTGATTAGCAGAGCAACGAGTTTGCTGTGTGCCTGCCACTTGGATGGGGGCACTATAAAACAATGTGGAGTCATCTGCAAAAACGAAAAGGGTTTTCAAGAGCATCAGAGAAGTTGCTTGTGTTGATGAGGAGCAATACTGGCTTTGATCCACGATACTGCATTGATGGACTGCAACCTCCACTGAGAGTGGAGAAGGTTCCATTGATAACAGAACTGACTGAGCAGGGGAAGTCAGAAATACAGGGGTGAAGGTAGCATTGTATGCCAGATGATGAGCTGTATAAGCAGAGCAACATGTGACTGTGTCGAATTCCCAAGATGTGTTCAGGAATACGGTCATTTTTGGTTTGAGATCTAGTGTCTCAAAACCATTGCTGAGAGAGAAGTAGTAGCATGACCCAAGTTTAATAACCAGAATTAAAATCCCAAATTAGGCTTCTGGTTTTTCATACGCATCTCATCGCGCATCAGAGTTGCGCATCTGTGGGGTTGTGGCAGGAGACTTTGGTTCGGGGCAGGAGATCACAACTGCTACTACTCTTCAAAAGGGAATTGGAGAAGAGCATCATTTCCATAACATCAAAACAATAACACTGATGCTCTTTATCTCAACTCTCCCACCCTTTCAGCAATGACTATTCCAAGGAAATTACTTAACAGCTCATCAAGTTTTGGAATACGACAAAATACTCCCTTAGTATTTGCGTTTGTGCAAGTGGAAGGGGTTAGGTATGGTTGGAAGCTCAAAAATACGGCCATTGTGCATATGTAATATGTAGATGGTTGCGACAGTGACTTACCTCTCTCTGTATCAGGAAAGAGCTGATGGCTGGCTTTGTGCCCAATATGGGGTGTTTTAGTAAAGTCTGGAGATAAGCTTCCAACGCTCTGCACTGTCGGCTCTTCTCATCCTCTTGTAGGACAGGCACTGCGAAACAACAATCATTCATTTCATAATTTATTTCAAACATTCAACACTTGAAACAAATAAACATAGGAATAACAACAAGATATATCTGCCAATAAACTACATATTATTAAAAAAAACTAATTTGATTACATTTTTATATCAAGTTAAAAAACAACCAATCATTGAACAAAGATTTGGGCAGAACTCAATTGATTTCATTCAAAATCCTAAAAATAAGGAATTGTGATATTCTTATACCTGCTTGTTCTCCAGAAGATCTGTGAGATTTTGAGTGCATTTCTCAGAGCATAACAAGTCTCATCATCTATTATACTATAAGAGCCGTTTATCTCTGTATCGCCATTTTTCTCAGATGGCTGAACGGATCTTCGTCAAACTTTCAGGGGTTTGTCGAGTTGAGTTATAAAAAATAAAAAATAAAAAATAAAAATCCTGGTTTATAAAATGCTAAATTTTAAGATGACTCATATAGTTCTTGTCTTTAACTGTAGGTGTTACTTGTATATAACTGTCATTACTCAACTTGCTTGTCAGCAAGTTGAGTAATGACAGTTATATACAAGTACACATACGCATAAATAAATACAAAACAATTACCACACATTTGAACACAAATAATCAAACCAGATTCAATCAAACAATTCCAGAAGCAGTCGAAGTTGGTGGAAAGTCGTCTTCTTCTTCTACTACCTGAACGTCATCAAACTTAACTCAGAAATGTGATCAACGGCACATTCAGCAGCATATATTCAACGAAAAGCATTAAATTCCACTTCTAAGGTGACAAGTACAGTACTTACCACACGGAGAATATAAAAATACCAGCACAGTATTTATTATTATTTACAGTATTTATTATTACAGTATTTTAATCAGAATCAAAATTCCGAAAGCTGTCAACGTTGGTTGTAAGTCTTCTTCTTCCTGAACGTCATCAAAGACGTTAATGTTTCTTTTTCGCCTGAGCAACGCCAGATACTCCAGCTATAAGCGCATATATATATATATATATATATATATATATATATATATATATATATATATATATATATATATATATATATATACACATATACATATATATATATACACATATATATATATATATACATAAAGCGTGGCGTTACGCGCGCTGCTTGTGAGCAAGGAGGAAGCGGACAAGCGGTAACATATAAACGTCTTTATTGTAAGACTACACTGTAACACTGAACTCCTCCGGGCTGGTCGCCCGGTGTATATCATGAGGCCACGCCTACCCCTCGGGCGTGGCCACCGCCCACTTGGTGCGTGGAATGATGTCACCACGCCAGTGGGCTTTTGTGTCCGCCACACGCGCCCCCCCAGAATTCCCGCGCACCTGGAGGGCCAGTTTGCGGGGCAGACGAATGACCCGGCCGAAGCGCCCCCTGGCGATCGGCGGCGTCCGGGGTGCAGGGATACCAGGTGGGATGCCCCTGGCTGCCCCTGGGATGGGTGCAGGACCGGGGGGCGCCGTGGCGGCGGGGCTGGGCGGTGCCGGGGGTCCGCCCGCAGGAGGGCGGCCCCGACGTGGGGGTCGGGCCACTGGCGGTGGATGGTCCACATCGAGGTGGGCCGGCTTGAGGCGGTCTACCGAAACGCGGTCAGGAGTACCACCGATGTCCAGGGTGAAGTGCTTCGCCCCGGTCTCCAGCACGCGGAAAGGCCCGTCGTACGGGGGCCGCAGTGGTGTCCGATGGGCATCGTGGCGGACGAAGACGTACTCCGCCGTGCGAAGCTCCGGGGCGACGTGCGTCGGTGGGTGCCCGTGGCATGCCGTTGGCACCGGGGCGAACCTCTGGGCGGTCTCTTGCAGAGCGGAGCGCTGCTGTGCCGCGGACCATGGTGCCGTGGAGTCGGGGAGGAACTCGCCCGGCACCCGCAGCGGTTGCCCGAAGACCAACTCCGCCACGGATGCGCGCAGGTCCTCCTTGGGCGCCGTCCGGAGGCCCAGCAGGACCCAGGGGAGCCTGTCGACCCAGCCGCCGTCGCGGAGGGTGGCCCGGAGCGCGGCCTTCAATGAGCGGTGAAATCGCTCACACAGGCCGTTAGCCTGGGGGTGGTAGGCCGTGGTTCGGTGCAGCCGGACCCCGAGCCCCTGCGCAACCGCCCCCCAGAGCTCCGAGGTGAACTGGGGGCCGCGGTCGGATGAGATGTCTGAGAGGGCGCCGAACCGGGCGACCCAGGTGGCGATGAAAGCCTGCGCGACATCGGCCGCCGTTGTCGACGCCAAGGGCACGGCCTCCGGCCACCGGGTGGTGCGGTCCACCATGGTGAGGACGTAGGTGAAACCCCGCGAGGGGGGCAGAGGTCCCACCAAGTCCACGTGGACGTGGTCAAACCGGCGTTCCGGCACCGTGAACGGGGCCAACGGGGCCTGGGTGTGCCGGTGCACCTTGGCGCGCTGGCACGCGAGGCACGTCCTGGCCCAGCCGCGGACGGCCTTCCGGAGGCCATGCCAGACGAACTTGTCGGCGATCAGCCTTTGGGAGGCCCTCGCGCCCGGGTGGGACAGGCCGTGGATGGCGTCAAACACCTGGCGCTGCCAGCCCGCGGGCACAATGGGGCGAGGACGCCCGAGGGAGACGTCGCACAAGAGGGCCGCGCCCGCGCCGTCGAACGGCACCTCGGTGACGCGGAGGCCCGTGACGGCGGTCCGCAAGGCCTGGACGTCGGGGTCAGCGGCCTGATCCGCTGCCATCCGGGCATAGTCGATGCCGAGGTGGACTGCGTGGGCGACGGCCCGGGAAAGGCAATCCGCCACCGGGTTGTCCTTCCCCGCGACGTGCTGGATGTCCGTCGTGTACTCGGACACGGCCGAGAGGTGACGCTGCTGCCGGGCCGACCACGGCTCGGTGACCTTGCCCATCGCGAAGATCAGCGGCTTGTGGTCGACGAAGGCAGTGAACGCCCGGCCCTCGAGCAGATGGCGGAAGTGCCTGACCGCCAAGTGAAGTCCGAGCAACTCGCGGTCGAAGGTACTGTAACGGCGTTCGGGCGGGCGAAGCTGCCGGCTAAAGAACGCCAGCGGTTGCCAAGCTCCACGCACCCATTGCTCGTGCACCGCGCCCACCGCGTAGTCCGAGGCATCGGTGGTGAGGGCGATCGGTGCATCGGGCGCCGGGTGCGCGAGCATGGTGGCGTTAGCCAAGGCGAGCTTCGCGCCCGTGAACGCCGTGTCCATCTGCTCGGTCCAGGTAATGTCGCCTTTGCCCGGCTTACCTCGGAGAGCTTCGTGCAGGGGGCGCAGGAGCTGGGCGATACGGGGCAGGAACCGATGGTAAAAGTTCACCATGCCCAGGAACTCCTGCAGCCCTCTGATCGTGCGGGGGCGCGGAAACCCCTTCACCGCCTCCACCTTGGCCGGCAGGGGGACGGCGCCGTGCCTGGTGACACGGTGCCCCAGAAAATCGATTGTGGCGGCGCCGAACCGGCACTTTGCGGGGTTCACAATCAGGCCATGCTGGCCCAGGCGTTCGAAGAGCGTGCGGAGGTGGCGTAGGTGCTCTTCGCGGGACGCGCTGGCGACGAGGATATTGTCCAGGTAGACGTAGACAAAATCCAAGTCGCGCAGGACGCTGTCCATCAGTCGCTGGAACGCCTGAGCCGCATTCTTCAGACCGAAGGGCATGCGCAGGAACTCGAAGAGTCCGAATGGCGTGATGACCGCCGTCTTCGGGACGTCCTCCGGCCTGACGGGGACCTGATGGTAGCCGCGTATGAGGTCCACCTTCGAGAAGAAGGACCTGCCCGCCAAACGGGTGGAAAAGTCCTGAATGTGGGGGACGGGGTAGCGGTCGGGAGTCGTGGCGTCATTGAGACGGCGATAGTCCCCGCACGGTCGCCATCCCCCGCCGGGCTTCGGCACGATGTGCAGCGGCGACGCCCAAGCACTCTCTGAGCGCCGAACGATGCCGAGTCGCTCCAGGGTAGCGAACTCCGCTTTTGCCACCGCCAGCTTCGTCGGCTCGAGGCGGCGTGCCCGGGCGTAGACCGGTGGCCCGACGGTGGGGATGTGATGGGCCACCCCGTGCTTGACGGCCCCCGCCGAGAAGGTGGGCCGCGTGAGGGCCGGGAAGCCGGCGAGGAGGCGGGTGAATGCGTCCGCTGCCGGAAGCGTACAGACCAACGTGGCCGGAACCGAATCGTTCGGCAAGCCGCTTGGCAAGCCGCTCGTTGAGCTGGGCAACGCACACGCGAGCGAGCTGAACGTCTCGGCCTGGACAAGCCGTCTGCGCTTGACGTCGACCAGGAGCCCATTAGCGCACAGGAAGTCCGCGCCAAGCAGTGCCATGGGCACGTCGGCGGTGACGAACGTCCATCGGAAAACCTGCCCTCCAAACCGCAGAGAGAGGCAGCGTTTTCCGTACGTACGGATGGGCGTCCCGTTCGCGGCAAGCAGCGCGGGGCCCCCACCCGCGGCGTGCTTGTCTGACGTGCCGGCGGGAATGACACTCACCTGCGCTCTCGTGTTGCACAGGTAACGGCGCCCGGAGAAGGTGTCCGTTATGAACAGCAGGCTGCTCGAACGGCCGGCGCTCATCGCCACAATTGAGTGCCGGCCCGGGCATTTCCTGACCCGTTGAAGGAGCACGGCGGATGACACCGCCGAGCTTCGTGGCCGAACTTGGCGTGGAACCAGCACCAGGTGGTGGAGCTGGAGGAGCGCGGCTGGCTCCGCCAGGCCGGTGGAGTCGACGGGTTTCCCCGCGGTGGCGGTTTTCGCCGCGGCGGTGGGCGGGGCGTGGCGGCGTTCACGAGGTGCGTATCAGCATGCTGCTGAACCTCAGCGTGCTGTAGAAGATGATGCTGTGGAACATCAGCGTCGAAGGCCGTGACGGCCACGCCAACGCTCGCCCGCGTGTCCGAAGCGGCGAAGTACTTGTCCGCCTCGGCCGCCAATGCTCGGGGTTCCGTTAGCCCGGTCCCGGCCAACGCGAGGCGAACCTGCGCTGGAAGTTGGCGACGGAAAAGCGCCCGGAATAGCGAACCGGGGGCTTCGTCGCCCAACAGTGACAGCATATGGTCCATTCGGACCGACGGGCGCGTCTCACCGAGCTCGGGGAGATCCAGGAGGCGGTCGGCCCGTGCGTCGTCCGTAAGGCTGAACGTGGCTAGGAGTAGCCGCTTGAATGCCTCGTACTTGTGGCCGTCCGGTGGGTGGCGAAGGACGGACACAACTCGAGCGGCCGTGCCGGGCCCGAGGGAGGCGACGACGTGGCAGTAGCGCGTGTCATCGCCGGTGAGGTGCCGAAGCTGAAATTGGGCTTCGGCCTGGACGAACCAGACTTCGGCCTGAGCCTCCCAAAATTCCGGAAGTTTGACGAAGGCGGCCATGGCGATGGCGTCGCGTGTGGAAGGATCGCTCCGGCAGATCCAACGTCGAGGGTCACCAGTAAAGCGCGGCGTTATGCGCGCTGCTTGTGAGCAAGGAGGAAGCGGACAAGCGGTAACATATAAACGTCTTTATTGTAAAACTACACTGTAACACTGAACTCCTCCGGGCTGGTCGCCCGGTGTATATCATGAGGCCACGCCTACCCCTCGGGCGTGGCCACCGCCCACTTGGTGCGTGGAATGATGTCACCACGCCAGTGGGCTTTTGTGTCCGCCACATACACATATATATATATATACACATATATATATATATATACACACATATATATATATATATATATATACATATATATATATATATATATATATATACACACATATATATATATATATATATATATATACACACATATATATATATATATATATATATACACACATATATATATATATATATATATATATACACACATATATATATATATATATATATATACACACATATATATATATATATATATATATATATACACACATATATACACATACATATATACACATATATACACATATACATATACACATACATATATACACATATATATATATACACAAAGAATTAAGTTAAGCACCCCCCCCCCCCCCCCGTTTTTTTACAACCTCGCACATTACAAGTTTGTTGTCGTCAAAACAGTGTAATATACCCATGATATTGCTATATTTTCTGGAGAAGTGATATTATGGTCACATAAAAACATAACAATCATGCCGTTTTCAATATTTTATTCTGAATAATTTAAGGTGAAATTTATTGGGAATTTTAGGCATCTTTTCACCTCAATTTAAGTATGGAGCTATAGGTCCATCACGGACAGTGTGGATGACGTTTATGTTTTCTAACGTACAGTCATTGTTCTGAGAAGACCTCTAGCGATCTTTGCGTCAATAACGTGTGTAGGACCCACGTGATCGGATCACTGACTCAACCCTACGTCTCATAGACCCTGTAAGCCGTCGTATGCGTTGCTGTGGCAGGTTGTTCCATTCCCGATGTAATGCACGTTCCAATTCATCCAGATTGGCTATTGGAGGGACCATCGTACATATACACAAAGGAATACATATACACAAAGAATATATATTAGGGGGTGCTTAACTTAATTCTTTGTGTAGGGGTGCTTAACTTAATTCTTTGTGTATATATAAAACTTGGTGTACAAATACAAATACAACTATGTGTGGGGGGCTAACATAGGCTATGTGGCCACGGCCTCATGCGGGGGTGTGGGCTGGGAGAGGGGTGTAAATTCTCTAGGTAAATGTGTACAGTGTAGCGCCCCCTAGTGTTGGTGGCAGAGTAGTAAAATTTCTTTTTTAAACTGGGCAACACCGAGATGAAAGCACTCTTCACACGGGTAAATTTTCCTTCTTCCCTTCCTCCCCTGCCCCAAACCGAAGGGGCCTGTCAAAGCCGCACCTCCCCCTCCAAAGATGTATATGTAGTACATCTTTGCCCTCCCTCTCCCCTCAGCCCTCCCCCAACCCCCCACCCCCCAGGTACTTCATCTAGTAACTATAACTAGGCAACCATTGTCTAAACTTGAGTTTTTGCAGTTAAGTCAAAGCGGTTCATAGTTTTTGTAGTCAAGACCTTTGTACTTTTTGCAGTTAAGCAACAATCATTGCAGTTGAGTTTGAAGAAAACTTTCACCATTCACACAAGCACATGCTCCAAACAAATCACAAGGGTTGGGATGAACAATGTACTTTATAATATTC
Source organism: Myxine glutinosa (assembly GCF_964187855.1). NCBI lineage: Eukaryota > Metazoa > Chordata > Myxini > Myxiniformes > Myxinidae > Myxine > Myxine glutinosa. The sequence goes on along the minus strand of NC_136271.1, from coordinate 108,680,992 downwards.
CATGATCAGATCTTGCATGCAGACACACATTTCCTTGATCAAAATAATTTTGGCTGAAATCATTGGCCTGTTTTTGTTCCCACACCAGTACACATGGTTCATGATGACTGGATCCCCAATCCCAATCAAAATCCCATGCACTGCATCGATTTGGCCATAGTGCAGTACATATATTTACGATTCAATGAAAAGCACACTGATGTTCCACGAAGTAATTGCACAGCACATAAGCTCCTCCATAACTTAAGTAGCAGTAAGAGAAGAGTGTCAAATTTGGCGGCTGATATAACGGCAGGTGGAGTTGCGCGATACCCATTCAACATTGTTAATTTGGATATACTCGTAACCTACACAGACACAAATTCAATGGGTCAGGGAAGATGGGTGTCTTCTTCCAAAATATTCATCAGTAAACAAAGCTTTCCAATCAATCCAACAAAACAATAGCTTATTCGACATTAATTTCACCTCCGACTGAATATCCACTTTTGATGTAATGAAGCAAATTTATCGATGCACATCGTTAAAATCCATGTAAGTACACCCCATGTAAAGTTTTGACTTTTTCAACATATTTCAACATACAGCTATTTGATCTTCATTTCAACAATATTGATAGATAAAGGTGATATAATATAACAAATATCATGAAACATTTACATTTTGTAGTCCATTGTATAATTTAAATAAACATAAATGCAAATTTCACATGTGCAAAAAGTAAGTACTTTTAAGTAGCCGACCTTATATAGACAGGTGTGTGCCTTTCCAAATAATGTCCAATCAATTGAATTTACCATAGGTGGACTCCAGTCAAGGTGTGGAAACATCGCAAAGATGATCAAGAGAAATGGGAGGCACCTGAGCTAAATTTTAAGTGTCATAGCAAAGGGTCTGAAAACTTATGGAAATGACATTTCAGTTTTTTCTTTTTAATAAATTTGCAGAACTTTCTAAAATCCTGTTTTCTCTTTGTCATTATGGGGTATCGAGTGTAGATTGATGAGGAAAAAATGAATTTAAACGATTTCAGCATAAGGCTGCAACATAAAATGTGAAAAAAGTGAAGGGGTCTGAATACTTACTGAATGCACTGTACAATGTACATCCTACTGTTAATATGCAATTGGTCATTGGCTTTGACACCAATACATTTTTTTAATTATTACATCACACACCCAACCTGTCCACCAAATTTTGTCCAAATCCATCCACAACTGAGAGATTTTGTGCGATATATCGTTTTTGGCCCTATCTCTCAAAAGTGAAGAATCACTTAAAATTATATTAGCTGGATCCAAATATGGATCTTTACTAAAATAGAATCAATTCTTCCTTGTCACACACCCAACCTGTCCACAAAATCCGTCCAAACCCGAGATATCACACTCACAAAGACAAACAAGGGTGAAAATGTAACCTCCAGCCACATTTGGTGGCAGAAGTAACTCGAACAGCACTTGGTGGAGCGCACACCTCCATCAGGCTGAACAGTTTACATTTTGTATCCCACTGAAAGGCCGGATCTACAACTGGTCCTAAATCAAAATCGAATCGGCTTGTTGTCGTCACCTAACCAACTCATCCACCTAGTTTTGTCACAACTATATTGTTTTTGGCCACATCTCTCAATAATGGAGAATCACTTAAAAAATAAAAATATTCTCATCCAGATCTTCACTAAAATTATATCAATTCGTCCTTGTCACACACCCAACGTCTCCACCAAATTTCGTCCAAATCCATCCACAAGGATAGAGATATCCTGCTCACAGACAAATAGACAGGGGTGAAAACGAAACCTCCATCCACATGTAGTGGTAAATACGTTGGCATTTTTGACATCCACTGCCCCAGCTCGATTATACACACTTGTGAAAACCCACCCCCAACACAGATACATATTTTACATCAGTACAGCAAATAAAGTTAATGTTTAGCATCGAGACATGCCTGCAGCTCATATATGCGCTTGAAGGTCATACACAACATTTTCACAATTCTGCATTTACTATACATACATCAAAACAGAAAAATCTCATCAATGATGCATATAGTTTATACAATCGGTTCACTGAATATTGAAAATATTAAATACCCAAACAATATTGAAACACCTGGAATGAATGACAATTCCCCAGGTTGGGCAGAGAGTCACATGAAGGGTTCCATGTTAAACAGTGACAGGAGATCCTATAGGTTTACACTGCAGTAAATCAATGTGTTCAAGATAAAGATCCGAAGAGCACGACAAAGCTCTGCAATCAGAGAAAAATAGCCTCATGGAGGACCGACGGTTATTTCCCCACAGTTGCTGAGAATATTTAAAATTATATATTAGTTGAATTTGAGGCGAAACCCCTTTTCAGCCTCTAATCGGAAGCGGGTCTGGATGCGGAGCACAACCCCATGAGACCAAATTTGGTCCATATCGGTCATGTAGTTTGTGAGGAAAATATGTTTTGGTGAATATGGGGGATTCGGGAAGGGAGCCCGTGGGCCCCCTTTCCAGAGGAGGTTTGACCATGGGGAGCACAACCTAAGGTTAGGGCATGGTCACGATGCTACCTTGACAGTTTGGTTGAGATCTAGTTGTAGGTACCTGAGAAGATTTTTGAATTAAATACCAATATTTGGAGCAAAAGCCCTCCTACCAAATGTATAGGGGGCACATCCAAATGGGGAGCACAACCCCATGAGACCTTGTTGTCCTTATGAATCGTACCAAATTTGGTCCATACCGGTCGGGTAGTTTGTGAGAAGATGTTTTAGTCAAATGTTAATGGACGTACTTACGGATGCTGGGCCCACTGAGATTATTTCAGAGGAATACTTCGAAATAACCGAATAATGCGTGTAAGCATGCAGGAGTATCAATTCAGGTCATTCAAACCAGACAAAGCTAGAAATGTATTCGTGTCATTCACTTACAACTCACACCCACAATTTCCACAACTATGAGGAAGTAACTTTGGCAAGGAGAGTCAAGAGTGCATTGTGAATGGGCTGCATGGTAAGATACAGATACAATTTATCACAATTTCTCCAGGATTTAACCACATTTTTCAGACTCCAAACAGTATTGGTTACCTTGGTGCATTTATAGTCGTACCCTTCGACTCACCTAACATCGCGCGGTGACCATCGAAGTGGGTCCATCCTAATCACCGCAAAGTGCATTACGCTTAAACAGCTAAGAATGCAGCACAGCATGGTGGGCCAAGTGTCCATTTAACGTGTGGAGTTTCTGCACATCTTTAGCTTCAACTGGTATTTTGGTGTCGGGTCAATGGTTCCATAAATGTCTACACATTCCAACAGCCATCGTGCCTCATCTGCACAATTTTCAATATCCTCCCTTAGGTATTCCTGCCATGTCGATATCGGCAAAAGCAACATCTATTGAACAAACAAAGATTAACTCGGCTCTCCTCGTTAAAATGCAATCAGAGTTTTGCCAATATTGAATAAACTTGAGAAATCAATCATTGCCATCAGCATTATATCTTTACTCCCAACAAACTAATTTCAAACTGTCAACTTGTTTTCTTCTTTTTTGTCTTGGGTAGAAGATCCAATTACTGAAAAACCAAAATGGAAGGGTGTAATTAACTCAAACATGGATTTGTACACCAACTATTTTTCAGGAAAGAAACGCATGCACACTTGTGCGCCCCTTCTAAACGACCAATAGTTCCCTCATCAACAAGCTTGCAGTTGTCATACGTTAACAATAACAGTTTTCACTACAAGTTGGAGAAAACAATACCAGACTCAGTGGCGTAAGGATTAGAGCGTCCGCTCTGAGTCTGGGAGGTCAGCGGTTTGAACCCCGGCCGAGTCTTACCAAAGACATAAAATGGTATGTGCTGCTTCCTTGCTTGAAGATCAGCATTTGAAAAGGATAAAACACGGATAACCATAGGTGGGTAATAACAGCTCAGGCTTTGATGAGCCCAATGGTCTCGTCCCGCGTTGAAGTTCCTTGTAAGGCAACTTGTCATGTGCAAGGGACAGACTCCATTAAGCTGGTATTCATTCTTCCAGACCATGGATTTGGCACGTAATCATGGCCAAGGTACCATTTGTGGTTGAGGGTTGAAGACTATGAATGAGTTGCGTTTCTCTTTTGACTTTCATGAACGTCACAGGGTGGTGTCATGGTGAGTGGATGTACGCACACAACATCGAATCAAAACCGTTATGGTCGTTGGTTGATCTTTTTTTTTTTGAAGCGGCATCTGTGAAGATGTCACACAGACCGCCACATGCTTCATTATGGTAACAGACTGGTCCTAAATATAGGCAAAAGATCCATAATGGTTTTGTTTATATTTTAAATCAGTATCCTGATAGTCAACACTTGGACTCGGGGCCAAGATTGTTCAGCAGTACTTTGAAGAGACCACTGTACATATGCTTTGGCAAGCTTACTCAGCAGCGTAGACAAACTGAGCATGCATAGGACATGGGATTGCATTCAAACACCACCAGGTACAGCCACAGATCCAAGATCATTAATAGAATGCTTCATGGAAGGAGTAGAACCAATCAGACCAGGTACAGCCACAGACCCTGGATCATTAATGAAATGTTCCATGAAAGGATTTGAGCAAATATCAGATACAGTCACAAATCCAAAACCATTAATGAAATGCTCCATGGAAGGATTGGAACCAATAAGACCAGGATCTCTTGCAGAGATTTAACCACATCATTGAGATGAGGATTTTATCAACAATAATAGCACTTGTGGAAATTTTGCATGCATACTTACCGAACTCCAAGGGAGTGCATGAATGAAAACTGGGAGTTAGCCTTAACAAAATGGCAGTGTGCCATCTTAGTCAGCTCTTACATTGTTGGGTTCTTAAGCCACCCTTTTGTTTTGGCCTATTCAAATGTACCTTGCCTTGGAAACACGATGTACTCTCACAGACTAATTAAAGCATATCATCCAAATATTATTTCGGATTTGATGATCGGAGCACGTGGACTAATAATCAAGTGTCGAAATTTGACAATTTAAAAACATTAACAATTCTTGTAACCAAGCGTATATGCCTGTTTACTTTAAGCAAGCAAGGCTGGATCCCTTCTCCATATCTTCACAAGAACATGTAAAATTGCCAAAGCATCAAACCTAAGATAATTCTCTGAACAGTAGAAAAAGTTGAGTGGGAAAAAAAATAAAAAATTAAGGCCTGTGCCAAAATTAACAAGCTCCGTTGAGCTGGTTTCAGAGTGCAACAAAATAATTAACCAGCTCTATCTCTGCAAAGGCTGTGTTCTTCATTGGGAATCGAGTTAGGAAGGAAAAATAAATTAAATCAAAGATCAAATTAAAATAATGAACAATTAACATAACAGAAGGGATATTGTGAGTAAAGCAACTTTGAAAGATTTCCACTAAATTAATTTTTTCCCCTCAGGAACTCATTCCCTTTAATAGTCAATGAGATTTTAAAGTTTTATTTAAATGATGTTTTCCTGGGAATGCATCTATGACGTAAATAACCGGAAGTGCCTATCGTACCATCCCTCCCTCCTCTTCCCTCTTGATTATATATACAGTCACGTGAAAAAGTAAGTACACCCCATGTAAAGTTTTGACTTTTTCAACATATTTCAACATACAGCTATTTGATCTTCATTTCAACAATATTGATAGATAAAGGTGATATAATACAACAAATATCATGAAACATTTACATTTAGTAGTCCATTGGATAACTTAAATAAACATAAATACAAATTTCACATGTGGAAAAAGTAAGTACACCCTTGGCTCTAATAGGTGGTATTGCCCCCTTTGGCAGAAACAACCTCAAGTAGGCGTTTCTTATAACTGTCTACCAGTCTCTGACATACACTGGGAGAAATTTTTGCCCACTCCTCCATGCAGAATTCTTTCAGCTGTGCGATGTTTGAGGGGTTTCTTGCATGCACGGCTCGAGCTCGTTTCAAATCCCCCCCCCCCCCCCCCCCCATAATATTTCCACCACCATACTTTACAGTTGGTATCAGGTTCTTGTGGTCAAATGCTGTCTTTGGTTTTCGCCAAACATGTCTTCTGGTACTGTGGCCAAATAGCTCTACCTTTGACATCTGTCCAGAGCACATTGTTCCAGAAGTGCTCGTCTTTGCAGAGGTGTTCATTGGCAAACTTTAGTCTTGCCCTAATGTTATTTCTGGACAGCAAAGGTTTCATCCTGGCACACCTCCCATGTAGATCAAATTTGTGCAGCCTCTTTCTAATGGTAGACTCGTGCACTTTGACATCAACAGTGGCACGAGCTACCTGTAGGTCCCGTGATGCCATTCTGGGGTTCTTAGAGACTTCTTTCAGCATCTTGCGGTCTGCTCTCGGGCTGAACTTGCTGGGGCGGCCTGGCCGGCACAAGTTGGCAGTTGTTTGGAATCTTCTCCACTTGTAGATGATCTTCCGGACAGTCGAATGATTGATTTCAAATTGTTTGCAGATCTTTTTTAATCCCTTCCCAGACTCATAGGCATCTGTAACCTTCTTTCTGAAGGCCTCAGAGCTCTTTTGATCAAGGCATGGTGACACCGCACACTTCAACAACAAAGAGCAAACCAAACTAAATGTCTGAGGTTTAAATAAGACAGAGAAGATCTTGGAGGAACCTAACGATGTTCTAATCATTTGCACCTGATTCTAATTTTAGGTATTTGAAGTAGTGATAAATGTTGGGGTGTACTTACTTTTTGCACATGTGAAATTTGTATTTATGTTTATTTAAATTATACAATGGACTACAAAATGTAAATGTTTCATTATATTTGTTATATTATATCACCTTTATCTGTCAATATTGTTGAAATGATCAAATAGCTGTATGTTGAAAAAGTCAAAACTTTACATGGGGTGTACTTACTTTTTCACGTGACTGTGTGTGTGTGTGTGTGTGTATTATATATATATATATATATATATATATATATATATTTATATATATATATATATATATATATATATATATATATACACATACACACAGAGACAGAGACAGAGACAGACGACAGAGAGAGAGAATTTTAAAAAGGGGAAAGGAGGTGGAAGGAACTCATTTTATTGGGAAAAGAGAAATGGGAGAATTAAGCAAATGTAAAACCATTTTCATCCAATGGGATGCTAGTGTGGAGTTTGAAAATACGTTTTTATTATTTTCACCTCTGAGTGTCTGTATTGCTGTGGTGAAGATAATTCCATGGATAGTCATATGAATTGGGTGGAGCAGTCAGGAATATTGAAGTGTCAATCTATCGACTTGATATCCATGCTGTACTTTCTCAGATACAGCAAGTGTTCAAGAAAATGATCCTCATCTTGTCCCCCCCCCCCCCTTGCCCCCCTCCGCCCCCCTGTTTCATGTCATGTATGTCAACGAATGCAGGTGATACGATACGTAAAGTTAGAGGAAGTGGTCAAAGTAATCACAAAGACCGAGGGATTATTCCTGTGAAACTTGTTGGATGTGCAAATCAGCAGGTGGCACAAATAACTCGACATTTCAATCATCCCAACCATCTGCTGGATTTTTTTTAAGAAAGAGGAAAAAGAGGGAAGCAGAAATGAAGATGAAATTAAATGGAGGACATATGTGAGAGTTCAGCAAGCAGTAGAAAGATATTCTCACCAAGCTGCTTCCTGCTTCTCATCTCACTGCACAATGGTGTGGAACTGAGACTGGGTGGTAAGGGAGGGAACTGAAACATGCAAAACAAATGTTATGGTGCGCCAAGCAGTGCTATGAAGGTGCTATGAAGGTGCATTCATGGTATCGATGGCAAACAAGCATAATATTACAATCAATCAGCAAAATGGGCAACAAATGACAGATAGTACAACGACAGCAAAAGGCACAAGCTATACTACAAGAGAGCCGTGTGTGCATGTGTGTGCCAATTTTGTCAGACATGGCTGAACGGATATTAGTCAAACTTTCCAGGGTTAATCAGTGAGTACCTGGGAGTGTTTTAGACAAAAATAATAATGGAAAATTTAGAAAAATTTTAAAATAAATAAAAAATAAAAAATAATAATAAGAGTTCGATTATTTTTTTTCTTTGGGATGTTTTTATTTATTTCTAACTTACATTTTTTTTTTTTTTTTAATAATTGCTCTATAGTGCCTGAGCCTTTGCAGCTATGTGAAAGTTTATTAAATGACCCCTGTTTAGTGTGTATAAGTGTGTGTCATTATAATATTAAATTTCCCTTCGTACGAGTATGGAATCGTTTTAAGCGCCCACAAAAAAACAGGAAAAAAAAAAAATTTGATGCCGGGCAACACCACATACTGCTGCTAGTATTCAATACGATGAGAAGTTGGAATGGCAAACATTGAGGTGCAAAGCATTTTGGAGATGCAGGGCATTAACTATATGGTGTAATTCGAGATATTCTACTTTGAAGCAAAAGAGTTTCAATATTTAGGCTGATTTTTGCTCAGTCGGCAAAGCTTTTTCCTCATGATCAATTAGGCAAACAGCAGCAAACAGCCAGGACCCAGGTGTTGAAGATTGATAGTTCACAGATTACATTCAAAGCTATACAAGTGTGGAATCCATACAACGCAAGGACTATGCACCTGGTTCTTTGTTCAATGTCAAAGTTTAACTTACCAACACCCCTGACAGTCCTTTGACGTCTTCAAGGTTGAAGAGACTGTCCCGCAGAGCTTCAAAATCATCATAATCCCGATCAACACTGTAGCGCACCTGGCCAAATACCTGCGTAATCCACAACAGGAATGAGATGCTTGTCCAAATAATTTCTGAACCACAAATAGATGCGTGCAATGGAACTAGATTTGACAAGTACATGTTGACTGCCAATAATATCAATTTTTTGCTTTGTTCTGAATCACTCAATAGATCGAAAATAAAGTATCATCACAGGTATTATTTTGCACTGATTTTTATTTATTTATTACAAATTATCATAAATAAGCAGGCACATGAAATAGATAAACTTCAAAAATTCAGCAGACACCACATGGGAAAAAAATAAAAAAATAAATTAATCATGCAAGATCTGAGTCAATATTGTCTGTCAAGAACACCATCGTCTACACTAACCACTACTAGCCCACTGGAATTATATACCTCTCTGCAACCACCTAATGTTTCTCTATTTGGTATACAGCCCACCCAATGATGACGACTCGATATAGCAAGCTCCTCCAACATCGATTAACTTGTAACAATCCCAACCAGTGATTCAACTTGAACTGTCACCATGCCAGCTGGCTTGGTGACAGCTCTGCAACCAACCGACCAACCATGAAATTGTAGCAACGGATTTCTGCCACTCTTCTGGATATGACTAAATCGAGAAACTTCCCAAATCCTGAAGGCCGATGACCAATTGCATATTAACAGTGGGATGTACAGTGCATTCAGGAAGTATTCAGACCCCTTCACTTTTTAACATTTTGTTAGGTTGCAGCCTCATGCTGAAATCGTTTAAATTCATTTTTTCCCTCATCAATCTACACTCAATACCCCATAATGACAAAGAAAAAACAGGATTTTAGAAAGTTTTACAAATTTATTAAAAAGAAAAAACTGAAATATCACATTGACATAAGTATTCAGACCCTTAACTCAGTACTTAGTTGAAGCACCTTTGGCAGCGATTACAGCCTCGAGTCTTCTTGGGTATGATGCGACAAGCTTTGCACACCTGGATTTGGGGATTTTCTGCCATTCTTCTCTGCAGATCCTCTCAAGCTCTGTCAGGTTGGATGGGAACCGTCGGTGGACAGCCATTTTCAGCTCTCTCCAGAGATGTTCGATTGGGTTCAAGTCAGGGCTCTGGCTGGGCCACTCAAGGACTTTCACAGAGTTGTCCCTAAGCCACTCCTGCGTTGTCTTGGCTGTGTGCTTATGGTCATTGTCCTGTTGGAAGGTGAACCTTCGGCCCAGTCTGAGGTCCTGAGCGTTTTGTTTCAGGTTTTCATTAAGAATATCTCTGTACTTTGCTCCGTTCATTGTTCCATCAACCCTGACCAGTCCCCCAGTCCCTCCTGCTGAAAACACCCCCACAGCATGATACTGCCACCACCATGCTTCACCGTTGGGATGGTATTGCGCAGGTGATGAGCGGAGCCTGGTTTCCTCCAGATATGACGCTTAGAATCGAGGCCAAACAGTTCAATCTTTGTTTCATCAGACCACGGAATCTTGTGTCTCAGTCTGAGAGTCCTTTAGGTGCTTTTTTGCAAACTCCAAGCGGGCTTTCATGTGTCCTTCACCGAGGAGAGGGTTCCGTCTGGCCACTTTGCCATAAAGCCCAGATCGGTGGAGTGTTGCAGTGATGGTTGTCCTTCTGGAAGTTTCTCCCATCTCCACACAGGATCTCTGGAGCTCAGCCAGAGTGACCATCGGGTTCTTGGTCACCTCTCTAACCAAGGCCCTTCTCCCCCGATTGCTCAGTTTGGCCGGGCGGCCAGCTCTACGAAGAGTCCTCGTTCTTCCAAACTTCTTCCATTTAAGAATTATGGAGGCCACTGTGCTCTTGGGAACCTTCAATGCAGCAGAGATTTTTTTTGTTGGCTTCCCCAGCTCTGTGCATCGACACAATCCCGTCTGAGCTCTGCAGGTAGTTCCTTCGACCTCATGGATTGGTTTTTGCTCTGATATGCATCGTCAGCTGTGAGACCTTATATAGACCTTATACAGGTGTGTGCCTTTCCAAATCATGTCCAATCAATTGAAATTACCACAGGTGGACTCCAATCAAGGTGTAGAAACATCTCAAAGATTATCAAGAGAAATGGGAGGCACCTGAGCTAAATTTCTAGTATCATAGCAAAGGGTCTGAATACTTATGTAAATGTGATCTTTTCAGTTTTTTCTTTTTAATAAATTTGCAAAACTTTCTAAAATCCTGTTTTCTCTTTGTCATTTTGGGGTATTGAGTGTAGATTGATGAGGGAAAAAATGAATTTAAACGATTCCAGCATAAGGCTGCAACATAACAAAATGTTAAAAAAGTGAAGGGGTCTGAATACTTTCTGAATGCACTGTAGCCTCCCTCCTGCCCTGTAATAACCAACTTTCAATCAAACTTCTGCTGTTCCTTCTACATCCCTCTTGGTTCCTCTGACAGTATCTTGGTTCCTCGCCCATATCTGAAGCTATTGTGAGTGAGCGACAACACAACATAATCAAGTGGTTCGTGCAGGCCAAATGGCAAGGACAGCAATATACATTCACAAAAGAATTGTGCTCCCATGTCCACAATATCTGATATAAATTCCACCTGTAGTACTTCCACAAAAATGCCCCCCCCCCCACCCCCCCCCCCCCCCCAGTCTCCCTCGTGCAATGGTTTATCTGATCCTGTCTGTGGCTGCCCTACCCATTCTCTCTTTCCTGATACACCAATCATGTGAGGAGACTGCTGTGGTCAAGTAGCTTGCCTTCACAACATGGAAGGCTATCCCAACTGAGGACACCTTTAGGTCACTCTATAATGCTCACAATTGTGTGTCCACCATTAAGTAAACCAGAAAACAATCTTTCTAATCCGAAGGATGAACTCCCCAACCAGTCTCTTTCTGCAGTCTGCCTTGTCAAGCCGGTCTACTTCTGGAGTCAATGGGGAGCCTTGTGAATGCAGTGCCCGAGATGAAGCATAATGTACCGACTGGGTAGTTTACTCCAAATCTCGTGTCCCCAACCCCACCCCCTCTCATAAACCACTGTCTACTGGACTGTGCCCTTTTCGTACGAGATGGTAGAGAATGTTCCGTCTCACCTCAACCCTCCTTCGGCAATGGAAACCGATGACGTCAGTACTTACATTTTCAATTCCTCCTCTGCTCATCTTGCTTCTCTATCTGAACTCTACAGCCTATAGTTATATTTTTGGCTACAAACCTCACTTCCATCCACAAGAAGGATGCGAAAACATATCCTATCAACTAGAGGCCAATACGTTATTTCCTATTACAAGCAAAGTCATGCAATTAATCACCGCCGCTGATATACAGGGTCCACAATAGTAAGGGAAACATGAAAATCTGTTAACTAAATTGTTACCAAAAGATTTCTTCACCAATATGTTTGTAAAGGTGTGTAATAACATGTGTTAAAATGTTGAAGGTCAACTCCCGTGGGAAACCCAGAAAAAAAGCTGTTGAATTCGGGTACCGAAAAATTATTTTCGAGAATTTTTATTTTTTTTAATCGGCCCTTAAGTAACTTATGAGGGGTCAAATAAGGGTTTTTCATGATTCTGAGTTGATTGTTAACATTTATATTTCACCACAGACACTCCTTTGTGGAAAAATAATTTCTAAATATATCTCATTTTCTACTTTGCAGGACATGGAGTCTAGCAATATGGATGAAGACGTTACTCCACCTGTGCTCAATTGCTTCATCTGTGCACGCTCGGATACACCAGCTGAAAGGCTCATACAGGCAACTCCAAAGGGATACTCAACTTTATTGAAACAAGCAGAAACTGTCGAAAATGTTACTGTTGTGGAACGTATGAAGGAGGCTCAAAAGGAAGGAAAACTGAGGTACCACCAGAAGTGTAAAAATGATCTGTACAACAAATTTGTTGCAACCACCAAGAAGTCAGCTCAAGCATCAAAGGCAGAGAAAGAGTCATCAAAGTTGAAGAGAAGACGCACTACTTGTGAGTTCAGTTCATCAACTGGCTGCAGTTCTAGAAGATCACAGTCAGTTGACCTCCTGTATAAGGATGTATGCATTCTTTGCAACCAACCAGCCCAGCTCTACAAAAATAATCCAGCACAAGCTAGAAAGAAATACAGAGTGCCAGATAATTTGACTGCAGATACACTGAAGGCAAGCTTGCTGAAGACAGCACGGAGTCGCGGGGATGACTGGGGCACTGAAGTCACTGGACGCCTGGAAGGGATCAACGACTTGGTAGCAGAAGAAACACTACCATTTGCGATGCAAACTTATGTTTGCGAGAGGTGACAGTTTGTCCAAGACTGATGAGGAAGGAAAAAGGAAGAGAGGACAGAGGAGTATTGATGAGGAGCGAGAGGCAGTTTTTATTGAATTCTGCGAATGGTTAGACTCAGAATTAGAGCATGGGGTAATGAACATGGACCAAGTCCATGAAAAGCTGCAGGAGTTTGATCAGTCACCAGAGAAGAGCCTTTCTTATTCAAAGCATTGGCTAAAGATAAAACTTCTAGAGAAATACGAAGACACCTTGTATTTCACAACACAGGAAAGAAGGGCAGATGTACTCTGTCTCAAAGATGGCACCGACAATATTCTGCGAGGGCATCATGCTAATCTTGACCATGGAGATGAGAAGACTCAGATCATAAAGACGGCACTCAAGTTCATATCCAATGATATTGCCTTGATTGATTTAGGTCCAAAGTCATACCCCACCACACACAGTATGACTGACATCGATAGTCAGCTGACACTTGTTCCTGCAAGCCTTCAGATGTTCTTGAGACCAATTGTCAAGACAGACGAAAGAGTTGCCGTTTGGGGGCAGAATGTTATTAAGGCCTGTCGACCTCGGTCTGGAGTATTGCCACACCAAATGGGGCTTGCCATACAACTTGATCATAGATTTGGGTCAAAATGGATGCTCAACAAGTTCCACCGGCTGGGATACACTGAGTCTTACACGGAGACACAAAACTACAAATACTGCTTCCTTAATAGTAGGAGTGGAGATGATGTTCCAGATACTTCTGGCACTCTTGACACCATTGTGGAGGAAACCGATGAACAGATCAATGATGAGGTTGCGGTTGATGCTGCGCTTGAGGATCAATCAGTGATGACAGCCAAAGTGCCAGCCAGTGAAAGTGAATTGTCAAGTAATGATCAGGTGGTCTTTATGGAGGTTGGGGAAACAAACAATGCAGTCACTCAGTTTGTTGGAGACAATATAGATTTAAACATTGTCTCTACTCACGGAAACACTCCCTTTCACTCAATGGGTTGGATCGAAGTCACCTCTCCGGCAGCACCTTTGCCAGATCCACAGACAACAGCAGCTTTCCCCCGGGTGAAGTTGAAGGCACTCGACAAAGCTAAGATCCTGAGAGGAACTGAAGTAAAGATTATTCCATTTACGAACAGGAAACAGATAGGAACGAACGCGATCATGTTTCTCCCCCTCGCTGAGCTTTCCTCCTCCCTGGCTCATGATCAGCCACTCCTCACTCCAGGTGACACACTCTGGGCAGCGGCGTGGGTGATCAAAGCCAACGATCCTGAGTTCCCACACTCCAACTGGAATGGCTGGATGAAGAGAATCCATGCTAATGATGCAAAGCAGAGCACACAGCTCGAGTTCCTCCCAGTTATTGAAGGAGACCCTAATGACCTCAACACCATCTTCACCACTCTGAAAGAGTGCATACGGCGCGCTGGGGTCGCTATAGTGACCTTTGATCTTCCGATTTGGCTGAAGGCTGTGAATATAATAAAGCAGGCAAATCTACCCGTCATTCCAAGGTTGGGTGGTTTTTCACCTGCTGAAGTCTTATCTTGGATCAATGGGTAACATCATGGAAGATTCTGGTCTACTAGATGTGATCCAGTTGATCTATCCTGGAAGTACAACAGCCAACCACATCATGGATGGAGGATGTTTTGACAAGGCAATCCGTGTTCACCTCATCGATGCAGCCATCTATCAACACATCATGAAACTTGCCTTCACTGAGGAGGAGCGTGGTGACATGAAGACCTTCATGGAGAAGGTGGCTGATGGGAAGATGGGAGCCAGACACTCAGACCCAGTAGTGCCAGTGTTTGAGCAAAGGTTTGAAGAAACCTTCAAACGACTCGCAAAAGGAGGAAGAACACCTGCACTCTGGGTGGAGTACCACCACATGGTAGATGTGATCACGGTCTTTATCAGAACCGAGCGACTTGGACCACAATGGGCATCTGTCCTGCATTGTTACCAAGATGCTTCACATCTTTGCCGCTGCAGGCCATCATCAGTATGCCAAGGGCGCACGGCTGTACTGTCAACTCATAAAGTAACTAGAAACTTTGCCTGCTTACAAAGACACCTTAGAACGTCTCACTGCCCACGGGAACCACGTTGTCCGTTACTCAAGTCATGAGTGGTCCGGCACATGGTGTGACATTTGCATTGAGCAGACATTAATGAAGGCAGCCAAGTCACAAGGTGGACTGAGCAGAGGAAGAATGAGAAACAGTTTTTCTGGCCACAAATGCTGGGGTATGAGCCAGTTCCAACACTGGACCCCACGGCTCCTGAGGAGCTATTGCAGTTCACGAGCTGTAATTGTCATGGAGATTGCAGCAACCGGCGATGCAGCTGCAAGAAGAATGGGGTCACGTGCATCTCGGCCTGTGGAGTCTGTAATGGCATTACATGCAGAAACTGCAGTCATGATGTTGTTGAGTCTGAAGAAGACATAGACAATGACTGTTGAAACTTCTGACATTGTGAATGAGAAATAACTCTTGAGTATTATATATGTATGTGAAATAAAAGCTACTTTGTGTGTAAATGTAAAAGTGAAAATATAAATGTTAACAATCAACTCAGAATCATGAAAAACCCTTATTTGGCCCCTCATAAGTTACTTAAGGGCCGATTTAAAAAAATAAAAATTCTCGAAAATAATTTTTCGCTACCCGAATTCAACAGCTTTTTTTCTGGGTTTCCCACGGGAGTTGAACTTCAACATTTTAACACATGTTATTACACACCTTTACAAACATATTGGTGAAGAAATTTTTTGGTAACAATTTAGTTAACAGATTTGTGAAATATCACATAAAATGCCCTTACTACAAAGACTTGTTCCGGTTTAAAACATTTATTACAACCAAACAAAACTGTGGACAGACTCCAAACTCTCTGCCTACAGCACCCAAGGCCAACGACACACATTGCTTACCAACTTCATAGACTCTCATAGCCAAAGTATAGACTTTTTTATTTATTTATTTTTATTCTTTTTTTTGTATACAACATTGAGGCTCGTGTAAGAGCTAAAAACGGAATCCTTTCATCTCCTTGCTTTGCCAAGGCTGGAGTGCCCGCAAAGCAATGTTCTGAGCCAAGTCCTATTCCTCATCTTCATAAATGATCTCTGTCTCTGGAAAATTCTCTTTATCTATTTACTGATGACTCCACCCTCTGTTGTGACATCCCTCATCTTTCAGAAGGGAAGACTGCAGCCTAGGGTGGTCCATAAAACATCGATCTCTCCGATTTTGATGCTCTACTGGATTATTGTTAGAAATGGTCTAAAACATTCACCCACCAAATATTTTCGCTCAATTCCATCTAGAAACTCATACACACTTCAATTGAAATATGGCGTTTTTCACCAAATTTGGCTAAATGAGAACAATCCAATAGCAACCTAGGTGGAAAAAGTACATGCACTATTGTACTAAGCCATTTTGTGGTTCATTACTTTTTGCATGCGCTTGCGCCTGTGAGTGTGAAATCATCATGGTCGAAACATGTTTGACAATGCTTGAAACACGTTCATACATGTCTGACTCATGTTTCGACCATGAGGACTTCACAGGGGTATGTACATTGTACCATCAATGACATTATTTAGGAAAAAAATATTTCTAAAGTCTTTGTAAGCCTCTCAACATGGACGATTTTCATTAAAATTGACCAAAATGACAAATTTATATGTTGAGTGTGTATGAGTTTATCGATGACTCAGATGCAAAATATTTTTTGGGTGAATGATTTAGACCATTTCTAACAATAATCCAATAGAGCATCAAAATCGAGATAAAAAAGTGATTTTTTTTGCATTTTTGGACCACCCTACTGCAGCCTCTTCCCTCTTCAGACCTTGGAACGAAAAAAAAAATAAAAATAAAAAAATAAATCACAAGCTGGTCAAACACCTGGAATACGTCTTTCAATCCGTACCAATCTCACACTGTTTGGCAAACCCAATATACTTTCTTAACAATCCTCTTGACGAAGTTGAGTCATTCAACCTCCTGGATCTCACTATCAGCCATTTCTTTATTGGCCAAACCACATTTCGAAGTTGGCCTCCAAAGCCAGCCACCAACTGGGTATCCTCCATCATACAACATGCTTCCTTGGCACACATGAAATACTATCCACCAACAAGGCCTTTTCCCACATCATGATTGAGTACTGCCCTCCCCTCTGTGCTCGCTCCCCTGCATCACAAAGCTCCACTCCCTCTACCTGCAGAACCAACTTCCACATGCTCTTCAGTCCCACTCCTCCCTCCAGGTCTTCAAGACAGCTGTTCACCACCATCTCAGATCGTCCCAAACCCAAAACCATGATCTTTTCTACCCTCGTTAACCCTCCCCCACCCCAATGCCTTCTCCTTCCAAATTTCATTCTGTATCCATCTTGTCCAACCCATGCATCCTTCTCCTGCCCCATTCCTCCTCACACCCTTTTGTCTGAGTCACCCTCTATCTTGGCTTTCAACTCCACTGTTTGAGTTCCATCCCACTCTATCTCTATCTCTCTCACGTCCTGATCCATTCAGTATACTCGATCTTCCACGAGCCTAGACGATGTATTAAAAAAATTAACCTGGTCGTCAATGGAATTGTGGCGGACACAAAAGCCCACTGGCGTGGTGACATCATTCCGCGCACCAAGTGGGCGGTGGCCACGCCCGAGGGGTAGGCGTGGCCTCATGGTATACACCGGGCGCCTAGCCCGGAGCGGGCCAGTGTTACAGTGAGCTCCTGAAATAAAGACGTTTATAAGTTACCGCTTGTCCGCTTCCTCCTTGCTCGCAAGCAGCACGCGTAACGCCGCGCTTTACTGGTGACCCCCTCGACGTTGGATCTGCCGGAGCGATCCTTCCACACGCGACGCCATTGCCATGGCCAACTTCGTCAAACTTCCCGAATTTTGGGAGGCTCAGGCCGAAGTCTGGTTCGTCCAGGCCAAAGCCCAATTTCAGCTTCGGCGCCTCACCGGCGATGACACGCGCTATTGCCACGTCGTCGCCTCCCTCGGGCCCGGCACGGCCGCTCGAGTGGTGTCCGTCCTTCGCCACCCACCGGACGGCCACAAGTACGAGGCACTCAAGCGGCTACTCCTAGCCACGTTCGGCCTCACGGACGACGCACGGGCCGACCGCCTCCTGGATCTCCCCGAGCTCGGTGACACGCGCCCGTCGGTCCGAATGGACCATATGCTGTCACTGTTGGGTGACGAAGCCCCCGGTTCTCTATTCCGGGCGCTTTTCCGTCGCCAACTTCCAGCGCAGGTTCGCCTCGCGTTGGCCGGGACCGGGCTAACGGAACCGAGCATTGGCAGCCGAGGCGGACAGGTACTTCGCCGCTTCGGACACGCGGGCGAGAGTCGGCGTGGCCGTCACGGCCCTCGAGGCTGATGCTGCCGATGCTGCTGATGCTGCTGTTCCACAGCATCAGCTTCTACAGCATACGCAGCATGCTGATGAACGCATTCCACAGCATCAGCTCGTGAACGCCGCCACACCCCGCCCACCGCCGCGGCGGAAACCGCCACCGCGGGGAAACCCGCCAACCCCACCGGCCTGGCGGAGCCAGCCGCGCTCCTCCAGCTCCACCACCTGGTGCTGGTTCCACGCCAAGTTCGGCCACGAAGCTCGGCAGTGTCATCCGCCATGCTCCTTCAACAGGTCGGGAAACGCCCGGGCCGGCGCTCAATAGTGGCGATGAGCGCCGGCCGTTCGAGCAGCCTGCTGTTCATAACGGACACCTTCGCCGGGCGCCGTTACCTGTGCGACACGGGAGCGCAGGTGAGTGTCATTCCCGCCGGCACGTCAGACAAGCACGCTGCGGGTGGGGGCCCCGCGCTGCTTGCCGCGAACGGGACGCCCATCCGTACGTACGGAAAACGCTGCCTCTCTCTGCGGTTTGGAGGGCAGGTTTTCCGATGGACGTTCGTCACCGCCGACGTGCCCATGGCACTGCTTGGCGCGGACTTCCTGTGCGCTAATGGGCTCCTGGTCGACGTCAAGCGCAGACGTCTTGTCCAGGCCGAGACGTTCAGCTCGCTCGCTTGTGCGTTGCCCAGCTCAACCAGCTTGCCAAGCGGCTTGCCGAACGGTTCGGTTCCGGCCACGTTGGTCTGTACGCTTCCGGCAGCGGACGCATTCACCCGCCTCCTCGCCGGCTTCCCGGCCCTCACGCGGCCCACCTTCTCGGCGGGGGCCGTCAAGCACGGGGTGGCCCATCACATCCCCACCGTCGGGCCACCGGTCTACGCCCGAGCACGCCGCCTCGAGCCGACGAAGCTGGCGGTGGCAAAAGTGGCGTTCGCTACCCTGGAGCGACTCGGCATCGTTCGGCGCTCAGAGAGCGCTTGGGCGTCGCCGCTGCACATCGTGCCGAAGCCCGGCGGGGGATGGCGACCGTGCGGGGACTATCGCCGTCTCAATGACGCCACGACTCCCGACCGCTACCCCGTCCCCCACATTCAGGACTTTTCCGCCCGTTTGGCGGGCAGGTCCTTCTTCTCGAAGGTGGACCTCATACGCGGCTACCATCAGGTCCCCGTCAGGCTGGAGGACGTCCCGAAGACGGCGGTCATCACGCCATTCGGACTCTTCGAGTTCCTGCGCATGCCCTTCGGTCTGAAGAATGCGGCTCAGGCGTTCCAGCGACTGATGGACAGCGTCCTGCGTGACTTGGATTTTGTCTACGTCTACCTGGACGATATCCTCGTCGGCAGCGCGTCCCGCGAAGAGCACCTACGCCACCTCCGCACGCTCTTCGAACGCCTGGGCCAGCATGGCCTGATTGTGAACCCCGCAAAGTGCCGGTTCGGCGCCGCCATCATCGATTTTCTGGGGCACCGTGTCACCAGGCATGGAGCCGTCCCCCTGCCGGCCAAGGTGGAGGCGGTGAAGGGGTTTCCGCGCCCCCGCACGATCAGAGGGCTGCAGGAGTTCCTGGGCATGGTGAACTTTTACCATCGGTTCCTGCCCCGTATCGCCAAGCTCCTGCGCCCCCTGCACGAAGCTCTCCGAGGTAAGCCGGGCAAAGGCGACGTTACCTGGACCGAGCAGATGGACACGGCGTTCACGGGCGCGAAGCTCGCCTTGGCTAACGCCACCATGCTCGCGCACCCGGCGCCCGATGCACCGATGCACCGATCGCCCTCACCACCGATGCCTCGGACTACGCGGTGGGCGCGGTGCACGAGCAATGGGTGCGTGGAGCTTGGCAACCGCTGGCGCTCTTTAGCCGGCAGCTTCGCCCGCCCGAACGCCGTTACAGTACCTTCGACCGCGAGTTGCTCGGACTTCACTTGGCGGTCAGGCACTTCCGCCATCTGCTCGAGGGCCGTGCGTTCACTGCCTTCGTCGACCACAAGCCGCTGATCTTCGCGATGGGCAAGGTCACCGAGCCGTGGTCGGCCCGGCAGCAGCGTCACCTCTCGGCCATGTCCGAGTACACGACGGACATCCAGCACGTCGCGGGGAAGGACAACCCGGTGGCGGATTGCCTTTCCCGGGCCGTCGCCCACGGTCCACCTCGGCATCGACTATGCCCGGATGGCAGCGGACCAGGCCGCTGACCCCGACGTCCAGGCCTTGCGGACCGCCGTCACGGGCCTCCGCGCCACCGAGGTGCCGTTCGACGGCGCGGGCACGGCCCTCTTGTGCGACGTCTCCCTCGGGCGTCCTCGCCCCATCGTGCCCGCGGGCTGGCAGCGCCAGGTGTTTGACGCCATCCACGGCCTGTCCCACCCGGGCGCGAGGGCCTCCCAAAGGCTGATCGCCGACAAGTTCGTCTGGCATGGCCTCCGGAAGGCCGTCCGCGGCTGGGCCAGGACGTGCCTCGCGTGCCAGCGCGCCAAGGTGCACCGGCACACCCAGGCCCCGTTGGCCCCGTTCACGGTGCCGGAACGCCGGTTTGACCACGTCCACGTGGACCTGGTGGGACCTCTGCCCCCCTCGCGGGGTTTCACCTACGTCCTCACCATGGTGGACCGCACCACCCGGTGGCCGGAGGCCGTGCCCTTGGCGTCGACAACGGCGGCCGATGTCGCGCAGGCTTTCATCGCCACCTGGGTCGCCCGGTTCGGCGCCCCCTCAGACATCTCATCCGACCGCGGCCCCCAGTTCACCTCGGAGCTCTGGGGGGCAGTTGCGCAGGGGCTCGGGGTCCGGCTGCACCGAACCACGGCCTACCACCCCCAGGCTAACGGCCTGTGTGAGCGATTTCACCGCTCATTGAAGGCCGCGCTCCGGGCCACCCTCCGCGACGGCGGCTGGGTCGACAGGCTCCCCTGGGTCCTGCTGGGCCTCCGGACGGCGCCCAAGGAGGACCTGCGCGCATCCGCGGCGGAGTTGGTCTTCGGGCAACCGCTGCGGGTGCCGGGCGAGTTCCTCCCCGACTCCACGGCACCATGGTCCGCGGCACAGTAGCGCTCCGCTCTGCAAGAGACCGCCCAGAGGTTCGCCCCGGTGCCAACGGCATGCCACGGGCACCCACCGACGCACGTCGCCCCGGAGCTTCGCACGGCGGAGTACGTCTTCGTCCGCCACGATGCCCATCGGACACCACTGCGGCCCCCGTACGACGGGCCTTTCCGCGTGCTGGAGACCGGGGCGAAGCACTTCACCCTGGACATCGGCGGTACTCCTGACCGCGTTTCGGTAGACCGCCTCAAGCCGGCCCACCTCGATGTGGACCATCCACCGCCAGTGGCCCGACCCCCACGTCGGGGCCGCCCTCCTGCGGGCGGACCCCCGGCACCGCCCAGCCCCGCCGCCACGCCGCCCCCCAGTCCTGCACCCATCCCAGGGGCAGCCAGGGGCATCCCACCTGCCATCCCTGCACCCCGGACGCCGCCGATCGCCAGGGGGCGCTTCGGCCGGGTCATTCGTCTGCCCCGCAAACTGGCCCTCCAGGTGCGCGGGAATTCTGGGGGGGGCATGTGGCGGACACAAAAGCCCACTGGCGTGGTGACATCATTCCGCGCACCAAGTGGGCGGTGGCCACGCCCGAGGGGTAGGCGTGGCCTCATGGTATACACCGGGCGCCCAGCCTGGAGCGGGCCAGTGTTACAGTGAGCTCCTGAAATAAAGACGTTTATAAGTTACCGCTTGTCCGCTTCCTCCTTGCTCGCAAGCAGCGCGCGTAACGCCGCGCTTTAGAATCTTCTTTCCCAATGAAGGCTGGAGTGCCCTATGGTGTTGTATTTAGCCCAGATTTATTCCTCATTTCCATAAACACCCTCTCTGATGTTGTAGAAAACACTTTCTTCATTTTTGCAGATGGCTCAACATGTCATACAGTACCTGCATCCCACTTCCAGGCAGACAACAGCTGTATCAATATCTACCGATCTGGAATTGATTAGAAGCTCGTCTCATAAACAGAACATGTCCTTCAATCCAAGAAAATCTCTCCCCACCACCCTGGAGGGATCATTAAACAAACCCACCTATCTGTTTCCATGAACAGTCACTGGAAGAGATCCAGTCTCTAACTTCGACTCCTGTGCCGAACATATTGCAAACCAAGCCTTCAAAATCTTTCCTTGAAAAAGCACAACTCTTTGTAGCCCACAAGGCCTTTAATAAAAATTTGGTGGAGCACTGGTCTCCCCTATGGGAGAGATGGCCACACAGCATCACATGGATTCTGTGGAATCTAAAGTTCTAAACATTATTGACATCGAAAGCAACGAGACTGATAAACAAGGCCGATTGCTCTCACATCACAGAGAGGTCAATGGTTGTCTATTTAAAACCGTTTCTCCAGTCTAGCTCCATCTGCTCTTTCGCAGCACCCCACCAATTCTCACTGCACAAAGCGGTTGTGAAAATAAATGTTAAAAAGCTAAAGATTTTCCCATGTGCTCTAGTGTGCCCCATAATAACCTATGAAATGTTTAAAAATGAAATTTTTTTGAATGCTTCATCAATAACGGTTTTACCATTTTTACTGAATTTATTCAATTCCATTTGGATCACTTTATGGCTTTTAAGAACACTTACTTCAATCTGCTAACTGGGGCTCCCTCGCTAAGTATACATCTGGCTGGCAGTTTCAATCTATTGACGAGCGCTGTGCTGTACATGGTGGCTCTCATTATCCTGATTGCATCGGAGAATATCTCTCCAGTAATCTTGCTGTCAAAGAAAGGCATTCGTAAATGTGGAATGGAAAAGGATCTCGTTTATCAAACAATTTGGTGCGGAACAATTTTAAATTCGAAAAAGAGACCGACGTGCAAGTATCGTTTTCCTTTTTTAGCCCTAGCTCGGGAAATGATGGAAACACCAGGTGAAGCGCCTGCTTGGAAGACAGAGAGACACTATGTTTCTCTAACAGAAGTGTTGTTGAAAACCAAAATGAAATTAGTCCTCTTGAGGTTTATGCAAATTGGATGACAAACTACCAACAGAGGAACGCGGCATGGGGGTGAAATCGATAAGAACTTGATTCGCTCCAAAAGCTAAAACTGGGATTTGAACATTTTTGGTGAAAGCAAGGTTGGCTAAATCGATAGGATGCAAACAAGCGTCAGGATTTGGGATGTGGAGCAGGCCTTCGAGACAAAGCCAATTTTGCCTTGTAATGGGATGTGGTGGGGAGGCTAAAGGAACATGCAGAAGGTTGAAGGAACATGGTGAGACCTATATGGGAATTATGGGTATTGTAAATTTCTGGGAATCCAGTGACTGAAAGCGTGCCGAGACATCATCCATTCGGATACAAGGCTTAGTGCGTTTTGGTGGTCGAGCATAGCTTTTGTATCCATCAGCACCCTGCACCACAAGTGGAGGCTCATGAGATAACATGCTACTCTCTCTCCCATGAGGATAAGGTTCAAATGGTAAAATAATGCCAATCGCCTCAACATTGATCCTATCAACTTGATCCATTCATAGGAATAGTTACATTCACGCTCTTTTCATGCAGCATTGCTGACACTTTCTCACTCTGGCAAGTACGAGTATATACTGTAATTTTTGGTTTCCTCATTTCTCTTTGTCTCAGAAACCAAATAACAGTCTAAGAAAAATAAAAGAGGAAGAAAACAGCAACAACAATCACCTCAACAAAATTCACAGATAACTACTAATGTGCACATCCAGCCACTTCATTTCATCAAATGCAATCTTGTAATGACATCTTGCAACTCAGCATCACAGTTCCAAAAGTTGAACTGTCACCACGTTTTACCAAAAAGGTGAAAAAAAACAAACAAACAAAAATTTATATACACGACCGGTCAAAAGTTTTAGAACACCTCAATTTTTCCAGTTTTTATTGACATTTACGCAGTTTAATGTCCAGTGAATAACCTGAAATGGTACAAAGGTAAGCAGTAAACTGCTCGAGGTTAAAAAAAAGTTTAGGTTAGCAAAAACGGGAAAATAATGTAAATTGCACAGTTATATTGTAAATATAATATAACAAAGTCCCTGGTGTTGGGCTAGCGGCTAGGGTCCGGCACGCTTAGTATCCTAGGATCCTGGGTTCGAATCCCGGTCGATCGCTGAATTAATGCCAGGGGGGTTGACTCAGCCTGTCACCCTTCCGAGGTCGGCTAATTGAGTACCAGTTCACTGGTAATTCCCTGTTTGTCGTTAAAGGCGGCAAAAAGGGTTGGCGTCAGGAAGGGCATCCGGCCGGAAAACATTGCTTCAAAAAGGGGACCAAAAAACAACAACAACCACGGTTCCCAAAAAAGGCCAACCCCCGCTTTGCGGGGAAAAATGGCCTCTAAAGGTGGTTATTTTTTTTATATATATTGTAAAAAAAACAAAAAGGCCTTCTTCAGGGAACAAGTAATGGGTTAACAACTTACAGCTGTTCTGCAGCAATGTAAGTAAATCAAGCCTTGAAAGTTGATGCAAACAATTCCTACAGGTGTCCCAACCTCTGCTGATTACTTGATTACAAACCCCCTGTCTGTATGAAAGCAGTGTTGGAACAGACTGTTATTACACCCTCTGAAGCATTATTTGGACAATATTGCACTGCAGGAAGTAGTGTATTGGAAACTGGAGGAAACCGACAGGAAGAGGTAAGGCAGCCCCAAAGCCACAACAGAATCAGAAGACAAGTTTCTGAGAGTCAACAGCTTGCGTGATAGGCGGCTCACAGGACAACAGCTTCAAGCACAGCTTAACACTGGTCGAAGTAAGCAAGTCTCAGTTTCAACTGTGAAGAGAAGACTTCGAGCTGCAGGTTTGACAGGTCGAGTGGCAGTAAGAAATCCATTGCTAAGATAGTGAAATAAGAAAAAGAGGCTTGTCTGGACCATGAAGCTCCGCGAGTGGACTACTGAAGACTGGAAGGTCTTATGGACCGATGAATCAAAATTTGAAATCTTTGGTTCATCACGCAGGGTTTTTGTACGCCGTCGAGTAGGCGAAAGGATGGTTCCTCAGTGTGTGACACCAACTGTCAAACATGGAGGAGGAAGCATGATGGTCTGGGGCTCTTTTGCTGGATCCAGAGTCGGCGACTTGCACAGAGTGACTGGCACCCTGAACCAAAAGGGCAACCACAGCATTTTGCAGCGCCATGCAATACCCTCTGGTATACGCCTGGTTGGTCAGGGGTTCATCCTACAGCAAGATAATGACCCTAAACACACCTCCAGGCTATGTCCAAACTACCTTCGAGGAAAAGAACAAGACGGGAGGCTACAAATCATGGAATGGCCAGCACAGTCTCCAGACTTGAACCCCATCGAGCTGGTTTGGGATGAACTGGACAGAAGGGTGAAAGTAAAGCAACCTACAAGTGCAACACATTTGTGGGAACTTCTGCAACAGTGTTGGGAAGAACTTCCCGAACAATATTTGATTTCCACTGCAGAAAGAATGCGACGAGTGTGTTCGGCGGTTATATCTGCAAAAGGTGGCTACTTTGCTGAGTCAAAAATTTAAATTAAACTTTGTTAAACAAAATGATTCTATGATTTCTTTTTTTTTTAACTCCAATTGTTTATTTGTTCGATGCTTAATTTCAGAGTACATCGAGACATTAAACTGCGTAAATTTCAATAAAAACTGGAAAAATTGAGGCGTTCTAAAATTTTTGACTGGTAGTGTATATGTATGTATGTATGTATGTATGTATGTATGTATGTATGTATGTATGTATGTATATATATATTTTTTTTTTTTTAATACAAGGTCTGGGCTCATGGAAGAGCTATGACACACAACAGATCAGGACACAACATAGCAAGGGGAACAGCAAGAGAAAGGGGATACACCAATAACAGGGCATACGGAGAACGTCGATGGAGACGGACAACCAGGGGATGCAGATAACGATGAGTGGGAAATTTTATTTATACAAAATCTGCCATAATTTATGGTTCAATTTCTTTTGGCACCTTGTTACCCTGCGCTCGCGAAGGAAAAGGCAGGGTTAAGCATTCGGGTACGTACGTACGTGCGTGTCTGCATTTCAGTAAAGCAAAGTGTGTCAGCATTTTAAAAATTGAAACGTGGCTCATTGTAAATAACTCCATATGGGGAATATGTGTTAACGATGACGTCATTGGTGCCATAATTATGACGTCATAATTCGACAAGGACAACGCTTAGTCTGATCAGTTTGAAATGTATTGAGCATGATCTATGCAACAATTATTTTTAGAATATAAATTTATGTCATCGCTCACGTGGTCTGGCAGCCATATTGGATCAAAGAAAAATAAACGTTCAAAAATAGAAGAGTTGGCTCACACCAAGTTGACTGTGCAGGGTAAGTATTTTATGAATACCATCTAGTTGTACAAGCACTGCACAATAATGATTTCAAAAATTTCCTTAAGCACTGCATTTCACGTTTTAGCTCGAGTCATTAACCAAGGCCCTACATAACTGGCACAGATGTAGATAACCATTAACTTTTCCAACATTCTGTAGAAACCCAAAATGGACAAACAAGAAGATAAATAAAAAAATAAAAAAATAAAAAGGTATAAACACACAGGAAGGTTTTCTATACCACTTATAAAAATATAAAAATAACCACATTTAGAGGCCATTTTTCCCCGCAAAGCGGGGGTTGGCCTTTTTCGGGGACCGTGGTTGTTGTTTTTTGGTCCCCTTTTTGAAGCAATGTTTTACGGCCGGATGCCCTTCCTGCCACCAACCCTGTTAGTCGCCTTTTACGACAAGCAGGGAATTACCAGTGAACTGGTACTCAATTAGCCGACCTCGGAAGGATGACAGGCTGAGTCAACCCCCCTGGCGTTAATTCAGCGATCGACGGGATTCGAACCCAGGATCCTGGGATCCTAAGCTGGCACGCTGGCACCCTAGCCCAGACCTTTCTATACCACTTGGAGAGGCAAAAAAGAAGCGAAGGCCATTTACTTGCGAATCAACTCGTCAATCTGTACAATTCCTGCCCGGATAGAAACCACACTGAGATAGCAAGCGGTCTAACCTGGTGTCAAGGAATTTCCAAGAAGAGGAGACTACAATACCTTCAGTCCAGGCAGAAATTTGGAATTTGTTCAGGATGGCAGTGATAACTTGCTTACTCTGGTGAAGGGCATGATGGGATCTTTAACGGCCACCAACTAATCCTGGTATACGGGACGCCAGCTTAACGTCCATCCGAGGGATGACACGCACACTGATGCATCGCCCTGCTTGCGAAACAAAAGGATGGCAGTTTATCGCTGGGTCTGGATTCAAAACCATGGTTAGAGAGCTCAGAGGTGAGTGTGCATATCCACAAAGGACGACACATAAAGCAAAATATCGTGAGTGCCAACAAAAGCACCGTATTCTTCAGCGTACAAGTCGAGGTGGAGTACCAGTCAAATTGGCTAATTTCCCCATTCTTATACAAAGCTAAATTAACTGCATTAGTTAGCAAAACTGTCATTCAGGACAAAGACGTGTTAATTTCTCCGACATACAAAACATGGCTGCCTACAATACCTAGATATTATGCCAACATGGCTGACTACATGGGCATGAACATTAATGAGCTGTTTTGGGCATATTTTAATTACTTTGTGGGACTATCTTTCAGATAAATTAGGACTGTAAATAGTTTTTCAACATCTTTATCATAGAGATGTCCAGTATTTAAACCAAGCTACTGAATTATCAGCACTGGCTCATAGCACATTACATTTTTCGAGTCCAAAACACATTTCTCGCTGACATTGACACCGCATTCCATGTGGGCAGCCATATTCCCACCATTTCCCTCAGTGAACTTTACTCCCAGCTTAAAAGCTGATGTGTATGACCGCACGACTCCAACGGAAGCATTTCGAGATGACGTAGTAAGGATGAATGCATACATGTATGATTGGGATTGAAAGGAATGGATCAAACGTAATTGGCGAGTGCATGCTCATTATTGAACGGATAATTACCTCTGCTACCAAAGGTGGATGGAGGTTATTTTTTTCACCCCTACCTGTTTGTTACCCTCGCCTGAGGAGAAGGTATTGCATTTGAGTCCGTTTGTTTGTCCGTTACTTGCAAAATGGAAGATTTTTCAAGTATATTGGTCGGTTGCATTTGCCTGTCTGTCTGTTACCAGCCTACAGGTCACAATTCTAAACCGATCGTCACGAAACGTCACCAAGTTGGACGTCGTCACAATTGAGAAGCCTATTGAGGTCAATGGTCAAAGGTCATCTGGAGGTCAAATTTCTAAAATCGCCATTTAAAATCCGATTGACTTGAAAATTTAACAGCATTTGCATAGCGCCTCGCTGAATTGGGAAACCAACTATTTTTGAGGTCAAAAGGTCAAAGGTCAAATCAAAGTGAAACTTCTAAAATCATCAATTTTCATTTGAAAAATCATCACTTTTAATCCTATTAACCGGATCTTTGATCGAGATCATCAATTTTAATCTGCATGAAATGGACTATTTGATGGATCAATGGCATCCTTGTTGGGGGTGGGAGGGGAGTGGTGGATTTTGCAAGTATCGTGCTCTGCATGACATCTTGTTGTTTGTTTGTTTGTCTGCACAGAATAAATATGATTTTCTCTGCAACCGTTGGTCCGATTGACAGGAAATTTTCACCATGGGTGCACCTCCTGTATAATTTTTAATGATAGCCGGCAAAGCCGGTGTTGTGAATAAACGCGTACGTATTATGTTGAAAACCAGATTATGCTGGATCCCTTGGCTTGAGAATTCCGAAGCTGTGACGCACCAAATCGCTCAATGGAGGCCGCCATCTTGCGGATGCGGAAGTATGCATAACAAATTGAAAAAGGTTCAATAGGAGTTTGTTTCACCCGTCTTTGTTTGATTCACCATCTTATGCACCTCTAATTTGTAATTAAAATACTTTAAGACCAACCTCGGCCCGCACGGGCCTGGTTATCTTCAACGAAAATCGTCACCAAACACCGGAACCAATGAGATTCGAGCATTTGAAAAAATATTTCTAAAACCAAATCACTCAATGGAGGCCGCCATCGTCCGGATGCGGAGGTATGCATTAAAAAATTGAGAAAAAGTTCAATAGGAGTTTGTTTCACTCGTCTTAGTTTGATACACAATCTGATGCACCTCTAATGTGTAATTAAAATACTTTAAGACCAACCTCATTATCTTCAACGAAAATCGTCACCAAACACCGGAACCAATGAGATTCGAGCATTTCAAAAATTTCAAAAAAGCTTATTACGCATTTGAGGGTGAAAACGGCGTCAAATATTCTAAAATTGATGAAGAATTATTTTTTAGAAATATCGCGGCCGTAGGGAATAGTTTTTCACGGCCGGAAATATCCGAAGTTGAGACGGAATTCACCGAATTAATGAAGAGGTAAATTTTATCAATTTTAATCTCATCCAGAATGCAAATGGTGTCATTTTAGGTCTGAATTTGCGAAATTTTGTGAGCTGACCAATCAGCGATCAGCTTAGGTCAGCCAATCAGCGCCATCGACACGGTTTGATTAACGACAGACACACATTGCCGTTGAAATGGCGCTATCGTCTGATCTGTCAGCACTGATCTTACTGCAAGCTAACTTCTTCTGGTGGAAGAAGCCGCAGTGCCCGGAGAGAACCAGTCCTGACAGCGACTGAAGTTAAAAGACTACACACATACTGTGAAAACGTATATTAAGCCCAGTTAAAATTTCTTAAAATAGGCCTTAAGCTAGCACATCGTATAGTTACTTCCTTAAGCTTCTTGTGACATTTATTGTATGTAGGTATTGGAGAGGACTGTCTGCTCTTCTCTTCTCTTTTACCAAGTCTTACCAGTTACGGTACCTACTACACCTACCAACTACCTAACCTACTGATGCCATAGTGATGGGTAAAATAGTGGCAAGAGGCTTTGGCTTCGCTGGCTCATTGCGGCTTTGCAGTCGAGTACTAGTAGCCGGCGAAGCCGGTGTTGTGAACTAACGCGTACGTATTATGTTGAAAAACCAGATTTTGCTGGATCCTTTGACAATTCCAAGCTTTGACGCACCAAATCACTCAATGGAGGCCGCCATCTTGTGGATGCGGAAGTATGCATCAACAATTGCGAAAAAGTTCAATAGGAGTTCGTTTCACCCGTCCTTTTTTGATTCACAATCTTATGCACCTCTAATTTGTAATTAAAATACTTTAAGACCAACCTCGTTCCCCGGGCCCACATGGGCCCTGGTTATCTTCAACGAAAATAGTCACCAAACACCAGAACCAATGAGATTCGAGCATTTGAAAAAATATTTCAAAAAAGCTTATGACCGCGTTTCGGAGGCTGAAAACGGCATCAAATATTCTAAAATTGACGAACAATTATTTTTTAGAAATCTCGCGGCCGTAGGGTATAGCTTTTCACGGCCGGAAATATCCGAAGTTGAGACGGAATTCACCGAATTAATCAAGGAAATTTTATAAATCTAAATCTCATCCAGAATGCAAATGGTGTCATTTTGAACTAGGTACGGTACCTACTATACCTACCTACTACCAACTACCTAACCTACTTTTGCCATAGTGATGGGTAAAATAGTGGCAAGAGGCTTTGGCTTTGGCCGGCTCATTGCGGCTTTGCAGTCGGGTACTAGTAATTATGGTGTCCCAGGTCATGTAGTTCAGCCGCTATCTTGGAAAAAAAAAGAAAAAATTTGCACCTCTACGTCTCCGAAAGCACTGCATAGAAAAAATTGACATGGCTCATTGTAAAGAATTCTCCATGTGGAATAACATGTCAATGACGGTGTCATAGGTGCCTCCATTATGACATCATAATTTGACAAGTACAAAACTTCATCCAATCAAGATGAAATTTCTTGAGCATTATCTAGGGATAAATTGGTGGAGAAAAAAAAAATTATGATGACGTCATCTGTCACAAAACAAAACATTTGTTTCAACACAAAAGCCTTAAAAACCACTGAAAACACGTCCTGGTAAGGGTCTGCAATCTCTGATTGCTCTTTCTCGTCTCTATTTGTTTATGTCTGCCTGCCTCTTTGTCCGCGGCTGTCTCCGTGTCTGCGAGCATGTCTCAAAATGTTGGACAGATTTGGACAAAATTTGGGGGACAGGTTGGGAATGTGACTCGGATGAAATGATTAGATTTGGGTGGAGATCCAGTTACGGATCTGGATCCGATAATTTTTGAGCGATTCTTCATCACTGAGAGATTGGGCAAAACGATATATAGCAAGATATCTCAAAAGGTTGTGGATGGATTCAGACGAAACTTAATGGATAGGTTGGGTGTGTGACAAGGAAGAATTGATTCAAATTTGGTGAAAATCCGAATCCGGATCAGAGAGTCTTTTAAATGATTCTTCACATGAAGGAATAGGGCTAAAACCGATATCTCAAAAAGTTATGGACGGATTTGGACAAAATTTGGTGAAAGAGCTGGTTAGGCGACAAAAAACAAGTGATTAGATTCCGATTCAGGTGAGAATGCAGATCCGGCCCACCAGTGGAATACAACACAAACTGGTGAGTCTGGCGGAGGTATGCTCTCTACCAAGTGCCGTTCTCATTTTGCATGTGTCAGCAAGCGGATTAATGGTTAATTGCTCACCCAATCGTCAAACATTGCAGGTAACGATTTCTGTAGTGTTTCAAATTACCAATTACACAAAAATATTTTTGGAAAATATCAAACTTTGCAAAAGAATAAAATTCGTTTATGTCATTCAAATGTCTTCAATCATAGATAAGTCGATTCTAAGTACAAGTTCAAGGGCCAGACACCTGGGAAAAAATAAGCTTTGATCTGTATGCTGAAAAATATGATAAACGGTAAGAAAAAACAGATTGTATTTATTTATTTATTTTCTGTGTGAAAGAACATATTGGTGTTTTGCAAATCTTACTCTGCTGGAACTCACGACGAATATTGAATCTCCCTCAACCGATGCAGTGCTGACATGAACCTCCACGGTGGGTTCATCTGCATCATCAATGCCACCTTGGTCTTCCCCACTGCTCTCCACATCCTGCAGTGGGAACAAGTACATTCACCTCTTATTCAAACATTTTGCCCAAACATTAAGACAAGCATTTAATGGGATTTAAAAGAAAGAAAGCTGTAGCTTATCTGGGCCCTGGCCTAATGTTGTAACCCAAATTTGGTAGCATTCTGACTGTTGGGTCTGGAGAAGACTTTTTAAAGAAATTTACCATATCCTCCATTTTGACACTTCCAGTCAAGTGACCGGAACAAGCTTTCCAATCCCCATTACCAGTTAGGAGCGGAACATTGCTGCCAAATTCCAGCCGGATTGGCCCAGCGGTTTGGCCAGAAAAGTTGAAATAGACGACGGACAGACGGACGGTGCACGAAGACTATACCTTTATTTAAATAGAATTATATACTTCAAGACTTTAGAACACAAATAGTCTTCAGAATACTTCTAAGAACCATGTGATATATTAATATATAGCATGAGAGGGCATGACATGTCATATCGTAAGTATAACATCGTCGAGGGTTCTATGAATCTCCTAAAATGTGACCCAACGTCATCTCATTAGTGTACAAGGAGATGTATACCGCTAATGTGCACACACTTCATTTTCAAATTTCACCCTTCTATGAGCAAATCCAAGTTATTCTCTTATCTATTATCTCCACCAGGTAGTTAACCTTTGTGATATGTGCGCAGGGTAATAAGGCAATGTCTGTATGTCTGTTCCTCAAAATCCAAAATGGCTTTGGCCAACCTCCACCAAATTTTGCGATTGCGATTTGGGTACCCAGGGGATCTCGCAAATTTTTGACCGTACTGTGGAATAGATTAAAATGCGGTCACATCAAAATGGAAAATTATTTCCAGTGTAGGCTGAATTTTGAGAGGTCAGAGGGAATGGGGAAGAGGCAAGACCTGCTGTGCCAATGTAGTGTGGAGTCTCCTGGCAGTACACTGATCTTCGTAATGCAATCCATGTACCTCATCCACAAAGTTTAACATTCTCCAAATCGCAAGGCCTTGAAGTTTGTTAAAAGGAGTCGAGCCAGGTCAGTTGGTTGCTCCACCTCTCCCCCGGTTGTCATACTAGGGAATTATTAGTCCCATGTTTCATGATTTACGCATACAGGAGCAGCTCTGGCACGCACTCCTTCCGGGTATTGTTAGAATCTCAAAGCTGACTACCGGAGCATGTGTTTGGAGTCCAGCAGGCAAATCGGGCCAATGCGTTACCTTGCGGTCCCACTCTAAAGTGCATTGCAATTGCCTTTTTGGTTTGCTTGATACACTTTTGTTTTGTGGTTTGCACAACACATCCCCGAATGTCCACCAGCCTCAGCCCAATAATGGTTTGAGCGTTCACTATAAGTCCGAGAGGTGGGCGGTTCAAACAACAGCCAAGTCACACCTTCCTTTACGCTCAGCATCTAAAAGGATACAGCAAGGAGAAAACCATCGGTTGGTAATGATAGCACAGGCTTTTAATGGGCCTAATAGCCTCATACTGTGACGAAGTTCCTTGTAAAGAAAGTTATGAAACTCATTATTATTGTCATATATGATAATAAAAAATTTAACATATGCGAGTGCTTCCAGGTCTCTTCTGGTGATGAGAGGCAGCCCCACAAAAGATGTAGGCCGAGGTCTCTGGACCTTCTCAGTGATGGGCCCGAGAACGAGCGCACATGCATACAACCTCCTAGTGATGGGACACCACCCCCCCTAAAACAAGGACCCTTCCGGTATTATGGGTCGAAAACAAGATTTTGAACCTTTCTTGTGACTGGTCTCACCCGACAAAAGTAGGACCCTTCAACAAACAACAACAGGCATGTTAAGGCCATTTTCCCTGCTAGAGCACCAGGGGTTAGCCTTGCAGGCCCCATGACAATCTTCTCCATTTTGCCCTATTTTCTGCATCTCCCCTTGTTAACCCCCATGCCCGCATTTCTCCTTCCACCACCTTTAGCCAAGTCTTTCTCGGTCTTCCCCGTCCTCCACTTCCTTCTACATTCATTTCCATCATTCTTCTCAACCAGTCACTTTCATCCTTCAACACATGACCAAACCATCTCAACCTGTTTCTCTTCACAGCATCCATCACAGGCTCTATTCCCATCATCTTTCGCAATTCATCATTTGTCTTCCTCTCTCTCTCTCAACGATACTCCACACATCCACCGAACCATTCACATTTCCAGCCTTCGTTTCTGCTCTACGTTCATTACCCATGTCTCGCTCACATAAATCATAACACTTCTCACACATGCAGCATACTGCCGAGACATCATACATACTTCTCACACATGCAGTCAGCAGGCCACTGAGTTCCCGAAACTTCTTCCATGCACATTACACTCCAGCAACTGTCGCCGAGTCTGATCCACCTTCTCCATTCAACAGGTCTCCTAGGTAGCAAAATATTTTCACACCTTCCAGCTTCTCCAAGATCAAACTCAACATTTCCTCCATCTGCAGCTCCCTCTGTGCACACCTTGCACTTGAATGTAACTGCCACACTGGTTAATGACACTCTCAGACCACTACATTTTTGATGAACCCACTCTGCGCACATTGTACATTGAATGGAATTCACTCCGACACCCTTCCTGCACACAGCACACGGCCACTTCCCAGTTCTTTCCACCTCACCACATGCTTTACCACTTGCCATCACCTTCATTTTTCCAATATTCACCTTCATACCTTTTGTCTCAATACATTCCTTCCGCTTGTTCATCTTCTCCTTCAGTCCATCCATACTTTCTGCAATAAACACCAGATCATCTGCACAACTCCCACGGCAAACCCTCCTTTACGTTCCGAGCCAGCACCTCCATCACAGCTACAAATAGTAGTGGACTTAGTACCGACCCCTGATGCACTCCCACCTTCACCTCAATCTCACCACTGTTCCCGTACTTCGTCCTTACAGCTGTGCGCGCTCTCTCCTACATTGCTATGACGACTGATCAACCATTCCTCCACTCCTAACTTCCTCAATGCTCATGTCACTACTTCACGTGGAACCCTATCGAATGCTTCATCCAGATCAACAAACCCAAGAAACAACTTCTTCCTCTTCTCCATGTACTTCTCCTGCAACTGCCTTAAAATAAAAAGCACGTCAGTCGTTCGTCTTCCTGGCATAAATCCAAACTGCATTTCGTCGATCTTCACTTTCTTCCTTATCCTCCTCTCCAACACCGTTTCCTTTACCTTCATTCCATGCTCCAATAACTTTATCGCTCGATACCCGCCACAGTCCAGAGGGTCACCTGTCCCCTGGCACAGAGGGACGAGGGTACTCAGTTCCCAATCCACTGGAAGG
Source organism: Myxine glutinosa (assembly GCF_964187855.1). NCBI lineage: Eukaryota > Metazoa > Chordata > Myxini > Myxiniformes > Myxinidae > Myxine > Myxine glutinosa. Next base: position 108,645,232 of record NC_136271.1, on the reverse strand, counting down.
CAGCCTTCTTTCACCACCAGATTACAGATCTCTATCATTATCTTCACACCCCAACTTCCTGCTGCCTTCAAGATATCTCCCACAACTCCCGTTGGCCCTCCCACTTCTCCACTCATTGCTTTTATCGCTTCCTCAACTTCATTCTGTGTCTTCTCTGCCGGTCCGAAAACTGGGTTACTCTCTATGTTGCCATCCCATTCATTCTCTGCATTCAACAGCATTTCCATATATCTCTTCAATCTTCCTTTCATTCCATCTGCGTCCACAACGATTGGTCCCACTTCATCCTTCAAGCAACTCACCCCCATCACATCACACCTGTCTTTTGCTATCTGCTTTGCAATCCTGAATACCGCTCTCTGACCCTCTTCGGAATCCAAGCGTTCTCCGAACATTTTCCTACATGCCTCCTGCGCTACCTCCTTCTTTGCAGCCTTCTTTGCAGCCTTATAACTTTCATGCTCTGCTTTTTCTGCCCCCCATGCCCTTCGCCTTCTGCCACTCCTTGAACTTCTTCCTCTTCTCGTCAATCCTCTTTCCAACTTCATCATCCCACCACCATGTTTCCGAGTGCCTCGGTGGTCCTTTTGTCTATCCACATACCTCACCAACGGCTCCCAACAGACTAGCTATCTTTCATTGACATCCAACCGCTTTCAAGCTCAACCAGATCATCCTCTACCATACTCAGCCTCTCTTTTAATGCCTCCCTTACTGTTACCTCTTTCACCCTCCACACCTTCATTCTCGGTTCGTACCTCACCTACCGAGCTCTTCTCGCACCTTTCACCCTCATGTCGCAGACAACCAAGTGGTGCTGTGAAACAGCCTCCTCCCCCGGGATCACCTTTGTGTCCCGGAGGTGCAGGTAGTCAACGGTTGTCGTCGACCCACCTGACGTAAATGTAACAAGCTTATTATCCTCTTTCTGGAACTGAGTATTACAAATGAACAAACCAGCTCCATCAGCAAATTCCAAAATCCTTTCACCTTCTTCATTCCTCACACCATATCTGTAACCCCCATGAACTCTCTCAAAACAATCTATACTCCTTCCCACATGTCCATTTAGGTCTCCTCCTACCACAACAACTTCCTCATCTTTCACGTTTTCCATCAGCTTCTCTATCGCACACCAGAACTTGTCCTCCTCTTCATTGCTCCGACCGACCTGCGGAGCATATCCCGAGATGACGTTCACCAAGAGCTTTCCAATCATCATTTTCACCATCATCAACCTATCACTCACTCTCGTCACACTCACCACACTGTCTACAAACTCCTCAGAAAACAGGACACCAACACCATTCACGCCCTCCGGGCACCCATGCCACACAAACTTATATTTCTGTCCCTGCCTACCCTTCACCATTCTCACACCTCTTCCCTTCCATCTCGTCTCCTGCACACAACATACGTCCACTCTTCTTGTGACCAATACTTCCACCACTTCTGATCTCCCCGTCATTGTCCTTACATTCCATGTCCCAAACCTCAGAAACCGATCTCCACGTCGGGGATCAGACGTTTCGTCATAAATGTCATAAAATAGGTACACCGTATCCCTGCGTACACGCAGGGGATACGGTGTACCTATTCTAAACCGGGGTACAACCCTTCAGTTGATGAGAATCCACCCACACAAGTAGAACCCTTCAGGTTATGAGAATCCACCCAGACACAAGTAGAACCCTTCAGGTGATGAGAATCCACCCCAACACAAGTAGAACCCTTCAGGTGATGAGAATCCACCCCAACACAAGTAGGACCCTTCAGGTGATGGGGATCTACACCAACACAAGTGGGACCATTCCAGTTATTGGTCTCACCCTGGCACAGGTAGGACCCTTCAGGTGACTGGACCCCACCTCCATACATGCAGGATCCTTCCCGTGATGGGGTCGCAATTAAGCTTGCAGCCCCCAACCTGCTGAGGACCGCGGTGTGCACGATCGCGCGACTCCATCTGGACCGGTATATTTCTCACACTTCCCTGAACACCTTAATACACCGGAATAACCCAGGTAAAGCAGCACCGTTGACCATTCAGAATGTTCACGCCTTGAATGCACTTCCCAATGAAACTCAAACTTCCCAATCTTGTTTTCAATAATTTACTGCACAGAGATGTTATTGTATTTTTTTTTTTTTAAACAGCCTTATAAAACTCTCACATTCAATCAGACATTAGTTCAGCGCGCCCTTGATCCCCACTGTGGTGCACATATTCACGGAGCAGCGGAAAACGTCCCGCACGAACACGCCCGCACGTTCCCATGGGCACGAGCCGGTCACTCACGGGCAGGACCGCCGGCTCGCTTCGCACAGCCACAGCTCCAGCTCCAGCTCCAGCTCCAGCTCCAGCTCCAGCATCCTCTTCCATCGAGACAGCGATTCCGCACTGCCAAGAAAACGCCGCTTCTGCGGTTTTTATTTCTCAATCAGCGAGTTCACGTGAGCCTCGCTCAGATCTACTGGAATCTATATGTTGTGCTGCGAGGAAATACTGCACGTAACGCGATTGAGGAGGAAGCCATTTGGCCGATTCCGCCTGTGCCGTATCTCACACCTGTATTAATTTTATTATTAATACGAGTGGAGTACCTTCCCATCCCCTCTGGGTGGGTCGAGTTTGCGCATTACTTCCTGGAAAAAGTAAAATCTGTGTTCTGTAATAAAACTATAGAGTACCGTAGGCATATATATATATATATATATATATATATATATATATATATATATGTGGTGTGCCCGTACTGTGGAATCTCGATGTGTGGTGTGCTCGTACTGTGGAAGGTTCTAGAATCTCGATGTGTGGTGTGCTCGTACTGTGGAATCTCGATGTGTCGTGTGCCCGTACTGTGGAATCTCAATGTGTGGTGTGCTCGTACTGTGGAATCTCGATGTGTGATGTGCCCGTACTGTGGAATCTCGATGTGTGATGTGCCTGTACTGTGGAATCTCGATGTGTGGTCTGACCGTACTGTGGAATCTCGATGTGTGATGTGCCCGTACTGTGGAATCTCGATGTGTGATGTGCCTGTACTGTGGAATCTCGATGTGTGGTGTGTCCGTACTGTGGAAGGTTCTAGAATCTCGATGTGTGGTGTGCCCGTACTGTGGAAGGTTCTAGAATCTCGATGGGCTACTAAAGGGTCCAAAGGGTACATTCCAACAGAAGTTAGGGTCTAAACTCTAAAGTAAAGGGTCGAAGGAGTCCAAAACCCTTTGGATTAGACCATGGAGAACCTTTTAGACACACACCACACAAACATTAAAGGGTTTATAAACTCTAAAATATGTAAATGTCTTAGGGTTCCAAATGCTTCAATAGTGATGTTGAGTGTTTGAAAAGGTCTAAAGGGTCTAACTAAAGGGTCTAAATGGGAAAGGGCCCAAGCAGTCTAAACATGTCTAAAGGGTGTAGGGGTTCTAAAGGGGGTCAATTAACTTAAGGGATGTAAAGGTCTAAACTAAAGGGTCTGCGTGGTCTTACAGGTCTGAGATATCCAAAGGGTCTAACGGGGTCGACAGGTCTAAATGGGGTCTTAATGGTGTTTCGGATCTTATGGTTGTACAGGCTCTAATGGGGTCTTAATGGTCTATGGGGTTTTCGAGAGTTTTAGGGTTCGAAAGGATCTAAGGGTGTCTATCGTGTCTAAGGGGGTTGAAAGGGTATAACGGGGTCTAAAGGGTCTTAGATGTATTAGCGGACTAAGGGTTCTAAAGGGTTTAAACTCCACAGGGTCTTAGGGTTCTAACGGGATCCATAGCGTGGACAGGGTCTTACGGTTCTTCAGGGTCTATCGGGTCAAAGTGGTCTTAGGGTTCTAACTGGGTCTATCGGGTCTAACTGGGTCTATAGAGTCTGCAGGGTTTTGAGGGTCTTAAGCGACTGAGGGTTGTAAAGGGTCTTGGGTTTCTAGATGGTCTTAAGGTTCTTTCAGGTCTCAAGGCTTCAAAAATATATAGAGCTTTAAGCGGTCTAAAGGATGTAAATGTTTAATGGCGTCTAATATGTCGAAATGGTCTTAAAGGGTCTTCAAACGTCGAAGCAGTCTCAAAGTTTAAAAGGTTAGTACGTTCAATAGTACGTAATTGATAGACGTAGTCATGGTGCAACTGATGTCAAACAGTACATGATTAAGCTACATATCGTCACGTGGGTTCATGGCTGGCCACACAGCTTGCCATACACTTGCTCCATTATTAGGTCATCTCATCTCGATTCACAAAGAGTTGAACTCGTATAATGTGTCATTTGGTCAAATTTGGTTTCAATGTGTCATGTCTGTCCATGTGGTCGTCAATCTGTCTGTCCATCCATTGACTTTTTGCTATTTCTGCTACTCCTCCCTCATCTCCCGGCTGATTGTTCTGAAACTTGACACATGAATACAAGATAGTAACCCGCACAATCACTCGGGCTTCGATTTTTCGATTTTGGATCATCGGGGCTTCCTGGGGGGAGATGGGGGGGGGGGGGGGGAATTGGGGGAATGGGGAATTGGGGGCGGGGGTACTCCCTAAACTTGGAATCCCTACTCGTCCCTTATTTACCAACTAATTGCTCTAAAAACCTCATACAGCCCTTCTACTCCACTCGATGCTCCGCAAGATCACTTGGTCTGCCCGACGCTCATCACTACCGACATCTGCAATATACTCATCACTACCCTCATCTACAATACACTCATCACTACCCTCATCTGCTCTACACTCATCACTACCCTCATTTGCAATACACTCATCACTACCCTCATCTGCACTACACTCATCACTACCCTCATCTGCCCTACACTCATCTGTCCTACACTCATCACTACCCTCATTTGCAATACACTCATCACTACCCTCATCTGCTCTACACTCATCACTACCCTCATCTGCCCTACACTCATCACTACCCTCATTTGCAATACACTTATCACTACCCTCATCTGCCCTACACACGTCACTACACTCATCACTGCCCTCATCTGCCCTACACTCATCACTACCCTCATTTGCAATACACTCATCACTACCCTCATCTGCTCTACATTCATCACTACCCTCATCTGCCCTACACTCATCACTACCCTCATCTGCCCTACACACGTCACTACACTCATCACTGCCCTCATCTGCCCTACACTCATCACTACCCTCATTTGCAATACACTCATCACGACCCTCATCTGCGCTACACTCATCACTACCCTCATTTGCAATACACTCATCACTACCCTCATCTGCTCTACATTCATCACTACCCTCATCTGCTCTACACTCATCACTACCCTCATCTGCCCGATACACGTCACTACACTCATCACTGCCCTCATCTGCCCTACACTCATCACTACCCTCATTTGCTATACACTCATCACGACCCTCATCTGCTCTACACTCATCACTACCCTCATCTGCCCTACACTCATCACTACCCTCATCTGCCCTACACTCATCACTACCCTCATCTGCCCTACACTCATCACTACCCTCATTTGCAATACACTCATCACTACCCTCATCTGCCCTACACTCATCACTACCCTCATCTGCCCTACACTCATCACTACCCTCATTTGCAATACACTTATCACTACCCTCATCTGCCCTACACTCATCACTACCCTCATCTGCCCTACACACGCCACTACACTCATCACTGCCCTCATCTGCCCTACACTCATCACTACCCTCATCTGCAATACACTCATCACTGCCCTCATCTGCAATATACTCATCACTACCCTCATCTACAATACACTCATCACTACCCTCATCTGCCCTACACTCATCACTACCCTCATCTGCAATACACTCATCACTACCCTCATCTGCACTACACTCATCACTACCCTCATCTATAATACACTCATCACTACCCTCATCTGCCCTACACTCATCACTACCCTCATCTACCCTACACTCATCACTACCCTCATTTGCAATACACTCATCACTACCCTCATCTGCCCTACACTCATCACTACCCTCATCTGCCCTACCCTCATCTGCCCTACACTCATCACTACCCTCATCTGCCCTACACTCATCACTACCCTCATCTGCCCTACACTCATCACTACCCTCATCTGCCCTACACTCATCACTACCCTCATCTGCCCTACACTCATCACTACCCTCATCTGCCCTACACTCATCACTACCCTCATTTGCAATACACTCATCACTACCCTCATCTGCAATACACTCATCACTGCCCTCATCTGCAATATACTCATCACTACCCTCATCTACAATACACTCATCACTACCCTCATCTGCCCTACACTCATCACTACCCTCATCTGCCCTACACTCATCACTACCCTCATTTGCAATACACTCATCACTGCCCTCATTTGCAATACACTCATCACTACCCTCATCTGCTCTACACTCATAGTCATCACTACCCTCATTTGCAATACACTCATCACTGCCCTCATCTGCAATACACTCATCACTGCCCTCATCTGCAATACACTCATCACTACCCTCATCTGCAATACACTCATCACTGTCCTCATCTGCAATACACTCATCACTGCCCTCATCTGCCCTACACTCATCACTGCCCTCATCTGCCCTACACTCATCACTGCCCTCATCTGCAATACACTCATCACTACCCTCATCTGCCCTACACTCATCACTGCCCTCATCTGCAATACACTCATCACTACCCTCATCTGCCCTACACTCATCACTGCCCTCATCTGCAATATACTCATCACTACCCTCATCTACAATACACTCATCACTGCCCTCATCTGCCCTACACTCATCACTGCCCTCATCTGCAATACACTCATCACTACCCTCATCTGCCCTACTCATCACTGCCCTCATCTGCAATACACTCATCACTACCCTCATCTGCCCTACTCATCACTGCCCTCATCTGCAATACACTCATCACTACCCTCAGCTGCCCTACACTCATCACTGCCCTCATCTGCCCTACACTCATCACTGCCCTCATCTGCAATACACTCATCACTACCCTCATCTGCCCTACACTCATCACTACCCTCATCTGCCCTACTCATCACTGCCCTCATCTGCAATACACTCATCACTACCCTCATCTGCCCTACACTCATCACTGCCCTCATCTGCAATACACTCATCACTACCCTCATCTGCCCTACTCATCACTGCCCTCATCTGCAATACACTCATCACTACCCTCATCTGCCATACACTCATCACTACCCTCATCTGCCCTACTCATCACTGCCCTCATCTGCAATACACTCATCATTACCCTCATCTGCCCTACTCATCACTGCCCTCATCTGCCCTACACTCATCACTGCCCTCATCTGCCCTACACTCATCACTGCCCTCATCTGCAATACACTCATCACTACCCTCATCTGCCCTACACTCATCACTGCCCTCATCTGCAATACACTCATCACTACCCTCATCTGCCCTACACTCATCACTGCCCTCATCTGCAATATACTCATCACTACCCTCATCTACAATACACTCATCACTGCCCTCATCTACAATACACTCATCACTGCCCTCATCTGCCCTACACTCATCACTGCCCTCATCTGCAATACACTCATCACTACCCTCATCTGCCCTACTCATCACTGCCCTCATCTGCAATACACTCATCACTACCCTCATCTGCCCTACTCATCACTGCCCTCATCTGCAATACACTCATCACTACCCTCATCTGCCCTACACTCATCACTGCCCTCATCTGCCCTACACTCATCACTGCCCTCATCTGCAATACACTCATCACTACCCTCATCTGCCCTACACTCATCACTACCCTCATCTGCCCTACTCATCACTGCCCTCATCTGCAATACACTCATCACTACCCTCATCTGCCCTACACTCATCACTGCCCTCATCTGCAATACACTCATCACTACCCTCATCTGCCCTACTCATCACTGCCCTCATCTGCAATACACTCATCACTACCCTCATCTGCCATACACTCATCACTACCCTCATCTGCCCTACTCATCACTGCCCTCATCTGCAATACACTCATCATTACCCTCATCTGCCCTACTCATCACTGCCCTCATCTGCCCTACACTCATCACTGCCCTCATCTGCCCTACACTCATCACTGCCCTCATCTGCAATACACTCATCACTACCCTCATCTGCCCTACACTCATCACTGCCCTCATCTGCAATACACTCATCACTACCCTCATCTGCCCTACACTCATCACTGCCCTCATCTGCAATATACTCATCACTACCCTCATCTACAATACACTCATCACTACCCTCATCTGCCCTACACTCATCACTGCCCTCATCTGCCCTACACTCATCACTGCCCTCATCTGCAATACACTCATCACTACCCTCATCTGCCCTACTCATCACTGCCCTCATCTGCAATACACTCATCACTACCCTCATCTGCCCTACTCATCACTGCCCTCATCTGCAATACACTCATCACTGCCCTCATCTGCCCTACACTCATCACTGCCCTCATCTGCAATACACTCATCACTGCCCTCATCTGCAATACACTCATCACTGTCCTCATCAACTTGGTGTGAGTGAACTCTTCTGTTTTTGTCCATTTTTTTCCTTTGATCCAATATGGCTGCCAGACCACGTGAGCGATGACATCATCAATTTATATTCTCTTATATAATTGTTGCATAGATCACGCTCAATACATTTCAAACTGATCAGACTAAGCGTTGTACCTGTCGAATTATGACGTCATAATTATGGCACCAATGACGTCATCGTTAACAACATCTATTCCCCATATGGAGTTCTTTACAATGAGCCACGTTTCAATTTTTTCCATGCAGCGGTTTTGGATATATAGAGGTGCAACATTTTTCGGTTTTTCCAAGATGGCGCCTGTACCACATGACCTATGACGTCATGATTATCATTAAAATATTGTACATGAGGCGTTCCTATGGTGAAAATTTCGTGTCCATCAGACCAACAGTTGCTGAAAAAAAAATCATAATGATTGGATGAAGTTTTGTACTTGTCGAATTATGACGTCATAACGAAGGCACCGATGGCATCATCATAAACATATCTGTATTTGACAATGAGCCAGGTCTCAATTTTTTCCATGGAGTGGTTTCAGAGATATAGAGGTGCGAAGTTTTTCCAAGATGGCGCCTGTACCACGTGACATATGACGTCATAATAATCATTAAAATATTCCACAGGAGGAGGCCCTCCTATGGTGAAACTTTCACGTCAATCGGACCAACGGTTGCCGAGAAAATGGATTTTTAAAATGCAGACACGTACGGCACACGTACGCACGTGAATGCTTAACCCCATTTCGCTTCGCGAGCGCAGGGTAATAACATGCATAATATGTTTGTTGATCTTCTTGAGTTTTCTGCTATTTTAGGTTATTTTGTTGGTAGAATTTGTTATATTTTTTGTTGTTGTTTGATTATGTATGTTTGTTCATTCCTTTTAGTTATTTTGATATTTTGATTAATGTAATTTTATATGATTATTATTTTTATATACATTTGTAAGTTTTATGAAATACTTTTATTATTGTAAACTTGACAAATTTAAGTCTTCGAACTGCCTTGTCCGTTGTTTAAATATTCCAATAAACCGAAATGTAATGAAATGTGCGCCCGCTTTTATTTCGTCATTTCATCCAAACTGCCTTTTCATCTCCTCTCAAAATGTCCCTTCCTCCTCTGATAAACCTTCCTCCTCCTCTCAAAATGTCCCTTCCTCCTCTGATAAACCTTCGTCCTCCTCTCAAAATGTCCCTTCCTCCTCTGATAAACCTTCGTCCTCCTCTCAAAATGTCCCTTCCTCCTCTGATAAACCTTCGTCCTCCTCTCAAAATGTCCCTTCCTCCTCTGATAAACCTTCGTCCTCCTCTCAAAATGTCCCTTCCTCCTCTGATAAACCTTCCTCCTCCTCTCAAAATGTCCCTTCCTCCTCTGATAAACCTTCGTCCTCCTCTCAAAATGTCCCTTCCTCCTCTGATAAACCTTCGTCCTCCTCTCAAAATATCCCTTCCTCCTCTGATAAACCTTTGTCCTCCTCCCAAAATGTCCCTTCCTCCTCTGATAAACCTTCGTCCTCCTCTCAAAATGTCCCTTCCTCCTCTGATAAACCTTCGTCCTCCTCTCAAAATGTCCCTTCCTCCTCTGATAAACCTTCATCCTCCTCTCAAAATGTCCCTTCCTCCTCTGATAAACCTTCGTCCTCCTCTCAAAATGTCCCTTCCTCCTCTGATAAATCTTCCTCCTCCTCTCAAAATGTCCCTTCCTCCTCTGATAAACCTTCGTCCTCCTCTCAAAATGTCTCTTCCTCCTCTGATAAACCTTCCTCCTCCTCTCAAAATGTCCCTTCCTCCTCTGATAAACCTTCCTCCTCCTCTCAAAATGTCCCTTCCTCCTCTGATAAACCTTCGTCCTCCTCTCAAAATGTCCCTTCCTCCTCTGATAAACCTTCCTCCTCCTCTCAAAATGTCCCTTCCTCCTCTGATAAACCTTCGTCCTCCTCTCAAAATGTCCCTTCCTCCTCTGATAAACCTTCCTCCTCCTCTCAAAATGTCCCTTCCTCCTCTGATAAACCTAACTCCTCTCAAAATGTCCCTTCCTCCTCTGATAAACCTTCCTCCTCTGATAAACCTTCCTCCTCCTCTCAAAATGTCCCTTCCTCCTCTGATAAACCTTCCTCCTCCTCTCAAAATGTCCCTTCCTCCTCTGATAAACCTTCCTCCTCCTCTCAAAATGTCCCTTCCTCCTCTGATAAACCTTCCTCCTCCTCTCAAAATGTCCCTTCCTCCTCTGATAAACCTTCGTCCTCCTCTCAAAATGTCCCTTCCTCCTCTGATAAACCTTCGTCCTCCTCTCAAAATGTCCCTTCCTCCTCTGATAAACCTTCCTCCTCCTCTCAAAATGTCCCTTCCTCCTCTGATAAACCTTCCTCCTCCTCTCAAAATGTCCCTTCCTCCTCTGATAAACCTTCCTCCTCCTCTCAAAATGTCCCTTCCTCCTCTGATAAACCCTCCTCCTCTCAAAATGTCCCTTCCTCCTCTGATAAACCTTCCTCCTCCTCTCAAAATGTCCCTTCCTCCTCTGATAAACCTTCCTCCTCCTCTCAAAATGTCCCTTCCTCCTCTGATAAACCTTCCTCCTCCTCTCAAAATGTCCCTTCCTCCTCTGATAAACCTTCCTCCTCCTCTCAAAATGTCCCTACCTCCTCTGATAAACCTTCCTCCTCCTCTCAAAATGTCCCTTCCTCCTCTGATAAACCTTCCTCCTCCTCTCAAAATGTCCCTTCCTCCTCTGATAAACCTTCCTCCTCCTCTCAAAATGTCCCTTCCTCCTCTGATAAACCTGCCTCCTCCTCTCAAAATGTCCCTTCCTCCTCTGATAAACCTCCATCTTGTTCCACAGTTTCGTTTCGCTCGCAATTCTCCATCCACATCTTCATCTGATTGGTTGATTGGTTGTTTCATCATCACCACCAGGAGCCCTGTTATCCTTCAGGTGTTTCCTTCGCGCTTTCTCGCTTCACTCTTTGGGAATACGATGCCATTCTATTTCCTTCGGTGGACTTGGTTAATCCTCGCTCCTCGTATCCTCCAAGAATTCATCAACACGTGGTTCAAACATCTCACTCAACGTCTTTTGGAACACATTTTCTTTCGAAAACAACTATTTAAACCTAATGTTTTCCTGATGGTATAAAATATATATTTAAAGATCGTATTTGCGATTGTGATGTTTGTGACGTCATCGTCATTCAAAGCCCTGTTCCTCTCGTCCTCTCGGAAGGGTGAAGCAGCCACGAGGTCGGCGACTCAGCAGAAGTGCCTGATAAAGGCGGGAAAAACATCCTCCCTTGTTTACATGTTGACGCCCGACTGGTGGAAGGTTCGGGTGGAAGGGCGGCCTTCAAATCCTGTTTAATCTTCGTCGTCCATAACTCAGACCTTAATCCTTCCATTGATGTTTCCAAGCGGCAAGCCGGGTGCTCCCGCCCTCCAGGTAGGAGCACCCTCCTCCGCTCACCTGCGGTGGGCTTTCTGCTGTAGCACATTCTTGGAACCACATGTCCGATCGAGACGAAACTTTCAGGGTCGGAGTGACACCCATGCGGAATGCTTTTATAATAGCTGTGACGTCATAGGTCACGTGGTATGGCAGCAATGTTGCAATAAACGCAGATAATAAAATTATTTCTCGAAAACCGCTGAATGGGAAATTTTAAACTTGGCACGTTGTCAAGTCCTCCGAATGGGGAACAAAAGCATCGTGATGACATCATAGGTGAAGTGGTATACCAGCCAAAAATGTTTTCATCGAATTCCTTATCCTAAGAATCTGAAATTTCATGCACATGATCTATGACCGTTTGTATTGAAATGTTAAATTTATGACATCATAGGTCACATGGTTTGGCAGCCATATTTGATTTAACCGAAACCCTTAAAAAAGCATCTTCTCCCAAACCACCAAATAGATTGACTCGAAACTTTACGTGTGTCATTGACTAAGCATGGCGATTAAAGGATGATCACGAAAACATCATTGGTCACATGGTGTGGCAGCCATATTGGATAGAAAAACCTTATCCGATCAACACGACACTTCACAAAGGTGATCCCCTCCCGATACATATGCAGAGTGTACATTTTTAAGGTCATATGTCACGTGGTGTGGCAGCCATATTAGCTTGAAAGCCGATATTTAAATAAATCCCTCTCTGAAACCGCTTCACCGATCGATGTGAAACCTGTCATGGCTGGTGAAAATGTGACACTTGAAAACAGCTGAAGGGATTTAAATCAAACTTGTTTATTTTTAGGACACTGAACGAGGGCATCGACCCATTGTGGGACTATGCGGAGGCATATTGGCGACACAGCCGCATTGCTCTAGTTTTCAAATATTTTTTTGCAAGATTTTTTTTGGGATAAAACCTAAAACAACCCTAAATTCTCTCCGTAGTGCCAAAGCCTTTGTAGCTACATAAAAGGTAATAGTAAATGATCTCCGACCCCAATCATTAGTGGGAGTATGGAGGTGTTTTAGGTCCACACAAAAAATTAAATAAATTAAAAATTTGATTTCTTCAAAATGTCAACAGGATTAGAAGAACACCGGACAACGCCGGGTACCCCTGCTAGTGCTAGTCATAAGATAAAGGAATATGATTTGTAATACCAGTTACCAACAAAGGTGACTCCATTTCCCTTACGTGTGTATGTGTGTATATCTATCTATATATATATATATATGTATAAACCGAGTTGTCTGTGTGTGTGTGTGTGTCCAGTTTTTGTGTGCCCGCGTTTTATTCAGAGATAGCTGAACGGATCTTCATCAAACTTTCAGAGGTTCATCAGTGAGTGTCTGGGCGTGTTTTAGGCAAAAAAAAAGTTCGTTTTTTTTAAATTAAAAAAATTAAAATAAATTTTTTTTTTAAAAATCGCTCGATAGTGCCGAAGCCTTTTTTAATTTATGACAGTTATATATACAAGTACACATTCGCATAAATAAATACAAAACAATTACCAGACATTTGAATACAAATAAATCAAACAATTCCGGAAGTGTGCGAATTTGGTAGTATGGCTTCTTCTTCTTCCTGATCAGCATCACACTTAACTCAGAAACGTGAGCCACATTCACTCAGAAACGTGAGCCACATTCACTCTGAAACGTGAGCCACATTCACTCAGAAACGTGAGCCACATTCACTCAGAAACGTGAGCCACATTCACTCAGAAACGTGAGCCACATTCACTCTGAAGCGTGAGCCACATTCACTCAGAAACGTGAGCCACATTCACTCAGAAACGTGAGCCACATTCACTCAGAAACGTGAGCCACATTCACTCTGAAACGTGAGCCACATTCACTCTGAAGCATGAGCCACATTCACTCAGAAACGTGAGCCACATTCACTCAGAAGCATGAGCCACATTTACTCAGAAACGTGAGCCACATTCACTCAGAAACGTGAGCCATATTCACTCTGAAGCGTGAGCCACATTCACTCAGAAACGTGAGCCACATTTACTCAGAAACGTGAGCCACATTCACTCTGAAACGTGAGCCACATTCACTCAGAAACGTGAGCCACATTCACTCAGAAACGTGAGCCACATTCACTCAGAAACGTGAGCCACATTCACTCAAACGTGAGCCACATTCACTCAGAAACGTGAGCCACATTCACTCAGAAACGTGGGCCACATTCACTCAGAAACGTGAGCCACATTCACTCTGAAACGTGAGCCACATTCACTCAGAAACGTGAGCCACATTCACTCAGAAACGTGAGCCACATTCACTCAGAAACGTGAGCCACATTCACTCAGAAACGTGGGCCACATTCACTCAGAAACGTGAGCCACATTCACTCAGAAACGTGAGCCACATTCACTCAGAAACGTGAGCCACATTCACTCAGAAACGTGACGTGAGCCAATCCCCTTCCTCTCCTGCCTCCCCCCTCCCCTTCCCCCGCCCTCCACCTCCCCCCTCCCCCCATTCCCCCCCCTTCCTGTGTGTGGTGCCATCCTTGTGGGGAAGATCTCCGGGGGAGATTAGTGTCGGTTTTGTACGAGAAACAACACGTGTTTGTGAGTAGATCAAAGTTTCCCCTTCTCCCCTGATGATTGGTGTGCCGGGAAGCGCCGCCTGATGCGTGCGCCGAGGAGGTTGGTCTTGACCAGGGGATTGTGCTCCTTTCCCTTGTTTCAGGCCACTTTTGACCTTTGCCACTTTTGTCTTTTTTGCCTATTTTGCCGATTTTGCCTTGTCCAGTTACCAAAGTGTGACGGTGACTGTTTGTGAATTGCTGATTAAAATTGCAAAGTTTCAATTTTGTGACTCGACAGCAAAATTATTCCAGTTGAGTAACCCCAAGTGAACTTGTGTGTCCAAGTTTACCGGACAACATCCATATACATCTATACATACACATCTACTCGCAACAGCACCCAGCGTTGCCAAGCAATGCCGGGTCTCTCCGTGACCCAAACCTTCCCTCTGGACTCCCACCCTACCCCTTCACCTCCCTCCTCCAACTCCTCCTCCCACCCCACCCCTTCACCTCCCAGTCCTTCTCCTCCCACCCCACCCCTTCACCTCCCTCCTCCCACCCCACCCTTTCACCTCTCTCCTCCCACCCCTTCACCTCCCTCCTCCCACTCCTTCTCCTCCCACCCCACTCCTTCTCCTCCCACCCCACCCCTTCACCTCCCTCCTCCCACTCCTTCTCCTCCCACCCCACCCCTTCACCTCCCTCCTCCCACTCCTTCTCCTCCCACCCCACCCCTTCACCTCCCTCCTCCTTCTCCTCCCACCCCACCCCTTCACCTCCCTCCTCCCACTCCTTCTCCTCCCACCCCACCCCTTCACCTCCCTCTCCCACCCCACCCCATTCACCTCCCTCCTCCCACTCCTTCTCCTCCCACCCCACCTCCTGCCTCCTCCCACTCCATTCTCCCCACCCCCGACTCCTCTCACCCCTTCTCCTGCCTCCTTCCATCCCACTCCTCGCCTCCAGACTCCCATCCTTTCCCATGACAGGTGGAAGCTCGTGTATTTATAAGTTATGAATTGAAAAATAAAGACTTTGTATTGAAAAACAAATGACTTAAAACCCCTATTAAGGTGTATAGAGGTATAAAATGTGATCCCATAAAGTTTTGTCGCGATTAACCTCGTTCCATGTAGTCTCCCACTCAAGAGATAGAATGGATCACATAAACTGTTTAAAAAGGGGAATATTGGGGCGTGAAGGGGTGGAAAGCAAATTGGAGAAGAAAGAGGGGGGAGTGAGATATAGTTGAGTGTCGCGTTTATTACTTTAAAAATCGAAGATTTTACAAATATATTGGTTGGTCTTGGGCGTTAAATTATTCTCTGTTTGCCTGTCTGTCTGTCAATCGCCTACAGGTCACAATTCGAAAACCGATCTTCACGAAACTTCACCAAATGGTAGAGCTGGCCATAAGGAAGAAGCCTATTGATTTTGAGGTCAACATAGGACAATTATCAACAACTTCGCCAAATTTCTAAAGTCCTCAATTTTCATCCGATTGACTTGGAATTTGAAGAGGATTTGCACATCACATCACTGAGTTCAACCACCAATTTTTTTGGGGGACAACATGGGCCAAAAGGTCAACCACCTTGTAAAATTTCTATAGTCCTCAATTTTCATCCGATTGACTTGGAATTTGAAGAGGATTTGCACATCACATCACTGAGTTCAACCACCAATTTTTTTGGGGGACAACATAGGCCAAAAGGTCAACATAGGTCAAAGGCCACCAACTTTGGTGCAATTTCTAAAATCCTCAATTTCAATCCGACCTGAAATGACCTGAAATTGATTAAGATCGTTAATTTTTAAATTAATTAAATGGACAAGTTGATGTATCTATGGCAACTTTTTGGTACAGGGGTTGGGGTGGATTTTGAAAGTATCGTGCTCTACATGACATCTTGTTGTTTTATTGGAGGAGAGGGGGGTGGGAGGGGTCAGTGGAGTGTATTAATGGAAACTACTGAACCTACATCCCATTGGAGTTCAATGGAGGAAGGGAATAAGGATTTCCACATGCACGCAATGCAAAAAGTAAATAAATGGGGGAAATCAATTCCAACATATAAAGTTTGGCAAACATTCCGATAACATTATTTCCCAATTTTGTACAACCCAATTATTACAAACATTGCGGAACAATAATTATCAACACAATTATAGTAAACATTGTGGAATGATCACGTGCTGGTGAATATGGTAAAACAGGTCCTGAACCAGAATGGCACTTGGTGGAGCGCACACCTCCGCCAGGCTGAACAGGTTACGTTTTATAGCATCCCATTCACTTATCGGCCGGATCTGCTGACCTGAAGCAAGATCGAATCAATTAGTCCTTGTCACACACCCAACCTGTCCACCAAATTTCGTCCAAATCCGTCCACAACATTTTGAGACACCGTGCTCACAGACAGACAGACAGACGGACAGACATGGGTGAAAACATGTCCTCCGGTGGCGGACGTAATAAATAGAACGAAACCAAACCCAGAAAAAAAACCCCGAAAACATGCTGTGTCAATGGATTCCATTCCATAAAGTTTAACTGGAAAACTCAACACACAAAGCAGATCGAGTTTGCTATTTGATAATGTTTAACAAAAACGAGTGGCAATTCCGACTATAACAAGCAACTCTGAACGCTCCCTCCCACCCATGTTGCCTTATTTCCTGAACACTCAGTCGGGGCTGGTTTTTCCAGCATTCATGGGAATGCACCCACACCTCATGTCAGAATGGGAATGCACCCACACCTCATGTCAGAATGGGAATGCACCCACACTTTATGTCCGCATCTAAGCCACAGGCCCCGTCAAAGTCAAATTTGTAGCCATATTGCAGACAATGACGTGCTGTGGCTGACTGTGTCTCCTTTCTCAGACTAACCGCTCCATCATTTTCATCTTGCCTTTGTTTCAAATTTCTTCCAGTTTCACCAAAGTATAATTGGTCACCACAGTCTTTGCATGATCAATGGTAAACTTATCACCAGTTGATATTGTGTCCGTCAGTTTCGAAATGACATTGCAGTAATGCAGTAGTGCGTAGAGGCTTGTAGGCTAAAGCAATCTGTGCGCTGCGTACTATCTTGCCAATCCTTTTGGAAAGGCCCGGGTAGTACGGCAGTAGACAGTGCCCAAGCATGCCTGGCTCCTCCCGTTCTTTCAGGGAAGGCAGTATCCCTTTGCTATACCCATTTTTGAGTAAGTCTCCTCTAAATATCCAGATTTCTTTAATTGCATCGGCTTTGGACGATGACACAGTCCAAGTCCAAGCTGTCAAGGT